>NC_136018.1:24471507-25197132 GCF_048128805.1 Centroberyx gerrardi | reverse complement strand
AGCCAACAATTGATGGAAAGAAGAGAACCTAAGCTTTAATTTGATGTGCAACATGTTTGATTTGAAGCAGGTTTACCAGAAATACAGGAGGATAAGTTAGAATATAAAACCAGTTGGCTGCAGGCCTTTTAATAACAGCTGAATATAACCATAATTCATCAGTGTGCTGCTAGCCACCAGAAGGGGTAAAATCAACAATGTTGGACTCTATGAAAAGGTCTGAATCTGAGCTTTAAATTGAGGTATCACTCCAGTAAATCAGATCATGCTAGCCTGAAAGACCAGGCTAAATATACAGAACAGATTTGACCTCTGACCCAGCTCTGAAAGCTGTCTGGTATTGACCACAATAAATGTCTGATTTTAAGCAGCCAGGTTGTGATAGGATGGAAAGACAACAATTGTTGGAAAGAAGAGAACCTAAGCTTTAATTTGATGTGCAACATGTTTGATTTGAAGCAGGTTTACCAGAAATACAGGAGGATAAGTTAGAATATAAAACCAGTTGGCTGCAGGCCTTTTAAAAACAGCTGAATATAACCATAATTCATCAGTGTGCTGCTAGCCACCAGAAGGTTGAAAATGAACAATGTTGGACTCTATGAAAAGGTCTGCATCTGAGCTTTAAATTGAGGTGTCACTCTAGCAAATCAGATCATGCTAGCCTGAAAGACCAGGCTAAATATACAGAACAGATTTGACCTCTGACCCAGCTCTGAAAGCTGTCTGGTATTGACCACACTAAATGTCTGATTTTAAGCAGCCAGGTTGTGATAGGATGGAAAGCCAACAATTGTTGGAAAGAAGAGAACCTAAGCTTTAATTTGATGTGCAACATGTTTGATTTGAAGCAGGTTTACCAGAAATACAGGAGGATAAGTTAGAATAGAAAACCTGTTGGCTGCAGGCCTTTTGAAAACAGCTGAATGTAACCATAATTCATCAGTGTGCTGCTAGCCACCAGAAGGTTGAAAATGAACAATGTTGGACTCTATGAAAAGGTCTGAATCTGAGCTTTAAATTGAGGTATCACTCCAGTAAATCAGATCATGCTAGCCTGAAAGACCAGGCTAAATATACAGAACAGATTTGACCTCTGACCCAGCTCTGAAAGCTGTCTGGTATTGACCACACTAAATGTCTGATTTTAAGCAGCCAGGTTGTGATAGGATGGAAAGCCAACAATTGTTGGAAAGAAGAGAACCTAAGCTTTAATTTGATGTGCAACATGTTTGATTTGAAGCAGGTTTACCAGAAATACAGGAGGATAAGTTAGAATATAAAACCAGTTGGCTGCAGGCCTTTTAAAAACAGCTGAATATAACCATAATTCATCAGTGTGCTGCTAGCCACCAGAAGGTAACCAGTAAATCAGATCATGCTAGCCTGAAAGACCAGGCTAAATATACAGAACAGATTTGACCTCTGACCCAGCTCTGAAAGCTGTCTGGTATTGACCACACTAAATGTCTGATTTTAAGCAGCCAAGGGTCTCCGTTTTCTGTGTCTAAAGGCTGATCGGAGGTAGAAACAGCGTTTTTGGGGTTTAAAGGCTGTTTGGAGGGAGAAACGCCGTTTTCTGTGTCTAAAAGCTGTTCGGAGGTAGAAACAGCGTTTTTGTGGTTTAAAGGCTGTTTGGAGCTACAAACGCCGTTTTCTGTGTCTAAAGGCTGTTCGGAGGTAGAAACAGCGTTTTTTGGGTTTAAAGGCTGTTTGGAGCTACAAACGCCGTTTTCTATTTCTAAAGGCTGTTCTGAGGTAGAAACAGCGTTTTTGGGGTTTAAAGGCTGTTTGGAGCTACCAACACCGTTTTCTGTTTCTAAAGGTTGTTCGGAGGTAGAAACAGCGTTTTTGGGGTTTAAAGGCTGTTTGGAAGGAGAAACACAGTTTTCTGGAGTGATCTGATTGGACTACAGCAGGAGGAAAGGAGAGATCTGATTGGACCACAGCAGGAGGAAATGAGGGATCTGATTGGACCATGGCATAAAAGGAGGGATCTGATTGGACCACAGCAGGAGGAAAGGAGAGATCTGATTGGACTACAGCAAGATGAAAGGAGAGCTCTGATTGGACCATGGCATAAAAGGAGGGATCTGATTGGACCATAGCAAGAGGAAAGGAGGGATCAGATTGGACCACAGCAGGAGGAAAGGAGAGCTCTGATTGGACCATGGCATAAAAGGAGGGGTCTGATTGGACCACAGCAGGAGGAAAGGAGAGATCTGATTGGACTACAGCAAGAGGAAAGGAGAGCTCTGATTGGACCATGGCATAAAAAGAGGGATCTGATTGGACCACAGCAAGAGGAAAGGAGGGATCTGATTGGACCACAGCAGGAGGAAAGGAGAGTTCTGATTGGACCATGGCATAAAAGGAGGGATCTGATTGGACCATAGCAAGAGGAAAGGAGGGTTCTGATTGGACCACAGCAGGAGGAAAGGAGAGTTCTGATTTGACCATGGCATAAAAGGAGGGATCTGATTGGACCACAGCAGGAGGAAAGGAGAGATCTGATTGGACTACAGCAAGATGAAAGGAGAGCTCTGATTGGACCATGGCATAAAAGGATGGATCTGATTGGACCATAGCAAGAGGAAAGGAGGGATCTGATTGGACCACAGCAGGAGGAAAGGAGAGTTCTGATTGGACCATGGCATAAAAGGAGGGATCTGATTGGACCATAGCAAGAGGAAAGGAGGGATCTGATTGGACCACAGCAGGAGGAAAGGAGAGCTCTGATTGGACCATGGCATAAAAGGAGGGATCTGATTGGACCATAGCAAGAGGAAAGGAGGGATCTGATTGGACCACAGCAGGAGGAAAGGAGAGCTCTGATTGGACCATGGCATAAAAGGAGGGATCTGATTGGACCATAGCAAGAGGAAAGGAGGGATCTGATTGGACCACAGCAGGAGGAAAGGAGAGCTCTGATTGGACCATGGCATAAAAGGAGGGATCTGATTGGACCATAGCAAGAGGAAAGGAGGGATCTGATTGGACCACAGCAGGAGGAAAGGAGAGCTCTGATTGGACCATGGCATAAAAGGAGGGATCTGATTGGACCATAGCAAGAGGAAAGGAGGGATCTGATTGGACCACAGCAGGAGGAAAGGAGAGCTCTGATTGGACCATGGCATAAAAGGAGGGATCTGATTGGACCACAGCAGGAGGAAAGGAGAGATCTGATTGGACTACAGCAAGATGAAAGGAGAGCTGTGATTGGGCCATGGCATAAAAGGAGGGATCTGATTGGACCATAGCAAGAGGAAAGGAGGGATCTGATTGGACCACAGCAGGAGGAAAGGAGAGATCTGATTGGACTACAGCAAGATGAAAGGAGAGCTGTGATTGGACCATGGCATAAAAGGAGGGATCTGATTGGACCATAGCAAGAGGAAAGGAGGGATCTGATTGGACCATAGCAAGAGGAAAGGAGGGATCTGATTGGACCACAGTCATAGCGCCACCTACTGGCAACACAGGACGTGGTTTGGAACTCGGATGTACGTGGTCACATCTGCCCAAACTTCACATGTTTGCTAAAAGTCCCGGCCTCAAGACATCTACATGCCAATATTCAGTTATAGTCATAGCGCCACCTACTGGCAACAGGAAATGACATGTTTTATACTATGATGTACTCCTCCTAGCGGGTTGACCAGATCCACCTCAAATGTGGTCAGAAAAGCCTTAAGACCTTGATGATGCTTCATTGTGAAGATTGGTATTTCGTTGAAATTTTGTAGGGGGCGCTATTGAGCCATTTTGCCAGACCCATGCGCAAGACCCATAAAATATTAAATTTTTCACCACTTCTGAGGCGTGTGCAAAGTTGCACAACTTTTCGAGCACCTTTAGCCCCTCAAAAATGCGATTCTTTTGGACAAAGAATAATAATAATAAAACCTTGCATTTCAATAGGTCCTCGCACCGGTCGGTGCTCGGGCCCTAATTCCTTGCATTACAATAGGGCTTCGCACCGGTCGGTGCTCGGGCCCTAATAATTCCTTGCATTTCAATAGGGCCTCGCACCGGTCGGTGCTCGGGCCCTAATAATTCCTTGAAATACAATAGGTCCTCGCACCGGTCGGTGCTCGGGCCCTAATAATAATTCCTTGCATTACAATAGGGCTTCGCACCAGTCGGTGCTCGGGCCCTAATAATCGGAACAAATACAATAGGGTTCCCAGCACTACACGCTATGACCCCTAATAATAATAATCGGAACAAAAACAATAGGGTTCCCAGCACTACGTGCTAGGACCCCTAATAATAATCGGAACAAAAACAATAGGGTTCCCAGCACTACGTACTAGGACCCCTAATAATAATAATCGGAACAAAAACAATAGGGTTCCCAGCACTACGTGCTAGGACCCCTAATAATCGGAACAAAAACAATAGGGTTCCCAGCACTACGTGCTAGGACCCCTAATAATAATAATCGGAACAAAAACAATAGGGTTCCCAGCACTATGTGCTAGGACCCCTAATAATCGGAACAAAAACAATAGGGTTCCCAGCACTACGTGCTAGGACCCCTAATAATTGGAACAAATACAATAGGGTTCCCAGCACTACGTGCTAGGACCCCTAATAATAATAATCGGAACAAAAACAATAGGGTTCCCAGCACTACATGCTAGGATCCCTAATAATAATCGGAACAAAAACAATAGGGTTCCCAACACTACGTGCTAGGACCCCTAATAATAATAATAATCAGAACAAAAACAATAGGGATCCCAGCACTACGTGCTAGGACCCCTAATAATCGGAAAAAAATAAACAATAGGGTTCCCAGCACTATGTGCTAGGACCCCTAATAATAATAATAATAATAATCGGAACAAAAACAATAGGGTTCCCAGCACTACATGCTAGGACCCCTAATAATAATAATAATAATAATAATAATCGGAACAAAAACAATAGGGTTCCCAGCACTACGTGCTAGGACCCCTAATAATAATAATAATCGGAACAAAAACAATAGGGTTCCCAGCACTACGTGCTAGGACCCCTAATAATAATCGGAACAAATACAATAGGGTTCCCAGCACTACGTGCTTGGACCGTAATAATAATAATCGGAACAAAAACAATAGGGTTCCCAGCACTACGTGCTAGGACCCCTAATATTAATAATAATCGGAACAAAAACAATAGGGTTCCCAGCACTACGTGCTAGGACCCCTAATAATAATCGGAACAAAAACAATAGGGTTCCCAGCACTACGTGCTAGGACCCCTAATAATAATAATAATAATAATCGGAACAAAAACAATAGGGTTCCCAGCACTACATGCTAGGACCCCTAATAATAATAATAATAATAATAATCGGAACAAAAACAAAAGGGTTCCCAGCACTATGTGCTAGGACCCCTAATAATAATAATAATCGGAACAAAAACAATAGGGTTCCCAGCACTACGTGCTAGGACCCCTAATAATCGGAACAAAAACAATAGGGTTCCCAGCACTACGTGCTAGGACCCCTAATAATAATAATTGGAACAAAAACAATAGGGTTCCCAGGACTACGTGCTAGGACCCCTAATAATAATAATAATCGGAACAAAAACAATAGGGTTCCCAGCACTACTTGCTAGGACCCCTAACAATAATAATAATAATAATAATCGGAACAAAAACAATAGGGTTCCCAGCACTACGTGCTAGGACCCCTAATAATCGGAACAAAAACAATAGGGTTCCCAGCACTACCCGCTAGGACCCCTAATAATAATCGGAACAAAAACAATAGGGTTCCCAGCACTACGTGCTAGGACCCCTAATAATCGGAACAAATACAATAGGGTTCCCAACACTACGTGCTAGGACCCCTAATAATAATAATAATAATCGGAACAAAAACAATAGGGTTCCCAGCACTACGTGCTAGGACCCCTAATAATAATAATAATCAGAACAAAAACAATAGGGTTCCCAGCACTATGTTCTAGGACCCCTAATAATAATCGGAACAATTACAATAGGGTTCCCAGCACTACGTGCTTGGACCATAATAATAATAAACCAGCACAAAAACAATAGGGTTTCAGCCCCTACGGGGCTTGAACCCCTAATAATCATAATAATAAACCGGTAGAAAAACAATAGGGTTTCAGCCCCTACAGGCCTTGAACCCCTAATAACAGTAAGGGTAGATATAAATGTGCTAAGATATATACAGTATTAACAGAATGAACAGTATGAACAGGGTGGTATGAATACGCTAAGATATATACAGTGTGAACACTAGCAGTATGGACAGTATGAAATGTAACATTTACAGTATGAAATGTAAACACTAGGAAATGCAGAGTAACAGCTCGAGGTATGATAATATTCAGTGCATTTCCATATTCAGTTTGTGTGCATGTTTATGTGAATGTCTTAACATAAGATAACATTAGGATGTGAGTAATTATGACCATAGAAGCATGAGAAAAATAATAATCCATATATACTGTAAATGAATACATTTACAGTACATATTTACAGTATATATGTATGTATGCTTACAGTATATATGTAAATGAATACATTTACAGTATATATTTACAGTATACGTATATTTTTACTTATATATTTACAGTATATATGTAAATGAATACATTTACAGTATGCATTAATATTTTTCATAAATGTTCCATAAGTTATGGGAACAGTCTCCCTTCCCTCAAAAATTAAACAGAAAAACGAATTAATGCTGTCTCTCCGCCACTCCCCAGAAATGCTATTATATATATTGAATATAAGTGTTGTCAACGTAGTAATTGCAATGTAGGCTGATGAATAAAAGAACGCCAGAGTGTTTAAGAAGTGCCGTTTACTTTGGCTAAATGTAAAGTAAAACAATAGTCCTCAGTAGCTGGCATAGTAGCATAGTATTGTAGCCCTCTCTAATGTTTTACCCGACTTGAAATGTATATATCTTGAACTGTTGGGGAAAAAACAGCATTTAATGTGGAAATATTTGACCCGGAAGCAGTCATGTAGCCAGGACGACCTGTGGCTATATCTGCCCTCCACAACGGGTTGAACTTCCTTATGGAACTTTTCCAGACAAGAGGTTAGTCCACTTCAAAGCTGTACTTTGTTTTAACAGAGGTATATAGTTAGTCATATGTCAAAAATGTCGCTAAAAAAAACCTAAATTACAGATCAGGTTATTTATGAGGTTTATTTCATGACTAGCAAGACAGTCCATGAGGCTTTTTGAACGAAG
Source organism: Centroberyx gerrardi (assembly GCF_048128805.1). NCBI lineage: Eukaryota > Metazoa > Chordata > Actinopteri > Beryciformes > Berycidae > Centroberyx > Centroberyx gerrardi. The sequence continues at coordinate 25,189,895 of NC_136018.1, read as the reverse complement.
TTCATTGATTTCTTTAATGGCAGCCGCTGGTATCTGCGGTGGTTGTGCAAATATGTGACACACAAGACGTACCCACTAGTTGACGCTAATTAGGTAGACATGTCAGCGTCTGTTAGTAACGTTAAACGAATGCAGTTACTAGTTAAGACTGTGAGAAAATTTTAAGATGCACGGTTTTAACTATCTAACAACTGCATTCATTAGTGATACCTTTAGCGTTAGCGTCACCATGCGGCCCATAGATTTATACACGTAGATGGTGTCAGTACTTCGATACAGCCACCAGATGGAGACAAAGAGCCATAGCTCGCTCCATAGAGCTCCTGTCTGAGCCAAAATGGCTGCTGAAGAGCCATGGAGGATTGCAAAGAGATAGAGACTTTTTAAAACCTACGGTAGAAATCTGCCGTTTTTGGCGAAAATAAGATAAGCCTTGTTGAAATATTTTGGCAAGAACATAGATTTTTGTCTGTATGACTGTAAAATCGAAATTTAACTGCTACTTTTCCCCGGAAATAGCGGACATACAGCGTTCCTTTTCGTGGTACGTTTAGGATCATTGGAAAGCTCGGAATTTCCAGCAATCCAGTTTCCAGCAATACCGAGCATGTTATTGTAGACTGATGAGAAAATTATCCAGGATCTTTTGATGACAATTTGCTCTTATATTTACGAAGTTTATATTTGTACGACTTTATTGTTAAAATACTTAAGTAATAAGACATAGTTTGGACGACATACAATTGGTTTACAGATTCTGAAAGCTTAAGACCCCATGTTTTCAAAACAGTACAACATTCATATATTCTATTAATAGACCATCTTAGTAACAGTAATATTTCTATAATATAATTAAGATTAACTTACCCTACATAATTAGTTTATAAGTATATTATTTTTTCTTACTGCATGTAAAATGGCTGCCATTATATCATTTTGTTAATAATTTTGGAAATAAAGACTTAATTAATAAAAAACACATAATGACAACAAACACTAAATAAATTTCTGCCAGGCATAACAATTCTGTTTTTAATTACATTTATAGTGAAATATTCACATTTTGCTAATTTACATTTTAAGTCGCACACAAAAAATATATGTCCAATGTATCAGCAGGATTGTGCAGACTTGCAGTGTAGCAGTTACACATTGTGATAAACCAATCTTGCAGTTTTGTACAACTGAACATAAAAGCAACAGGGAAACGAGTTAGGGCTGCATGTTTATACAAGAGAGATGAACAATACAAATTTAGCTCTAATCATATAAATATATAAAAAGATTGATGATGATTGATAAATATAATTTTCAGCATCTTACTGATATATTACTTTAATAAAAATGTCCATCTTTTTTTTCTTTACCTGACATAAGTTAGCTTAACTCAGTATCAGGACAGTAACTTTATGTTAGCTTAAAATAAGGATAACTTATTGTGATATATCAAATTCAACACGTTTGTAACAAAATATTTTAAAACAACTTGTCACCTGTGAAATGTTATTCCCTGTATGCTGTGTCACTATTTCTGAATTAGCCTATTTGAATGTGTCATGGTGCAGTGGTTCAATTGTGATTGCAGTTCTCTTGCTAAGTTAGTTCTGACTAGTATTGAATTGTGCATCACTTCACATGAAAGTCCTTTAAATTATGCAGGTTTTGTTTGTCATTAATTGGTTTATTTTCTTTTTTATGGGTATCCTCTATCAACATTATGCTTTGGAAACTTCAAACATACAGGTAAGTATGAAGGGTGAACATAGCAACTCCATGGTCTGCTGAAATTGAGTCATATGCATTGCACACTGGAAATATTGTTTCACTTCTGTAAGATGTGCTGTGAACATAAATATTACACACAAGGGGAGATGATAGCACCACTCAAATGTTAATTGTAGGCAAAATGGGGTGAATAATGTCCATACATATTTACTGTAGATGTTAGTCACTACAGGTACCATTGAACTTAACTGAATTAACCCTTTGTCTATAACTTAAGAGGCAAAGAGTAGCACATTCTCATGTCACTGGCAATGTTTTCAGGAGTTTTTACATGTTAACTGGTTGAACAGTACAGATGCTTTAAAGCCACTTTTCTATGTCACACTGAGCAAGGTCTGCATAGTTGCATAACCACTGATTTGGTTGCATGACATTATCTCGCTAAAAATTTAGATTAGATAGTTAGTTAGTTTAGATATCGGGTTGCTGTCTATCCAGGCTGTGCACAATATTCCATTGGCTTTTAGAATCACAATAAGTCTGAAAAATATGAAAGTTTGCTATCACAATCATTACAAGTGCAAAATACTAAAGTGGAAATGGCAATATAGTTTTGTAAATAATTGGTTGCCTTGTCTATTTGTCTTTCAGATGCCTCGTAAGCTGAACCGCCGTGCTGAGCACATGAGGAAGACCTGGGCTGCTCGGAGGCAGGCCAGTGTCCAGCATGACCTTTGCTGTCTGGGCTCTGGAGAAATCCAACCCCTTCAACCCCCCCCCCCCCAAAAAAAAATGCAAAAATCTCCACTGAAATCCCCACTGAAACACCCACTGAAAAAACTCTGAACAATCTCTGAAAAACTCTGAACAATCTCTGAAAACCTCTGAACAATCTCTGAAAACCGCTGAATAATCTCTGCCTGTCTCTGAGCAATCTCTGAAAACCTCTGAACAATCTCTGCCTGTCTCTGAGCAATCTCTGAAAACCTCTGAACAATCTCTGCCTGTCTCTGAGCAATCTCTGCCTATCTCTGATGAACCTCTGCCTAACTGTGACAATGCTCTTGAACAGAATAACCACGTCTGTTTCTCTCATGTTCAAGCAATCTGTTGTTGAAAAGCAGGTCCCTGGCATCATGAATGAAGCAGTTGATGACCCTACAACTGAATCCAAGGTTGCAGATAACCACCCTGATGAAACTGTATCTAGTTGGAACAGTATTGCAAAAGCACCTGTTAAACATTTCTTACAAGGTTCATTCTCACAAGGTTATGAGCTATTTAAGGATAATGCTGGCAAACAATGTGTAGCTAACAGTTTAGCAGCTGTAATGATGAATGAGTTGAAAAGTATAACAACTTGGAGTGATAACAGACAGACAAATGATGTTGACGCTGTTCTTATTGAAGGGAATAAGTTGTACAACTGTCTTAAAGACAGTGGTAAAATAAGTGGAGGAAACGGGTATCTGTTTGTTGAAGAGTTGCCAAATGTATATGTGATGAAAGATGCAGAGTTTTCAATAAATTGCGGTCCAAATTTCAGTGGAATGGTTGGTGGACACAGCACAGCACAGGTGAACATAAGAGAACTGCCACATGCACCAAATCTTTGCATGAACATGTGACTAAAAAGAGAAGATGTGCCTTAAAACTAACTAACTGTCAGGTGCAGGCAAGTGCAAGTAACCCACCAAGTGTAACTGGTATGAACACATCAAATGGCAATGACACCCTTATGAACACAGATATTGAAATAACCAATGTATCCATGATCCCTTTCGGGTACAAGCCACTGAGTGCTGTGACAAAACAAAGACTTTGTTTAGAGATGGGTGTGAGACATGAAAATACAAAGCAGCCGCAATCTGTGGAAATGTCAGCTCTGGGAAAAGTCTGTGAAACGAAATCAATTCAAGGTGATGGCAATTGTTTCTTTCGAGCTTTATCCTATGCCATTTCAGGAACTGAGAATGGACACATGAAACTGCGTCGGGAAATTGTTGACCATGTTGCAAGACATGCAGCAGAATTCCAAAAATACTTACGAGCAGGACAGCCCTCTATTCCAGACCATTTAAACAGTTCAAACATGAAATGCTCAGGTTCGTTTGCAACAGAGATTGAAATCTGGGCAGCTGCTAACCTACTACAGGTTGACATATACACTTACAATGCAGACAGATGGAATTATTACCCATGCGTTCACATACCAGGTAATCATCAACCAGGTAACAAAAGTGGTGAGGCTATTTACCTGAATCACAAGAATGGCAATCATTATGATATTGTGACATGTGTACAGGACGCGCACAATGAATCCATATGTGCCTCATTTGACAAACATGGCAGTCACGATAAACATTGTACAGATGGAAAGAGAACAAAGAAAGATGATGAGAATGATTCTGCGTTTCAACACCATGTGCGCGAACAAAGCAAAACTAAATATGCTACTGATACAGTATTTCAACGCCATGTGTGCGAACAAAGCAAAACTAAATATGCTACTGATACAGTATTTCAACACCATGTGCGCAAACAAAGCAAAACTAAATATGCTACTGATACAGTATTTCAACACAATGTGCGCGAACAAAGCAAAACGAAATATGCTACTGATACAGTACTTCAACACCATGTGCGTGAGCAAAGTAAGAAAAGATATGCAAATGATCCTGATCTGAAGAAACAATTATGTGAAGCAACATTGCAGAAGTATCACAATGATGAAACATTTAGAGATACAGTGAAAAGTAGGAAACGTATCAGTGCTACAAAACAAAAGGACAGGAGATTTGACATTACTTGTGTTATTGAAGATTTCCGTAAAACAGTAAAGCGTGGTCCATAGTTTGTTTGCTGTTGTTGTCATATACTTCTTTTCAGGAAGCAAGTTAAAGGATGTAGGAAGAACACATATTGTACAGTGGGTCAAGATTGCAGTGCACTTGATGATAAATGCCTAACAAGTACTTATTTGCACGTATGTGATAAATCTTGTGGGAAGAATTGCAGTTTTCAAGACGAGGCTTTTTCCAAATTATGGATCTGCTATACGTGTGACAGACATCTTCTCAAGGGTAAACTGCCTGGACAGTGTTGCTAACAATTTGCATTTGAAGCCTATTCCCCCTGAGCTAGAATGTCTCAATGAGTTGGAACAACACCTTATTTCCCTGCACATTCCCTTCATCAGACTCATATCTTTGAGAAAAGGAGGCCAGAACTCTGTGCAAGGACCAAGTGTGTGTGTGCCATCCAATCTATCGCATGTGACAAGCATTCTGCCAAGAGATGAAAGTGAGGATAAAATGGTAAGGATGAAACTGAAACGTAAACTGAGCTACAAAGGACATTATCAAGACATGCATGTGGACACAGGAAATATCAAAAATGGTCTGAATTATTTGATAATCAACAATACATGGTATAAAGATGTGAGTATTAACATACATTGGATTAACACATTAAATGAAACTGACAATGAACAGATTGAAGATGAAACGGCTGAAAATGATGAAAAGGTTGAAACTTGTATTGATAATCAAACTTCAGACAAGGAAGATGATGATACACCGGAAATACAAGATTTATCACATATTAAAGACCAGCATGGAATGTTTGCATCCTCTTGTTTACAACCTGTTGATTTGGGTCAAGAGATACTAGATCAGCATTTTGACGGGATTCTATCTATCGCCCCAGCAGAAAAAAATTGTTGACTGTTGTCTGATGCCACAAATGAACCCAAATGTTTTCCAGTCTTATATCCAAAAGGAGCACCTACTTTTCATGATGAGCACCCAGAAAAAATAACTCTATGTAAATATTTCAATCAACGAATACTTAATGCAGATGGGCGTTTTGCCCAAAACACTGATTACTTATTCTATGCACAATATGTGTCGGAACTGCATGAAATTGTAGCAAACGTGTCAATAGCATTGAGAAAAGGACAGACAAAGGTTTGACGCAAGACGTTACCAGTGACATCCTTACAGACCCAATGATAAATGGCAATGCAATGATAAGGCAGCTTGGTATTCCTACATGGTTCTGTTCATGTAGCTCTGCTGACTTGAGATGGCCTGAAATGTTGAATGCTATGCTTAGGCAAGAATGCAAGCAAGTGAAATTGGAAGACCTTTCTTGGGCAGAAAAATGTGCATTATTAAAGCGCAATCCAGTTACTGCAGCCAGAATGTTTGACTTCCGATGGCAATGCTTTTTAAAATATGCTTCTACAAAGCCCTGCAGCGCCAATAGGCAAGATCACAGATTACTTTTATCGAGTGGAATTTCAGATGCGTGGCTCACCCCATATACATGCATTATTTTGGGTTGATGAAGCTCCAAAAATAGACAAAGACTCTGATGCAGAAGTTGTACAATTTTGTGATAAATATGTCACATGTCAAATGCCGTCTGATCCAGAACTGTTGGAATTAATTGATGTGCAAAAACATAGTGAACATCATGCAAAATCTTGTGATAAGAAAAATGCAAAGAACAAAAAGACAGGAGCAAAAAATTGCAGATTCAACTTTCCAAGACCAGTCTCAGAGTGCACATTTGTCACCAGACCAGGTATTGATGCAGAATTTAAAGGACAACAAGATACTGGCTCAGAAAAAAGTGAAGGGGAAACTCTTGAAAAACAGCCAGACATCGACCTACTTGGTATGAAAGCTGAAATGATCCAAAAAATGTTTGAAAAAATGAAAACTGTCCTATCAAATCATGAAGAAAGACAGAAGTTCCACTCTGCTCAGGATTTTTTTCAACATTTTAACATATCACAAAAAATCTTTCAGAAAGCAAATTCTATGCTTACCAAAAGGACAAGCATTGTGCTACAACGGAAACCACAAGATGTTTGGATAAACCAGCACAATCCCGATCTGCTGCGCTGCTGGCAAGCTAACACTGATATCCAATTTGTTGTTGATGCTTATAGTTGTGCCGTATACATCATTTCATATTGCCTGAAGAGTGAACGTGAAATGGGACTGCTGCTTGATCAGGCTCAAAAGGAGGCCATGAATGGAAATGTACAAGCTAAGGAGGCAATGAAAAAAATTGGCACAGTCTTCTTGCAAAGCCGACAAGTTTCAGCACAAGAATGTTGTTACAAATTAACCAGCCTGCCACTGAAACACTGTTCACGTGGAACCCAGTTCATACCAACTGGTGAACATCCTGTCAGAATGAGTGTACCCTTAAGTCAACTTAAACAACATGGCAGCAATCAGACTGATGACAAGCATTTGTGGATGAAAAATGTGGTGGACCGATAACCAAAAACAGACCAGACACACAACCGTTTATAAACATGTGCCTTGCAACATTTTGCTCACAGTACAGAGTTCTTCCTACATCACAAATCCCCAAAGGTGATAACAGTAAGGTGATTCAATTGAAAAATGAGTTTGGTTTTATTATCAAAAGAACTAATGAAGACAAACCTGCTGTGATCCGCTATCCTAGATTTTCACCAATGAAGCACTCTGAAGCCTACCATCACAGCATACTACAACTATTTCTGCCCTATTATTTGGACTGCCAACTGAAACCTGCTCCATTTGAAACTTACAAAGACTTTTATGAGCATGGTGCTGTGCACAATGAGAAAAACACATTGGAAAATGTCAAATCTATAGTGGATGGAAACCGGGCTCTGTTTGAGAAAGAAGCTGACAAAATAGATGACGCTGAAAAGATGTTACAAGCCAATGGTGGACTGGAAGATGCATGGGCACAGATTTGTCCACAAGCAGAACTAGAACGACTGGAATGTCAAACATTCAGAGAAGACACAAATGAAAAAAATGATGAACACTGCAGTGATGATAACATCCCAGACTTGCAGCCAAACAATGTGTTTACACAATAGAGGCTAATACAACACAAATGACAAGAGCAGATGCTTTGGAGTTGTTAAGATCTTTAAATGAGGAACAGTCTGCAATTTTCTATAAAATTCGACACTGGTGTTTGCAGAAAGTTAATGGAGAGAATCCTCAGCCCTTAAAAGTATTCATTACAGGCGGAGCAGGAACAGGCAAAAGCCATTTGATCAAAGCCATTTATTATGAGTCAACTACAATTGTCAAAAGACTTCATCCAGATGAACCAGATGCCTCTACTGTAGTACTTACAGCCCCAACAGGTGTAGCTGCCTACAACATAAATGCCAGTACTATACATAATACATTTTCAATAGGAACAGATTCGTCTCTACCAATCAAACAGTTAACAGAAGAAAAAATTAACTCCTTACGTGCAAAACTAGGAAACCTAGAAATATTGATCATAGATGAAATATCCATGGTTGACCACAGACTTTTAGCATACATACACGGCAGATTGAGACAAATCAAGCAACCAGGTGACAACACTGCATTTGCCAAAGTGTGTGTTATCGCAGTTGGAGACTTTTATCAGTTGCCGCCAGTGAAAGGATCTGCTTTGTACAATGACTTCAAATACATAAACCTATGGGAGGACGAATTTCATATAGCTGAGCTCACTCAAATAGTCAGACAGAAGGATTCAGACTTTGCTCATGCCTTGAATCGTATACGCACTCATAAAAAGAATACACCTCTCCAAGACCATGACCTTAAAATGCTCAAGACTTGTGAAACTGGACAAGACAGCGATGCATTACACATTTTTGCTACAAATAATGAGGTTGATAATTTCAACTTGGAACGCTTACATGCCAGTTGTCCAGACTCTGTCACCATAACAGCACATGATTATGAGAGAAATTTCTGAAACAGGTAGACTGCAGCGAAAAGATGGCCATCATCACAAAGTTTACAATACTTGTCTACAGAAATATATCCATGCAGGAATTGGAGCTCGTATAATGTTGCTGACAAACATTGATGTGTCTGATGGGCTTGTAAACGGTGCTTTTGGAACTATTGTTAACATGGTGGGTAACAGTCAAGAGAGTGAGGACAATGATGACTATTTCCCTATTTCCATCCATGTGGCATTTGATGACCCCAAGGTTGGTCAAAAACAACGGTCAAAAACACGCACGACTGACCCTGAAGCAAGAATAATAACCATCCTAGAACCTGAAGAAGATAAGGGTACCAATAATGGAGGCTTACGCAGACAATACCCAATAAGGTTGGCATGGGCATGCACTGTCCACAAAGTACAAGGCTTAACAATTGACAAAGTTGTTGTGTCTCTCAGCAAGATTTTTTCCTCTGGACAAGCATATGTTGCTCTCAGTTGTGTTACAAGTCTAAGTGGCTTAACAATTAAGGACTTTAAGGAATCTGCCATTTATTGTCATGCAAAAGTAGCAGAAGCAACAAGCAAAATGCAACCATTTATACTTCTAACTTCTACCAATATAACAATCTACTTTTACCATCATATTGCACAACACTCAAAGTCTTAAGGGTCACTTTCGAGATGTTCAAGCTAATGCTCACATGAATAATGCTGATTGCATTTGCCTTACTGAAACATGGTTAAGAGTTGATGATCCACCGCAACAACCTTGTCTTAAAGGCTTCCAGTTCACACATCTTTCTCGTGGGCATAGTTATGACAACACTCATCCACAATTGCAACACCTGAAACAAGACTCTCATGGTGGAGTTGGAATATACCATTCACTAACAAAAGATGTTCTAATGTGGCCTACAAAGTGCTACAATATTGAATGTTTGATATTTCAAGTGAACAGTATTAACTTGACTGCTGCAGTTGTTTACAGACCCGCAATTTATCCTGTTACCATTTTCTGTCAACACCTAAAACAACTGCTTGACGTCATTGACCAATGTCCTGGCAAGAAAATCATCATGGGAGACTTCAATGAAAACGCACTGGAGAACTCAATCAGTTCTCTTATCACATCTTTGTGTGACTGACCTTTATTTGCTACACTACAGTTGACTTCTTTTGTTTGCAGACAATCCTACATTTACCCTTACTGTACATGTCTTACCCCTCCACTCATTTAGACCTCGACCACTTCTTACTGCACCACACTATTACCATTCAAAATCATCACCTAAATTCTGCTTCTCCTCACCAGATGCCCTTAGCTGCCGTAACCTGTGGAGAAACCATCCACTATCCCCTATCCCCTATGCTGCATTTCCTGACTTCCAGCCTCGTCGCTGACCTCCAGAGTGGGCCAGCCATCGTTGTCGACCTCCTGAGCGGCCCAGCCATCGTCGTCGACCTCCAGAGTGGGCCAGCCTTCGTCGTCGACCTCCTGAGTGTCCCAGCCATTGTAGCCGACCTCCTGAGCGGTCCTGCCTAGATCGTCGACCTCCTGAGTGGCCCAGCCATCATCGTCAACCTCCTGAGCAGTCCCGCCTACATCGTCGACCTCCTGAGCAGTCCCGCCTACGTCGCCAACCTCCTGTGTGGTCCAGCCTACATCTCCGGCCTCCTGCGCAGTCCTGCCTGCATCGCCGGTCTCCAGGTCATCCTCCTGGGTGACTCCGCCTGTCTGGTTGTCCTCCTGCCCGTCCTCCGGAGCTGCTTCTTCTACGTCACCAGCTTCCAGGTCAATCTCCAGGGCCGCCCCATCTTCATCGTCAGTATCCAGGCCGTCCGCCGGAGGTTTCCTGTTCAGCCTCTGTCTCTCCGGTGTCTCCAGCGTCCCCAGTGACTCCTGTAACACCAGTGCCAGTCCTGCACTCCAGCCGCCGGACTCCAGTCCTGCACTCCAGCCTCTGGTTTCCGGTCCTGCACCCCAGTCTCCGGTTTCCGGTCCTGCACTCCAGTCTCTGATTTCCAGTCATGCATTCCAGTCTCCGGACCTCCGATCCTGTACTCCAGTCCCCAGCCTCCGATCCTGCCCTCCAGTCCCCAACCTCCAGTTCTGCATTCCAGTCTCTGACCTCCGATTCTGCATTCCAGTCTCTGACCTCCGATCCTGTACTCCAGTCTCCGGCCTCCGGCCCTGCTGTCCAGTCTCCGGCTTCCGGTCCAGCATTCCTGTCTCCGGCCTTCGGTCCTGCATTCCTGTCTCCAGACTCCGGTCCTGCACTCCCACCACCGGGCTCCAGTCCTGAACTCCAGACACTGGAAGCTGATCCCGCAACCTGCCCCGACCTGCAGCCAAATTTTCTGGTGCTTGCTGCATTTCCTGACCTCCAGCCTCGTCACCGACCTCCAGAGTGGGCCAGCCATCGTTGTCGACCTCCTGAGCGGCCCAGCCATCGTCGTCAACGTCCAGAGTGGGCCAGCCTTCGTCGTCAACCTCCTGAGTGGCCCAGCCATGGTCACTGACCTCCTGAACAGTCCCGCCTACGTCATCGACGTCCTGAGTGGCCCAGCCATCGTCGTCGACCTCCTGAGCGGTCCCGCCTACATTGTCGACCTCCTGAGCAGTCCCGCTTACATCGCCGGCCTCCTGTGTGGTCCAGCCTACATCTCTGGCCTCCCGCGCAGTCCCGCCTGTGTCGCCGGTCTCCAGGTCATCCTCCTGGGCAACTCCGCCTGTCTGGTCATCCTCCTGGCCAACCTCCCGAGCTGCTCTGCCTGTCTGGTCATCCTCCTGCCTGTCCTCCACAGGTGCTTCTTCTACGTCACTAGCTTCCAGGTCGATCTCCAGGGCCGCCCCGTCTTCATCGTCAGTATCCAGGCCATCCGCCGGAGGTTTCCTGTTCGGCCTCTGTCTCTCCTGTGTCTCCAGCGTCCCCAGTGACTCCTGTAACACCAGTGCCGGTCCTGCACTCCAGCCGCCAGACTCCAGTCCTGCACTCCAGTCTCTGATTTCCAGTCATGCATTCCAGTCTCCGGACCTCCGATCCTGTACTCCAGTCCCCAGCCTCCAATCCTGCCCTCCAGTCCCCAACCTCCAGTTCTGCATTCCACTCCGGTTTCCGGTCCTGCACCCCAGTCTCCGGTTTCCGATCTTGCATTCCAGTCTCCGGCCTCCAATCCTGTACTCCAGTCCCCGGCCTCCAGTCCTGCACTCCAGTCCCCGACCTCCGATTCTGCATTCCAGTCTCTGACCTCTGATCCTGTACTCCAGTCTCCGGCCTCCGGCCCTGCTTTCCAGTCTCCGGCTTCCGGTCCAGCATTACTGTCTCCAGCCTCCGGTCCTGCACTCCCGCCGCCGGGCTCTAGTCCTGAACTCCAGACGCTGGAAGCTGATCCTGCAACCTGCCCTGACCTGCAGCCAAATCTTCTGGTGCTTGCTGCATTTCCTGACCTCCAGCCTCGTCGCCAACCTCCTGAGCGGTCCCGCCTACATCGTCGACCTCCTGAGTGGCCCAGCCATCATCATTGACCTCCTGAGCGGTCCCGCCCACGTCGTCAACCTCCTGAACGGTCCCGCCTACGTCGCCGACCTCCTGTGTGGTCCAGCCTACGTCTCCGGCCTCCTGCACAGTCCCGCCTACGTCGCCGGTCTCCAGGTCATCCTCCTGGGTGACTCCGCCTGTCTGGTCATCCTCCTGGCCAACCTCCTGAGCTGCTCCGCCTGTCTGGTCATCCTCCTGCCCGTCCTCCAGAGGTGCTTCTTCTACGTCACCAGGTTCCAGATTGATCTCCGGGTCCGCCCCGTCTTTATCGTCAGTATCCAGTCCGTCCGCCGGAGGTTTCCTGTTCGGCCTCTGTCCTGCCTCCAGGTCATCCGCCTGAGACTTCCTGCTCAGCCTCTGTCCTGCCTCCAGGCCGTCCGCCTGAGGTCTCCTGTTCAGCCTCTGTCCTGCCCCCAGGCCATCTGCCTGAGGTTTCCTGCTCCGCCCCTGTCTGGCCCCCGGGCCTCTTGCCTCAAGAAGCTAACTCCTGACACTATCAAAACCTGTGGAAACTACCCCTATTTCAACACCATATCCTAAACCAAAGACTCATATGAAACAGTTGTTGTCTTCAATAGCCACAACTACAACAACTTCAAGATCATACAAATAAGTAAGCAACTCCTTCTAACACACTCACCACAAGCAGACCTATTTGAGCTTAATTATGTCATTTCCATTTCATACACATTAACCTTAACTCCATGTACCTCTAACTGTTTCCAATAATCACACTCATGCTTGTTTCTATTAGGAGCCCAGTGACGATCTCCAAATCCACCCAGAAACCTTCTTGGCAGACTGAAAATGAGATACACAGCAACACCTCCATATCACTACTTCCGGCACTTCCAGTCTCCTGCCGCACTACTTCATTGGACATATAGCATTTCGGCCTGGCAGAAATACCGGATAACCCCTGCAACTATCAAAAAGTAGGCCATCACACATCTACCACATGCATGCCCCTACACACTCTGTATTAAGCTTTTCATACATGCATTATCACTTATTATCTCCACACTCTCCTTTCCTGCAAGTTCCCACATTCACTAATTCTACCTGCTTTTTCTCTTCAGTTCCTGACTTACCCAGGTCACTATCACCATTGATGTGCAGAACAAATGTAACATCAGGATTGTGGGCAAACACAATGGGATACTAATGGACACATGATTACGCCGTTGCTGACACCACTGCCAATATGGATCTGTCCGCCTGGAGAAACATCACATTGACTCATGACAGGTCAACATCTACAACTGTCCATCCATAACCTGATGTATATGACAACCTTGTGAGACACTGTCATCATCGAAAATCACAAGCCCACCTGCACTAAACTGGCATCCCCTATTCCTGACAATGCTGACCTCACAGCAGGTGAAATAATTGCTGGTAGCATGACCTGCCACCATACAGGCCCTTCTAACCAACAACTTCAAATCTGACTCCCACAAAAGCCATAACTCTGACATGACCAGCGTCCATCAGAATCCAACATGCTGGTCAGGACCACTCTACCCTCCAAACAACTGACACTTTAGTATGCTCTACAGTACCAGCTGCCAGCCTCAATGTCAAATATTCAGCAAGGACTCGTACTTTCAGACATTCACTTAACCCTGATAGACATTCTCTGTGTATAAGTTGTGCTTATGGTATACAACATTCTGGTGGTTTTCTTTAAACAATATGAAAATTATAAAGTGAAAATTACGTTCCACCAGGTTCTATCAGTACAAAAAACATCTGTCAGACAAATGTAATTTAATTTGCTAAACAAGGCAATATTAGTCAATTTGGACTGGGACAAAAGTAGATTACTAATTCATCCACAACAAAAGCCATGAAAATACATATTTTGTTTTTACACATTGAGTGCATTTACATGTACATTAGTATCCTGGTTTTGAGCCTTATCCTGTTTTTGATTATATTGGGGATATGGCATTTACATGGAACATGAAAAACCTGGTTATTCATATCCCTGTATACATGATTATAACAGTATCCAGGTTTCAGATCATCTGCCTGCAGGTGTGTCTTGATTTCCCACCATCTCAGCCACTATGAGATGGCTCAGAAACATGGATAAGGTTTTTACATGCCACTGTATGCTGGTTTCTATCCGAGCACTATCCAGGTTTCTCAAAACCAGGATAAGCTGTTCACATGCACTAAACATAATCAGGATACTCCAAAAACCCAATGATAACCAGGATACTATAGTGAATGTAAACACACTCATTGATAACTCACAACAAAGGGCAACATACAAAATACATTTTAAAAGTAACGATGATGGTTGAAATGACACAATTTCAGATGGCAAAATTTGAACACATCTGGTCACACAGGCCAAGACAGACATGACCACACACACACACACACACTCACAGAGACACACACACACACACAGACACACACACACAGAAAATTTGTTTTTCTTTAATACCATGTTTTTCTGGAAAGTTTCCTGTTAATTAATGTTATAATTATGAGTTTTCACTATATGCTTTATAGAACTTTCTGTTTTTTCTTTTTTTTTAACCTTTATTTATTCAGGGAAGTTTCACTGAGAGGAAGCCTCTCTTTTGCAGGAACACCCTGATCACATTCAAACAGTTACACACATTCGCACCTGGAAGCTGCCCAGTACAACCACAATCTGATGTAATGGCCACTGAGCAGCTCCACTGGAGTAGTTGGGATTAAGGTCCACCCTGAAGGGCACTTCAGTGGTGGTAATGAGGGAGGGGCAAGAGCTGCTTTTTAACTTTCCCCACCCAGAATTATCCTGCCAGTCTCTAACCTTTAGGCCACCACTGCCCTAGGCAGTTAGGTTTTGTTTTTTACTTTAATAATGTAAGACATTACAGGTAATCCATTCTCCTCACAAAAAGTCTTATTGCAGTGATTTTAACATGCTGTATGTTCTTTTGTCTTGCTATGGATATATGGACCCTGTCATCTCCTCTGAAATTTGCAGTGAAGTCAGCTTGTATTAGTGCTACTCTATACTCTGAATGAAAAACAAAAACATATATTGTTATATTAATTCATATTCATATTGGTGATTCTATTGGACTATAAATTACTTTACAGTGATTACACAATATTATTTTGTACTTCATTTTTTGTCATATCAATGGTGCTCCACAAATAAAATATTTACATGTTATGTCTATTTATTCCTTAACATTTTGAAACGCCATTACTAATGGCCTACTTGAAAATGAGCAAACATTTTATGCACCAATGCAAACCCAAGTTGCAGAACAGTACAACATTCAAACTTCTTGACTTATGTATTCTCCATTCACTGATCATGCATGTGAACTAGTATAACAATAGTTTCACAATATGATTTGTACAAGGTCCTAAATTATTTGATTGACAAATTGGAGCATCAGGTTCAATAGTTTTACAATAGTACAGCCTAAAGTGCAAGCCAGACTCCCTCTCTTGTAATTGGTACTTGACCTGGGCATGTACTCTCCAGTTTGCAGCCCTTCTGATTTTTATCTATCTGCATACTGTTACTCTTTATTGCATACCACCACTTACCAATATATGTCAGAAAACACATTGTAGTTATTGTATTAACTTGTCGATAATAATTGTCCATGGGACTCAATTAATGCATCCTAATGCTTTGTTTTCAATATGGCCCATAAGGGTTTAACAGACCAATTTGTGCTGAACATTACACTATACTGTTCAAACTGGTTTAGAAAACACTCAAGACATGAGAAGCTCCCCGCTAATGTCAAAATTAAGAGACATTTGGTAATTTGACAGTATTATCTGTGACAGCAGCAGAGAATGTCAATTGTATTTATCTCTGTGCTAGTACAAAAATGGTCAGCAGAGGGCATTCTGAGCTTAGCTACAATAAGTCAGAGTGCATCGCTCTCGCGGTATTACAACCCAGTTCACGGTCAACAGCGAGACCTCAGCTAATGTACATTGAGTGAACACGCGATGATGATATGAACAGTGTTGTTGAGTATTGTCATGAATATGTTTTGCACCGGAAACAGTGCTGAAAAGGGACTGTTATGGTGTGAAAACACTGTATAAACTCTTATAAATACGATAGCCATAAGCAGTCCACGAGCTAATTAAAGAGGTAACAGCTAACATAACGGCTTCCAGTCTTCCGCATCTGGTCCGCCAGTGTGTTTGCAGCCATGGAAACACTGTAACCGAGCTACAATGAATATCACAACCATAGAGATATAACACTAGAGGGGACATGTCATAGAGAATTCCCATTCTGGAATGGGACCATATGGCAGCCATCTTACCTGGGTACACTTTTCAGCTGACTGTCATTGGAATCAATGGTGAAAGTGGCTTATGCTGCCATTATAATGCTAATATTTTTTTATTGAGACATCACTACTACTTTTTATTTAGCTCACTGTATGCAAGACAACTGTGACTGGCTAAAATGGAACCAAACATGAGCATTTTTTGTAGTTTGTAGATAAAAAATAGCTAAACTATGTTAAGTAATTATGTTTTCAATCATAAAGATTATCTTCTGGAAGTATTTTAATGGTGCATTTACTTTACAGAAACTATAAATCCTTTTTTCAAGAAGACTTTATAATTCTCAGATTTCTTTGGTACTCTTTGGTACTGAGTAGTTGTATTAAGAGTATATATGAAAATCTGCTTATTTTTAATGTAAAACCCCCAAATGATCTGTTGTTGTAGCAATAGACAGATGCCATTAAGTGGTTAGTGTGACAGCTTTAAGCCAATTTAAGCAGGTAATAATGGACATAGGCCCTCACTTTTTTTTTTTTACTTTATTGGCATGACATCTTAGCCTACAATTAAGATTACAATCCATAAGAAATAATTTATATAGATGCCATCATGTAAACAAGTAGGCTACTACAGTAAAAACAAACATCTCTACACTTGAATCAACTTAAAATCCACAGTAGCCTATACAGATATGCAAATGAATGTCCTCTCTGTCTGCCACCACGCGCCACTATGTGTCACTTCCATCATTAAGGTGCATCTTGGCAGAAATAGCCTGCAATTAATAAAAGAAAAAATCGCCGCATTTTCAGCAGGTGCCGCTACTGAGTACTATACAAATACTATAGAAAACACTATAGAATGTATGTTTAGCAGGGTCGCGACTTTATGGTGGCGACCTGCCACAGTAGAATATAAACACTGGTTGTACATAATGCTGAATGATGTGTGCTGATTGTTCTCAGAAACAACGTGTTTGTATGGCAGCAGAGAGCTGCCAACTAACATACAGCTGAAATGTAAAGATTACATCTAACAGCTAACTAGCTAACACATACCGTTACAAACTGTTTCAAATAGAACTCCAGTCTGTTGGCTACTACTAGCCAGAAATGTTGTCTTTTAAGTTGTGTCAGTTAAATTTAGCATATAAAACAGCCTCTATCTTCTACTCTACTGACGTGTGGAAGGTGATGCCAGCCTCTCTGGTCTCTTTGGTCCTTTTAGTGCAGCAGTTTGGTCCAGATCAGTGGTTGCTTCCCATAGACAGATGTTGTAGTTGCTGGTAAACTGGACCCAGGTAAGATGGCGGACTGTTATCCCACAGTCTATGACGTAATGTCCCCTCTAGTGTTATATCTCTATGATCACAACAATAACCGCCTCTAAACCAAATACTTCACAATCGCACATGTTCGAGCGGAAATCTGATCAGATATCGGGGAGAAATGAACAATATAGGCAGCCAAGATCACGGCTTTCTCTGACATTTGCCTCAGGTAAATACTGTTATTTATGTCTCACAATGTTTGCTTAGTATTTCACGTTATGCATAAACTTCCCAACCCTTAAACATAAACTATTTACAGGTACATCTATGAAAAATGAACTACAGAGTCCACTGAAGTAACGTTAGAAAGCATTTGTTGTGAAGAGATACTGAGGTAACGTGTTAGCATGTACATGTTGCACAGGAAATTATGTAATGCATGTTAAACACTTATAGTAATTGTCAGGATGTGGGGGTGGAAAGTACGATATCAAACAAATTAAAATTTTGAAACAGTCAGGTATTTATTTTTGATAAAAAGACATCTCATAAATGTATGATAGTAATCAAAGTAATAATATAGTACGTACTGTAGCCACTGTTTGTTATGTGTTATCCATACTACACGTGACACTTAACCATAATGACGCAGCAACTTCGAATATACTCTATCCTGTACCATATGTCAACATAACTGATGGTGAAATTACTGATCTTACAAAGTAACTTGCTTATGTAGGCTACTTGAAAAACTTCTCAGTAACCAAAGTATCTGCAGCTACTGTGAGGACTGTACTGTGTCCATGTTTCACAGAATAACTTGGACCTTTTCACTTATCAGACAATTGTTGCCATATTTATCCTTAAATGTTACTCAAAGCTGCAGAGTATGTTTTTGATAGCCTTTTAAAATACTGTAGAGGAATATTGTCTAATTTATATTGTGATCTGTCAACACAGTAATAAAGTTTGCCTGTGAAACAAATGTGTTGCTTACAGTCATTTTTTACTACCTGTAGTAAAGCATTACAAGCAGAACTCTAACATTCTCATAGTCAGGATGTTAAATGAACCAGGTCCCGTCTACATGGATCAAATCAAATAATCACCTGTTTAAACAGTGTAATTACATAACACCTTTGAACATGATATACTAGTATTGCTCTAATACCACAGCACCCTTAATAAATTTACAAATGTCCAAAACCCTCCTTAAAAATGAAGCACTTTATTCATAGCTAATGACATGGAAATATGAATTGTATATAAATAATGCACAAAGTAGCACAGCCATAACTTTGCCATAACGGAAACTGTCCACATCACGTCCTCCATCGAGTTAAAGGCTTTCTTGTAACTTCCTCCCCTGATAGCTCTGGGCACACTTCATCAAACGTGAGTTTCATCACTCAGATGATCTGTAAAACATGGCAGACTCAGTGTTACATGTTTTACATCATACAACCTGTCATGTTTTATCAGGCCAACCATGTATAACTGCAGATACATTTGGTCATGAATGAAGGACAAGCATGTATTTAACAGGGTGTGTAGTCATCACAGTGCCAAAGTCAACGTCATTACAGTATGACAAGATAAGACCAAGTGAACAGTAAAAACACTCGCCCATTCTAATTGTGTAATTCTTTGATCTATCCTTTTATAGCATATTATTTATTTCATTTCTAGGTAATCCAAGCATAGTTACTGACATTTAAATACTTTTCTTCTTTGAGTCGCTTTCTATAAAGAACACACACAGAGTTGATGTAGCCTCATAAATGCGATGAAAGTGTTGTGACATTTGGAAATTCCTTGGCATGCTCATTTCAGTATTTATAGTAATACATGAAACCATAACCGCTGACTTCAGTAGCCTCCATGTTTACTTCTGTACGACAGCGTGCTACGTGTGACATCTTTGTTATTGTTCTTTTGCGTATGCGGGTCACGTCAGGACCACTTCACACTGGAATCTGACATTGGCCACATTTAGAAAATCATGTGTACAGCCAAACGAAACAATTGACATCCGAGCAATAAATCCAAATTCAGCACTAAGGCTTGCAGTGTGAAGGTAGATCACAAACTCCAACATGTGCGTCTACAATCACAACTAGCCACATTAGCCGCGCAACATACGCTGACTTCAACAGGATAACTTAAGAAATAAACAGTAAAACAACATAAAACATGCCAAAACTTACATCATCCAAGTCTTAACCGGGGTCACGGACACTCAATATCGACTATCCATCCTTGATCTTCAATTTGTGCATGTATTGTTACCGAAGTCAGGGCCTGTTCGGAACCGCATACTAACGTACTGCCTACTAAATACTCAATGGCCGTGTTCGGAACCGCATACTAACGGCATACTAACGGCATACTAACGGCATACTAACGTACTATTCATACTAAATATGACGTGAAATTGAGTATGTAGTGCGTTCCAACTGCATAGTATGTGAATTTTGTGTACGCAAGAAATGCCCGGATGTATACTAGATTAGCAAGAATTCCTGAGTATGCGGCGTGAGCTTACTGGACATACTCAACCGCCCCAAAATGCATTGCGTCTCTTCAGACTGCGGAATGGCGGACTGCGAGGCAGACGGTCCTGGCACCAGCCAGCGACAGAGCGCGTACAAATGTGAGTAACCAAACTGTAATACGGCTTGTATGTGGTCAAATAATATTCGAATGACGGGGTTTATATTCACAATGATAATATTTAATAATATAGCATAACGTTAGAGGTTAGCGAGTTGGCTAATAACACCGTAGTTAACTACAACTGAGCTGTAAATGTGGACGTGTGTTTAGTTAGATCTAGCTAGACACATTCTCTGTAAAGTCCTCTGAGACATGCTTGTGATAAAGGGCTATATAAATAAACTTGACTTGACGTGTGATGGGTAACGTTAACCGTGATTAATAACGCCGTATCGTTGTTCCTTTCTTCAAGGGACTGATGAAGACACCGAGCGCCTTATAAAATGGAGAGCTAAAAATGAGGACCAGTTCACCGGCAGGCGCAATGCTGCCATGAAAGGCTTTGAGTAAGAAAATTAAGTGTTGTAATTTTCATGTCATGGCTCATTATAAGTTACTGTTCTGCTCTCCTGAGATGTATAATTGTACATATTGCTGGTGACCAGTTAGTTTTGTCGTTAAGGGATCTTTGCAATGAGCATAAGGGTGGGAAATTAGCACCAGCCACCAGCCGAATGCTGGTAAAATATGAAAGTGGCTGGTAGATTTGAGACACAATATAATGATTTACTATTTAGTGGCTGGTGAATTTGAATATTTATCTGTCAAAAAGATGGAGCGCCACCTGGTCTTCTGCACCCCAAATGCCCTCTCCACCACACACCTTGCCCTGGACAGCCTTGTGTTGTACCTGCCCTCAACAGCATTCCGGACAGGCTCACGGAATGGGGTCATCAGGCAAATGGGTTGAGCCAAGCAGGGATCCGTCACCTATGAGGCACCATCCTGGAGGTGGGTACAGCTGGTGCACATACATACAGGGGCTGCACCTGAGGACCCTGGCATCGTGCACACCGCCAGGGAAGCCCACGTGGACATCCAGAAAGCGACCCTTGTGGTCACAGACGGTTTGAAACTGGATGGAGTGGAACACCCATCTATGCTCCCTGCCACATTGCTGAAAGCTGGGGAACCAGACAGCTGCTGGAACCCAGCCCCGATTTCCTCCAGCTCATCCCTGTTGGGGAAGCGGATCAGCCTCCTAAACCTGCCTTGGATGCCCTTGCTGACCCGGTGCACCATGTCGTGACACGTGGTGCGGGGAATGTCAAAGGCCTCTGACACAACCCTGTTGGATGTGGCACTAGCCAACCAGTACACAAATACAAGAACCTCAAATGCCTTCCCCCATCCATGGTCGGTGATATTTATGAAATTATTTAGATTGACTATTTATTCTTATAATTTATTTGTCTATTAAATGATTTATGATTACTATTTATTTTGCTTATTAGTTACTTATTTGTTTATATATCTATTGATGATCAAACATACTGTATGTATCAATTTCTATGATCATGTAATGAGGCCTTTTTCACTTTTAGAAATGTGTTTGATGCATGAAGATTAAATGATCACTTTAAAGATTAATTTATTCATGAGTCTGTCAGTGTTCTGATGCTATAAGAGATTGTAATTTAAGAAGATTCTCACTTTTTCTCTCATCTCAACTGTTCACATCACATTAATATACTGGGAGCTAGTGAGCTGACTGAAACTATCACTATCAACTATTATCAGCTCACTAGCTGACTGATAGTTTAACTAACAATCAGTTTTTAATTCGGCTAATCATCTTTCTCAGGAGGTTCTTGTTTCTCAATCAATGTTTAGATCCGAAGCTTTCAGAGGTAAGTTGCCATGAGCAAAAGAATAGAAAAGTTTTGTAACATGTTCACATCAATATTAACATTAACGAATAATATAGATACTAACCAGAGAACATTTCTCTGAAAAGTGATAAATAAATATGATCATTATATAAATTGATGCAAGTCAATTCACCAGTTACCAGGCCATTTTAATACATTTATATTTATTGAAATGTGGTGATATCTGTACATACAGAGCCCCAGAGGCAGCGCTGTTGTTCTGTCCAGTAAAAACATGAAGACTGAAGATGAAGACTTTACATTCAAACTAATGTGGCAGCTACAATTGTTAGATTTCTTCTGTGAGACCAACATTTATCTTCCAAAAGGAATTATATCATATATCAAAATGCTACGGAGACATTAGAGCCAGAGGTCTAATCACCAAAGAGCCGCACAGACCAGTTCATCGGATCGTGTTCTCACCGGTATGACGACGGACGTTGACCGGCCGATCAGCTCAGGAGTCGGGCTGCTAGCAGCTGAGATGACCGGCTGGTCCCGGCCAGCGGCTCCCATAGGCGGCTCCTCAGATCTCCGAAAACGTCGGTGCAGATTTCCAAACAGGCGTTATTTGGATAAACTGACCACATATTGGGAATCTACATGGTTACTTTCTCGCCTGAAAAAATATTAAAACTTAATAAAGTGACATATTAACAGTCGTAGAGCCAAAATTACAACAGCTTTTAGCCTGCTTTAAAATCCCCGCTATCGCTGCCGGCTGGTGCGAAATGCATTCTGGGATACTTGGCTGTATACTTCAATGTGAACAGTCTGCTGGTAATGGCATACTTAATTTCATATTTAGTAGGCAGTATGCAGTACATACTCATTGAGTATTTAGTAGGCAGTACGTTAGTATGCGGTTCCGAACAGGCCCATTCACTTCTCCTTCCGGGTGCGTGGATCATCACCCAGCTGGAGGCAGTGCTTCGTGAAACAGGCCCTATGGAACGGCTCCACGTCTGAAACACATGTTTCATGATAGATGAAAAAAAGGGAGACAGACAGACGCCTGCTCTAATGTCGCTCTCTTTGAAAATGATACAAAGTCAACCACACCTGCTCAGACAGACAGACAGACAGACAGACATAGCCCAGACACATCAATACTAATGACTTTCATCTCACGTACACACACACGGCAACATTTGTAAATTGGGAATAAAACAACTACATTACAAATTACCATTACACACACTAGAATTAACATGTCTGAAATTTGGCATATCTCATTTTTCCACAAGAAAAGTTATAAAAGGACATATTTTATATTTTATTTTATTTTTACAAGACACAGGGTTCCTACACCTTTTCCAAAGTCAAATTCAAGCACTTTTCAAGCATTTTCAAGGAGCATTTTCAAGCTTTATATACATATATATACTCAAAATAATTATTTCACTTCTTCATCACATTAAATCAGATGCTATTGTGCTATAAACAACCAAAATTATGTCTCATGACAGCAATGCTGTAACAATTATATAGCGACCATTAATACCAGAGATAGTATTAGTGGAAATAAACAGGATGTTTTTCTTAACAAGTATTGCTACTCCCCTGGCTCTCGCATTAAATTTAGAATGATACATTTGGGTTATCAGGTTCTTCTTAAGTTTGTAACGCTCTTTTGTGAAGGTGTGTTTCTTATAAGATTATAATATCTGATTTAAAAGTTTGGAGCTGTAACGAATCAGTTGGTGAAAATACATCTCATGAAATAAAATACATGCTAATATGATGATTGGGTTGATATCAGGTTGGGCTGGAGCTGCATTACGAACGAGGGGAGAGGGATTTAAAAAGAAGTGGGCATTTAGGAGGCAGGAGGGTCTACTGAAAGATAATATGGAGCATTATGGAGTACAACACCACCACTAACT
Organism: Centroberyx gerrardi; assembly: GCF_048128805.1. Lineage (NCBI taxonomy): Eukaryota > Metazoa > Chordata > Actinopteri > Beryciformes > Berycidae > Centroberyx > Centroberyx gerrardi. The sequence goes on along the minus strand of NC_136018.1, from coordinate 25,165,999 downwards.
ATGACCTCAATCAGGCATGCAAACTCATGGAGAGCTAAAAAGGTGACAGATACCAGCGCAGACACAAAACTACTCAGAAATCATTCACCTTAAGTGCCCTATTTTGGGATCAAAAAGGCAACTGTCACCTAAAGGTGACTAGTTTACATCTCTGCTCAATCCTAAACATATAATTGAATTAACACCCCTATGACAGTGTCAAAAAAACTGAACATTATAGGCATCATAAAAGTAAACTTTATGGCTTCATGGATTGTAGTATAGTATTAAGAGATCATGACAGGACAAGGGGGGAAATGAAGCAGAGTCTGTAACTTGGTTTACATTTCCAAACTACGTTACCATTAACATTATTAGCTATGTCATTTAAAGGTAATGTTAGCTGTTACGTTGCATATTCCATAAATGAACATGCCATAATTGACATGCAATACTACTACTACCATATCGTATCACCCACGATCCCTCCCGAAAATCGACTATCACTTGTATTTTTCATTTTCAAGCCAACATTAATTGAAATGGCAACCTCCCGACATGTCGTCTGTTAGCCTCCCACTCACTTCACTGTCCCATCAGAGGGCGCACATCAAAAAACACTGACACACATTCGCAGAGTGGCAAGCGAGGCTCAACCAGAGTTGTCTTCATTTTCTGCGAAAGGCAAAAGCAATTAGGCTCTCTCTCTCCGACTTATTTTATTTCTTTATCTATAAATCAAACTATTCAGTCAGATAGCGATTTATTATGAAAGTAATGCAATTAACGTTACAATTTCAAGCAGTTTCAAGCACTTTATTCAAAATCCAAGCACTTTTCAAACCTTAAAAACACCACATTAAAATTCAAGTGTTTTCAATTATTTCCAGCACCCGTAGGAACCCTGAGACAAAAAAAAACACATTTAAAAGTAATAGACATATGGCTAAAATGATACAAATTCAACCACACCTGCTCAAAATCATACAAGCTGATGACACCTGTTCACACACACCTTTCACAGAATTTTCTGCCGATTTTCCAGCAGTTTGGTTTGTCACAAATGGCAGACACGTATAATGATACAGGAAACTTGGTTAAATTAAAAATGCAGGTTTTCATACAAAAATACTGTATCTTAGATACTAACATTAATATTGCTATAATATAATATTTAAGATGAACTTATACACTACTTAATAAGTTTCTAAGTATAGCCTTTCTTCTTTCGCCTTATGGACACGCACACACACGCACAGACACACACACACACACACACACACACACACACACACGTTATTCTTTAACACCCTGTGTTAAAGAATGTCTTTTACATGTACACGGTTCTTATGAACTGTAGCTGTACCACTTATATAATAATGTCAGAAATGATAGATCATAGTCTCCCAACGAAATGTCTGTTAAACAGTGTCTTTACCATCCTGTACACTTGACATCTTTTTTCTCTGTCTTTCTTATTTTCCGAGGATTTTGTAGTCCAAATTTAAAGTGTCTTTCATCTTGTCTACGTCTCTGTGGGCAGGTGTGCCGCCTGGATTTTTGTTGTTTTGTTTGACTGACCATCATGATAAGCTATATAAGGTTTCTGCAGCAACAAACCTCTTTCAAGCTGACTGATGAGGTGACCATGGCATCTTCTCGTACTGATGTGGGCACCAGCAACAGCACAGAATCTGCAGTGGGATTTATCCACAATGTATCTCCGGTGAAGACGTCTGATGCCAAAAACACCAAGTATTTCAATGCAATACTCCAAACGGGCAGAGACGAGTTCCACGACAGTGTGGTGTTCCAACCTCAACTTCATCGAAATTTCACCCAGGCAGCAGACAACCGGACACCTGTGAAGTTAACAAACGTCACCAGATGTTTAAGTAAGTAGCCTGCACACTAAAATACTACTTATAATGGCAGATTAAAATAAAGCAGTTTCCCTTTACTAACCTTATTTATTTCCTTCCCTTAGGTTACAGAAATCCGAAGAGCTTTGACTACAAAAGCACTCGGACCACACAACTCGAAGTCACAGAGGTGTCCTTTCCTCACAAGAAGCCAGACGCATGTGAAAGAAAAAGCATTGCTGACGTTACAACATCGCCACACACCCTGTTAAAAAGGCCAACCTTTCTCATTCTATCTTTCATTTACGTTTATCAGTTTCCTATTGGTTATCACAGCTGTCAGTCAATTACCATGGTTATCCAATCACGTTATGTACACCTAGCAGTTTGTCCTCGCCCACTACCGGAACTTTCCATCTTGGTCACAGACTCACGGATGACGTAGATGTTATTCGTTCGGGTGCTGGAAATATCCCAAAGTGTTGTGCGTGCATAAAAACCGTGAGTGTTTCAGTTCTTGTCATTTGTGCGTAATGTGATTGCAGCTGTATGTTGTGTAAAATACAGGATTTGCTGTTATTAGTAATAGCCACGTTGTTGCTAGCTTGCGGTTGATGTTAGCTCTATTGAAACCTGTAATGTTAATCGTATGCATACTACTTTGATTGTTAATGTTGTGTGTAAATGGGACTGGTAATTGCTGTGCGTATGTTCTATTAGTGAAGTGTTTATTTACTAGCACTGCCTAGTACGTTCCGGTGACGTTACTGTATGTCACACTGTTTATTGATATTGTGTGGAAGCTTCTAAACTTTTCTACCGCAACGCATCCACGTATGCTTAGTTGATATTTGATATTAGGGAGATTGAGATTTCCTATTTTGTACGTTCTCTCTTTTGTATTAACAGTGCTAACAGTGTTAACTTAGATATGCATATATGGGTGAATCTGTAATTATGTACATATTTATAGGTATATGTATGCATTTATATGAAAAATACGATATATGCATATTCAACAATGTTTATTATTTTCATTTCAGAACCACATTATTGCACTTTGGAAAGTACTAGTGGGTGTGTGTGTGGATGTACTGTATGTGGTGAAGAAGCTCGACCATAAAAGTTCTGAACTTCAACTCCATCTCTCTGTCTCTTACTGGACATACTGCAGCGTGTTTGAATCCTGTAATCAGCTACACTTTATAATAACGGGTGAGGGCTACATCAGCCAACCGTTCAGACAGGTGAGAGCTTCCAAAAGCTAACCGTATTTTTCACACCAAATACGTAAGTGCAAAATAAGTAACCTACTAATTACAAAATTATATTCAAAGACAAAAGCAGTAACCCTACCTGTAATATTAGTTTTCTAAAACTGTTTTTTCTTCTGTTGTGTATTGCAGATTGGCGAGATGAAAGCACAGGTGATGGCCATCAGCTCTTGCCCAAAGACGATCCAACGCCGTGGAGTCGAAAGCGAAGTGCTCAGCATATTCATAGCAGATGAAACGGCACAAATCAGGCTTCAACTCTGGGACAGCCAAATATCAGCAGTGAAGACACAGGCCTCCTATGCCTTCACTAATTTGTCTGTCAGAGAGTATGGAGGTGAGAAGTTCCTCACAACAACCAAAAATTCCACTATTGCTGAGATCGACCCTGTCACTATCACCGACGTGACGGTCCCATCTCTGATCCTGGAGGAAAACAACTTTCTCCAAACCATTGAAAGTGAAGTTGTCGCTGTGAAACTGGCAAACAACTTCAACTGCCGATCCTGCTACAAAAGGCAATCCGCCTTTTTCAACCCCAAGGGGGAGGCAGAGGGATGCCAGCTTGTACGAATAACCTCACTGTTTCTGGCTACAACCAGCGGAGTCCTGCATGTCGTCATTGACGGCGTGTAAACCACGTTGACCCTCAACAACTCGGTTCTGAAATCCTTTTTGGAGAAACAACGTTTCTCAGAGATGGTAAACAACGTTGAAAGCCTGGTACTGCACTTCCTTACTTTGGAAAGCATCAACATTTCTTTCAATGAGGAACATTTCATTGCAAAACTGTCCTACAGTAAGCCACTTCCCACAGCTGCACCTGTTCCGGCTTCCCCCGTTGCCATGGCTACCCCCGTTGCCACGGCTTCCACGAGTTCCTCTAATGACGGTAACCTAAATGACATCTTTTCTGAGGACATGTAGGCTCTAGTGTTATGCCTTGTTCTGAGTTTCTTCTTTTTCCATTTGTTTTTTATTATTCAATTGGACTAATTCCTGCTCTTAGTAGCCTAAATGCTTGATTGTAAATTGCCTTCTGTTGTTATTGTTAGGCTACTTCTTGTTAAATTGTGGAAGATTTCAAACGTATTATCATTGAACATGCCTTTTACATGGCTTTTTTGTTTAATCTGCTTAATATGTTTCTTTATCATTTTTTACATTTGTTTTTTAGTCGTCAATTTGACTAATTCATGCACTTCGTTCAAAGTTGTAAATGCTTGATTTTCAATTGCCTCCTGTTGTAACTATTACTTTTTTCATTGTGGAAGGTTTAATGCTGCTTCATGCATGTAAAAAATAAACATTTGGCTTCTTAACTTTTGTTGCAGAAAATCTATTAATTCATCTGCACACTTTACGTATTTCACTTGACTATAGTCTGTAGTGTCTCACTTTTACAATAACACCTTAGTGGTAATGCTTATAACTCCTATAGGATTTTCATGTTTTCCAATAGAATCCTTTACGATTCCCATACATTTCTCAAAATCCTACAAGACTTTATCACATTTATAAGAAAAAATGTTTGATTCTTATAGGATTTCACAGTCCTATTGGAAATCTGTTTTTTCCATCTTACATACAGTATATTTTGAACATCTTACAAGACTTTTATTAATTTTTACTAAACTCACCAATAGGACTCTTATTCCGTATTTAAAATCTAACTTTAATCAAAACCACACTTGGTTCCAGTGATCAGAATGAAAGATTTTAACGGACTATAAGTCTCCTTCATCTTTGACCGGATGCATGTGGTGGTTATAAACAACTGTGAACCAAATTAAAGGAATTTTCCTAAAAACCTTGGAATATATTCTGTCTTTGATTTGCCCTGTTACTCATCAAGCTCTTAAATATATTCGTGCCTATCACCATGATACTGTTTAAAAGATTCAGTACAACTCTGGTTGAATGATTATTACAATTTACTGTTCACAATAAAATTACAGTACATTTTTCACAATCAGATTGCAATAAAATACAATTACAATTTCAGCACACTGTAAACCCAAACAGTCATAAACATTATGGATGCAACAATCAAAACCAGTTATTCAGTTAAGCCAACAATACTAAGTTTTCTCAACGAGTAATGTTATAACTTCATGTGGGTCAATGTTTGAAAAATATCACAACTGCAGTAATACAGTGTCTGACGACGTTCAGTGTCATTCAAATAATGCAAAGTATGGCATTTGATTTCCTTCTAAAATTTAGTACAATGAAAGTTCAGAATTTTTTTTACAATAATGCTAAGTACAATACTTGAGTAAATATTTAAGTACTTTCCTCCTCTGATCTTAAGATTTTATATATTTGATAATTTAATTTTTTTAATTTTTTTTAACCAGGACAATTTCAGCTAAATAAAAGTGAGTTTGGTTTTGGATATAAATAGCTTGACTGAACCAGTAAATATAGAACTTACTATGGTAACTCCTTCATATGTGTTGGTGCTTGAATGCACTACTTCAAACTTGGGCTGCAACTAACGATTATTTTCTTGATCAATCAATTAATTGTTTAGTCTAAAAAATGTTACAAAGTAGGAAAAAATGCCCATTTTAGTGTCATTTGAAGAAACCCAAGCTAACTACTTCAAATGTCTTGTTTTCCCTGACCAACAGTCCCCCAAGATATTCAATTCACAATGAGATAAAATATAGAAAAGCAGCAAATCCGCATATTTCTTTCAAAAAAATGAAACAATTAATCAATTATCAAAATATAATTGCTGATTAATTTTCTTTCCATCAACTTACAAATTAATCAACCAAACATTGTATCTCTACTTCAAATCCTGTCGGTGTTGCGCCATGGATGTAGTACAGTGTATCATTTTGTTCAGAATTGGTATTGCTATCTATGACACCCCGCATAATATATTATTTGGTGTTATTTGAATATTTATTTGGTTATTTGAACAGTATTTTGTGACTTATACATATTGCCTGCAAGCTGACTGCTCTTCTTTGGATATACCAATTTTAGCCAGTAGGTGGCAGTAGCCTTACAGGGAAATCATTCACACACGCTGTAAGCCTTGCATAGAAGCAAGCCGCGTCAGTGTGAAAGAAAGCATAGAAAGCACAGCTCTTTGCGCGCTAAGGCAGAGCGTATCAATAACTATCAAGTCAAGTCAAGTCAAGTTTATTTATTTATATAGCCCTTTATCACAAGCATGTCTCAGAGGGCTTTACAGAGAATGTGTCTAGCTAGGTCGAACTAAACACAATCAGTGGTAAACAAAATGTTGTAGGACAGCATAATGAAAAACAGGTAGGAGCAGATTTAGCGAGACAAACAATCTACCTATTCTATATAGCCTAACCTACCCGGCACCCCAGCCTTAGACCCTAAATGCACACAAGGAAAAACTCCCAGGAAAAAACTTGGAAGAAACCTTGGGCGGGCTGAGGCAGATAGGGATCCCCCCCCGGGACGGCGGGAGTCATGGGCAACAATGATGACAAGAGAAAACAGAGAGAGACAAAAGAAGGGGAGGAGCATGCGGCGGTGAGAGGGAACTGAGGCCAGCAGTAAAGGAGCGAGGGCAGCAGTCGTAAATCAGCGTCCAGGAGGGAACAGCGGAAAGGAAGAGCAAGGCAGCACTGACGACTAAGAGCCAGGGCAGCACCCGTCACTGCCAGGTAGAACACTGACCTGGAGTCAGAGAAGAGGAGAGAGAGGAAGCCGCGTACACACAAACAACACACCCAGACACACACACACGTAAAGAAGAAGGGGGGAAACAGCTGCAAACAGAACACACAGGGTCAGAGACACAAAAGGGGGCAGCAGCATCAGGGATGTGGGAAGGGACCGAGGCCGGCGCTGACGACCACTGGACTGCACCGGAGTGCACTATCGACCTCATTTAAAGGGACAGTAACATAACACCACTCTAGGGCTAAACCCTGGTTACACAAGGCATCAACAACTATCTGCAGGCACATTAACAAAACACAAGCTTGTGAAAATCTAAAAACCATCGCTGCAAGAACATTTTTGTTCTCTGACCAGATGTTTTTTAGTTTGCAGCAAACCCAATTTTCTTTATGAGCAAGTTTTTTTTCCATGCATCACTCCATGTACCCTGGGAACATGCACGGCATTGTACTTTATGGTCTTCTTGGAAAACCATTCTCTTCAGCGGTCGTTCTCAATCACTATAACATAGTGCCCTGTTGTGGGTTGAGCTCAGATGCTCCTCAAGATTTTAGTGAAATGCTGGTCCTCTTGCATGATCACAGAAGGCTTTGTGGGGAATTCTCAAGCATTCAATGATTGAGAGAACCTTTACTTTTCATGTACAATATGAAAAAATTATGTCTCAGGTTTACATTTTTATGATTATAATAAAAATAACTACATTTCACTTTTATTCAAATTATATTAACAGTGGACATTAACTTGTGTTTCCTCTCACACTATTCAAATAAGAATAATGATGTGAACTTTTATCATTACTCATTACTGTATGGTACATATGCATTCACAATACACACGAGACATGCATTTGCATAGTTATCACACATAGGTGACAATGGGGGGTTCGAATTACAGAGCATGGTTTAAGTTGCACTAGGCAAGATTTTTATGTCAACATACAAATCTTATCAGCCTAAACATCTCTACTAACTGAGATGCCGTAGATTCACCCTGATTGCCCAAATTAAATTCTGCTGTTGGTATGGTCACTAGTGGGAATCACGCCAAATGAACTCAGACCCTCTAAAACGAACCCAACTCAGACCGCCCCAGGAGGTGGTCTGGTCTGGTTCGTTTGTGGTCCGATTGATTCCCATTGAAAAGAGAAAAAGGTCAAATTCACTCCCGGAACAGCATAACGGTGCGTTCCGGTTCCAGCCCAATGACCCCCTGGATATAGCCTAGATTTGTTTCCTCTGTTAAGAGACTCGGGGCCATCTCTAGTCAGAGACGCCCTCTAGACGCCATCTCACTAAGCGTTACTTGACTGACTAACTGACTGACCTGAATTTGCCCTCAGCTGCTCTGTGGGAAAAAGGGACTTGAAAGGCACTTTTTAGTTATTTTAATCTGTATTGTATTGTATAGACTGTATTGTTTTCTTTTATTTGAAATTAGAAAATCATTGTGATACTTTTATTTATGTTTAAGCTCCTGATTTGTTTTCCACACATGTTCAGTGTGTGTGCATGGGACAAATTATTGAAATTGATCAATAAATGTTGAAATGATATTGAAATGTACATTTTTTATGTTATTTAATAGAAAGTCATACAGCAACTATATATAGGCCTCCAAATCATAGCACAAGTTAGACATTATGATTCTTCGGACCTTTGATGGGAAGAAATTTTAGTGCATGGACCTCCTTGAATTTTAGTTGAATACCCCTGCATTAGTGTATTAGATTTGAGTCCATTTAATGTCCACATCAAACAAAATACCTTTATGTGTATTGGTCCATTGGTCCGTTTAATTTCCGAAGTGGTCTATAGTAGACTATTCAGAAGAGCCAAGGTGTAGTTTGCATATCCTTGACAAGGTGATTGTTGATATACAACTTATCCAATGATATGCGCACTCTATTTTCCAGCGCTATTTTCCAGATTCTCTCCCATTCTCCTCCAGCCCTGCGAGCATGATATTGTTTCTCATACTTCGACATTTCAGGTCCAAGAGTTCAGCTTTCATTCGTTTATTTTCTCTTTGCAACACTGATGTTGTGTCTTTTAACTCCTTGACTTCGGTTTTTAGAACTTTGTTCTCTTCTTGAATTTCTTGTATTAGTGTGTTGTTTAGGCCAATAGCCTTTGTCTTCTTGACTCAAACCACTTTCACCTGCCATGAATTCTTCGTCCTCGTTTGAACTCAGAACTTGTCTTGATCATTTTGACTCGTGTTTGCTCATATTATAATAATAGTCAATATATTGCTCTACCTCTTCTATTTAATCCAGCTTGATTTGATGCAGCCAAATATAGCATTATATCATTTTACCGGGATCAATGCTGAGAGGCTGTCATGCATTCGCCACCGTGTCCGCCATCTTGAAAAAAAAAAAAAATGCCACTTTACTGTTGCTGGAGAAGCTGAAATGAGCTGACACTGCACTCAGCTTACAGAAGGCCGCAACACAGGCTCCCGGCATGCTGGGAAACTGTTTCTAGCCTTTTCAGCTCATTTGGGCTCAGAAACACTGAAATCTGCAAAATCACACATTACTGGTGCTGGAGAAGCTGAAATGACCTGAAACTGCACTCAGTTTACAGAAGGCTGCAACACAGGCTCCCGATGTGATGGGAAGCTGTTTCCAGCTGTTTGGGCTGGAACAACTGAGGGAAAAACAGACAGAGGGGGAGTGGGGAAAAGGAGAACAAGATTGCAAGGGAAAGGGAGAGAAAGAAGGAAAAATAAAGAGAAAAATGGGAAAAAAGGGAGAGAAAAGGGAGATACAGAGGGAAAACAGGGAAAAAAGGGGAAAACCAGAGGAAAAGCGAGGAAAATATAAAAACATAGAGAGGTAGGAAAAACAGAGAGAAAAAGAGGGAAAAATAGAGAGCGAAATAGAGCAAAAAGGGAAAAAAGGGGAGATAAAGAGGGAAAAGGGAGCGAAAAGGAGGAATAGAAGAGGAAAAAGCTGGAAAAACGGAAAGGAAAAGCCAGACAAATAAAGAAACAGAAAAAACTAGGAAAAACAGCAAAAAGAGCAAAAAGAGGGAAATACAGAGAAAAAAAGAGGGAAATACAGAGAAAAAAGAGGGGAAAATAGAGAGAAAAAGCAGTGGAAAAATTGAAAAAAGTTGATAATAGAGGGAAAAAAGAGCAGATAAAGAAGGAAAAAGCGAGAAAAACAGAGAAAAAGGGAACAGCGGACACAAAAAGGGAGAAAAAAGGGAAAAAACAGGGAAAGGAGAGAAAAAGGAAGAAAAAAGACAGAACAAAGGAGAGAAAATGAGGGAAAGATCGATAGAAAAAGAGGGAAAATGGAGAGAAAAAGCAGGGAAAAAACTGGAAAAACCCTGAAAAAAGAGGAAAGGGGAGATAAAGAGGGAAAAAATAGCAAAAAATTGGAAAAACAGCAAGAGGGAAAAAAGGAAAGTAAAAGAGGGGGAAAAGGGAGAGAAAAAGAGAGAAAAATGGAAAGAGGGAAAAAGAGAAAATTAGGGGAAAAAATGGAAACACGTTGAAAAAAGAGGGAAAAAGAGGAGATAACAAGGGAAAAAGGAGAGAAAAAGAGGGGAAATGGAGAGTAAAGCAGGGAAAAAATTGAAGAAATTTTAAAGAGGGAAAAAGGGGAAGATGAAGAGGGAAAAACTGAGAAGAAAAGTGGGAAAAACTGAGAGAAAAAAGGAGAGAAAAAGCAGACTTTGCATTGCAGAGTAGCTACATCGTCTAGGTAAGGGATACAGCATACGCAGATCCGGTTGCGGTGCACTGCCACAGAGGAAATGTGCCCACCGGGGGCCAGCCAGCAACAGGGAGAGGTCCCATGAGGGGATCCTCCCCCCACACCGAGTGACTCTAACCTGCCGAGTTGATTCCTCCGGGCAGACTGCGTGAACAGTTATCTTTGTCTTTGCAACTAGGACTTTTTGCCACACATCAATCACTCCAGGAAAACTGACTGTATCAATCACTACATTCCTCTACAAAGCAAGTCAATGAGGGAAAAAATTCTTAATAAAAATTACATATTTCCAAAACTATATGACATCACTTAGAAGAGTAATAGCAACCATTTTTTGTGTAGTATATGTCTATGTAGCATAAAAACTGTAGAAGATAGCAAAATTCTGGAATAATCATAATAAATATGAGTAATAATAGTGCTGTGCTCACCTTCAGCAAGCACACTACTTACTTGGTGGTTTCTAGGTAGTTACTAGTGGTAGTAGTAGTGGTGGTAGTACTAGTAGTAGCAGTACTAGTAGCAGTAGCAGTAGTAGTAGTAGTTGTACTGGTAGTAAATTTGTAGTAGTAGCACTAGTAGTAGTAGCCATAGTAGAAGTAGTAGTAGTTGTAGTAGTTATAGTAGTATTAGTTGTAGTGGTAGTAGCAGTAGTAGTTGTATTAGTAGCAGTAGCAGAGGAACAGAAGGAGAAGTAGAGAGCTATGTGTATCTGCATGTCTCTGGTATCTGAGAAACACCACCATCTCCTCTGCTCTGCTCTGCAACAGACTGCCTCTGGGTGTCTCTGTAAACCAACCTTGTCTGTAGCCTGACTTCATTATCTCTTCCTCTGAAGTAAATTTAATTCAGGCTGTTTCCTTTTCAGAAGAGCACATGATCATCTTGTGATTTTTTTGTGTCTCAAGTGACTGAAGTGAGTTGTTGCCAGACTGAACTTTATCAAATACAATTTGGAGCATAATGCAGCGAGTATGTTGGTTCTTCGTAGTTGCCCTGGCTTTTGGTACCTCTGAACTGTGTAGTGCTGGACCTTTCCATGCCCAATGCAAAGTAGAATGGTATGATTTTTTTTTTAAATCATTTCTTGGTTTAGAGCATGAGTATTATTTTTGAGGGGTTGAACAGAAATATTTTTTTCTGATTTTCTGCTTTTACTATCTCATAAGTTTGTATAAAAGTCCTTTATCTAAAAAGATGTAGAAATACTCTGATAAAAGTAAAAGTTATGTATGTGACTTAAGTAAAAGTATCAAAGTATTAAATATACTAAAGTACGAAAAGTAAAAGTGTTCATGTTCAGTACTGTCCTTCTATTCCAGTGCTAGTATGTATGCCATTTTCAGTGCATTAATCTCTGTAGGTTGGACTACAGACATCTGTGGTCCTGCTATGCTTGCTTGAATTGCTTTCCAATAAATTAGGTATTTGCAAAAAGGAGCAGGTTGAAATTTAAGTCTTATAAAGTGATCAAGTGTTTTGAGTTCTAAAACCTTAGCATCAAAGTAACTAGTAACTCTGTGCTTAATTAAAAAAGTATAAAGTTCCTTAAAATTGGCATACTTGCATAAAATACAAATTCCACAAAACTGTGAGTAAAGATGGATTAGGTACTCTCCACCCCAGATATGTAATTTGAGGAGGTTTGAATAGATGCTTTTTTCTCAAGGGTTTTCAGTGTAACACTGTCCTTGATGAGGTTATGTTTCAGATCATTTCCACCTGAACATAGCCAGATATTTCTGATATTTCCATGCAAAATAACTCTGTTTACATTTGGGAATATCTTGGGGAAACAAAATGTAATTATATTAATTGCTGGCCAATCCAGTCCGAGGTTACAGAGCAGACCATTGAGATGCCATAAGGTTAAAATAATTTAGAAAATTCCTGACCCAAAGTATTATTTGAAAAAGACACATGGATGTTGAAATCACCTAGAATGATGACCTTGTCATACCTGGTAATTATCAGAGATAAGAGGTCAGACAAGTCAGTGATAAAACTATTGTTAACCCGTTAAATTACAGGCCATTAATAATACGTAATAACTGGAAATAACAAGGTAATATCCAAGTAAAATGGATGTAATGGATGTAACTAGTTATAGCTGAATGACTGGTAATTACTGAATAATGTAAAAGTAAAAAAAGTTTGTTTTACCTGTAATTGAAGTGGAACTACCGCACACTTGAAAACTGAAAAAAATGCTGGAGGCGTTAAACTAGTTCAGAAGGGAAGAAACACACTGTCGTCATTTATTTATCTTCCACAGAGGGGATGGACATTCATTAAAACAAGTGAATACACCAGTGCAGAAACAATCTATGTTTGTTTACAATGTAGAATATATGCAACAATACATTATATATTTTAGAAAAGACTAACTACTAAATTGCTAAGCTTTCGGTCAAAGAGGTTAATCAGAGCATGTATACCAAGTGAACAAGACAGATTTATCTTCCACAGAGGGGAGGGACATACATTAAAGGAAGTGATTACACCTGTGCATTGACAATCTATGTTTTTTCATTATGTTTTAATTTGTTTACAATGTATGGTACATACAATAATGATATGATACATACAATAATACATTATATATACACATAACAGAAACCTCAGCACAGCCTAGCCTGCTGCTGCTTTACAAGTAGAAATTGTATATTATATATTATATAATATTTTATATTATATTATATTAGCTTCTGGATGGTTCTGTTATTTATGATGGCTTCTGCCTGATGTCCTTTTCAGGCCACCCAGGGTAGGCTTGTTCTGGGGTTTCTGTTGTTTTCTGTTGTTATTTGTGTAAAGTTGGTATGGAGCACATTTGCGAATTCACATATGTGAATATTGTACATTGTCAGTATTGGCATGTCTTTTCTAAAATATGTAATGTATTATTGTATGTATCCTACTTTGTAAACAAATGAAAACGTATTGAAAAGAACATAGATTCTTTCTGCACAAGTGTAATCATTTACTGTAATGTATGTCCCTCCCCTCAGTGGAAGATAAATCTTTCTGGTTCACTTAGTGTGGATTCATGGACACTTAGCAATTTAGTGCTAAGAGAGAGCTTTCTTCATTTTTTAACTAGTTTATCCTTCACCTCCAGCGTCTTTCTAAGTTTTAAAAAGTGTGTGGTAAAGCAACTTACTCAGTTACTAGTTATTACATTTATTTTACTTGGACATTACTTTATTATTTCCTGTCATTACTGTATAATTAATGACCTGTAATTTAAAGGGTTAACGAAAAGTGCTATAGAAATAAAGTTTATTATTCAAATGCTACAGATACAAGGCAACAGCTGGAAGAAACAGTAAAACATGCTAGCAGGATACACCCTTGAAGAATTATATAACAAAAACCTATAAATCCCATCCCAAAAAAGATGAACTGCTGTTCATCATTCAACATCTCAAAAATAGGCTATAGAGTGCTATTGTTTTGTATACCAAACACTTCTTTAAAAAGTACTGTAATTTCCAATAACTTTATATAAATATCAAGTATATAACCATTGAAAACTGTAATGTCCAATGTATGCCTATCAACGGCTCTATAATAAGACAACAGACTTATATGCACTGAAAACTTTGTCAGGGTCTAAGAACAGCAACTATTGTCCAGTAGATGGCACCATTTCATTTAGGATAGCCACTTGAGTCCTTTATAACCCTCTTTTAAAGTGTGTACCAAGGCACCCAAGGTACTTCACATAGAAGTAAAAGAATGAAACATTTAGTTTAAAGACATTAACAAGATACTCTCAGGTTTCTTGTGGAGGTTAAAGAGACCTAGTATTAGTTTTAAAAAAAAATGACAAGCCTTATAAATAGAGGTGGACTAAGCATCCTTGATATTTATCTATATTATCTGTCATATAATGCTAGATACCTCTAACCCTAACCCTTATCCATGTTATGGTTTCATTCAAAAATTAACTTTAAATTAGACAATCATTTGATTCATTTTTCCTGCAATGTAGATAAATTATTACAGAAATGCTTGTCCTTTATTGATATGTTTACCACCATACCCTATATGGCATAACCCTTTATTGACTGCTGGAGGTACAACATTGAAGAGAAGTACCTGCAGCATATAAACCATGTGAGGCAGGTTGTGTCAGATGGGCATATTTAAGATATGAAAGCACAGTTTGATTTGAATTTTTTTTATTATAGTTTCAAATGAAGGCCGTCCTGAAGACACTTATTTCAAACAACATGGAAGTTGGTTCAAAAAGAGACTTGGATAATAAACTTAGGGGGATTGCTGTCGGAAGGGGAACAGTTTCAGTACTATATAAGTTGTTGCGCCTTGCTTCTCCTGAAAGCAGCTCCAATATTAATTAACAATGGGAGCGGGACATGGGTGTATCTCTCACCACAGCACAATGGGACACAATTTTACAATATATCCAGCTGTGCACGTTACAAAATTCTTTAAATGAAGGCCTCTGGCTTGGCCAGGCATCCTTATGAACACAATCAGCAGTGTTCGTGGGTGGGAAGCTGTTGAGGGAACCTGTCCTTGTCGTTACAAGAGTGACTCCTACTAGTTGGTTGGGGCGCCTGTTCAGCGAGGGGGAGACAGCGCGAACCTCAGCGCGCGTTAAACTCTCCTGGAAAAACTCGGCAACAACAAAACTGGGAGAAAAATCATGAAAAAGGCAAAAGAAATTGTTAAAGAATAAGAATGAAACATATTAGTTAACAGTTGTTGTCTTTTCCAGGTACTTTGGAATATCCTGTCAAGTGGTTTATGAATCCCTAGTTGTACAGATTAAGAAGTGGAGAACCATAGCTGGTTGTGCCATGGGAGGACAGAGGTGCCTGTACAAGGTATGTGTGTGTATGTGTGGGCCATGAAAGCTATCTGAAGTGTGCATGCCCATGCATGTTTGTGTATGTGTGTTTTCGCATTTGTGTGTGTGTACATGTGTGCATGTGTGTGTCTGTCAGTGTGTGAGTTAGAGTCTGGTGGTTTGTAAAAATTAGTTATGTCACTGGTTTGCAGTTAAACATGGCTCTTCTCTCTGCATTCGGTTCAATAGCTGCAGTCTGCCTCCGTCCACTTTATAGCAGCCAAACACACCACACCCTTTAAGAGATACGTGGATGACATCAACTTTCGGCTGGTCTCCTATCAGTTCTTCACCCGCTGTCACGTCTCGGTAGGTCCGCAGTCATTAGTTCAAAATTGTGTATCTCTGTCTCTCTCTTTTCCCTCCTTCTCACTCTCTCAATCTCTGTCCTCTCTATTTCACTTTTGCTCTTCTCTCACTCCTTATATCCCTCTTTCCTCTCAGTCTTCTTGTCTGTCTCACTCTCTCACTGTCACTTTTTTTTTTGTGCCTTTTTTGTCTCTCCTTGTTCTCTCTGTCTCTCCCTCCCTCTTACTCTGTGCAGTATCTTTCATTTGGCACACTGACAGCTGTAACAACTCTGTCTGTAGGCCATGTCCATCTCTGAGACCTGGTATGCCATTAAAGATCATGGCACCAACTACTGTAACCTCTACAACCTCATGGAAGGTAAGATCAGACAACAGCAGGCTATAGAGAAAATACAATTCATGCAACTTTTTACTAACCATTCTACCACAACAATTTCAACTATTAATGGTCGATATTGTGTTTACTTGGTGAACGGCTGAATCCTTCAGACAATCCATTTAAGTTATTGAAATGAGTGATGTTTTAAAATCTGTCGAAAGACCAATTTGGAATGTAATGTGCATTCACAGTTCAAGACAGTTGAGGTTGCATACATTCATAGATTAACAAAAGAGAAATGGTAACACTTTCTATCAAGGCCATATCTATAATGCACATTCATTTCATGCTATAATACATGTATAAATGTTTATAATTATAACAGGATTTATTATGTATTGTTGACATAATGTATTGTAAGTTCAGGGTTCATAACTCTTTATAACACCAATGCCAAAGTGACTACAGTGTAGGAAAGAAGAAACTGAGTCTTGGGTTGCATAGCACTCACAGCTACGAAACTTAACAAGTCATAAAGACACTTTACACATTTCTGATGTATCATGACAGATTATGAATTATAATTCATAAGTGGAATGGTTTATGAATATTATTAATGCAGTATAGCATATGTCTCTGCAAGCTTTAAGTACACTCATGCTTTTGTATCATTTCATGGTGTGGTAAGATTATTAGCCTAACCTAATCATTAATTATTAACTTATGAGTTGTATTTGCTGGCTGTAAGTAAAGTGTATGAAGAGAGCTATGTCAAGTGTTGTTCTCACTACAAATACACACATGCTCAACAATTTTAATTATTAATGAAAATAATAAACAATAGCACCGCCATAATAAACAAAGGCCCCACCTATATGGGGCATTGATAATATTTATGACATTATTCCACTTGAGAGAATTATAATTCATGATTTGTTATGATACATCAGAACAATTCTCAAAGCATCTTTATGACTTGCTAAGTTTGGTAGCTGCGCTATGCAACCCATGACTCAGTTTCTTCTTTCATACACTGTGGTCAATTTCGCTTTGGTGTTATAAAGATTTATGAACCCTGAAATTATAATACATAATAAACCCTGTTAGAAGGTGTCATGCATAATTATAAATATTTATACTTAGGTCTATAATACCTTATAAATGCATTATAGTGTATTGGACATTCTTATAGTGCATTATAGACATGAAAGTGTTACCAGAGAAAGTATGCATTTTCAGGTAATTTTTAACAGTCACAATCTAAATGACATCAAATGTCTAGATAACTTCAAGTTACTCAAAAAATTCAAAGCGCGCTTGTATGGTTCTCTATGTGAAGGCTATGTGAAGGCTTGAGTTGTCGATAGATGCTCATCATCCCTGTTTCTGTATCCTTTTATTAACAGGAAGTGGTCTAACTGAGGCCAGAGGTTACAAAGAGGTCACCAGTGACTTCCTGTGTACCCAGCGCTCCTCTGCCAACTGCACTGTCTACTGATCTATTGACACTGAGTGGGATCTTTAAAAAGATTATTTTCATTGCTTTTCTGCTGTATTAGGAAATATAGTGACAGGAAAGAGAGTGTACAAAGGTGCTGTGCCAGATTCAAACCCACAACATCACAAGTACATTGTATGTGTCTAATTCACCAGGGCCCTAAATATAATATTTAGGGTGACCAGAGAACATTACAGCAGATAAATATTAATCACTGTACGGTTTATAAGGTACAATTTTCTCTGTCTTTTGTAACTTTTGTACACAGGTTGTAAAGCTTAGCATAACCTGCTCCTTTGGATTGACCTGCACACATTTTTTATGTGATTGTTACTGCTGTTTTTTATTTGCAATGTTTTGTTTTTTCATTGGATATTAAATGCTAGGATTTTTCTTCATTCTCTCTGTCTCTGTGCTTTAACTAACTAAATCTATTATGTTTACAATTCTGTTACGACCTTGCCCTCAACCAGTAGCTTCTGTATTATTTTCCAGTGCCGTGGTTGTGTCCAGAAACAGTCAAAGACTGAAACATAACTTTGGCGTGGAAGTCTCCAGGTGAAAGTTTGATGATGTCTTATGTCTGTCTTGTTGTTCTGGGCCCTCAGTGAAAAATACAGAGAAAGGAAACAACGCACAACAACAAAAAGCCACTTGGTGTGAATATAGCTGCGAGTGCAGCTCAGAGGTGAGTCACAGTCTGACGAGGGGCATCGTTCTTTCTGACACCTAAACCAGTTTTCTCTCCTAAAAGCGACGATAGGGTAGAGTGGCGGAGGGAGCCAAAGAGAGAAAAAATACACCCTTAGCTGTGTGTGGATTGCAGGGGAGCTTTTATTAAGGGAGCAATATGCTCAGCTGGGCTTTGTCATCCATCACCAGGAACTGCTTACCCTCACATTGCGGCTGCAGCATGGTGGACTTTGGCGTCTTGTCTCTCAGGTCTAAGCGAGTGACTGGCAGATGCACCATCCTGTTCAAACTCCACTGTATCAACATTTCACAGAATTAAATGACTGTTGCACTTTTTTTTTTTTTTTGGCCCGCCACTCTTGGCCCCACTCTTCGGAGGTCAACTTTATTTTTAATTACAATTGTGATTAACAAGACATTATGGTGAAGCCTCTCTGAGGGAAGGGTATAACAAAACAAAACAAATGAAAGAAAACAAAACAATACAGAATACAATATAGACTAATATTGGTGATGCAACCAAAGGGGACAGACACAGACTGAACATAGACTGATTAACTGGAGTGGACAGACATAGACAGGACACAGACTGAAGGACCAAAGTGCACAGACATAGACAGGACAAAACATACAGACATAGCCAGGACATTGACTGAGGGGCCAAAATGCACAGACATAGACAGGACAAAAACATACAGACAGACAGGAAATAGACTGAAGGACCAAACCACACCAACATAGACAGACATGGACAGGACAAGACATAAAGGCATAGACAGGACATAGACTAAACAACTACATTAGACAAATATAAATAGACGTAGACTGGATGCATATTGACAAGGAGATAGGTCATTCATGCAGGGGGTAGCAGTAGTTATTGATATGTAGGGTGGGAGAATAAAGCATATGATAGTGCATGTATGTGAGAGGAGGAGAGAGAGAGTGTGTGCGTGTGTGTTTTGATGTGGAATGGATGTGCCTGAGTTGGATTAGTTAATAGGCAGATTTAGTGAGTGAATGAAAGGGGTCCAAATGTTTTCAAAATGCAAGGGTTGATGTTCAAGTGTCATTATTTCCATGGATAAGTATTCTTTGAGGAGGTTTAACCATTGTGTAGTGTTTATTGTGTTTCTGGATTTCCAATTAAGGAGGATGGTTTTCTTGGCGATAGTTATGGCAGTGAGTATGGGTTTGGTGTTGCGGATAGGTGGGTTGATTACAGAGGTCAAGTAAACAGAGTGGTCGCCAAGTAAGGTCGCCAAGTAAACAGAGTGATGGGGATAGTGGAATGCTACAGCTCATAATAAGGTCTATGTGTGACTTCTTTCCAGAAACGATGAGTTGGGGGACAGAGATGGTCCAGAGATGGAATGCAGGTGTCGTGGAATTCTTCAAAAACCACTCAGTGGACTGCTATTGATTATGCTTTATTTTACGTGCACGGGAGAAGACCATTGCTCTAGTAACTAAATGAATCTTTCTCACCGACACTAAGTATCAGTATTTATACTTGCTCGGGGGTGGAGCTAACAGAAGAAGTAGAATCTTACATACAACCTGCCTGCAGTGACACCTACAGGTCTGGCAGCGCACAGCATATACCTACACAATTCTTCCACACAGGTAGTTGTCTTGGGTGTTTAGTGTGCATTGTGAACAAGTGTCTGAGTCAATGAATCCCATTTTATACATCTTGTGCTGAGTAATGTGTGCCCTGTGGATTATCTTATACACTATGAGTTGTAGGTTAGTATTGTTAGTCATTGAGAAGGTGTTCCTGCAGATTTGAGACCAGAAGTCGGTACCGGGTGAGACTGCTAAATCCTTTTCCCAGTAAATACTACCAGCTTTACTGGGAGTGATATAGTTGTGTCGTCGGAGGAAATTAGTTTGTACAATTTGGAAAAGATTTTCTTAACATTTGTCAGTTTGAAAATTTCGTCCACTAGAGGGGGAGGCTGTAGGTTGTTGTTGTTGATGTTAATTTTAGAATTTAATATCGATTTTATTTGGAGGTATGGAATGTATTGTTTTTCCCTGATACCATACTTCTGAACCAGGTCCTTGTGATGAACGTGTTATTCTGAAAGATGTGGTGAAGGTGTGTGATACCACTTTTTTTCCATGTGGTGAATCTAAGTGGTGTTTTGTTGAGTAAGAAGTCGGGGTTGTGCCATAGTGGAGTGTATTTACAGGGTTTCATTGTGAATCCTAGAGTTTTGTTGATTTTCCACCAGGCTGTCAGAGTTGTTGAAATTACAGTGTTTTTAAAGCAATTGTGTTGTTTTATGGTGGTGTTGAGAAATGGGAGATCGGAGATTGAGATTTCATTACATTCTGATTGTTCTATTTCTAACCATGGGATGTTCTGTTGGTTGGGATGAATCCAATTTGTGAGGTACTGTAGTTGGCTAGCTAGGTAATAGTTATGAAAATTTGGTGCTTCTAATCCTCCTTGATTTTTGTGCTTCTGTAAGGTAGCCAACTTGATCCGTGCTGTTTTATTTTTCCAGTAGAATTTTGTAGTTATTGAGTCTAGTGAATGGAACCAGTTAGTGGTGGGTTGTGTGGGGATCATCTTGAAAAGGTAGTTTACTTTTGGAAGTATGAACATTTTGATGGTCGCTATTCTGCTGATTAATGACAGAGGAAGGTTTATCCAGCGGGTTAGGTCATCTTCTATTGCTTTTACAAGTGGAATGAAATTTAGGTGGAACAACTCTGACAGCCTGGGAGAGGTATTTATGCCCAGGTATTTAATATTACCAGTGGAGAGGGTGGTTAATGAGCTGCAGCAATCCAACTACTACCACTTAGTGGTAAAATTGTTGATTTTGTCCAGTTAATAGCATAGTCAGATATTTATAGAGTTTATGAGCTTGATGGATTCTTTTAGATAGTTTGATGGGTCTTGTAGAAAGAGCAATACATCGTCTGCATAAAGGCTGATCTTATGGTGTGTGATTGGTCTGGATTCCTTTAATGGTGGAGTTTTGTCATATTGCTGCTGCAAGTGGTTCGATGAATAGGGCAAAAAGTGATTGTGATAGTGGGCATCCTTGCCTGGTCGCTCTGTGAAACTGTGTGATGTTAGTCCATTAGTGGTGACTGTGGCCATTGGTGAGTTGTACAGTGTTTGAATCCATTGAATAAACGACTCTCCGAAACCAAAGTTGTTCAAAGTTCAAATGCTTTTTCTGCGTCTAATGATACAATTATTGTTTTGCTTTTGTTTTTTGAAGAGATGTTGATTAGATTGAATAGTCTGTGCAAATTATTTGATGCATGTCTCCCTTTAATGAATCCGGTTTGGTCTGGATGGATTAGTGATGGGAAAACCCTTTCAATTCAGCTAGATAGTGCTTTAGTGAGGATTTTGAGATCTGTGTTGATGAGTGATAGGGGGCGGTAGCTGGAGCATAGGGTTGGGTCTTTATCAGGTTTCAGTAGTACTGAAAGGAGGGCTGTCTTCATTTGTGGCAGGATTTTGGAAGTTTACTTAATGTCCAGTGTCATTCTGAGGAATAGTGGTAAAATTGTACTCCAGAAGTGTTTATAGAACTCAGCAGGGAAGCCGTCAGGTCCTGGGGCTTTATTATTTGGCATCTGGTTGAGTGCTTTTGGCATCTGGTTGAGGTTTAACCATTATGTAGTAGTGTTTATTGTGTTTCTGGATTTCCAATTAAGGAGGATGGTTTTCTTGACGATTTGTTAAGTGTTAATGGTGTGTCCAGTTTGTTTGGTTGTTCCTTGTTGAGACTAGGGAGGTCTAAATTATTGAGGAAGGAATTGATATCGGCTACATTTGGATGATTTGGGGTGCTTGCTATAACTTTATAAAAGTCCTTGAATGTGTTGTTGGTATCTTCAGGATTCAGCATGGTCTTCCCTGCTGAGTTCTTAATGGCTGGGATAATTGATTTTTCATTTAAGTTGGTTTACCAGAAATGTTCCTCATGTGTTATGTTCAAAATGATCGTGTCTGAGTCTTTGTATGAGGAACTTGTGTTTTGTGTTTAGGACATTATTTAGCTGAATTGTTTTTTCTGTGATTTCTTTCTGAATTTGATTTGTGGGGTTATTAGCATATTTATCATTAAGTTCTTTGATTTGTTGTTCCAGGTCATTCTCAAGTTCCTGTTCCTTTTTTTCCCTGTATGATGAGTATGATATAATTTTTCCTTTCAGTACTACTTTAGCTGTCTCCCAGAGTACTGTGGGTGGGACTTCCGGAGAGTCGTTTATTTAATTAAGGATGCCCACTCTTTTGTGAAGAATCTGTCAAAATCAGGATCTTTAAGCAGAGATGTATTGAGGCGCCATCTACTGATGGGTTGTTTCAATTGTTCCATGTTGAGGGTAAAGGATACAGGGGCATGATCATTAATGATGATAGGGTGGATTGTGCAGTCTGAAATGTCCAATATAATTGAGTTGCTGGTGAGAAAAAAGTCAATGCGCGAAAATGATTGATGAGAAGAAGAGAAGTATGAGTATTCTCTGTTTAATGGGTTTTTCAATCGCCAACTATCGCCAAGACCAAAGTCAGTTATATATTGTTTTAGTGTTTCTGTGGAGTGCCAGTTCCTGCTGTTGCCTGAGGAGCTTGATCTAAAGTTGGATTAATTACAGTGTTAAAGTCACCGCTGATTATCACTGTTGAGTTTGGGAGGTCAGCTAGTGAAGTAAAAAGTATATGGAAGAAAGCAGGGTCATCAGTGTTTGGGCCATATATGCTAGTGTGGAAGAATTGTGTGTATATATATGCTGTGCGCCACTCTGCCTGTAGGTGTCACTGCAGGCTGGTTGTATGTAAGATTCTTAAATTAAAAAAAATTCTACTTCCTCTACTAGCTCCACCCCCAAGCAAGTATAAATACTGATCGGTGTCTAGCGTCCGGTGAGAGAGATTCATTTGATTGCCACGGCAATGGTCTTCTCCCATGCACGTAAATAAAGCATAATCAACAGCAGTCCACTGAGTGGTTCTTGAAGGGTTCCACGACACTAGCAATAGTGATGTTGATTGATGGAAGCATTGATTATTACATATCGTCCTCCAGGGTCGGTAATGGTGGTGTGATGGATTAATGGTATTCTTTTATTTATCAGAATTAATGTACCTCTTTTCTTTGAGTTGTAGGTAGATGAGTATACTTGGTTAAATTGGGGGGGGCGTGTTAATTTCTGATGTTCAGGTTCTGTTAGGTGGGTTTCTTGTAGCAAACAAATATCTGACTGTAATTTGGTTAGATGGTTTAAAATTTTAGTTCTTTTTGCCTGTGAACTAATCCCACAGAAGTTACAATTTTGAGTGGCGGCATTGGACGTGTAGGCCAGTACAATCAGATTTGAGGCTATGTGTAGTGTTTAATGATGTGTGCCTGTTAGAAATGTGTAGTAGAATATTTTCGGCTATGTGTGTGAGCTTGTGATGGATGTGTGGTGGAACAATTTGCAATATCTGGGATCAAGCATGTGATAACATTGATTTTCTTTTAAACATTGCAGACCAGCAAAACAGTTGTAAATATCACAGATGAGAGACTGTGATGGCATCAAAGTTGTAACAATACAGAGTTTTCCCATGAAAACTATTGTAACCCCATGATTTCTGATTTTTAAACAACAGTGTACAGGTGGACACAGAGAGACATAAAGACAGAGACAAACAGAAAGAATAGAAAGGGGAGATTTTAATTGGCCAGTATCATTAACCGATCTTGCAGTCCTTTACGCTCTTTTAATCAACCGTCTACATTCCTGCCCAACCTCAACCTTAAGTGGACGGATTACAAAGTTATTGCCTATTGTTGGTTAGCTGGGAACCAAGCTACACCAACGTCAAGAGCTGGAATGTGGACCACAGCATCTTATTTTATGGTGGTTGTTTTCCTGACTGCTACGGCTGCTACCAAGTAAACAACGGAGTCATTTCGCACAATTCAACACTGCTGCCGAAGTTTTTTCTGTTCTCTGCTTTCAGTCTCCAGACCATCTCACTAGCCTGACTGCGTGCGACATATTACAGTACACCCCATTTCCCTGCTGGTACTGACTGTGAGTCTGTGACCTAAATGGACAGCTAACATTACTAGAAGGATAACATGGGTCAATCTCCTTACCTACTTTGACGATCCTGTCTTTCCGACCGTCCGACTGAAGTCTCCTCCCAAAGAATGGCTACGGCATCAGCAATCACAGACATAAAAACTGAGCTGCAATCCATTGAGCTCCTAATCATGGATCTTCTCCAGCGACAAACGGAGCTCTCTTCCCGGTTAGCCTGGCTAGAACAGCCGGGCTGTCAGTCCCCGTTGGTCTCGGCAACCACGCCACAAGGGGGTGGCACTAGCCCCACTCCCGGCTGTTCCTACTGGGCAACGGTGGTGAAAGGCAAGAGGAAGTTTTCCCTTCCTCTTTACGACCCAAATAGAGAAGATGATTCTCCTCAGCTCTTCAACCCCTTTGCTCCTCTGGCTGAGGTCACCGACGACGCAGTTTCCACACTTTCTCACGCTCTCGAAGCCGATTGGATTATGGCAACATCCAACAAGCACTACCCACCTAGCACTTCCAGCTCCCGGGATAGCTCTTCCATTGGCAAACGTCCCCGACTATCAGCCTCAGTATCCGTGTGCAGTATTAATCCCGGAGATAACTCCATTCGGGCACCCGGTAACGCTGCTGGTACAGCCAACGCCTCCCTTTCCACACCGCTGTCAGACCACAAAGCCACCTCCTCCAACAATGCCAATGCGGCTAGCATAGCTAGCGCGGTGATTGCTAATCACCAGCTTCCACCCAAACTCTCCATGTACAGTGGCACTGGAAACAATAATAAGCCCGAAGTTCTGATTTTAGGCGACTCCATTATCAGATTTGTGGATCCCGGTGCCGTAACATACTGCCTTTCTGGTGGCAAAGTAGCAGATTTTATTGAACTCTCACCAACGCTGATTGAACTTCACCCTTCGGTCCACACAGTCATAGTGCATGCAGGAACAAATGACGTCATGTCCAGACAATAAGCTCCAGCGCGACATGGAATCATTGGCATTAACTACTGAGAGCCTAGGCAAACGCTATCTTCTATCTGGTCCTATTCCCACTATGTCAACCAGATCTGAACGTTTCAGCCGTCTTTTTAGCCTCCATCAGTGGTTGCAAAACTTCTGTACAGCAAAGGTTATGGTTTTATCAGCCATTTCTAATCGTTTTGGACTGAGCATGATTTATATAAAACTGATGGCTTGCACCCAAACTGGAAAGGGACCAGGCAACTGATGTCAAATTTTAACAACTATATAGCTTTTAACTCCTTCTGACCCACATCTCAGCAAGACCCTAACAACCTCATCTTGATTCTAAACACACCCACTCTTGATAGAAAGGGTCCTGCTGGCTCATGGCCTGTTTTTACTCATTCAAATGATAAAACTCCTAATGATAACTACCAAGTCCCAGAAAATCCCCACAGTATTGATAACCATTTACTTCACAACTATAGTCATATCCCTATCATAATCAGTGATAACCGGGATGTTAAATATAAGAGCTACAACTTTCGAAATCAGAATAACATCATCCACATTAAGCCCCCCCTTTTTTCATCCCCTGCCACTTTGCAAAATGTTACTTTAAACATTGGCTTTATTAACATTAGATCACTTTCTACTAAATCACTGCTTATCCATGATATGATAAATGACCATAGTCTTGATTTTATGGGCTTATGTGAAACCTGGCTAAAGCCAAATGACTTTGTAAGCCTAAATGAGGCATCACCTCCAAATTACACTAGTTTACAAGTGTCACGTGAATCAAGAAGAGGTGGGTGCATAGCTGCTATATATGACTCCGCTGTTTTTACGTCATTTCAGGTACTTCTTATGCACTCTAAGTTGCAATCATTTTATATAGCAATTTTATATCGACCACCAGGGCCTTATTTACAATTTTTATCAGAGTTTTCTACCTTTCTTTGTGACATACTGACACAAATAGACTTAGTCTAGTCTAGTCTTTTAATTATGGGGGATTTTAATATTCATGTTGATGACAAATCCGAGCCATTCAGTAAAGCTTTCCTAGATCTCATAGATTCTACTGGTTTTACACAGCATGTTGATGTGATGTACCTACTCACCTCTATGGCCACACGCTTGACCTAGTATTGACACGTGGTCTCTTTTTCTCAGATCTAGCTATCTCGCCACATCTACCTGTCCTTTTAGATCACTGTTTTTTTACTTTTAAGGTTACACTGTGTAGGCATTGTATTAGCCACTCTGAAACCTACACTACCCGTTGTATCGACTACCATTCATAAACTTGCTGAGCAACTCGAGTCTGCTGTAACCACCATAGATCAGTCCTACTGCCTTAACAAGTTCACTGACAATTTAAATCTCACATTGCTGAACGCATTTAATTCAGTTGCCCCCCTGTGTACTAGGAAAGCTAGACTAAAACCGTCCCCCTGGAACAATCGAGACACTCGGTCTCTTAAACAAAAATGCAGAAAACTTGAGCACAAATGGAGACCAACCAAGCAAGAAACTTTTCGGCTTGCGTGGTCTAATAGCCTGCTTGAATATAAATGTGCTCTTCGTGCTGCTAGAACTGCTCATTTCTCTGACCTGATACAAAATAATAAAAATAACCCAAAATTTATTTTTGACACTGTCACTAAACCACCCCCTATATGTAGCACCTGCCTTACTGCAACTGACTTCTGTAAAGTTTCAGAATAAAACACTGACACAACTGAGTAGTAACGTTATAATTTCTTTAGTGAACTTAATCGACTCTAGTAGATTTAATACATGTTGCTTTCCACGCTGTTGCAGCTATCATGGGGCTCCGATAATCTCTCAATCCTCTTTTTCTCAAAACACAATACCACCGAAGAAACAAGAGCGTCCATACCACAACAACAAAACCAAGAGCGCCCCCCCCCCCCCCCCCCCCCCGTGGACAAAATAAAATACCATCAAATTACAACATAAACATCACATGCGTCATAAGCCATAAACCTTACAACCCTCCTTTCCTTACTTTTTTTTTCTTTTGTTTAACAGTAACTGCTAGCCAGTTCAACTCAAATCTTTCTTTAGCATTACACCTTTCAGTCCGTTCACATTAATCAGAGTCAATGAGGTATGACGGGGGTCCTCTGCTTGTCCTGATTGGATATCTACGAACAGGTGACCGTGACCCAGGAGGGTCAGGGGCCAAGGGCTCTGGGGTTTGTTCAGGATGGATTCCAGTCCAGTCCATGACATCTTGTCCGGCATCCATGACTTTCCACTCACATGACTGAGAGTGGTGATTTTCAACCACCGGTAGAGTCTTGAAGTGGGATGAGTTTCTGGTGATGACATGGTCGTTGCGTTTGGCTGTCACCATGGAACCTTTGACAGCAATGACCCTGTATGGGAGGGGATTGTAGGCAGGGAATAGCTTCCCTTCCTTCCTTTGACGACACAGGACCATGTCGCCCACTTTTAGAGCCAAGGGAGCAACATGGCGCGTGCTGTCAGCATTGTGTTTCATCCTGTTCTTTGCCACTGCATCCACTTGTCGTAGCTTTGCATCAGTCTGAGACTGGAAGGGAAGATGAGAGTCAGGCAACTTGATTCTGAGGGGCCTACCAAATAGCACATCAGCAGGAGCCATTCCAGTCGAGCAGTGAGGCATGGCACGGTAGTTGCGGAGGAACGCATACAGAGTCTGTTTCCATGGACGACCTTCAACATGGGCAGCACATATAGTCTTTTCAAGAGTACGCATGAAACGTTCAGACTCTGCATTGGTCTGCAGCCACAATGGAGTTATCTTCCTATGTCTGAAACCCAAGTATGTAGCAAAGTCTGCAAATTCCAAGCTTTGGAAGGGCGGGCCATTGTCTGTTTTGAACCACAAGTGGAATTCCTAATGTAGAGAATATTTTGTCAAGTTTAGGAATTGTGGCTCTGGCTGATGTGGACTGTAGAATCTCAACCTCTGGATACCTGGAGTATTCATCAATGACCACCAAAAGGTAATCACCAGAAGGGAATGGACCACAAAAATCCACACCAACGTTTTCCCATAGTGATGATGGCAGCTCAGACATGCGGAGAGGTTCTTGTGTGTGATTGGGCACAACAGCCTGACATGGGATGCAGCCAGCTATCATGCTTTCTACTTGGCTATCAATGCCAGGGAACCAGACTTTCTCTTTGATCAACTTCTTAGTCTTGACCACCCCCTGGTGCCCTTCGTGTGCAAATGAAATTGCCCTGATTTGTAAAGAATGGGGGACAATGATCCTTGTGTTCCGTAGCACAGTGTCATCAGTAGCAGTCACTGTCAGTTCATCTTTGATTTTCTTGAACATTCTTTCTTGACATTAGAGCAGTAACATCAACTCCGTCAGCAAAATCCTGCTTTTCACACAGTGACCACCACAAGCCTTCTTTGATGAGTCGAATGACTTCGCACAGAGTGGGGTCAGCCTTTGTTGCATCCTGAATTTCAGCCAGTGTCATTGCCTTAGGGACAGCATTTGCAGTGACCAAGTTCACGTATGCTTCCGCTTGTCTTTTAGCGCTTGAAGCGTACTGAGAGATATGTGATACTTGTGCAGGGTGGCGTGACATATAGTCTGCCGGGTTGTCCTTACCAGACTTGTAACGGACTGTGTAGTTGTAAGGCTGCAGACGTAGACTCCAGCGTTCTATACAAGCAGGTGGCTTGGATTTGGGGTTGTTGAAGATCCATTCCAAAGGCTTGTGATCACTGACAAGGATAAAGGGCGCTCCGTACAGGTATATGTGAAAATGTTCACAGCCCCACACAATGGCAAGAGCTTCATGTTCTGTTTGTGAATATTTTCGTTCAATGAGGGACAGCGCTCTACTTGCATAGCTTATCACTGTAGCCGGTTCATTAGGGCCATTTCTTTGTGCCAATACGGCCCCAAGACCTACTGGGCTTGCATCAACTACCAGTTCAGTTAGTTTGTGTGGGTCAAAGTAGTTCATCACAGCATCACTTGTCAGACTTTGTTTCATCTCATTAAGAGACCTCTGGTGTTCTTCTGCCCAAGTCCAACGAGCAGTCTTTTTCGTAAGTTCCCTCAAGGGCTGAGTTATTGTGGCAAAATCTTTGATGAAACGGGCACTGTAATTTGCCATGCCAAGAAGACTGTGGACCTCACTGGCATTGGTTGGGGCAGCAGCATCATGAAGTGCCTGAACCTTCTTGGGATCAGGAGAGAATCCTCCACCTGAGAATGTGTATCTGAAAAAGTCCAGAGTGGTTTGTGCATATTAGCACTTGGCCTTGTTAAGAGTCAGGTTCTTCTCCTTCAGACGCTGAAACATTGTCCTAAGAGCTTGATCATGGGCAGGCCTTGTTTTGCCAAACACCAAAATGTCATCACTTAGGTTGATAACTCCTGGGATGCCATCCAGGGCTTGTCGGATGGCATTTTGGAACACCTCTGCGGCTGAGGAAACTCCAAAACTCAGTCTTTTGTAACGTCGCAGTCCTACATGAGTGGAGAATGTTGCGATATATCGTGAGGATGGCTCCAGTTCTAGCTGATGATACCCACAGTTTAAATCCAGCTTTGAGAAGAACCTAGCTCAATTGAGTGATTGTATCACATCATCTACTGTAGGTGTGAGATGTGTCTCTTGTTCCATGGCTTGATTTGGTATCCTCATGTCCACACAAAGGCGCACTGCTTCCGGGTCTTTTGGCTTTGGGACAGGAACGATTGGAGAGACCCATGGAGTGGGACCATCCACCTTCTCGATTATGTCAAGGTCCTCTAGGCGTTGCAATTCAGCCTCGACTTTCTTTCTTACATGAAACGGTATTTGTCTGTGAGGCTGTTGGACTGGAAGAACATCTTTTCTTATGTGCAACTTGACTTGAAAGTCATTCAATTTACCCACCCCGTGAAAGAGGTCAGCATACTCAGTGAGGAGATCATCTACTGCTTTCACTTCTGTCTGGTTTGAGGTTGTTGTGGGCTGCACTGGCTGTTGTGGAGATGTGTGAAGTGCCTTGGCAACTTTGACCAATCCCAGTTGAGTGGCAGTGTCATAGCCAAGTAAATTGCCATTATTGCCCTGCAGCACATTGAACGTTGCAGTTGTGAACCGTGACTTGGATTCCACTAGCGAGGTGAATTTTCCAATGGCAGGCAGTGGGATGCGGGAGCCATAAGGAAAGATGGGAACCGTGCATTTGGTGAGTAGGGGCTTACATCTCAAACTCTGATAAGTTCCATTCCCGATGCTTGAATCTCAGCAAGTGCCATGGTTCTGCCGATTGAGAGAAGCTCAGTCAATGTCATCTCTGGTTTCTGTAGCGTTTGACGCCGTAGTTTATTACATGTGCACGTTTGAATGATCATAGTTTTGATCTCTCTTTCAACATCGGGAAAGTCACAGGTTGCTGCTAATTGCCACAGTCTTGTGTGATAGGAGTCAAGTGTTTCTCCTGCCAGTTGCGTAGCTTGTCTGAACTTGTAAGTCTCATAGGTTATGTTGATTTTAGGAGAAAAGTACTCACTCAGTTTGTCTTTCGCGCATTTGTAATCCTTCGATTCCCCGGTGTCGGTGAGCATGTCAAAGATGTCCTGTACACCTTCCCCCACATAATGCAGAAGCATTGCACGTTTTCTTGTATCATCCTTTATATCTAGAGCAATTATGAAGTTTTCAAAGCGCTGTAACCACTTCTTCCAACGGACAGATGAGTTCTGATCATCATTGATATCAAAAACAGGGAACGACGGCAATGCAGCAGTCATGTTTGTAGGAAAAAAAAAAAAGTTGAATCCTCGTCGCCAGTGTAAAGTTTCAGAATAAAACACTGACACAACTGAGTAGTAATGTTATAACTTCTTTAGTGAACTTAATCGACTCTAGTACATTTAATACATGTTGCTTCCCCCGCAGTTGCAGCTATCACGGGGCTCCGATAATCTCTCAATCCTCTTTTTCTCAAAACACAATACCACCAAAGAAACAAAAGCGTCCATACCACAACAACAAAACCAAGAGTACCAAGGGGCAACTATTTACATGTTGCCCCTTGGTACTGTAGCCCTTCAAAATGTCGGAGGAAGAAGGTAATCAGTTGCCGCAGGTGCGGAGTAATGGGAACAGTAATGATGACGCCCCTTCTACTAGTGTTGGGCACCGTGTGACCCACAGTGTGACTCCCCGCCCAGTCTTCATGCCGGAGACATTTACAGAGTAGGCCGTGAGTGGTCCGACTGGTCGGAACAGTTTGATTTGGCGGCTGAGGTGAATCATTGGGATGAGGCTCTTAAACTTAAGTTTATGTCTCTCTTGCTGGCAGGTCGTGCTAGGGACATGTATTGTGGTTTGCCCAGGGAGGCTAAGAACAACTATGCATTGTTGAAAGCAGCTGGGGGAGCTAGATAGATCTTTAGGTACCGTTGCATGTGTGCCCTGATAGCACGTGTAAGTTTGCGGTGAAGAGTGATTTCGCTTGCGGTGCAATATTGTGTGTTGTGCCCTGAGGGGATGTAGCTTCGGTGTGAGTTGCAGTGCAGTATTAAGTTGCAGTGCCCTAAAGGGGTGTAGTTTCTGTGTGGGGTGGTCTAGATTGGCGAGTGCTCATACACCTGTGTCCGGCCCATGTTGATGGCATTGAAGGGGAGTTTAGGACTCAGACTGTGTCCGATATACCTGTGTACAAGACTGTTTTGCTGCATGGATTGGTATTAATAAAGATTATTATTTTCTGTTACCCACAGGTTTCCTCCTTCTTTAATTGTGTGCATAGTATTTAAGGATTCTGTGTGCGGGCGCTCTACATTCTTACATCTGAGACAAGGTTTATTACAGTACATTCATAAATCGTTACAAACTAGGTTTTCATTCCTATGCAGATGATACTCAGCTTTACATCTCCATTAAGCCTGATGCCTGTCATCAGCTGGTGAAGCTGGAAGAATGCCTATTAGAAATCAAACAATGGATGTCATCTAACTTCCTCCTTTTAAATGCTGAAACTGAAATGCTAGTTCTTGGTCCAAAGCAGATTAGAAACAAATTCATTGATCTCACTCTGAACTTAGCTGGTTCCACAATTTCACAAAGCCCTAGTGTTAGAAATCTCGGTGTCCTATTTGATCCAAATCTCTCTTTTGGTAAACATATCAACGACATTACAAAAACTGCATATTTCCATTTACGAAATATTGCCAAGATCCGTCCCATTCTTTCCATGGCTGATGCTGAAACACTTGTTCATGCATTTGTCTCATCTAGGCTTGACTATTGTAACACCCTTTTCTCTGGCTTACCTAAATCAACTATTAGCAAATTACAACTTGTACAAAATACTGCTGCTAGGATATTAACCAAGACTAGAAAATGTGATCATATTACCCCTGTTCTTATTTCATTACATTGGCTCCCTGTACATGCTAGATCTGACTTCAAGATTCTACTTTTAACTTATAAAATATTACACGGACTTGCACCATCCTACTTATCACCAGGGGTTAAAGTGGGATTTGGCAGGTGGGGGAACCCTGTTTCGGGGGGGGGGGGGGGGGGGGGGGTGTAAGATACATTATTGGTTGGGGGGGTCAGAAAAAAATTTAATTTCCTGCATTTCTACACCACCTAACCTCTTGGATTAAGTCAAGAAACAGCAACCCTGTATAATGTTAACCAAAAATGTAAAATTATGTTATATTACTAGATTTCAGCATTGAGGTGCTTACATTCATGATTTTGCATAGGCATACTAACCTAAAAACCTATTACTGGGAATCTTGAGAAAGTTTCAGAGCGACAGACACAGAGCGTCCCCGTAACCATAGTAACTCACTCTCACTCCTGCCTGCGTGCGCACGGCGCGAGAGGAGAGGGAGAGACGCAGAAGAGCCGCTGACTGAGATTACTCTGAGAATAAATTACAGTATAATAGATTTGTGTATATTTCTCGCTATTCAGATGGTCTGAATAACTCGCTGCTGCACGGTGCTGCTCTGTCTCATCTCGTGCGCTGTCAGCGTCTCTTTTCACGCCGCGACATTATCAGTTATGAATTTGTTTTTCACTGCGTGAGAAAATGGACTTGTGGCGTGAGAGTGTGTGAAAAATGTCAATTGCGTGAGTCTCACGGTCAATGTGTGAGAGTTGGCAGCCCTGTGAACTCGCTTGACATTATTATGTATGAAACAGCCAATCAGAATTATTTACTTATTAATCGAAGGTGCCGGAACGCCGTTCCGGATCGTTCCGGCCCACTTTAACCCCTGCTTATCACCTCTAGTCACTCCTCATACACCTGTTAGGGCTCTACGATCACAAAATGCCGGTCTCCTGACTATTCCAAAAATAAATAAAACATCAGTAGGTGGCAGGGCTTTCTCTTACCAAGCTCCTCTTCTCTGGAATCGCCTTCCTATCCAATTTGAGAGACTAGCTCGGTTGACTCATTCAAAAGTAAACTCAAAACACATTTATTCGCATTAGCCTTCAACCACATTTAGTCTGCTCTAAATATTAAACTACAGTTATCCAGCTTATATTCAGTTTTATGTGCGCATGGTTACGTATATGTACATTTTTGTGTTTTCATCTGTATCCAAGTATGAATGTACAGGAGTTTTATGTGCATATTGTGTATTGTTGTATTTTACCTCACTTTTTATATTTTTAAATATTTAAAATATTTTGTTTATAATGTTTTATATGTAGTTTATCTCACTTTGTACATTTTTTATATATTTTGCTAATGTTGCTCATTATTGTTTTATTTTATGTACAGCCCTTTGAGACATATTTTGTGATATCGGGCTATAATAAACTTTGACTTGACTTCCTTTGCTTTGAACCATTTATTTTTGTTTATGGTGCTCGAAGTTTGCGATTATCGGACGGGGATTATTTCCTGTGCGTGAGCCAAGATGGTGAACTCTGTGGAAGGTTATCATGTTTATAACATCGGGTTGGAGTTGAGTGTGGAACACATGAAGTCTTTTATCAGTTATTCTGGGTTGTCGGGTATGTTTTCGGAGATACCGGGGAAGATTAAATTATTGCGCATGCTTCTAGTCTGTATGTCCAAGATGGTTTCTTTCATTATCTTGTTTTCTTTTATGACAAAATGAAAATAAGCCATTTGATAGTTTTTACTTAACTGTGAAATGCAAGACAGTTGCTGTCATCATCAATTGGCATTCATGGATTACTAACTGGGCATATGTGACACATGCCTTGGGGCCCTGCGCAAGCAAAGGCCCTGGAACACATTTACCACATTGGTGTATAAAGTAATATCTCATTAACCCATATAAGTCCGTGGTGGAAGTTTTTATTAAGTGTAGAATTTGTATCTGATTATATCATCCTCCAATTCATTTTGATAACATAAACGTTTGTCAGTAGAAAAATGAGACCATCGCAGAGAAAATTGGTTTAGTCTATGTGTTGCTTTCAGTCTGTTCATGAGGCGCCTCAACCAAACTGGGAAGACAACAGCCACAGTTTCAGTCTGGTTGCTTAGATTGAACGGCATGAAACTAATCAATATGGCAGATGGTGGTAACATGAAAGACAGGACTTTAACTGCTTGAGCCTCTGCAACAAAACAAAAGAAGAGGCTAAAAGAGACCGTTCGGCTTGAAGTACCCGTTCCTTGGCCCCCCTGGTACACAGCAGACCGGAGCCCTTGGTCACCAGACCCCAGGAGCCCCATGGACCCATCGGCGTGGAGCACAAGTTCTAAAAGAGGCTAAAAGAGCTAAGAAGGAGAGTGACAAAGCAATACATTATTTAATGATGGTGTATAGTGGTGAGCATAGCTGCCTTCCAAGCAGTTGATCTGAGTTTGATTCCCAGCCATCGTAGAACTTTCTTCCCAAATTTCCCCTAGGGGATCAATAAAGTGCAATCTTATCTTATCTTATCTTATCAAGTTGCCAACCTGACAAAATATATTTACTATAGTTCTTCCCATCTCCTCATCACCACTGTCCTCTGCACTGTCTTCCGCCTCTACATCAGGTGGTGCAATGTATATATTGGCCTTGTCAACATTTTCTTCAGCAAGTATTGAAAGCACTTCTTGGAGGTTAAAATGCTTTTTATGAGACATTTCCCCCTTCCTCTTCCTTTGGTTTTTGTGTCTGTGACCAATAGCGCAAAAAAAACCAAACCCAAAAACATTCAAAAACTACCCCAAACTAGACATTCAAGCAAAGGAACCTGTTAGGACAGTTGACTAAAGCAGAACAGTATTTGTATTTGTATTTGTAAATAAATTTCCATGGTTTCTCCATGTGGTGTTGCTTAGTGTATTTCCCAGGGGCTCTTCGTTTATAGTTTTTCTTGATCAGATTCAACAGCTTTGTGTGTGTGTGTGAGTGTGTGTGTGTGTGTGTGTGTGCGTGTGTGTGTGTGTGTATGTGTGTCTGCATGCATGGGAGTGTGCGCGCCAATTATCAGACATTTATGTCAAACAAGGGGTAAATGGTGGTGCATTTGCTTATTGTACAAATACAGTCTTTGGGCTTATATGGGTTAGTTCGTTTGTGATGCTGTGAGTACTGAACCCTTATACTCCTGTCACTGCTTTATCATTTTGTGATGATTCCATATCCTTAAGGTCAAGTTTGACCATCTGTTGAGATGTCTTCAAAGTTTCATTCACACAGTGGTTAAGTACACAGGACAATTTTTAAAGATTGTCATGTAACTGAGTAAAGTGTATTTAATGGAACACAAATTTTTGACTATGCTATTACTTTATGTTACTTTAACAGGTTCCAATGATAGAGCTGAGATTTCTTTCCTTTAACTAACTCCTCTCATCAGACTTAAAATGGGGAAGGGCAGTGTTGGGACCAACTTTAAAAAAGCCTTGGCTTTCAGAGATCATTTTTAATTGACAGTTTTCTGTCTGGCTGACACATTTTAGCTACCCCTTCTGTGTCCGCATGTGAATTCGTTTCATTCCACTCCGATCTGTCCAATTTGAGGGTCACTTTACATGCAGTGTGCGTTACTGCGCATGTCAATATTGTTTATTCAAGTGTAAAATGCATACTGTTTTAATATGTTGGTGTTATTGCTTTGCATTTTTTTTCTGTGTTGCACAGTATAGGGATGGGGAGACAGACTGGCAAGAGAATACACACCCATCCACACACAAACACAGTATCTCTACCTCTTCCTTCTTTCTCCTTCTCCCTCTCTTTCTCCCTCTTTCCTTCTCTCTGCCTCGCTCTCCACTTTACTCTCTGTCTCTCTGTAGTTGAAAGGCCGCCAAATCCTTCCCAAACCAATTAGAGTATGTGTAGGGCCCTCGGGGCCCCCACGGTGACAGTACAGAGTCCAGAGTGGCAAGGGGTTTGAAGAGGCAATCACAGTCTGCAGTATTGAACAATATCAGAGAGCAACAACAATACCAGGCTATAAATCAAGCCTAGAGCTGCGACCAGACATTGACTGGCTGGATATGGGGAGTCAAGGGCAAAAAGGCTGGCTGAAGTAAGCAGTGAAACACACACATCACAAATACAGGTTAAACATGCATGTACCTGCACACACAAATGTATGCAAGCATGCATTCGTACAAAATTACACACACATGGTCGCATACACACACACACACACACACACACAAGATTCAAACTGCAGGTAAGTAAGTGCTACAGTGTGGACACAGTGTATGCCAGCATAAATAAAACTATCTTGGGAATTTGAATTTCTGTTCATTATTCAGGACGCCCTTAGTGGCTGTTAAGCAGTAGAGATGGATACAGCAGGCTCCCTGTAGTTCTGCTGAGGCGCTGCCAGCTCTGATCCATCACTCAGCCCCCGACAAGCTCATTAACCCTGACAGAACATGAGCTCAGCTGAGGAGGGCAGGAATAGAGGGATTGGAGTGCAGGACAATCAGATGCATAAAGTTCCACTATGACCCAGTCACTGCTGCTGTGTAGTGCAGTACCTCTGATGCCTTGTGTGTGTGTGTGTGTGTGTGTGTGATCCTATATGACAACACCATATACTGTATACTGAGATGGATGAGGATAAACTGTCCATGAAGTTAATTTTGTCTGTTTGTGAGTATGGTAGGTTTGCATGCACGTGTATGTTTGTGTATGTGCAGATGTGTAGAAAATATTTTTTTCCCACCACAAAGCGGTTATATGAAATAGGCAAGGCAGGAGTAGTCTCATATTGAAGTAACGCAGTGGAAAGCAAGGGTGTAGTGGTCAGGGTGGTGGATGGGCGTATGCATTTGCCTTCAATGCCAGTGAGTTCAATTCCCAGCTTCTACAAAAGACATTTCGGTAACACTTTCTATGAAGCCCGTGTCTATAATACATTATAATCATACTCATAACACATTATAATGCCATCATAATGCATTATAAGTATAGTTATAATCATGCATAGACAGTTATAATGTTTTATAACATTACTCATAATCTGTTATAAAGCTTTTTCATAACAACTTATAACAGCATGCATCATAACACTTTATAATTACACCCAAAGATCATAGTGTATTATAATACCAGTAGGTATAATACATTATAAACATTGTGGATAACGATCAACAAAACTGTCATAATACATTATAATCATTGAAGTTACACCTTATAATATGGTTAAAGTAATAAGGTTAAGTAACAAACTTAGAATGAATTCTAACTGTTGTTATGATGTTTTATAATGTTATTATAAGCAACTATAAGTGCTCACTGACTGCTTTAAGTAAAGTAATGAAATGACTAAGCTACAAGCAGATATAAAACATTATAAGATGATTATAAATCATTATAAGCCGTCATTGTCTGCTTTAAGTACAACACAAAGCACTTTGCAAATGCATTTTAATGTGAAAACAGCAATTTCTCAAGTGTCCACAGATGAGTTTCACAGAAGCACAATCCTCATGTCAAACATAGTACTGCTCAGTTCTTGCTCAGTTCTTCTTTTTTTTTTTTTTTTTTTTTTTTTTACAAAACTAATTATTTTGGGTGTAAACCTCTGAAAAAAGTATCATGAATGTCATAAACAAGGCAGCCAAGAATGCCTTGCACAAGGTATCTTTCACAGAAACACAATCAAAAATCAAGAGGAGAAATCAGACACCGCCATCCCCATTCCAAAACAAAAAGACAAAAGCAATGCTCAAATGCTATCTCTGGAATGAAAAAAGCTAACATAAAAATTCCCAAGTGGTTATGAAGAGATCGGCGAGACCTGTAGAATATGGATCTGGATATGGACAAATGCCAACAATTTCTGCTTCCAGTATCTCAAAAACCAAAACACTGGTGCAAATGCTTTTTGGAAGTACTGATAAGTCATATAATCTTAAAAATGTGGACTATTCCAGCAGCACTTAGTGCACACCTGGAAAAACAAGGCATCCTTTATTGACTCTGACTTTTTATAGGACTATTTTTTAATTTTAGATATTTCTATTAATGGTGAAGTAAAGGTTTCCATGAATTATGTACCCACAAGCAGTTTGTGCAGTTTTAGTAAGATGGCATAGGTTAAACTGGTCTGGGACTTTTAGAGAAGCACACACGCACACACACACACACACACACACACACACACACACACACACACACACATCATCATCATCATCATCATCTCTCCCCACATATCCCCGCCTATGCATTTCACATTTTTTGTCAAACAATTTCCATGGTTTTGAATTAAGAATAGTTATATGAGTTGGTTAGAAATAATGGTAACACTTTATATTAAGGTACACATATTCACCATTAACTAGTTGCTTATTAGCATGCATATTAGTAGCATATTGGATCTTTATTAGTCATTATAAAGCACTTATTAGGGTTCATACCCCTACGGGGTAGAACCCTATTGTTTTTGTGCTGGTTTATTAGGGTTCATACCCCGAAGGGGTAGAACCCTATAAGGATTGTGCTGGTTTATTATTAGGGTTCATACCCCGTAGGGGTAGAACCCTATTGTTTTTGTACTGGTTAGGGTTCATACCCCGTAGGGGTAGAACCCTATTGTTTTTGTGCTGGTTTATTAGGGTTCTACCCCTTCGGGGTATGAACCCTATCAGGATTGTGCTGGTTTATTGTTTTTGTGCTGGTTTATTATTATTATTATTTGTCTTCCGCCGCGGCTCAAATTCCCGTGAGCTGGAATGAGCGAAAACCACGAAACTTGGCCCAATAACTGGAAGTGGTGTGCAAATGCTTCACGAGAAATATGAGCCCAATCGGCCAGTAGGTCGCGCTGTAATTAAGGCCCAAAAAAGTGATTTTCGAAAGGCCACGCCCCTCACACCGTAAGTCCGATTGACTTGAAATTTGACACACAAGTCCAGCTGAGTGTGCTCTACAAAAAAGCCTCTGGACCATAAAGGTCCGCCATGATGTATTTTTTGCTAATTTGCATAATGTGAAAAACAGTAATGCGACATCTACTTTTTTGATTTTGATCGAATCAACACCAAATTTGGTATACAGCTTTGGGGGACTGCGATACACATTTGTACTATAAATGAGCAAGATCGGTCGAAAAACATGGCCGCCATCAAACAAAATATCTTAGAAAATATTGGCCATAACTCATTAACCATTTGTCCGATCATCATAAATCTTGGTAGCTAACTTCAGTCCGTGTCTGGGAATAGGT
The DNA here is from genome assembly GCF_048128805.1 of Centroberyx gerrardi. Classification (NCBI taxonomy): domain Eukaryota; kingdom Metazoa; phylum Chordata; class Actinopteri; order Beryciformes; family Berycidae; genus Centroberyx; species Centroberyx gerrardi. The sequence goes on along the minus strand of NC_136018.1, from coordinate 25,126,075 downwards.
GTCCTGAAGCATTTTGAGCCCGACCCATAGGGGGCACCACAAATGCTACAAACGTGTACCGGAAAACCCCATGGACGGAATTTCACCAAAATTGGTGTGCATGCTCTGCGGGCGAGTATTAACCAAAATCTGAAGTGTCGTATTGATCGGTACAAGTGGGCGTGGCCTATCACATATTTGCTCATAACTCGAGATGCCTTTGAGCAATCCTGATTAAACTCACTGGAGACATCCCGCACTATCTCCTGAACATACACACCGAGTTTTGTTCAAATCCGATGGAGGGGGGATGAATAGTGGAACTTTGAGTGCGCAATTATTGAAATGCTGCAGGCTTTGTGATGATGAAACAAGTGTTTGATTGGTCTCGTTCCTTCTTTAAACAGAATTAAACTAGCTGAAGTGACTTTGCTCACCTTTGTGAAGCCTGAAACCCGCTCGTTGCTGCTCGCGGCTTTAAGTTTGGCCGATTGAGCTGCTTTCTTCTGTTGAGCGCAAAAAGGTATGAACCCTCGAATTGCCGCTTGCAGCTATATTTAATCCCTTATTCTGCATGACCATATTCTACAACTACTAGGCCATTAACTAAGAGTTTTCCCTCAATAACCTCCTAATTACTGCTTTTTGATAGTGCATTATAGACATGGGCGTCATAGAAAGTGTTACCAATATTTCAAAAAGAGATGGGGAGAGTGGACCCCCTTGTCTGGTACCCCTGCTGTGAAACTTTGTGAGGTGATTCCGTTGGTGGTGAGTGTAGACATTGGTGCGGTGTATAATGTTGTTATCCAGTGAATAAATGATTCTCCAAATCCAAATTTCGTAAGTGTTATGAATAAGAACTTCCAGTTGACTTTGTCAAAAGCCTTTTCTGCATCTAGTGAAAGTATTAGTGTTTCTGCTTTTTTGTTAGATGTGTGGTATATTACATTGAATAATCTGCGTGTGCTATTTGATGCATGTCTTCCTTTGATAAATCCAGTTTGATCAATCTGTATTTAGAAGTGATATGGGGCGGTAGCTAGATGGGAGAGTATGGTCCTTATCCGGTTTTAGGAGTACAGTTATGATAGCAGTGTTCATGTTTGCAGGGATTCTGGAATTATGTTTAATTTAAATACTCATTCTGAGGAATAGTGGTGTGAGGATATGCCAAAAGTGTTTATAAAAATCAGCGGGGAAGCCATTGGGTCCAGGAGGTTTGTTGTTTTGTTTTTGATGTAACGCCTTGAATTCTTCTGCTGTTAGTGGTGCATCCAAAATTTCAGCTTGTTATGTGGTTAGTTTTGGAAGGTCTAGTTTATCAAGAAATGTCTGAATGTCTTCTGTGTCGGGTTCATATTCTGAGGTGTACAGTTCACTGAAAAAATCTCGAAAGATGTTATTTATGTCTTCTGGGTATATGCATGGTCTTCCCCGCTGAGTCTTTAATTACCGGGATTATTGATTTTTCTTTGTTTCATTTTAGCTGATTTGCTGACATGTTGCTGTATTCAAAACTATTGTGTCTGAGTCTCTGTATCATGAATTGAGTTTTTTTGTTAATGAGGTCATTCAGTTGAAATTTATATTTTCTTAGTTGTGTCCTCTGTGGGATTGTTAGCATGAGTGTTTTCCAAGTTTTTGATTTTATGTTCCAAGTAATTTTCAAGTTGTTAATCCATTTTTTTCTTATATGAGGAGTATGATATTATTTTGCCCCTCAATACTGCTTTCCCTGTTTCCCATAAAGGTGTTGGAGAGGTTTCTGGAGAATCATTTATTTCCATAAAGGATGCCCACTCTCTCTTAATCATACTGTCAAACTCGATATCTTGAAGTAGGGATGTATTAAAGCGCCATCTGGTGATTGGTCTTTTGAAATGTTTATTACCTAAGTCTATGGATATAGGGGCATAATCGCTAATTGTAATGGGGTGGATTCTGATGTCAGTACAGAGTTATTGGTGAGGAAGATGTCGATACGGGAATATGATTGATGTAGAAGTGAGAAATATGAGTACTCTCTCACTGCTGGGTGTTTTAATCGCCAACTGTCGCCAAGACCAAAATCTTTCATGTACTGTTTGAGTGTGTCTATGTCCTCCCATTATAATTGTTGAGCTAGAGAAGTCAGAAAGATTTGAAAAGAAATTGTGGAAGAAGGATGGGTCATCAGCATTAGGGCCATAAATGTTTGCAATAGTTACGTCATTATTGTTGACAGAGGCATTGATTATAATGAACCGTCCTTCAGGGTCAGTGATAGTTGTTTTATGAATTAGTGATATATCTTTATTAATTAGGATAGATACACCTCTTTGTCTGGAATTGTATGTAGCAGAGAAAACTTGGGTGAATTGCAGTGATTTTAATTTCTGGTGGTCTGTGTCTGATAGGTAGGTTTCTTGTAATAAGCATATGTCTGCTTGTAGTTTAGTGAGGCGACTTTAAGACTTTGGTCCTTTTTGCCTGCGAACCAATGCCACAAATATTCCAACTAAAAAGTTTGAATGATAACATGGTTTAAGGCAGTGGTTCCTAAACTTTTTCTGTCAGGCCCCCCTTTTATGATATAGGAACATTTTCAAGTGAAATGTTCGTGGTGACAAGAGTCCCCGATAAACAAAGTACTTTTCGAGTTTTGCCACATTACAGGTGCAGTTCTCTTGTTTAAGGAGATGTGTCCGCAAAATGACCAAGAGGAGCTAACTTTAGATAACGCTAACGCTAGATTAGCTAGCTGCTAGCGGCACTAGCCCCTAACCTTGATCATAATAGGTTTGTCATGTAGGCTCTAGCTCAAAATAGTAAGTTTAAAAGGAATTAAAAGGGAGAATATTGTACTTATGTCTGATGAGAAATGATTCGTCAACCGAGATAACTTCCGTCAGAGCTGACATAATATAATGGGGAAGTCCTCCTCGGTAGGCCAAACATGAGGAGCAAATTACTATTATGATTAGACACTTTATAATGATGGTTAAAATTATTTTAGGGCAGCACATATTTAGGGATTGATTTGTGAAAAAGCAAACATAGGACAGGTTACTTTAACTCCACACACACATTTATTTACTAACGACACAACTACACAACAACTACCAGTTAAGAAACACATACAGGGAAAACAATACAAAACTAAACTAAGCCAAATAACAACTAAATTAGAGTGTAAAATATCTATTATGGTTAGGATGTATGAAACGATTGATGGAACCAGACTGATCAAAATCAGAGTTTCACGCAGATTAGATTGCAAATGAATGGAGTAAATGAAAATAACACAGCGATCGTTCCCAGGATCAGAAGTCACCAGATATCATTCAGGAGACAATAATTGACACTGGAGACGAGAGGGTAAATGTAAACTGTGACCATATATTGAAAGAAATAGAATAAAATAAATTATTGAAATGGCCACGTATCGTTTCACAGTATCAAAAGTATTTTCCAATAAACTCTTATGGTTCACAAAATACCTTGCTTTATGGTGAAATTGTTTAAACCAACAAAAACTTTTAGTATGGATCTCTACTCTATTTTTATTCCTTGGGTGCACCCACTATAGCTCAAAGTAACTCGCACTTTGTATCCAATTAAGGTAAGTATCAATTTCAATATTAATCCTATCAGTTGTCAAATTCAGATGAATCAATCAACCTTACTTTCAATTTACATTTATAATAGAATCAATATGACAATCAATCAAGACTTACAACAACGATTAAACTCAATGTAGTTAAACCAGTCCAGGGCTTCCCATACATAGACAACTTTGTGGCGGCCCGCCACAATATCAGCACTGACCGCCACAATTTTTTAAAATTAATTAATTAATTAATAATGTTTAATTGTAGAGCTGCGTGTAGCGCATTGATTCGCTCAGCCCCTACTTGCTCCGCGTGCTCTCTCGCTAGCTTTCGCTGGGTTAGCTCGCTCTCGCTCTCTCTCTCGCTCTCTGTCGCTCACTCTCGCTCTCTCTCTCTCTTTCACTCTTGCTCTCTCTCGCTCTCTCAACGGATCGCTCTCTCAACTGAGCCGTCTGTGCGCCTCCCATTACACACGCAGGCGAGGGATATATTTTTTTTCAAGAAGACGGCCGGCTGAATTCCCGAAAAGAACTAAAGATACAAGTGAAATTGACAGCACAGAGAGATGTAGAAGGGCAGAGGGTCAGAAAAGCAGATTTCTCATTTCTATTCTTCTGTACCTTGTAGACAGGACAAAAGCTAGCAACAAACAGAACAGTGTAGCAGTGTTTATATTTTTAAGTTATGTTATCTTTGACACAAATTACTTGAAAGGGAGCACTTTATATATACAGGTTAGTTATTTGTTTGACAAATGGAACTATTTAAACTGGAGTAGCCTACATTAGATAATTTCTCAGTCATCCAGGTAATGGGATCCTTATTGATAATAGCCTATATATTGACAATATAAGAGAAGGTAAGGCTGAGATGGATCTTGAAATCTGTTTTGGTCCACTTCTAGGTTTCTTCACCGGAATCCGCACTGGATCACTTTGCTGGTTAGACTCGCCATCATTCACTGAATCAACCAAAAAACCTGACCTGTATATATAGACAAGGCCAGAACTCAACTCTTTTGCTAGTAATGGCCTTTTAGGACCATCAGAAAACAAGTACAAGCAAGTAGTAGTAGTAGTAGTTTGCATTAAACAGTAAATCATAATATTAAATCTTTAAAAATAGTGAACTTACATATATTTGCACTACAAAATGGAATTGACCAACTTTCCCTTTGCATTACATTCATATTGTCAACTTAACTGTAAATATAGCCTATACAATTGTAAAAAATGTATATCTAAACATTACATTATCTAACTGTTCACTCATCAATTTGACTCAAATAGTGCCATACGGCATCTGCTGGCGCATTACCAGACTACAGCACATGGATTGCAATTTAGTGGCTTTACCAGCTACAGAAAAATATTGAGCAATTAAACACTCCTCGTTTACGAAGTAGTTAGCACAAACATACAAATTTGGACTAAGTTAACTGTAGTCGGAATGTTATTGTCAAAAATACATTTCAACCACTCTTTCTTTTTATCTTCCGATGCTGGGAGGGAATGTAGAGCTTTGTGTTCAGCCTTTAGTGTGCTTTGCTCTTGCTTTTGACATCTTCTAAGCTGTAGTAGCGAAGTAAAAGGGAGAAGAGCAGAGGTAGGTGGGAGTGGTTATCCACCTTGCAGGTCGGCGTATGCAAGTCCCTCCCCTTGTGACGCCACAAGGGGAGCCAAATCAAAATGGCTTGTAGAAGCACGTTTTCCCAGGAAGGAGGCTACGGCAACAATGCAGAGGCATTCACTTTTCACATTCTCTGGGTTGTTAGGTTGAAGGATGACTAAATGAAATCTGTATGGGCAAGGAAAAACATGTCTTTCACAATATAGGACCTTTAACAACGCAGAACGTAGCAAAAAAGAGCAATCTAAAAACCTCACTGCTATCCTCCCAGCTTTCCCACCTCTGACCCCTGCTGAACAATCTCTCACACTACCGCACACAGGAAGGACAGGTCATAAAACCAGTAGTTCTCTCTATTGTCAGAGAGCATGCAGCATCCTGTGTGCCAAAAGTCACAAAGTGGCAAGGGACGTCATCTTAGCAGATGACCGAGCAGAAACAATGTTTCGGGATATATCTGTGACCACTGACCAGTGGTAGATTAGATTATAATTTTTTTATTGCCATACAGTCAAAACCAATGGAATCTAAAATGAAACAGACTTAGCCTATATATACACATTAGGGCTGGACAATATTCACAAAAAATCACATATCACAGTATTCTTGACAGAATGACGACAATAATATCGATTTGTTTTGTTTTTTAATTTACAAAAGAAAATTTTGAGAAAAGGTCATTAGAAAAGTGGGTACTCACTCAGCTACAACAGTCCAATAAGCTCAGAAAATTGTATCACTTTACTGTAATGCAGCCTTTAAGACCAGGAAAAGACAACATCTAAGCCATATCATGATATTTCGATCCCAGATAATATCTAGACTCATATTGCGATATTGATAATATACACCTATAATATTGCCTATTAAATAATCAGAAATCAATCAAACAGCATTTACAGAATCTAAACATTTTTATTTTCCATTTGATTAAGATGTAATCAGTTTCACAGGCTGGTTTCTTTCTTAAACTATTTACATTAGATTTTAATTAATCTCATATGAGCTCAAGGTTCATATGTTTACATTTGGGGGCAAAGCCAGCTGACAGCCAACAGACACTTCGACAGGCTAAACAAAACAAATAACCTTACTCATACTTCTGTATTGTTTTAGCTCACTAGATAGCGTTAGTCAAGTGCATTGCCAACTCCTAAAACAAACATTAGCTAGGCCAGAGGTTCCCAAACTGGGGGGTCGCGACATAATACCCCCTCACATTGCGTTCACATTGCAAAGCAGTTTCTGCTCAAAACATCACTATTTCCTATGGAAGGGAGCGGATTCCGCGCTCATAGCCGACTCCGCGGCAGATCGCGGAATTTTCCGTCGCGGAAGGTCGCACAAAGAGTTGAAAATAGTTCAACTTGAGCGGATAAGATCCGTGCGGAATGCGTCACTACAGTCCAGCGCTTCTTTGGTTGCCTGGCAACAAACTGATCGCAGATTTCAGGCGGAAACTGCTCCGCAATGTGAACACTGAAAAGGTTCCTATATCATAAAAGCCTGACAGAAAAAGTTTGGGAACCACTGAGCTAGGCTAACATTTGTTGTGTATCTCTGTTAACTAACTTTTAACTAACAAGTCCTCTACGGTGGTGCGAGAATTTATGGTTCTGCTTTGGTGATTCTGCATGTAGACCAGTGGGCCAGGCAGAGTGGCCCGCTGTACGACAATGGGGGTTGATAACCCAGTGAACATTGGAAGGGTGACATACCTGTGGTGGAGCTTGTCAGGGAGTTATGAGCATATTCCGCCCGGGGAAGCTGTGAAGCCCAGGTTGAGTGGTTGGAGGAGGCAAGGCAACGGAGGGTGGTCTCCAACTCCTGGTTCAGCCGTTCCACCTGGCCATTAGTCTGAGGATGAAAGTCACTAGAGGTAGCGCCAAGCGCAGTGCAAAATGCCTTCCATACCTGGGAGGTAAACTGATTTCCACGGTCGGAGACAATGTCTGCGGGAATGCCATGGAGACGGAACACATGCTGGACCAACAGATCTGCAGTTTCCTTGGCTGAGGGGAGCTTGGAGAGAGCTATGAGATGTGCAGCTTTCGAGAATCGGTCAATGATGGTAAGTATGACTGAATTACCTTCTGAAGGTGGCAATCCGGTGATGAAGTCCACAGCAATGTGTGACCATGGGCTTCAAGGAACTGGCAGGAGACAAAGGAGACTGGAGCTGGGCTGAGTGGGAGTCTTAGAACCAGGGGAATGTTGGGGGAGCTGATAATGAAAAAACTGATATCCTCCTGATGATTACTGGACAGGTGGAGGGACACTGGCACAGTCTTTTTAGTGACACGGGCTAACGAGTCTCCATCTAAAACAACGTTGCAAAGTCATCAATCGGAAATATTTTGAGACACTGCTGTGGCCTCAAGTGAGTCAGCCCTTGGGGCCCCCTCATGCTGGGATCACCAAGCAGTTGCCTGCCTTGCCTGTCCATAAAATGCGTCTCTGTGTCTAGCTTGGGTTCGACACAGCCTCTTATCCTACTATAGCTTATTACCAGTGTTGGGGAGTAGTGAACTACATGTAATTAAACTAGTAGTTTAACTACATTTTGCAGTAGCTTGCTGGTAGTTCAACTACATTCATATTTGCATAGTGATTCAAGTAGTTAAATTACTTTTTTGCCATTTTTTGTGTAGTTAACTACTGAAACTACAAACTACAAACAATTTTGATAATTATGTAATAAATAATTATGTAACAAATAATTCTGATAATTCTTACTTGGTTACTTTCTACTGTAATTATTGTGTACATTACTTTTTACTTATTGTGAGAATCTATGTTTAGAATTTATACTGCGGAGCGAATGGGGAGTAAGCATTCCATTGTACTTGTTACACATGGTGATAAATGATTATTGCTATTTATTAACAAATGTTCAGAGAAGTTGTTGCATGCTATTTTAGAAGTTACCTGGCTAACTGAGTAATCCTGCTTGCTGCAATACCCCCACCTGGACTCTAGTTTCTGGAAGGCAGGTGTCTGACTGATGGACATTGTATACAAAACCAAAGCTGACATTCCTTGCACTTTCCCATGAATAGTGGGGTATTTTATTTTTTGGTTTATGTATGACCTGTGAACAAGTGGGTACTTTTTGCAATAAACTCAATTGAGTGGCATTTTTTGCTGGCATGTGACTTTTTTTAAATTATATTTTGTTATAATTTCGTATCATGTACATTGTCAATTTGATCATTTTTTTTACAAAGTAGTTTTAACTACTTTTTCTAAGTAGCTTTAGTTAACCAAACTAGATTATTCCCTAGGGTAGCTTTGCTGTAGTTCAACTACTTCCAGTGTGAAGTAATTGGTAGCTTGCAAAGCTATGCTTTCAAAGTAGCTTCCCCAACACTGCTTATTACTGTAACATAGGAATCTGCTGTTGGGAACCCAGCATAGGGCTGCCTCCTGGTTACTGTATGGCTATTCATCCTCTGTCTGCTGTCCATATGAGTATGTATGTGAGTGAGCATGTCTGAGTATATGTGTCGTCCTTGCCCAGCTGTGTGTGTGTGTGTGTGTGTGTGTGTGTGTGTGTGTGGGTGGGTGGGTGTGTGTGCGTGTGGCTGTCTGTCTGTCTTTCCTCTGTCTCAGACTCCGGTGCAGTGTTTCTACCTGGCAGTGGACGCAGATGCTGCTCTAGCTCTTATGGTCATCAGTGCTGGCCAAAGTCCCATCTCTGATGCCATTTCTACCTGGATGTGAATTGCGAGTGCTGCCTGTTGCCATTGTCATTGCCCATGTTCTTATCACTATTTTCCCAGCAACAAATGACTACAAACTATATGAACGGAAATATAACATTCTTAACTTCTTTTCCATTCTTTTCCACATGACTATTTTATGTTGTCTTACTGTGTGTATGTCCAGTCAGTATCCGGTTCTATTTGTAAGCTCATAAAGCTGTGATTTATTAAGTTAATGAACAAAACACTATTACTTCACCAAACTTGACACTACACCCAAGTTTGGTATCAACTTATTTGTTTTGATCTTGACTTTTCAAATCTGAAATGTACTATGACTGAGTGTACAATTTTGGTGAGAATAACAAGGAATCATAGGATTTCAAATGTGTAATCGCCCTGGCCAAAACTGCAGGAAAACACCTCCAGGGCACCACTGCCAAATCTGATTGGCTGAACGCCATCCAGAATCAGAATCAGAATCAGAATCAGATTTTTTTTTCACCAGGTACATTTTCACATACTAGGAATTTGACTTGGTGAAGTTGGTGCAGTGCAATATACAAGCATTTAGACAGACAGACAAGCAGCAATGAAGCTTTACAAATAGAATTTAAATATCAAATATCAGATACAAAGAAGAAAGAAAGAAGAGGTTCCTGAAAAATATAATAAAATAATATAATATATACAGTATATACAATAAGTGTGGTGACTAAGTGGGTCAGCGAGGGGCTTTTTACAAGGGCTCAGTAGCAGGTTGCATTTGACCAAGTACCAAAAATTAATAAATAGTGTTACTGTACAGAGAATACAAACACGATAGATACGACTATGTATTTACAGATGTACAATTTGTGTGGAATTGTGCTCAGAGATTCAGTGAAAGGCGGGGAGCCCCACTGCCATGGGGAAGAAACTGTTGCGGTGTCGTGAGGTTCTGGTCTTGATAGACCGCAGTCTCCTGCCAGAGGGGAGTCTCTCAAAGATGAGATGACCGGGGTGAGAAGGGTCAGCCATGATCTTGTCTGCCCGCTTCCTGGTCCTGGAGGTTTACAGGTCCTGGAGAGAAGGCAGGTTGCAGCCGATCACCTTCTCTGCAGAGCGGATGATCCGTTGCAGCCTGGACTTGTCCCTGGCAGTAGAAGCAGCAAACCAGATGGTGATGGAGGATGTGAGGATGGCCTCGATGATGGCTGTATAGAGCTGCACCATCATTTTCTGCAGCAGGTTGAATTTCTTCAGTTGCCGTAGAAAGTACATCCTCTGCTGGGCTTTCTTCATGATGGAGCTCATGTTCTGCTCCCACTTGAGGTCCTGGGAAATGATGGTGCCCAGGAATCTGAATGACGGGGGTGATTGGGGCTGGGCTCTTCCTGAAGTCCACTACTATCTCTACTGTCTTTAAAGCATTGAGCTTCAGGTTGTTTTGGTTGCACCATGATGCCAACTGATCAACCTCCAATCTGTATGCAGACTCGTCACCATTGGTGATTAAGCCAATGAGGGTCGTGTCGTCTGCAAATTTCAGGAGTTTGATACAGTCATGCGCAGAGGTGCAGCTGTTGGTGTAGAGGGAGAAGAGCAGAGGAGAGAGTACACAGCCTTGTGGGGCACCAGTGATGCTGATCTGGGCATCTGAGATGTGCTTCCCCATCCTCACGTGCTGCTTCCTGTTTGTCAGGAAGTCAGTGATCCACCTGCAGGTGGAGTCAGGCACGCTGAGCTGGGAGAGTTTGTCCTGGAGCTGGGATGATGGTGTTGAAGGCGGAGCTAAAGTCCACAAACAGGATCCTAGCGTACGTTCCAGGACAGTCCAGGTATTTGAGGATGTAGTGCAAGGCCATGTTGACTGCGTCCTCTACAGACCTGTTTGCTCTGTATGCGAACTGCAGTGGGTCTAGGGTGGGGTCTGTGATTGTCTTGAGGTGGGTCAGCTCAAGGTGCTCAAAGGTCTTCAGAGGTCAGGGCGACAGGTCTGTAGTTGTTAAGACCTGTGATCTTTGGCTTTTTGGGGACTGGGATAATGGTTGATGTTTTGAAGCATACAGGAATTTTGCATACTTCCGAAGGCAGGGACACAGTATTCCTTAAAAGATTGTTCCCAGAGCATAATTCTTTGACACTACTCTCTAACTCTGAGTAATGCGCACTACCCACCAGGTAACTTCTACAAGTTCTATTGACGGTACTCGCATTCGTCTTGCAATATCATGTTAAAGTCGTACCGAATGTTTTATATGCTGCTTGATAATTCTTGTGTACTGCGTCAGACCTGTCTAGTTAAGTTCTTGGTTTGGTCATTTTATTCAATGAAAGGCTCTTGGTGCTTCAAATTGAGCTATATACTCATTTATCCTTCTGTTCTGAAGAACCCCAATTTTCCCAACTTTTACCATCTATATACTGTAGGTTCCCTCTTTTGAGGCACACTTCGTGCCCTGCCCTATGACGCCTAGCAGCAGCATTAAAAGTCTACATATTAGCTTAGCAAGTTACATTTTGATAATCTAATGCTGCCTATTTTTGTGTTGGAATGTTTTATTCTTAGTTTGCCTCAATTGTCTGTATACAAAGAGAGAGATCGACCCCTGGTATCCTGAAGTCAGAGATTGCATGGTGACACAACACATTAAGAGACACCTGAGACTGACCAGGCACCAGTTCAACTATACCTGAAGCAAAGAGGACTAGATGAAATAACAGGCACAGGAGGAGGAACAGAAAGAGATGAAAAAAAGGTGATAGTATTTCTGTGGTATTTGCCAACGAAAAATCTATAAGAGAATTAGTTGACAAATGTGATCTTTCTCAAGGTGCTGCACATGAAGTGTTACTAACTTGTGAACTAGCAAGGACCTTCATAAGATGGCCAAATGATGGCACTAAAGAAAACAGTGTGGAAAGGTTTAGGAGAATAACTGGAATAGATCATCTAATTGGGTGTCATATTAAAATTCAGAGACCATATATTAGGGGAATGGACTAACTCAACAGGAAAAGTTTTTACTCCAAGGCATTGTGGAACAATGAACATGGCCAACTCATAGACATTTTTATTGGAGCCTGGAAAAGTAAATGACTCAAGGGGTCTTTGGTCCTCAAACTTCATTTGGGGATGGGAAAACAAAATAGAACAGTACAAACTTTTAGGAGACTGTGTACATAGGCAACATGTTATTGGTAACATAACATAGGTAACATTATAATCGCACCTAAGCGTGACAAAGACCACTTAAACAGCACACAGTTGTCCCAGGGGTTGTTGAACAGACTTTTATAAGATTAAAATGTAGTTTTAGACATCTACGGGATGTGCAGAACACAAGATTGGACAAGATTGGATTTTTTTCTCACTTGCTGTTTAGCCATGTGTTATTGCAATGTCACTGGTTTGCTGTTGATTTCATGTCCACTTAACTGTAATGGTATCCCATGTGGAAGTAAGAACAGTGGTGTCAAAGGGTCTAATACTGTAATTTCACCCTGCACTTTGACCCTGGACTAGATCAGGGTGGAACTGCATGATAAAATCACATTGGTAGACCCTTTCATATCTCTGCTCTAACCTGGTGGGGAATGGCGTCCACACAGAATATTCTCATCTCCTCCTCATCTCAATCCCGTCAGCAGATGCTACAACAGGGAATACAATGTCATGCCCCGAGAAGTTCATTCATCTCATTGAAAAACTGGAATCGGGGCAATTCCTGTGTTTTCGTTATTATCTATAACGCTCTCTCTCTTGTAAGCATCATCTAGAGTGCCTCACTGGCTCCTGGCTAGCTCTTGACTACCCTATCTAGATGAAATTGCTGCTGGAATTGAGCAAAAAAATTAGAGGCAATACCCATACATAGCAGCTTCATTTTCCCTTTTGCCATCCTGATTCTGCTATGCAGCTCTGCATATGTTGTAGGCAAGGCACCCCCCTCTGCCTCCAAGTGTTGGCACATCAGGTCTATGAGGTACAGAGCCTGGTTTCTTGTAAAACCATCATTAAGTGGCAGGGGGGCTGTGGGACTGACCCCACTGGTGGAGGGCTGGGCCTCAAGGGTATTTCTGTCAACTCACTTTTCTCACTCTGCCTCTCCCTGTCATTTGGCTGCTCAAAAAGCCCTATGTTGATAAATGAGACCAATTGTCATTTGAGTCATACAATTTTACACAAATCACGGCTCCATATTGAACACAATAGTATTAAGCAACAACATTGGATGCCAAAGATATAACATTCATAACATAACGCATCATGTCAAATTTGGATCCCAAAACAGCTGTATTTTGGAATCTGCACACACTGACACAATGGGGAAAATTATGATACAGAAATAGCTTGAGCTGGCATCTCAATTTGACACCAACAAGTCGTTAGTCTTAACAGTTAGTCTTTATATGTTAAACCAACGTTTCGTGAGAAAAGATTATTGACATTAATTAGCAAATGCTAGCTATTGCTAGATAGCTAGCTAGCAACATCTAGTTAAAGCTAGGGTAGGCAATTTATTTTAGAAGCATTTTGGATATATTTGTTGAAATTCTCTTTACATCCCGACAGCTATCAATAAATCAAATGCTCTGAGAAAAAAAAAGGATAAAATATGGTCTCTGTGGCCTGTGCCTGTCAATCACAGGCGCACAGTCTAGTCCTGCCTGCCCTGCAAACTACAGAGAGAAAACTAAGAAGAAATGAGGTAAACCACCCATAATCCAAACTGAATACTGGGACTGGAATATACTTGTGTACGGAAGCCAGTTATTTTCCCCAGTGCACAACAACTGGTGTTAGGTAGCTACTGGAGCTATGGCTTTTACACTATGGTAGCTAATCTATATGTAAAATATATATTTTTTGCCGGTGAATATTTTAGTAACAACTAGATTGAGCTAGCAGACCCATGTTTTGTGTAAAAGGTTTGGACTTTATCAAGTTTGCCCAGACGGTGCTCTCTCTTTAGTACAGAGTGAACCTAGCTCGACCTAGGTTTGTAGCAATGTGTGTTTCTAACTGTAATCTATGCTGACAAAAATTATTTTTGCTGGTGAATGTTTTAGTTACAACTAGATTGAGCGAGCAGACCTGTGTGTTGCGTAAAAGGTTTGGAATTTATCAAGTTTGCCCAGACTCCGCTCTCTCTCTAGCACAGAGTGAAGCTAGCTCAACCTAGGTATGTTGCAATGTGTGTTTCTAATTGACTAATCTATGCTGACAAAAAATATTTTTGCTGGCGAATGTTTTAGTTACAACTAGATTGAGCTGGCAGAACTGTGTTTTGCATAAAAGATTTGGAATTTATCAAGTTTGGCAAATGTAAGGACCCGGCGCTCTCTCTCTCCATATAAAGTGAACCTAGCTCCACCAAGTCCGTATAGCAATGTGTGTTGGTTGTGGAATTGTTTATGGTACTTGCACCATGTTCCTGTTAGCTGACCAAAGTTGACCTGATTTCGGGATGTGCTTAATGTTCCTAGTGCAAGGACATTCGGCTCCAAGCGTCAATTGTTACGTCAGCTATCACGCCTATGGAGACATGCAGGAGCCATGTCTTACCACTTTATCTGTCGGAATTGACCACTATATAGATCACAGGTCTCTCTCAGTACGGGTGGAGACTAGCAGCACTGACTGTGTTCATGTTGTTCCTCTCCGATGATGCATCATTAAATGTCTACCAACTGATCAGATCGACTCCTGTCTGTTCCAGTATCAATATCAGCATACAACAGGTACCCATACTAATCTATCCTGACAAAAAATATTTTTGCAGGTGAATTTTTAGTTACAACTAGATTGAGCTGGCAGAACAGTGTTTTGCAAAGATTTGAATTTATTAAAGAGTACTAAACCCCAGAGTTTTGGCTGAAGTGCCTCTACCCTGGAAATTCAAAAAATGCCTCTAGAACGTGAAAAAAGTATCAACTTGGGCAGCGCTGGGGGGCCTCTCTCTTTGTCCCTCTCATGCACATGCATGAGCCTCGGTTGGAGGGAGGAGTTATGGGAGGGGGGATTATTTTGTTGTGTACGTTCAAATTCTTGCTCAGTTCTCCAAAGCTGCCTACCCTAGCTTTAACAAGTAAACTTTGTATACCAAACAAACTGCAGCTGGTAATTTCATGTATCATAAACAGGCGTTTATGGAATATTGTGAATATAACCTAAAATTATGACTTTGTTACCTTGGACTGTGGGCTTCAGTTGGTTCACGGAGGCCATGTTTTTTGCAGCATTGGCACACCTCCCGGCTCAAGCACCACTGTCTTCAAGTAATGTATTTAGGAATTCTTATAATTCTGAGTGAAGAAAATTACTTATAAAAAATTACTTGAATTATATCATGTAATTTTTTTTATTTACTTCTTTTAATTTAACCAAATAAAGGAGCTCTGTTTAACATAAAATTAAATATATAAAAAAGCCACTGTTTTCATGTACACAGTTCACAAAAGATGCTCTGTTACAGGGCAGTTGAACATAAATATAAAATAAAAGCCATTGTTTTCACAGTTTTCACAACCAGAGGCAGAACATTTCAGCCTCATTTATAAAACATTGCGTGCGCAGAAAACTGTCCTGAAAAGTCTGTGCGCCAGTATTTGCACAGATTTTCAGATTTATAAAAATAAACTTGCCGTGAGAATGTGCATACCACTATGGAAACTTCGACCCATGCATGTGCGCATTTTGCAGACAGTGGGAAACGGCGACTTTGATGGTCGTGAAATAAAGTAAAAATGACCTTTTCCGGGGCTACTCCACATCAAATTAGAAAGCCCTCTAGTAATAATATTCCGTGTCATAAAAACATCTAGTAATGCACTTAATTGAGACACATTATGACACACATTATGACACAGAATATGTGTTGCTTTAGTTGTCCATAAAGCATCTACATTTCATTATAGGCTCACATGGTTTGAATTAAATTACTCTCAGTTCAATGTAAGTTCATTACAGTCTTTTCCCAGAGCCTCAATTGGTCCCAAATAATTGCGACAAATTCAAGGTGCAATTCAACTGGATGACACAAGGTTACAAATAATGATGCTTTATGGTTTCGTAGCGCACAGGGCGCATTGGAGACACCAGGGCTGGGTGCACAACCGTCCTCTTCACCACCGGCCGCACCCAGAGTCAGAATATAAAAAGAATAAACTGGTATAGTGTGCTCTTAAGTCTGTTATGCGTTTTTTTATTCAAATCAAATGAATGTGAAATGTTGAATATGTGGTCATGTTCACTCTTTCCAAAAACAAAAGACACATTTAGGATACCTGGGTCAGTTGCAGCAGTCTCATTCTTCCTCTTCCTGTCGGTGTCTTCCTGTTTTTCGAACACAATGCTACTAAGCAATGAGTTTCTTTGCGTCAAACTTTACACTACCAGTCAAAAGTTTGGACACACACATTTTTCTTTATTTTTACTATTTTTCACATATTAGAATAATAGTAAAGACATAAAAACTATGAAATAACACAAATGGAATTATGCAGTGACCAAAAAAGTGTCAAACAAATCAAAAGTACCCTTTGCCTTGAAGTAAAGGCAAAGACTTTGGAAAGAAATTCATACATAGGCATCAACTTCACCATTTATATTTGTCTAAGAAACAAATTTCAAGCATTTAAGCATAAGCCTTTATATCAAAATGGCTTTAAGATAATGAAGAACATAATACATTCAATCAGGTGTGTCCAAACTTTGACTGGTAGCGTATATCGGAAAATTAATTTTTTAGTTTTAGGTTTTATAAAGGGTCTCAGAACTGGCAGCATTATTGTGCTGATTACGATAGGCCCAGGGCTCAAATCCTGGCCCTTTTTTGCACAAATTAAACAAACAAACAAATTAACCATACACTGCATTGTAATCCCAAAGTTGGATACATAGAAGTGATATGAATATACTGAAACTTCTTGAATATCTTGGAACATTGAAAAATTTGCCAATTTTGGCTTGAACCTTCCAATCGCCGCTTGTGGCTATATTATAATTTGAATCTGTTAGTCATTTATCAAGTTATTTCTTTCCAGCCTTACATCGGGTTCACCTGCACTTGGTGTCCACATGTATTTTGTGTTTTTTTTTTTTCTTTTTCAAAGTGTGCTTGGACCCCTCAATTGTCGCTTTCTTTCTGACTAAAACTGCCTTCCAATGAACAGTAAGCACAGATCCTGTACAGACCCACGGCGCGTGTATTCAATTCTATGCACTGAAGCACTACGACACGGTTAAATTACTTAATTCCACTAACGTTACTTAAATACCACAAGATGACGTCACCTACCGATAAAGACGAGTTACTGTCTTCAAATTGCCGTTACTGACTGTGGAATGTTAAGTTTCGCTTTTGTTTTCACACCGGGAGACTGTGGATTGAGTTCAATGCTGCTGGTCTGCTGTCTGTACATCTCCAAATTACAGACATGACGTGATGCGCACACACATCAGGCACATTAGAGATCGATTTAGATCCATTCCTACACACTGACCAACTTTTGATTTTGATTTTGTGCCTCTGTATGGGAAACACTGCATCTCACAGTCAAAAACGCCCTCTAGAGGTCATCTGACGCAGGGCATCATCTCACTAAGGCTTACTTGACTGCCTGACCTGAATTTGGCTTGTGTTTTGGGGCATCCACCATTTTGCATTGAAAGGGATGAGGGAAGTCACATACTACATGGATTTAAAGTGTTTACTTAGCTGATACACATTTTCAATTTCTTGTTTTGATTTGCAGAGCTTTGTAAAGTGATTGAAGTGATTATATGAAATCCAATTCAATCTCAACACACAACAATCTTATGCTTTGTCATTGATTTATGCCTCATTTGATGTTGGCCAAATGATAGCGGAATGGCCAAATGAACCACACACATAGCACCTGCTAAAGATAATGATATCTGCCCTCATTAGGATGCTAGGTGCTCTCCTCAGCTACTCCCACTCAACGTGTCCAATCATTCCTTCATTTGGCCTGTGTGTGATATCTCCTCCTCCAATTCCATAGAAACTTTAATGAAATACTTATCTCTGGTTCACTGTTTATCTCTCTCTCTCTCCCTCTCTCTCTTACACACATGATTTCATTTAGTGCGGTCAGTAATGGCAGGGGAAATAATAATTACACTCAAATATTAATCTCTGCTGTTGAGACAGAGTGATGAATCAAACTCCTTGTCCTGTTCCCTGTCCAAAATTCCCTCCTCTTCCTATTTGTTGTCATCCTCCAACTCCTTCATCCCCCTCTGTTTTATGCAGCAGATTACGATGATAAAATTTGTAATCCTCTTTTAAATCACAGAGGGCTGAGGCAGGATTTGAACGACGATGTGTAGAGGGCTGTGGAAATGGGAGGAGGAAGGTGATGGCTAAGATTTGTTATCCTTTTACCAAGTAGTGTGTGTGTGTGTGCGTGTGTGTGTGTGTGTGTGGCTCGCTTGAGATGGGGTGATGATGGAAGAGTGTGCTAAATATGCATGTACAACTGTACAACAATTATACTGTACTATAATGATGGTGCCATGCGCTTTCTTGTTCATTCATAGGATCTCAGTGGTTATTAGCACCCTACCTGATTCATTTTACAGCAAGCCAGTAATCAAGCAGCAAATCACAATTTTTTTTTTCTTCATGAAATGAAACACCATTCATAGATAGATATATAGATAGATAGATAGATTGATAGATAGATAGATAACCAACCCATGCCACCTTCCTCTCAACACCACACACCACTGGCATTTGCCAGTTGGTGAGATTTCAACCAGACCATCAATAATCTTGGTATGACCTTGGCAGCTGACCACCATGGAGGTCTACTTTGGAGCCACAACCCAATCCTGCAGATTTGCACTCCTCTGTTGGATCAGACCATTCCTCACCAGGGGCTCAGCCCAGCTCCTTGTCCAAGCTTTAGTTTTACACGCCCTCCAGCCTCTACAACTGACCCAGAATGCTGTAGCCCACCTTGCCTTCAACCTTCACAAATTCTCCCATGTCACTCCCATCCACTGGCTGCCCATGGCTACTCATATTGAATTCACACTTGTGGTGCTAGTGTACAAGGCTGTGAAGTCATTTGCCTTCTGCCACTGTCCAGTCCTATACCCCCATACCTCTAGGTCATGGTATAGTCCTGGTCATCTTGCCAATGCTAATCATTATGTGTGTGGGAATGAAAGACTCAAACCTCTCTCATATGATCCCAAGCGGCAACGTCACAATTAAATCAAACATGTTTGATTTTATTGGGGCTAGTCTTTGCATTATCCTGTGGTGTACAATTGTCAAAGTCTCAAATCTTAACGGGAGTTTTCAATAGCCAAGGAAAACTGAGTCTGCGACAGACGAAGGCAGAGGGGAAAAATACATTAGTGTAAACACAAGATCCAATGTGTGCAATGGTTGAGCCGGCAAAGAGAAGAAATGTGTCTTCTCCCTCTTTTTTACATGCAAATCGCAGCACAAACCACAATTGCTGCAAGCCATATGGGCTCCATGTTTGTTTTGGCATCAAAATAGCCACAAAAAATCACATTCTTCCGCTTATTCTCAGTCTTTTTTATACAGTTTGTCATCCTTAGTACACTAGCCATTTTAGGACACTCAGCTGCCTTTGTTATTAGTAGATGTACATTGTCAGGTTTAGCTGCCTTGCCAGATGTAGGTGGACTTTTGTCAGACTTAGATGAAGTTGTTGATACAACTCTAGCTCTACTTTGTACTTTTCTGTTTTGCATTATATAGTGGCATCCACTGTATGCAGAATGGTGTATGCTTATCTGCACAGTATTATAGATCACTATCAGTATGATTTAAAAATATCAGATGGCAAGAGAACTGCGAGTCTGCAAAGGTAGAGCTTTAATTGGTTGATAGTGTGGTTACAGAAATTGTGCGGGATTAAGGTGGCCTGGGATAGTTGTGGCCCGGGATAGTGGTGGCCCAATATGACATCTTTTCATTATGTACATTATTCTCTAATTCAGAAAATTATCTACAGTATACATATTTTATACTATCAACCAAAGATCCACATAACACAAAGGCTCAGTGCAGTGTTGAAGCTGTTCTTAGTGTTTTCTGGGTCAGTGTATAACAGACTACCTGCCCAAATACTCTACTCAGCAGATGACAGTATCTGCTGTTTTGGTTGACTTATTCAGTGTTGGGACATGTCTTCATTGTTTTGAGAGCTTGAATGCATTTTGTGCATGAAATTGTTTGGTTTAACAGCCTCTTAGTGTTGACAGTTGCATTAAGGGTTTTGAAAACTCAGTATTAAAGAAATAGAAAAGAACCCGCACACTGTATCTTGCTTGTAGCACTAGAGTGATTTATTATGCTTTGCGCATCGGCCAAACAGCCTTCGTCAGAGCAATCAGGTGTTCTGTGGGGAACCATCCCATAAATAGACAATGCTCCACCCCCTATTATCTATACATTGAAGGAGGGTGGAGTTAGTGTTAGAAATCATTTACAAGTTATTCAGATATCACAGTGGACCCTGCACAATGCGTCAATGAGGCACTGAACATGGTGTAGTATAGTTGATTATATCGCGATAACTGGATTACGTCATTTTAGATGTGGACTGAGAGAGAAAGGAAAACGGGAGTGTTCTGTGTACAAGAATGAGAACATGGACAATAAAGCAAGTTAAAATCAAGATTGCTTCTTTATTGGACAACACTACATTTATGGCGACGAGGATGAAAGGAAAGAATTGCAACGAACTCAATGCAAGACGTACGTACGACACAGATTCAGGTTCAATTGCGAGGAAAACGAACTTTGAAAGTTTAAGCTAAGATAGGAGACCACGAGTCGTTAGGGACCATGGCAGCCTCTCAGGCCCTACTATCCCCGCCTAGTCCGTTGAACCTCGAGGCACCGGATTTGTACACGGAATATAAAATGTGGAAAGAATCGTACATATTTTTTGAAATAGCCAGCGGATCTGTGGATGCAGAGGATGCGGTAAGGAGAGCTACACTATTGCATTGTATTGGAGCACCCACTCAGAGGATTTTTGCTAATATTCCGCGAGAAAAAGACACATTTGATGAGACAGTAGCTGCCCTTGACGCAAAGTGGTTTTGGAAAGACACAAGTTTAGACAAAGAACTCAGTGCCCTGAGGAATCTGTCGACGCCTTTGTTAATGCTTTGAGAGAACTGGCGAAATCATGTGAATTTGGCATACTGGAAGACGACATGCTGAGAGATCAAATAGTGGAAAAGTGTGCACTGAAAAGACTGCGGGACAAATTATTACAGGAGGAAGGACTAACTTTAGAAATAGCTCTCAGGGTTGCCAGACTGTTTGAAGCAGCACAAGCCGAGGCTAAAGTGTTTTCAGAAAACAGTGGTAGCAGCAGGATTAGAGACAGCCATGTTAACTTCACCAGAAATGCAAGGGCTACACGCGCAGAAAGAGGCAGAGTTGGAAGTAGAAGCGCAGACGAAGAACAAGGCTACAGCGACACCGTGTGTTACAGATGTGGAATAGCAACTCATAAAGCAGATGAATGTGGAGCCAAAACAGCAAAATGCCTGTACTGTAAGAAAACTGGACATTATGCATGAGTGTGCAGAAAGAAAAATAGCTTACAAAAAGAAAAGACACGACAGAAATTATAAACCAGTAAGAGCAGTGGAGGACTCTTCAGACTCAGACTCTGATGAGTTTGTATTCGCAATAGATCCACAAGGTAAAGAAACAATAAGAATAAATGATCAAAAGATCAAGATGGTGATAGATACAGGAAGCGGAAGAAACCTCATAGGAGAACACCTATATAAGAAAGTGTTTTCACACAAAGCTAAACTGACAGACTAAGAGGAGATTCTATCCTTATGGCCAGAAGACTCCCCTAAAGTGTCTTGGTTACTTTAAAGCACAACTGGCATGGGAAGGTAATGTCATAAAAAAAAAGTTTATGTCATTAAAAGAAATGTGGAAGCACTGATGGGCAGAAAGTCATGCTTTGCATTAAAGATACTGACTCCTGGAAGAGATGTAAACGTAAATGCAGTGGATCAGACAAATAGATTCAGTAAGTTAACACAAGAATACGAGTCACTCTTTAAAGGACTGGGACAGATTAAGGGTTACAGTCACAGAGTAACAGTGGATGAGAAAGTTCCACCTGTAGCTCAGGGTTTGAGGAGAGTCCCTTATCCAATGATAGAAGCTGTAAACCAGGAACTAGACAAAATGCTTGATGATGGTATCATCGAAGAGGTGAATGAAGGATCTGAGTGGATTTCTAATATTCTACTAACACCAAAGAAAGACACAAAGGAAGTGAGACTATGCAGTAGTAAACAAAGCTGTAATCCAAGAGAGACATCCAGTACCAACCGTAGACAGTATACTGCAAGCTGTGCAAGGAGCAAAAATATTTGCTAAACTGGATGCAAGAACAGGATTCTGGCAGGTAGAGTTAGCCCCAGAGTCAAGACACCTGACTACTTTCATCACACACAGAGGGTGCTACCGATTCAAGAATGTTCCCTTTGGACTGTCAAGCGCACCTGAGGCCTTTCAGAAGGCTATGGACTCGATGCTAGCAGGGATGCCAGGCGTCGTTTGCTACATGGATGACGTGATAGTACATGCTGGAAATGAAGAAGAACTGGAACAGAGACTGAGACAAGTATTTCAGAGTTTCAAGGACAGAGGTCTAACCCTGAACAGAGACAAATGTGTTTTTGGGTTACAACAGATTGAGATGCTAGGACATGTGATCTCAGCTGAAGGAATAAAACCAGACCCCCGAAAGATAGAAGCAGTTTGTAATGCACCGAGACCTGATAATGTGCTGCAGCTGGATGTGGATTTCTGATGAAATTTGCACCAGACTACGCAAACATCTTGCAACCACTCAGGAGACTAACACGGAAAGGACAAGAGTGGGAGTGGACGTCAGAGACAGAAAAATCATTCAATGAAATGAAAAGAGTGCTGATAAGTGAACCATGCCTAGCGTACTACAAGATCAATGCACCAACTGTAGTCATAAGTGACGCAAGCCCAGTAGGACTTGGAGCAGTCCTGCTACAGGAACAAACAGATGGACAGAATAAACCAATCGCTTATGCGAGCCGTTCACTGACTCACTGACTGGTGTGTATGGGCAGTCGAACATTTCAGAACATACTTATGGGGAGGCAAGTTTACACTTCAAACAGATCACAAACCTCTCATATACCTGCTCAACCCAGAGAAGGCAACACTCTTACTGCCCAGAATTCAGAGACCAGGATTAAGACTACAACCGTATGACTACAAAATAGAACACATTGTGGGAAAGTCTAACGTAGCAGACTCACTGTCACGACTTCCCTTACCAGAAACCGAAGAAAATGGGTATGTCGAACCGTATGTGGACACAATACTTTCAGTAACTATGCATGATGTACAAGCTATGACACTGGAAGACATTAAACACTCAATGACAGTGGATCAAACACTACAACAGCTGAGGACAATAGTGGAAACAGGAAAATGGCCGAACCCGATTCCAGAGGAACTACAGCCATACAACAGATGCTCGGGTGAGTTGTCGACATATGATGGACTGATACTGAGAGGACACAGGATTGTGTTACCAAAACAGAAAGTGAAACAAGCTCTGAAAATCGCACACGAGACCCACCAAGGAGTGGTCCGCACAAAACAGTATCTGAGCAGCAAGTTCTATTGGCCTAGCATGGACTTAGAGGTTGAAAGGCTGATCAGAAACTGTCCAGCCTGTGTGCTTAACCAGCCGCTGCATGAAGATCAACCTCTTCAACCACTTGAACTGCCGCCCAGACCCTGGACTAAGTTAGGCGTTGACCTAGTAGGTCCTACACAGAACAACTACATATTGACTCTAACTGACTATTATACGTCATACCCAGAGGCAATTGTCATAAATGACGTATCTTCAGCCACAGTCATTAAGGAGTTGACAAAAATATTTGCTCGGTTTGGATCACAGACAATGGCAAGCAGTTTGTAGGACAGATATTTGAAACTTTCCTCACAACATGTGGAATCAAGCACATACGTGCATCACCATATTATCCAAGATCAAACGGGAAAATAGAACGGTTTCACAGACATCTGAAGAAAGCCTTCAGAGCAGCGGAAAGTGAAGGAAAGCAATGGAGGGAGGAACTCCCGAAGATTCTCCTAGCATATCACTCAACATCATCCAAAGTCTTAAATAAACTCCAGTACATCCAGAACTCTGCTGCTCGCCTGCTCACCCACTCCCGTTCCCGTGACCACATCACCCCTGTCCTCCAGAACCTCCACTGACTCCCTGTCCCACAACGGATCCAATTCAAAGTCCTTCTCCTCACTCACAAAGCCCTCCATAACCAGGCCCCCTCCTACCTCACCGCAGCCTCCGCTCCTCTGATGCCAACCTCCTGTCTCCACCACTCAGGACCAAGCACCGGACCTGGGGTGACATAGCCTTCTCCATAGCTGCCCCCTCCCTCTGGAACTCTCTCCCCAAACACATCAGAGACTGCACCAATCTGTTCATGTTCAAATCACTAACCAAAACTCACCTTTTCAGAACTGCTTTTAATGTGTGATTAAAGATGAGATGAAATGAAAAATGCCTTTTTAACTCTTTTAGATCACATCCCCGGTCATACTGTGCACCTATTTAACAATATATGCCAAAAAAAATACCAAAAATCAATTTCATTGTATTCTTATATCAAAATTCAATCATGTTTTCTTCCTGTAAAACAAAATATGCCGTGTGCTTACGTAAGCATGCCCGTAACTAATTTCAACCAATAATATCATGACATCCACCCATCAATCAATCTTCAACTTTTAGCGCACAGAGCTAAGAGGCTAAGATTCATTAGTTAGCTAGCTAGCAGCAGCACGGTACTTCGGTGTGTCTTCGGGTGTTATGACACACCCACTTTTCAACGTTCAAATCAAATTCCTCCCAACGTTATGTCCCGCCTGTCTTTCCTGTTTCACTCGGAAATACGTCACGATACGGAAGTTAGATACTCTCGAAATGCCGTTTCATCTCGACTTTAATGTTGTATGTTATATGTTTTTATTGTGTTGTTTTCTATGATCATTTTAACTTATGTAAAGTGTCTTTGAGTACCCTGAAAAGCGCTCTATAAAATAAATGTATTATTATTATTATTATAACACCCCACAGGGCATCAGGAGAAACACCGGCCGAGCTCATGTTTGGACGGGACATCCGTACTAAGTTACCAAACCTGATGGAGGAAGTTGACAAGACAAAAGACATTCGGAAACACCACAAACAATACACAGACAAAATGAAAGACTATGTTGACAAGACAAACAGAGCAAAGGAACACAACTTCAAAGTTGGAAACTTGGTGTACATTGCCAGTATAGACAATGGTAAACTGGATTCTAAATTCAGAGACACTTGTTACGTACTTCTGAGAAACACCTCAGACAATTCCTTTGAACTAGTAAACACCGAAGATGGATCTAGAATCACAAGGAATGTTAAACATCTTCGCCACACTCCTGTGGTAATGGACCTTGATGTTGATGTGCCAGCAGAAGCATGTGTGGACACCGGAGTTTTGGACATGCAAGATGCTCAGAGCACTCCAGCAGAGTGTCCACAGGATGTTGTATCAGTTCCAGACAAGCAAAGTGTTACCAGAAGTGGCAGAGTTATCAAGAAGCCAGCCAGATATAGAGACACTTAAATAAGATAAATAGAAAAAAAAAAAAGAGAAACGGAAACTGTTCAGGTTAGTTTAAGGAAAAGAAAATATTGATTTAGTTAAGATTGGTATTCCAGATTAATTTTGAAACATGTTTGAAATACGTTGGTTTAAGAATACTGAAATTTGTTTAAAAGAAATGTTTGTTGGAGAATGTGAAAAAAAAAGTAAAGATAACTTTAATTCTAACAAGGGGAAAGATGTAGTATAGTTGATTATATCGCGATAACTGGATTACGTCATTTTAGATGTGGACTGAGAGAGAAACTAAAACGGGAGTGTACAAGAATGAGAACATGGACAATAAAGCAAGTTAAAATCAAGATTGCTTCTTTATTGGACAACACTACACATGGCATTGGACAAGGAATTACTACAAAAAAGTGTTCCTAAAATTAAGGAGAACCGTGTAATGTTTTCTACCACATACACTATAAATTCACACAAAGTGGGTGGTGCAGTTAAGAAATATTGGCATATTGTAGCATCGGATCCGACCTTGCTAGCTGAGATTAAAACCCCACCACTTATTGCTACATTTGTTATTTTGTTGGGCCACCATATCCTCAATATGTATCGGAGGCAGTAATTAATGAACACTTGCAGTTTATTGATGATTGTTTTTGTCGTTTTCCAGGTTTCACAGCCATAGAGTAGGACAGATTTTACATTTGAGTTAAAAATTCAGATTTTTGTGTTTTTGGAGAGCTGGGAAGAGAGCCATACAGGTCGAAGTGTTCTGAAGGCATGTCTTGCTTTGCTGATGCGTAGCTCCACATCCATATCGGCTCCTCCATCTGTGCTGATGTTGCTTCCCAGGTAGACAAACTTGGCCACATTTTCTAGGGGTTGCTCCTCGATAGTTATTGCTTGGAGGGATTTGGTGTTGACCCTTATGACAGGTCTTTCCAACGTTGATCGTGAGGCCTAGTATGTAGTCTCATGTAGTCTGTTGGTCTTCAGTTGCATTTGTGTGCGTGTTCCTGAGATCAGTGCCAAGTCGTCTGCAAAATCAAGGTCTTCTAATTGTTTGAAAGGGGTCCACTGTAACAAAGGATTAGAGAACATCAAAGCTCCATCCGAAGGAACGATAGAGAATATCCTGTTGCAGTGCATTTTAATGACCACAAAAACTCCCAGAGAGAGGGGGAGATATTAACAACATTCTAAGCAGAAGAGAATGCTTTTGGATTTTCACTCTGCAGACTCTCTCCCCAAAGGGCCTTAATGATGATGCCTTTGCATGTCATGCTGTAAGTGTGGTTGTTTGTTCTCTCTATCCTGAACGTCCTTTTTTGCTGACTGCGCAATGATTTATGAATATCTATTTTATAGGTCGATGCCCCCATTGTGGCTTGTTTACAGCTATTATGATAATCTTGAAGCATATACTTACATTTTTTCTTATGGGTTCCACTGTGATATCTGAATAACTTGTAAATGATTTCTAACAGTATTGGATCATTGGTATTTTCACTTAACTCCACCCTCCTTCAATGTGTAGATAATAGGGGGTGGAGCATTGTCTGTGGGGATCGTTCCCCACAGAACACCTGATTGCTCTGACGAAGGCCATTTGGCCAATGCGCAGAGCATAATAAATCATGACAGCCCATGACATGAAAATCTCACTCCAGCCAGCTGATCGAAGTTTGGAACTCTGTCTAAATGTACTGTATACTGTATATAGTCATTGAAATTATGTGGAAACAATGTCTTAAGCTGAGACATAGACGTCTACTAAAATTTAACTTTTCAACCCCATGTAACCTTAATTTAGCCCAGGGGTATTCAACTAGTTTGGAATTGGGGCCAGATGATTAAAATGTTACCAGTTGAGGGGCCATAGATTTTCGATT
Organism: Centroberyx gerrardi; assembly: GCF_048128805.1. Classification (NCBI taxonomy): domain Eukaryota; kingdom Metazoa; phylum Chordata; class Actinopteri; order Beryciformes; family Berycidae; genus Centroberyx; species Centroberyx gerrardi. The sequence goes on along the minus strand of NC_136018.1, from coordinate 25,098,558 downwards.
TCTCATTTTTTTAAGTATAGCTGCTCATGCATGTTCACAAGTGCAATTCACAAGGGCAATTTGGTCTTCTCACCTAGTTCACATTATTTTTAAACAATGTATAATTCCAAAGTGGAGTGCAAAATACTGTATTATGCAATCTAGTTGTCCTATCTTTAATGCTGCATTCCATTGTACTCGGAACTCGGAGAAAAACAACTTCCAACATGGAAAAGTGCAAAGGAACAGTCGTTCAAGTCGGAGTTCCCAGTCGGAAGCTCGGACAAAATTATTTCCGCCCGAGTTGTCCGACATAAACACAGCTGACGTCACAGCATCAATCTGTAGGCTGATTTTACTTGATATGTAGTTTTTGTGTTATGAAAACCTGTTGTAACAACTTTGTAGTTTCCATTTGTAACGTAATTCAGTTGACTTGCTTTGTTACTAGTTACTAGAGTCTTTGCTGTATGAACTAGCCTGCTAACGTAACTAGAGCTGTCAGATAGCTACCATTAACGTTAATGGGTAAAGGCTGTTGCATCCATGTTTTCCTGAGAAGATGCACTGGAATGCATTTAGATTAGAGGTCGGTAGTTCCAACTCTGAACTCGGAACACTGACTTCCAATGGAATGCACCATATTACCATGTGAACAGGCCTTTAAGTTGTATTCCTTAATCACAAACCAGTTTCACTGCACAGTAAGCACATAGGCTTCGTACCAACTGGCACAAACAAGTACTTGTCAGTCCACTCACTGTTAAACTGCCGAATTTCTGTGTCAACTTTCCTCTTTTTTAATGTAGAAAGCGACATTTTGTTGACGATTGTGTTGCTAGCGAGCTAGCCCGCTGTGCAGCAGGAGACAGCAGGCAGGTAGTTTTTTTCTCTGACCCTGCGCACTATCTACGTTTAGTCACTGTAGCTACTCCTATTGGCTGTAGGGCGGGACAAATGGGCATTTGCAGGAAAAGTCCAATAGTGTATACAGATGAAATATAATGGATGAAAAGTTTTTCTCTGAGTTCATGGGAATTAATCAAAGGGCCAGTACAAAATCAATTGCAGGCTGTATCCGGCCCACGGGCCGCCAGTTGAAGAGCCCGGATTTAGCCTATGCGGCTATGAGCCATTTAGTCATGTTTTAAACAACTAATCAACGTAAAATTGCTCAGTAGGGTATGTACCATCAGTTCTTGATTTGACAAGTAGTATGAAGCTGGGTCGTGGACTCTTGCTTCTTCATACTATTTGATTTATTCTCAGTGAATATGATGATGGTTATTTTACCAAAGATTAATGAATCATTGAATTTATTTGTGTTTTGTCATCTTACAGTGTGATAATACCAGGTTCAAACCAGATGGTGCTATTACTGTTATTTGGTGAAAAAGTGTGAAGAAGAAAAATAAATGTTATCAGTGTTAATTTAAATGTTTACCTTTTGCTGTCACATTATTTAATTGAATATAAGATACATAACTTCAATGACACATTTATTTGGACAGTGACAGGAGGCTGAGTAATACCAACCCAGATATACTTAGGAGGCAGATGTTAGAGTGGACAAACCAACCCTTTTTGTGGATATGTTGGACAAATTGACTTTGACTCTCAAGCAGGCAAAAATATGATGCAACAATTTTCATTCTAACTATATACATACAGTATGTGGCTGTGGTGTGAATGATTGTCATCCAACCAGTGTTGGGGGTAACGAGTTACATAATATAACGTTACGTAATTTTATTACTTATCTGAGTAACAGAGTAGTGTAACGAGTTACTGTTTTAAATTAAGTAATATTATTACAGTTACTGTTGTAAGTAACTGTAATAATATTACTGGTTGTGATGATTCAAAGTGCAACTGAAATAAAATGTGTATAGCTCTTGTCTTTTTTCTCAGCTACTGTAGGTCTGACGTAACCTTGATTACTGTCCCCGCGCACGCTCCGTCACCCATTCTATATTTCACTGTAGCAAGATCGCCTGTCATTTTTAAATCGTACCAAAAACAGAAATGTACCAAAAACAGAAAATCAAGTTATGAGCTGATCAAAACAACAGACGTCCGACAGATAAAACACATCATGTCAGACCACTAGAAACTGCAAAACGTAACTTAAAATAGATAGATTCCTTTATAATTCATGATTCACTCAAAGAAGACTGTCACTGCCATCTTCCCTCAGTATAAAGACTTAGTGGCCGTCAACTTGACAAAACTGGCAAACTACAGAGTTCTTCTCAACTCAGATTACTGATGTATTAGTCCGTTAACAACTTTGGGTCAAATCAGAATCAATAACGTTATGTAAGATGCACTGTAGCATGAATTACATTAAAATGCAGCTAAGTAAAGTTGGCTCCCTAGCTGACCTAGCTAACTGTGACCAAATATCTCAAGTAATCCAAAATAAACTTGTCTCGGCTAATCTTCTTCATTAACAGTACTTGGTGTTCCACTGACCAGTTGTAAATGTCCGATGCAAGTAATATTTACACTGATTTAGTTGTTTATAGTCACTTTATTAAGTTACAGCAACAATATTACACTCTCTTCAGTCGGCAGGCAGCATATTGGCCGGAACAACTGGTAAAGCAAAGCATTATGGGAAAGGCTTAAATCCTCTATACTTCAAGTTGTCATCGATGAACCGGAACCGGAAATTATATATGGTGACACTGACACGTTTAATTTTCCCCGGGTTTAATTGTCCTCCACCGGTAGATCTAGCTTCGCCGGCTAAGCGTCACCGCTTTTAAAACCTTATGGAAGCTGTACGATTGTGCTGTGAGATAGAACCTGACCAGCCGTGTATAGTGGAAAGTTACAAAGACATTGTGAGTTGAAGTCTTTTGATCGAAATCACTTGTTCTTGTTCGATAAAACAAGACACAAGATCACCATCACTAAACAGCGGGACCTACCTGGCTCTCACCACGGGAGACAGACGCTGTTTTCTGGGAGGCAGTGCGGCGAAGAGTTGGTAGGGAGGACTGTCCGGGTTGCGGCGACTTTTCTCCATAGTTTGCCGACTTTTTCCATATTTGTTTGTTTTCCACATTGGTGTTGGTTGAAGCGTTGGAAGTTTTGTATGTATTTTGAAAGCTTAGCCAAGATAGGAAGGATCTGTTTTGTTGTCATACTGTGAATGTTGACACTGAAGTAAGGAGACGCCCTGAATCGCCTTGCCATGTATTTGGTACCAAATAGACCCTTTTCACACTTCCGGGTTCTACGCAGCGGAAGTCGTCACAGATGGGAATCACCGCAGCAGTAGCGGCGTTTATCAATGAGAATAATAGACACACCTCGAGTGTTTTCGTCTTTACTGCGATATCTACCAGATTTTTCAACCAAAGACATTGTTCTTTTGGTGGACAAGTTTTCCATCACAGAGAGGACGAAGCTTGACAAAGCTACAAACTTTTTTTTTTGAGAATTACATCCATACGAAGGTTAACGATCTCTTGTCTAGTTACCTAACATTTGTTAATAACGTTACCGGGATACGCAGGTCGAAGGTAACGTATAGTAAAGTATTCTTCATTCTCTTTCAGTCATATATGTTAGCGTTATGTCATTTAACTTTAATAACATGTTTGTGTGATTAATACTGTTTGTGTGATTAATACTATGGTACAGTGTTGTAAACGGCCAGGTTGCAGTCAGAGCTCGTGCTACGGATCGATAAGGAAGAAAACCACATAAGCTCAAGGTTCATTAGGAGCTAATAATATCCACATTCTTTGGATCAGCTCCTCTTTCTTCCTCATTGATCTGTAGCACCAAGCTCTGGCTGCAACCAGGGGCGGAAATCACGGGGGGGACAGGGGGGTCCGGACCCCCCCTTCCTGGGACTAACAGAGAGTTGTCCCCCTCAATATATCATTGTAAACATAACTATATAATTTTAAATAATATAATAATATGCATTGAAAGCACTTGTGATAATTATAGACGCAAAACAATGCGTTTTTAAGTTTCGAAAGATTGAGTCCCTCTCTCATACGCCTCACAGTGGTTTGGTCCACTGCCTACCTGCCTCCCCGAACCCCCACACACACACATTAGCCCTCGGTACGAGTGTGTGTGGAGGATCTCTGGAAGTGTGTCAGTGGTGGCAGACCTCCAGTAAGTAGCTGAGGTTAACTTAAAACAAAGGATGTGTCAGACATTTTTCTTTACTTCTATCACTCAATAGAATAAAACACATTCACAATTGTAACCAGACTACATTTTGTTCCGTTACCTCGCGGTTGAATCTCGTGCATCAGCGTGTTGGTACGGAGCCGCGTCTCCTCATGCATGTGTGTGTATGGAGGCAGGAGGTCTATCCACTATTAAAATCATCATAACTCACTGAATTTTCGACCGATTTTCAAGCGGTTTGGTTTGTTACAAATGCCAGACATGTATTTATGATACAGGATAGTTGGTTAAATTAAAATGCGGGATTTCATACCAAAATACTTTATCTTTTGTAGATGGTAACAGTAATATTTCTATAATATAATATTTAAGATTAACTTACCCTATGTAATTAGGTTCTAAGTATATTATTTTTTTCTTACTGCATGTAAAATGGCTGCCACTATGTTATTTTGTTCATAATTTTGGAAATAAATGAAGACTTAATTAATAAAAAAGACATAATTACAACAAACATTATGTTAAAATATAAGTAAGTTTCTGGCAGGCTTCATAGCGTTCTGGACTTTTACACATTGACAGCAAAACATTAGAGATCTGCTTTTTCGGGAAAACTAAATCTAATTAGGCATATATTAGCTTTAGTTCAGTTAATGGGTGTTGCATCTCACCTACTACTGTAAATAACCTGCATGCTGTGTGTGTGTGTGTGTGTGTGTGTGTGTGTGTGTGTGTGTCTATTTGTCAGCCAGCCAGGTCAGTTAAAATGGCAGAGAAAAGAAAAACAGACATCCGATCATTTTTCAGTGCACCGAAACGCCAAGTAGAAAGACCCCAGTAATATCAAAGGCAATTTGATAAAATCTTCATAAGAAAGGAATGAAGTGCTTATGGAAATGTTTCATAATGGACCTCTATATACATTTAATACAACAGTACTTTTGGCGGCACCTTTGGTGTCCCCTTCAGGAATTGCTCTTGAGAAATTTTTCTGTTTATTGTCCCCCCCAACAGTGAAATGAAATATCCGCCCTTGGCTGCAACCTGCCATTTACAACACTGGACGCTGTACATAACACTATTAACGTTAGTCGTACAGAAATGTTATTAAAGTTAAATGATATAACGCTAACATATATGACTGAAAGAGAATTAATAATAGTTTACTATATGTTACCTTCGACCTGCTTCGTTTTTGGCGAAAATAACATAAGTCTTGGTGAAATATTGTGGTAAGAACATAGATTTTTGTCAGTTAATGTAAAACGTGAAGTTTGACTGCTAGGTTTCCCCAGAAATGGCGGAAGTTGTGTTGCTCGGATGGTGGTGCGTTTAGGGTCATTGGAAAGCTCGGAATTTCTAGTTTCCAGCAATACCAAGCATGTTGTTGTAGACTGTCGTAACTTGCTCTTATATTTACCAAGTTTATATTTGTACGACATTATTGTTAAAATACTTCGTAATCAGACGTAGTTTGGACAACATACAATTGGTTTACGGATTCTGAAAGCTCAAGACCCCAAGTTTTCAAAACAGTATAACATTCATGTCTTCTATAAATAGAATTCAACTTCCACCGTGACTTTTCCTCACTACGCCATTGGGGGGGCGGTACCGGTACCTTCGGGTAGAACTGAATCTTAAATTGATAAAATCTTCTGTATTATATTTGAATGGAATTCTTTTATATAATATTATATTATAATTTGATGGAAGATTTTCATCACACTTCACACTAACAGCTACATACATAAAATAAACATAAAAAAGGCTATAGTGAAGCCATGGGTAGTGCAGTTTCCTGCCCTGGATTTGGGTTTTGGTTGGTATGGCTGCTTTCTGCTGTCTCCCTGGCCCTGACTCCCTGAATCTCTTGCTGTCCTTACTACGATATCGATAGAATGGACAACATTACGTGCAATTCATGCAATTCACTTGTTCCATATTTTACAATCATGGCACCTGGCTATCACTGATATTTTCTGCCACTTCCCTCAAAACTGGCTCAACAGTGATTTCTCCCATACACAAACGACCTGAGGGGCTCAGACTGTGTGAGTATGGCAGTCTAGTTTACAGATGACACAGCACTGGTTTACACCTCTAACAGTGCAGCCATTTTGAGGAAGAGGCAAAGAGGCTGTACCACTGGTGTGAGAAGCACTTCCTCTAGCTGAACATGATGAAGACAAAGGAGTTCTTCATAGAGTTCAGAAGGAAGGATGACCCTCCCCCACAGCTGATGCTCAGTAGAGAGCTTGTAGAGAGGGTGGCCATTGACCATCGACAGCAAGCTGATCTTCAATGAGAACAGACAGCAGAAGAAGTGAAGAAGTGTCAGCAGAGGTCCTACCTCCTACAGAGACTGAGGCATCTGGATGAAGGCCTGGCAATACCCTACAGCTACTACACTGGCCACATAGAGACACAAATAGAATTTGTGGCATTTATTTTTTCGGACCAAGGTCCATTTTTGCAACGTTTCGCCTGTGACATGAACACATCTCACCAATCAAAATGAAGTTTGTTGATAACATCACACAGACAATGTATGGAGAAAGACAGAAGATGAGCTTAATATGTAATCATTTAGTAAAATATCAAACATTTACACCTTCAAGAAAATTTAAAGAGAAGGCCTAGTCGATGTCTCCGTCTGTCCATCCAGCAGCTATCAGTCTGGCTATTTATCTCTCTGTATAAAATACTGTATACAATACAATAATGAATAACGACTAGACAGGCGGCTACATAGGCTGGCTACATTTGTCTGCATATTGGCAACAGTACTACTCTCTGTCCTCTCCTCCTCTTCAATATTGGGTGCACCCAAAAATTTCTTTTTTTTTCTTGAGCAAAAGCAGGGCCAGGTCATCATCAAATGCCAATAGTGCAATCATTACTGAATAAATATGATGTTATAACATTTGCTTACTGGCCTGTCAAAAGTAGCCTACTAGATAAAACCATAGGAACTGTACTGACAAGTAGTCAGGCTTGATACCTCAACATTACACCGATTTTACTCTGTATTTACTCTATTTCTTAGTTCAATGAGGTAGTTACCACATTATTACTCAAACTAGTGAAACTAGTTTTGAAAGTTTGAGTTTTTAATCTTTGTAGGAAGGAATTTGGATGCGACTTTAACATACGGTGCTGAAAGAACAGGGTAGCCGTCGGATATTGCAAGCCCCCGCGGGGGCTTTTTCCACAGGACATGGTAAGTTATCGGATGTAGGCATGACGTTACTGTGAAACTACTGGGGAAGGTTTGCTTTAGTATACGGTGCTCACCTGGTGAAGTTACATGGTAGCTACAGTGAAATAACAGAAAATGATTTGACATTTTGAAAAAGCGCCACATGGATTCTTCCCATAAAACTCATTAATGTCATGTAAGGACTGGATAGGTAGGCTACTGTAAGGACTAGATAGATACTATGAAACTACTGGCTTTGGTGACACATGGATTCTTCTCGCAAAACTCATTAATCTCCTGTAAGGACTGAGTAGGTACTGTAAGGACTGAGTAGTTTGAAATGAAACTACTGGGAATGGTTTGCTTTAGTATACGGTGCTCACCTGGTGTAGACAAACAGGCACCAGGAGTTTACCGGTATCCACCGTTGTTTGCATGTAAGCTGAAGCTAACTGAAGCTAAAGTAGAATCTATACAATTATATCATATCGCCGTTTATTTCGATGCATATGCGCGAGCTCAGTCCACCTGACAGCCCTCTGTTCTGTTGGCGGAGAGAGAGACACAGACAAGCATGGAGGTTTCGGCGTGCCAAGGGCTTACTGCCGACGCTTCCCGGAGTTTCCCGGGGGCACGGTTCCGGCCAGTGCCGATAGCTGGGCGCCGATTTGATCCCGGTGATCCGGCCGAGATTTTGGTGGGGGTCCCGACGCCGATGCGTCACCGGGTGTCCGGCGAACAGCGTTTTTGGCACCGATGGGTACCAGAGCGACCGCGGCTTGGATCGGGAGGATCAATGCGGGCCGTGGGCGCGGTGGAGAGGACAGCGGCGGAGAGAGGAGACAGACACGGTCCAGCCATATACTAGGTTTTGACCTAGTCTTGTTTCCTTTGTTTTTTTCCCCGGCCTGTATTTGGGGCCGGCCTTTATTTGTTCGTGTCGACCACGGCACCGCCCATTATCGGAAACCCGGCTTTTAATTGACTACCGGCCACTATTAGAGGAAATACGGTAGTTACATGGTAGCTACAGTGAAATAACTGAAAATTATTTGACATTTGAAAAAGAGCCACATGGATTCTTCTTAAAACTCATTAATCTCCTCTAAGGACTGAGTAGATAGTGGTAACTACATGAAAACTTCTGTTAGGCATAGCTATAACTCTAATTACCTCTGAGTTTCTTCACTGGGAAATTATCCAAATGTCCTGTAAGGACTAGGTAGCAGTTGATAATTATAAGGTCGGTACTGATAATAATAAAAGAAACTGAATGATGCCTCCTGGGAGATGTACTGTCTAACTCCGACTAATGCACACTAACCACCAGGTAACTTCTGCAAGTTCTATTGACAGTGCTCACATTTGTCTGTTAGCGCTAGCTCGCTCCATTCATACATAGGCTCTGTCTCAAACGGCTAAAATGCCGCCTAATCAGGCAGCCTTTGGAGGCAGGAAGGCATCAAGTCATGTCTCAATCTAATGTTTACAAAAAATGTCCGGAAAGCATAGACATATCCTTCGTTGGTCAAGATATCTCACAACCGCTCCACTGCTCCAACGAAAAAAAAACCCAATGGCGAGCAACAGCCCCGAGTTCATGTACAAATGTAAGTTATATTTACTTTTTTAACCTGACCTATTGACAAATCGACAGTTCAGTCATTGAATATTCATTCTTTTTAGATGTATAATGCTTATTTAAGAAATTTGTTCCGACTTTCGGATTCACTGACAGCGGACTTTCTGGTTAGCCTGTCCGTTATGTAAGCTGTAGCGATACCAGGGAGACCTGTGCAGAAAGCCCACAACCTTTCTGTTGCTTTCTTGAATCAACACCAAATGGCCTATCACAACAAGTGGCCATAAAGGTGTCGAATGGACACAGTCCATGGCTCAAGGAGTTGAGTCTATGCCAGCCAGAGATGTCTCCACAGGACAGCTCAGGAAATTAACGACAGGATACCAACCCGGCGAAGAGGTTTGAAACGCCATCACACATTCCACAATTAACGACCTTTATCTTTCAGCCATCAGGAGGAGAAGGACTCAAGAACTCAGGAATACTAATGAACTATACAATCAAACATCCATACTTCTCACACATCTGAATATAGGGAATCACCCTCCTTTCTTCATTGGGAGTACCAGACTGTTCTGGTTAATCAGAAGGGACAGTCACCATTGGGTGAGAACGGGAATACACACCGTGTCAGTACGAAGGAACCAAAGACTGCTGTTGACACTTTCCAGAGTCTCATCACTACCCCCTCTCTGAATCAGGACAGTCATAAATCTCTTCCCTTTTCACATTCCTTTAAAACCTACTTTCAACTATATTTTCCCAATGTCTTTAATGGATCTATTTTGTAGTTTGAAATATACTAGATGTGTTAACTATAGGCCCATATATATGTTGAAGATGTTCAATAGCTAAAGTTACATGCATAGACCATGATATGTTAAATGATTGAATTGTTTCAGATATTCATCCAGAGACACTCTCCTATTTCCATGGTCCTACACTGCCACCTTGTGGTCATTTATAGCAACGACATGTCAGTATAAAATGTCAGTGCGTCCAAATGTCTTAAATGATTAAATTGTTTTTCTCATATTGATCACGCAGTTAGAGACACAAGTCACATATACGAGTTAACTTGATGAAGACTTTATAGCCACAGATTGTACCAGGAAGGTTTATTTGATGTCCTTATATTGATGTGCTAGCTATATAAGTTTGAATGTAAGTTGACAGGTTTTTATTATTTCGATCAATTGACAACAGTAATTGGTGGAGATGTAAAATAGCGACATATTATTTTAAAAGGAATCTTTATTAAGATCACTTAGTAATAGATCCCAAAATAAAATAGACTAGAGGAATGATTCCTCTTGCATTCCTTTCCCCCCTCCCTCTCAGTTCGGGGTGAAATCTTCTCAAACAAAGAAATTAATTAGTAAACAGAAAAAGAGCGCGAAGCGTGATTTGCATGGCAAACCACGCCTGAGAATTCAAAGAGCTATAAAATGTTCTTATCTGGGTTTTCAGACAGTTCAACATTCCGCCCTCGCCAAGAAACCTGCTGAAGCCAAGATCAACAATTTAGCTACAATTCGACTTTAGCTGAAACTTAGAGTTTGAACCTGGAGTTAGAGACGTCTTCTCCAGATGAACTTAAGAATCGCGTACAAGAAGTTTGAACCTCGCGTCTAATAGTTAAGAAGTTATCAACGCTCGGCCAAGCGAAGATCATTTTCGAAGCTATTTAGAAACGAGATCATTTAGTTTTTATAACAGTTAGAAGAGCTAGAAACGTCAACTCTTCCAAGACCAGCAGTCAAACACTGGTGCAACATCGCCGCAGTGTTCCACATCCAGAGAGGCCTGTTGTCTACAGCTGTGAAAAGCCGGTAGCGCTGCTTGCCTCGACGTGACAATAATACATCAGAGACCAGCTGTTCCACCAACGTCTGCCGTTGCCAGGTAACCGGCCACGCCGAGTCCGTCTCTCCGAGCTCAGCGGGACCAGACAACCCGACCCGGCAGGACTTCTCAACTGAACAAAGTAGGCTCTGATTATCCACGTCTTTACTGCTGAGAGTTGATGCAAAAGTTTAGATTCAAATTACTTAAATAGATCAGGGAAAAGTTAGGCTTATTTAGTTTAGTTGCCCCGTAGCTTTCCGCCTCGTTTCTCTGGTTGATTGATCCATACATACCTCCATTTACTGCTGCCAATTCTTATTCCCATATTTCATTATCATTTCCCTTTCATTCTTAATTTGTTTCATTGCATTTCATGTCTATTTTTAGTCTATAGTTTCCGTGCTTCATTCTGGTGATCAATATACGTGCCTTATATTGCTTATCTCATTGAATTTGTTATGCTTGTATAGTTAAATAAATATTCCCATTTATTACAGAGAAGTTGTTATGCGTTTCCTTACTTGCAGAGTAAAGTAATCCCTGTATTGAAAAGATTTCACGATCTTTAGACTGATGACTGATTAGTATAAGTAAAGGTCTAATTTCCTTCATCTACGAAGGTGGTGCCCCTTACCAGTGTAAATTGATATCTTTATCAAAGTTTCATATTTTCATACCTTTACTAAATTCTAGATTTGATAATTTCGACTCTACACGCTACAAAGCTTACTAAGACCGTTTAACGTTAATGTTATGCTTTTCCTGTAACATTTAAGTATGGCTTTAAACACTGCATTGCTGGTCTTGAATCTGGTGTCAGTCATGACATTGAATTCAGTTAAATGACGGTTAATACCGGCCCTCAGACTCCTTAGGCTAGCAACGCTGTGCTCCCCCCCTGCCTTGGTGGACTGGACAGCGGCATAAAACCCCCGCAGGGTCTCATTCAGAGCATCGGCAGTGTAGTTTTCAAAGTTGGAGTCCATTCATTTTTGTGCAAGGAAGTCTCTCAGTGTATTAACTGGCCATTTCGTTGTTTTTTTGTGTTGATCTCATCTTTTTCATCCCGGTGTTAACTCCTTGTGCCGTTTCTCCCTTTTCTTTTCAATTTCTCTTTCTTCAGCTGCATCCCAGTCATCAAAGTTGTCATATTCTCCAAATAGGTTAAAAGAAATGTTGAAGTCACTCATTGTTGTAATTAGATGTTAGCTTGTTAACGTGTTGCAATAAATTGTAAACGGAGGCTTTGACTGCGTCCCTGTTGCTATGGTTACTCATTTTAGATACAGGCTGATACTACGTAGTCAGCGCATTAATTTAGAACGGTGAACAGACAGTTTCACTGGAACTACTTAGTAGGTGTCCATTATCAGGAATTAATGGACACCCTGCAGCCAATCAGAATCGAGTATTCACCCAGACCATGGTATAAATAACGTTAGCCTAAAACAAGCCTGTAAGTTGTAGTCTAAACTGTTATTTAATTAAAACATAATGTTTCATCGTTGGTTAACCACTATTGAACTTGACCATTTCAAAGGGTCGACGGAGGATACCACTGCCTTCATTAAGGCCTGGGAAGAGGCAGGTCCAGATTTCACTGGCCAAAAAAACAGCGCCCTGAATGGATGGAAGTAAGTTGAGCTAACAAAAGCACTTTTTGTTTAGTAGTGAAAGCATTCCCATCCCTAAATTCTACCAGTAGGCTATTCAGCAGACAGTAATTATGTTGTAGAAGTAACCTGAATGTTTGAATTACCGAGGGGAATTAGAAAATGTTTGCATTCCCTTTACTCTATTCTCTATTTCTCTCACTATTCACATCCTTTATGCATAGAAAAGTGCTTCAGAAAATAAGTTTTACATATTTATATACTGTATATAATGATAATAATAATAATAAAAATAATAATAATCTTTATTTGTATAGCGCTTTTCAAAACAAAGTTACAAAGTGCAAGATGATCCAAAGGATCATCTTGGAGCCTCTTGCTATGCAGGTCTACCCTTTCCAGGACCCCCTACAGTTTGCTTATAGGAAGAGAGTGGGTGTCGATGATGCATTGCTTTACATGTTACACAGCATATATAGTCATCTGGAGACAGCAGGTAGTTCTGTTCGAATTATGTTTTTTGATTTTTCAAGTGCATTTAACACCATTCAGCCTCATCTTCTGGCCTTAAAACTGATGAATTGTAACCTCCATAGTTCGACCATTGCATGGGTTATGGATTATCTCATCTCAAGACCTCAGTATGTCAGACTAAATAATAGGGTCTCAGACATTATTCTTACTAAAACGGGGGCTCCCCAGGGAACAGTCTTATCTCCTTTTTTGTTTACTCTATACACAGCTGATTGCAGACATAGCCAAGTATGTTGTCATCTTCAAAAATTCTCCAACGACTCTGCCCTGGTAGGCCATGTATCAAATGGCAAGGACCAGACTTACAGAGACGAAGTTGAGAGATTTGTCAACTGGTGTGAGGATAACTATTTGAATCTTAATATCAGTAAAACCAAGGAGCTCGTCATCAATTTTAGAAAAAAGAAAGAGAAGGCTACTCCAATTCTCATTAAAGGTAATCAGGTTGAGATTGTTACTTCTTACAAATATCTGGGTGTTCATGTTGACAAGGACTTGAACTGGAAAGAGAACACTAATGCTGTATTTAAAAGGGCTCAATCCAGGTTGTTCTTCCTCAGGAAGCCTAGGCCCTTTGAGGTTAGTAGGAAACTTCTGAATGTTTTCTATCAAAGCATCTTGGCCAGTGTCCTTTTTTATGCTGTGGTATGTTGGGGAAACGGCATTACAGTCGATGATAGGAACAGGATTAACAAACTGATTAAAAAGGCAGGATCTATAATTGGCTCTATTCCTGACTTCCTAGAAATTGTCATGGAGGAAAGAACCAGGAGGAGGTTTAAGACCATACTCGAATATGACGGTCATCCTCTGCATGGTATATTGAATAGCTTGAGGAGTACGCTCAGTGGCCGGTTATTAATGCCAAGATGCTCCACAGAACGTTTCAGGAAGTCATTTGTGCCTTCAGCTGTAAAGCTTGCCACCAACAGGTGAATGTGCTTTGGATTTGTACATTGGTGCTTTATACACTCACTGAGCACTTTATTAGGTCTTCCTAATAAAGTGCTCGGTACTACTACTGGGTAATATGGAGCTAATAAATCTAAAATGTAAGTAGGAGCAAGGCCATGTAGGGCTTTAAACGTAATCAGTAAAATCTTAAAATCACATCTATACCTAACAGGTAACCAGTGAAGAGAGGCAAGGATGGGTGTGATATGGTCTTGTCTCTTGGAATTTGTTAAAAGTCTGGCAGCTGCATTTTGTACAAGCTGGAGACGGGAGATGGCCTTTAGGCTGATTACAATAATCCAGTCGCGATGAAATGAATGCATGGATGACTTTTTCAAGGTCCGTTTGAGACAGGAAAGTTCTAATTTTTGCAGTGTTTCTAAGTTGGAGAAAGCATGATTGAACTACCTTAGTGATTTGTTTGTCAAAGCAGAGCTCAGAGTCAAAGATTACTCCCAAATTGCGGGCGGACTGTTTAACATTGGAGGATAAGCTCCCTAGGTTCTTTTGCCAGTCACAAATCGAGTTAGGACCTCAGATTTGGACTCATTAAGTCGGAGGAAGTTTTGTGACATCCAGCACTTGATATCCGAGAGACAAGCCATAACACATGAGAGGTTATCAGTTGCACCGCTTTTAAGCGGGACATAGAGCTGGGTGTCATCCGCATAGCAGTGGAAATTAATATTATAATTGCGGAAGATCTGCCCCAAGGGAAGCATATAAATAGAAAATAATAAAGGACCAAGAGTTGAACCTTGGGGAACACCACATGAGAGGGGGGCTGGGGATGAGGAGACTTCTCCCATTACAACAGAGAAGGACCTGTCAGAGAGGTAGGAGCGAAGCCAGGCAAGAGAAGTGTCTTTAATCCCCACAGTTTTCCAGGCATTTTATCAGGATACCGTGGTCGACTGTATCAAATGCAGAGCTCAAGTCAAGCAGGATTAAAACTGAACAAGCCCCAGAATCAGCAGCGAGCAATAAGTTATTTGAGACCTTAATAAGAGCTGTTTCTGTGCTATGCTGTGCACGGAATCCTGATTGAAAATGCTCAAAGATGTTACTGTTATTCATAAATTAAATTAATTCTGAGGCAACAGCCTTTTCTAAATTTTTTGATAAAAAAGGTAAGTTCAAAATTGGTCTAAAATTGTTAAAAATGAGAGGGTCAAGTAGAACTATTGCATGTTTAAAACTGCTAGCTGACTTGTGATTAAAGAAGCGAGAGTAGATACGGGTAGGTGGCTTAGGAGCAGGAAGCAGGAGCAAGGTATGAAAAATCACAGGCTTATGATCAGAGACATTAAAATCTAGTAATTCAATATTGTTTAAAGAAACACCATGGGACAGCACAAGGTCAAGAGTGTGACCCTTATTATGAGTAGGACAATTAATAGACTGTACAAGATTAAAAGATTCAAAAAGGTTAATAAAGTCAGAAGTAAAACATGACAGGGAGGGGCAGCAGACATGTATATTAAAATCACCAAGGATAAGAACTCTATCATATTTGGCCATAATGAATGAAAGAAGTTCAGAACATTTCTGAATAAAACCAGTGTTAACTTTAGGCTAACTCTGGCCTCAGTTAGTGGGACACAGTATCCAGGGCTTAACCAGGACTCAGTGATAAAAAAATAAGTCAATATTGTTCGACATAATAAAATCTTGGCATATAAAAGACTTGTTTACAAGAGACCTTACATTAAGTAGACTGAACACAGTACATCCAATTTCTGGATACGGGTTCAACAGTAGGTACAGTTGAGGAGTGTGGTTGAACATATAGTATTTCAGACTTGGCAGTAGTTGGAGTAGGTAGAATGGGAACTAAGTATGCTCTTTCTGCAAAATTAGCAGAGCAGCTGGGTCTGTAGTTGACACGGTTTGAAGTGATCCTAACATGAATGTTGTTAGAGGAGAAGTGATGGATGGATTATGGATTATGGTAGCTGCCAGAGTGGGGTCATACTGAAGTAAATATCAGTCAGAATTAAAAGCAATATACTGGATAAAATTATGACCCCAACATGAAGGTACCCTTCATGTTGGGGTGCAAGCCATCCGATTTATAAAGATTATGCCTGGTCCAAAAATAGTCAAAGTGACTAATAAAGCCGTGACCAGTTGCAGCACTAAAGGATTTTAGCCATTCATGTAGACTAAAAAGACGGCGGAATCGCTCAGGGCTTTGTGTGGGAATGGGGCCAGAAAAAACACAGGTTTTGCCCAGGCTCTGAATTGTGATTGCTAGGGATTCTAGTTCATGATGGAGTTTGACCGATTGTTTGTCCATTTGTGCCCACGTGGACAATCAGTGTGTGAGCTGAGGGATGGAGGTCTGTGAGCACTGGAGAAAGTTCGATAATGTCTGCTTCTTTACTACCAGGGAGGCAGTAGGTAATAGCACCCGTGAACTCAACAGATCTGATTATGGAGTCGCCAATAATCAAAATTTCAGGTGGCCTCTGCTCACAGCCACCGTCATACACGGAGAGATTCGGGGGAAATGTTACCTGGTTAACAGACTCAGTGCTAGCCGCGGCAGCGGATACTGTGCTAGCCGCGCTAGCAGACCTGTTGCAGACTGGGGGAATTGCGATTCGGTCTGCCGTCAGCGGAGAGGAGAGGAGAGCAGGGGAGACGACAGCTGAGTCCGCTAGATTGTAGCTGGAGTCCGACGCTGGGGATGACATTCGGGGACGCTTGCAGCTCGGAGAGGTGGACCGGGAGTTGGAGGAGCTGCAGGGTGAAGAGCGTTTCTTGCACGAAGATGTGAACTGGTTGCTTCCGACTGCCAGTGGAGCTGCGTCCTGGATAAGTGTAGCAAGAGGGGTGAAGTGATTAAATAGCTCCAGCTCATCATCACCATGCGGATTGAAAAGAGGAAGGGAAACTCTTCTCCCTCCTTTCACCACCAAGGCCCAGGTCAAGCAGCCAGCATTGGGAGTAATGGCATCCTGGTCCAACGCAGTCTCCACAGTGGAGGAAAACCAGCTGTCCACAGGCTCCAGGCTGGCCAACTGGGAACTGAGGTCTGTCTGATGCCGAAGCAGATCCTCGATCAGAAGCTCGATGGACCGCAACTCAGTCTTGATGACTGATACCTCCTTCAAGGGAGCCATGGTAGCTCGGCACAGACCCAGAATTGGTCCCGCTGCGAGGATCTGGTCCCAGTAAGCTTGAGCTGAAAAATGTCCCTCCCGGTAGTCAGATCAATGTAATCGGCCGTAAAAACAGGGTTGTCAGGCTTAGCCACCAGGCTAAAAACAAGCCTAGCTAAGCTAGTGAGCAGACAGGACGCCGTCCAGGAGAGCAGGAGAGCATCCTGTTGCTACAGTTTTCTGCTTAGAATGGTCCGATCGTTAAAATTCCTTCAGAGGGTAAAAGTTGTGTTAAAAGACAACTAAAAGCCAAAGGATCGGTAAAGCAGTAAAAGCATAAATGTAGTAAAACAGTGAGACTTGGCAGAGCTCACTGAAAGATTCAAATGTAGCACGAACGTTGAATGGTAGGGAGGTGTTGCATGTATATGTGTATATATCAACTCCCACCACTTATCCTAAAATTTAAATGCTACACTTATCTGCAGGAGTTGAAACACCCACCTACAGGGACAGGGACAGACAGAGGAGAGGACTCAGCATCCTCATGGCCCTGGTTCACTCTGATGGATGAGGTATTGGGGCAGAGGCACTCGATCAGTCCACCAGTGGTGCGTCCCTCAATGCCCCTGGCCTCCTCCTTGGATGAGCCAGGGCCATCAGATGCTGTGGCCTCTCCCATGAATTCGAATGTAGAGGACAGTGAGGACAGTGAGCCAGGACCCCAGTGCAGGGCAAGGAAGAGAAACTCCTTCTTGGCGTTTCTAAGGGAGGAGGCAGAAAGGGAAGAAGCCAGGGAGGAAGCCAGGCAGAGGGCGACTGCTGAGAGGGCAGACCGGCTCTTCAGCCTCTTGGAGAGGCTGATTAAAGAATGATTGTTTTAGATTAGTGTTGTTATTGTTAGATCAGTTCTAAATTTCTTAGTTATTTTCAATTTTGTTTTCATTCTTAATAATAAAAAAAACCTTCAACTTTCACATTTTGTGTATGGTTAAAATCAAATTAGGTAAACTGAAAAGGTAGAACATAGACAAGGTCAGTAGGCAGTAGGCTATTACAGTTGAATATTTGTGTGGTAGTTAGTGGAAGTTACACATGGAATATTACAATTGAACATTAAAACACTGAAGTGGTGAAAGTGGGACGTAAATAGGTAAGCAACATGCATATATTATATTTACTGTCAATACAATTGAACAGAAAGACAATAACAGTGTAACTATATGCTTGAAAAAATGAAAGAAATCTATAAACACAATCAATCTATATCAAGTTAAATGAATAGGAAAAAAGTAAATGCAACATTTAAAAAAAGATTTAAAGTTATAATCCTTAATTTATCAATTATCATTTTAGGGATTGAGAAGCATTTAATACTACTACCACTACTACTGCTACTGCTACTGCTACTGCTACTGCTACTGCTACTACTACTGCTACTACTACTACTACCACTACTATCACTACCACTACTACTACTACTGCCGCCACTACTACTACTACTACTACTACTACTACTACCACTGTTACTACTACTACTACTACTACTACTACTACTACTACCACTGTTACTACTACTACTGCCACTGCCACCACTACTACTACTACTACTGATACTACAACTGTAAGTAAGTAAGTGCATTTTAGGGATTGAAAAGCATTTAATACTACTACTACTACTACTGCTACTGCTACTACCACTGTTACTACTACTACTACTGCCGCCACTACTACTACTACTACTACTACTACTACTACTGATACTACAACTGTAAGTAAGTGCTCCTACTATTACTACCACTGTTACTACTACCATTACAACTGCTACTACTGTTACAAGTACTGTTTTATCAACATTAAGAAAAAAAAGATTAATGACAAAAATATCATGGTCGCCCACGTGGTCCTGCAAGGCAGACAGCTGAGCAGCAATTTGGTCTCTCAAGTCACTGCCGCTGACTGTCTCCCCATCCCCTCCTTCCTCTTTGCCACATTCTCCATCCTCCACCGGTAGGACATCCCCATTGGACACACAGATGTTGTGGAGGATTGTACAGACCATCACAACATCAGGGACGAACGTGGTGTCCACCTCCAGGGCGTGGAAGAAGATGGCCCTCCACCTGGTCTTCATCATGCCAAATGACACAGCGAGCTCTAGCATGATGAGCGTTAAACCTGTCAAGCCAGGT
The DNA here is from genome assembly GCF_048128805.1 of Centroberyx gerrardi. Classification (NCBI taxonomy): domain Eukaryota; kingdom Metazoa; phylum Chordata; class Actinopteri; order Beryciformes; family Berycidae; genus Centroberyx; species Centroberyx gerrardi. Next base: position 25,079,386 of record NC_136018.1, on the reverse strand, counting down.
AAGTATTTATTTAAAATGGATTATTGCAAGCAATCCTTTCACATACTTTACTCACATACAGAAAAATAATTAATAAATAAACCTGTGCTGTGCCACTCCTCTGACTGGGTTTTTTATATGGTGTCACCAGGGAGATGGGCCTCTGCATGGATACCCTCCATCACCCAGAAGGAAGGTACCCTGTGGCGGATACACCCTTCGCCGATACAAGGGACTGTGACGGAGGACCCTGGAGTCGTGCACGGAGCCAGGGAAACTGACAAAAACATTGATGAACTTGGCTCTGTGGTCACACACGGCCTGCTGCTGGATGGAAGGGAACAGCTTGCGGTTCCGATAGCACTGGGCATCTGGCTCTCCAGGGGGTTTGATGCGGATGTGACACCCATCGATGGCACCCATCGACTTCTGGAAAGCTGGATGCCCAGCCAGCCTCCCAAAAGCCAGTCCCCCACCTCCGTCTACTCCTCCACGGTGTTCGGGACCCGGATGACCAGTGGAGTCAAGTTTTGCAGAGCCACTGCCACTCGATGAACAACCCAGTGAACTGTGGATCTTGGCATGTCGAATGCCCTGGACACCACCCGGTAGGAGGTCCCACTCGCCAACCAGAACAGAAAAACCAGCACCTCCACAGTTGGACCCCACCCATGGTGCCGCTTCTGGTCGAGGAGCTAGGGAGTCTATCTGCGGAAGTCCATCGAGGGTAGGCCACAGAATAGGGACACACGGCTAGGGTTGGCTAGGGTTCTTGTAACTACCTTTCCTAGTTAACTGCTTTCCTACTAACTGCTTTCCTGTCTGCTACACTATGTGGCTCTCTCCCATCCCTGTTGTAACATCAGCTCATAGGCCCCGTCGACATGGCACTATTTTCAGGCGTAGGAACCCATGTAATCTTATTTACCCAATTTGCACCAGTAGTCCTTCTCTTACTATTGCTGGAGGACTCTGGAACGGCCAGTCGGCAGTTAAGAAAACTGAGACCATCTCAGCCCATGCTCTATCTCAATCCCTCCACTTTCTGGCCCTCACGGAGACCTGGATCATACCTGAAAATAGTGCCAGAACACTGCAGCCCTGGTGTTCAACCAACCAAAATTCTCTCACGTCACTCCCCTCTTCCGGTCGCTTCACTGGCTTCCCATCTCTACACGCATCAAATTCAAGACACTGGTACTCGCCTACAGGGCAGTACATCAGACTGCCCTTCACTATCTGCAATCTATGGTCAGGTTCCAAACCTCGCCTCATTCCCTCCGCTCCTCCACCCTTGCAGGTCGCCTCGCCCCTCCATTGCTACGTGGGCTCAGAAGCAATGGAGGGGCGACTCTTCTCATCCCTGGCGCCACAATGGTGGAACGAGCTCCCTGCTTCTGTCAGAACGGCCGAATCACTGCCCATCTTTCGGCGGAGACTAAAGACACCTGGACCCCTCTTGAACTAACCTATCTTCTTACCGTTTTTTAAACTTAAAAAAAGGCTTAGCTGATGAAGACTGTGATGCACAGTTGGTTTCACTACTGTTGACAAAATGTACTATTGTAAGTCGCTTTGGACAAAAGTGTCTGCTAAATGACATAATGTAATGTAATGTAATGGAGCTGGAGAAGGGACCTGATGGTTGCCCTACCCAGCCGAAAGTCAGGTCGAGTGTCACCATCCTCAAAAAAGATACGGAGGACAGGCACTGACCTGTTCAGCTGGCAGACAGTCAGCCTGTCTATCCTGTTCGGAATAACATTTGTGTGTACAGTTTAGTTATTGTAGTTATTGTATATAGTTGCATTAGTGTAACTGTGTTTTGTTATGTAGATTTTAGTTATTTTATATTGGTTTGGTGTTCAAATAAATTACAAAAATCATTATAAAAATTGTTGATTATTTAATAGCAGAAAAGTACTTGCAATGTTTTTAGTGAAAGTAGAAATATCCTCTTAATTGCAGTATAAGTCAAGTGAAAGTCCTACATTTAAAATTCAATTCAGGTAAAAAAATTGCAGCCTAAGCAATTAAATGGTTATGAAAAGTAAACCTAGTATTGATTACTACTGTACTGTACTGATGGTGTGTCCTTTGAATTGCATGTTAAATATTTAATTGTAGTTCTTAGATATTACTTAAGTTAGTAAATGTTCTGTAATACTATCCACTATTGAGGTTGTTATAGTATTAAGTACTAGCTATTAGTAACCTAGTTAAAAAAAATACACTTATTTCATCTGAAAATAGGATAATAATAATAATAATAACCTTACCATAGCCAAATAGCCAGCTGCCAGTCTCAGCCGTCGCACCTGACGAGCAGACCTTTGTAGGGCCACATAGTCTTCTGATAAATTACACATTATAAATACAAATAGTTACTCGTTATTGCCAAACATTACCAGTTACTTTCTGATAATTTCCATGTAATTGTCATGTAACTGACTAGAACGTCTAAATCCCCTATGATGAACTGGACTTAAATATGTTACGTGTGCTGTGTTGTTTTTACTGGATTTTGTGTACACTGGATTTTGTGTGCAGAGTGTCATTCCAGGACTCATCATTAAGGGGATTCGTGTGGGAATGCAAGCCGCAGACCTAATTGACCACGTGAGCATGCAGGTATGATCTTCTGGTATCCTCTCATTTGGTGCCAACTTCCCCCTTGATCTATTCTTAAGGCTCCTCACAGATCAGACCAGGAGAACTGCTTGGGACACAGATCGGAGAGGTTTGGGCTGGTCGCTCGCTGGCTGGCTGAGGCAGGATTACAGAGAGTGGTGGAAAGGGGCCGGTGACGACGGGAGCAGTGGAAAACCCGGACGGGATCACCAGGAGCAGTGGAATCAGGAAAGTAAATCTGTCAATCTGGAACGGACTTGGGGGAACTGTGCAATACTAGGGACTGTGCAATATTGCTTTTAGAAGAAAACAGGGATCTGGATTCTACTGTTTGTCTGTAGAAATCCTCTTCACTTCTGTTTTAAGAAAAAAAGAAAGAACAAAGAAACTGCTTGCTCCTTGTTCCAGGACTGGAGGAGGAAACGGCCAAGGAGGAGAGGAAAACGGAACTGGAGCGCCTGTACATTTCCTGTCAAAATAAATGTTCCTCCTTTTTTTATACTCACTCTACTTTGTGTCTTGGTCATTGTGGTCCCCTCCCAATTGGTCACTAATCAAACCTGAGTCCTGGTGCTCACCCAAACCACCAGGTGGCGTTGTCTTAACACTTGGCATTGTCGGCAGGATTGTGACCACTGTATTGGGAAACCACAAGACCCTTACATTTAAAAAAAATAAATAAATAAATGACAGATGAGAACCCAGACATGCCAAATATGGCAGCCCCATTTTTCATTGGAGCTCCATGGGTACCAAAATTCATTGGCTCTAACACCTCAGAGAGTTGGGACAGCGTCTAAACAGCAAGGACCCACAGGACCGTCGCAGAGTTGACATGAACATGCAAGATCAATTCAGCCTTGGCCTTGAGGAGGGAGGTAAAGTGATTGCTCAGACAAAACCCTGACCTTACGCTTGAACAGGTGTGTAAAGAGGCAATTTATCTTGACAACGATGGCCCCGGTAGAAACGGTGAGTCCAAATGTGCCGTGTACAACAACATTCTAAACAGAATAAAGTATCCTGGCAAGATGACTTTAAGGCTGAGCTGTTCGCTGAAATGAAAGACCAAATAGCAGACTTGGGGCGTGCTCTTAAAGAAGAGATCAGAGGGTCTAGGGGCAGACAGGAGCTCAGGCATCGCATTCCCCCTCAGGCACCCGGTAGAGATAACTGGCGGCCACACAGTCAAAGCCCACACAGGCAGAACCGACACTTGAGGTCACGAGAGTCGGTCTGGGCGGCCCAGCGAGAGCCTCGTACTCCAGAATACCAGGACCCACAGGCCTATCAGTGGGATCCACAGGGCCGACCTAACTGTCGTAAATGTGGAGTCAGAGGCCACATAGCCAGAGAGTGCAACCACAGAGTGAACAAGCTGGCTTTAAACTAGTAAACCCAGCCACCACGGGCCAGGTGACTGGTAAATACGTTTGATTTGGCCTGCCAGAGGGGGTCAGAAATATGAGATAATTTAGAATAGATAAAAACGTATGTATAAACATATACATAATCAGTTGCAGGATTTCCCACACATAGAAAACTTTGTGGCGGCTCGCCGAGATTACCATGCGGTCTAGCTGCTAGTCAATGTTACATTAATATTACCTTTTTCACTCTGACTCTGAATGTTTGCTCCCTCAATCCAGATTAATATTGAAAAATATTTTCAAAGAAGGAAAAGGACTCGTCCTGAGGAGGAGCAGGGACAGTCTGGACCAGAGGAGCTGCTGAGCAGTGAAACAGAGTAGATAATGTAACAATGTCAGAGGCTGTAATTTAACAATGTAAAGATACAGGTGAAACTGACAGCACAGAGAGATGTAGCAGGGCAGACGGGCAGAAAAGCCGATTTCTCTGTAAAAGGGGCCTCATTTCTATTCTTCTGTACCTCATACACAAAATCAAGCAACAAACAGAACAGTGCACTGTTTATATTTTAGCTGTTAGCACTGTTTATATTTTTAGTATCTTTGACACAAATACTTGAAAGGGAGCAATTTAGATATATACAGGTTAGTGATTTGTTTGACAAATGGAACTATTTAAAATGGAGTACATCAGATAATTTTTCAGTCATTCAGGTAATGGGATCCTTTATTGATAATAGCCTATATATTGACAATATAAGCGAATACAAGAATAAAAAGGCACTCAACCCCCCTCAAACATTTTTCAAAAAAAAAAAAAAAATTTTGAAATATTGATTTAACAAAACCCTTATTAAAATGTTGAATAAACACAAGAACTTGTTTGGGAGATTGGGAGAACTGTTGTATAGAGGCCATTGATAAAAGAATATTGATAACAATTATATGAAAATTTGCATTTCAAAATGATCATAACATGCTTATAGGGCTATATTTTGGCCCGCGGCTCATTGGTGAGATTACATTTTGGCCCACAGAGCCAAAAACTTTGGGCACCCCTGCTCTAGACCAAGCCCAGAGATCAAATCTAGTTGGTTCATGCCCTGAAGTTGAGATTATCATTAACAGAAAGAAAGTGAAGCCTTGGAGTTGTGAGAATAAGAAATTTGAACCCTTTCCCAATCACATTACCCCGCTATCAACCTGTTGCTGTTTTTTCCACTGAGTCCTACCAGGTGCAAGGGTCAGAAGAGCTGTCCTTCCAAGTAGTGTGCCCTGGTGTGCTGGAAATAGGAGTGAAACATGTGGGTGAAGAACTGTTGGAAAACTTCTCAAATCTGGAAGCCTTGGCACTGGAATATGAGGGACTGTCCCCGGATCAGCAGGAGAGGTTAAGAGACCTGCTAACTGAATGGGGAAATGCATTTGCTGCACACGAGGAGGGCTTTGGACGGACAGGGGTCATACAACGTACCATACCAACAGGTACTGTAGCCCCCATCAGAGAACGTTACCAACCCATACCACCTAGTATGTACCAGGAAGTACGTGGCCAGTTGGGTAACATGCTTAAGAATGGGGTTGTCCGAGAAAGCACAAGCCCCTGGGCAGCGGCAGTTGTTTTGGTCAGGAAGAAAAACAGGGAGCTTAGATTTTGTGTTGATTACTGCAAGGTCAATTCTGTCACTCACAAAGATGCGCACCCTCTGCCCAGGATTGAGGAGGCACTCACCACACTGACCAAAGCCACCTATTACTCCACCTTAGATTTAGCCTCGGGCTATTGGCAGATCGAAGTAAACAAGAAAGACTGTGAGAAAAACACATTTTGTACACCTTTTGGCCCTTATGAGTTTGAACGCATGCCTTTCGGTCTATGCAATGCCCCTGCAACCTTTCAGAGATTAATGCAAAGCTGTTTAGGAAGTCTGGTTGGCGAATCTGATGACGTCATTGTCTACTCAGCAGACTTTGAAACACATTTACATGACCTGGCAACAGTGTTCAAAAAGCTAAAGAAATATGGTCTCAAACTGCGCCCTGACAAATGTGCTTTGTTTCGCAAACAGGTCAAATTCCTGGGACATGTTGTCAGTTGAGATGGAGTGGCCTCTGACCCAGACAAAACCACAGCAGTCCAGAGTTGGCAAGTCCCCCAAACAGTGCAACAAGTCTGTTCATTCCTTGGCTTCGCTGGATACTACTGTAGGTTCATTGCCGGTTTTGCCAGCCTTGCCAGAAAAAAAAGAACTAGTACAAGTCCCTGTCCTTGCCTTTGCAGATTTTAAATTGCCTTTCAGACTGTACACTGATGCCAGCAATGTTGGTCTGGGAGCAGTACTTGCTCAAGTTCAAGATGGAAAGGAACGTGTTGTAGCCTATGCAAGTAGAAGCTTGTCCCCTGCTAAACGTAATAATAGTAACTATAGTTCCTTTAGTGAACGTAATGATAGTAACTATAGTTGCTTTAGTTCCTTCGACGCTTATGTGTGTGCTTACGCGTTACACTATGTGGCCCGAGGTACAAAGCCTTCCGGTAAGGGGAGAGAACAGGAGGCCCCAGACATGCGTCGCCTCCTGCAGCAATGGGTCTGCCTACAACTCCTAGATGATGTCCTAATCCGGAATGTGCTGGACTCCAGTACACATGAGGTGTACCAGCAATCTTTGGTTCCCCCACAGGACCGGTGGTCAACATGGGAGGCCTTCCATACCAGAAGCGGTCACCTTGGAGTGGCCAAGACCTTGTCTGCCCTACGGCGGAGCTTCTACTGGCCCAAGATGGACAGCGATGTGATGGCCTGAACAACTGCATGCAAAAGATGTGTGCAAAGAAAGGGGCGCATGGAAGGTAAAGCACCCCTTGTTCCATTTGAGGCCCATGCACCGTTACAAATCGTTGCTGTTGATTTCTTAACCTTGAGCTGGCCAAATGACACTTATCAGTATATTGTGGTTGCTACAGATCTGTTCACAAAATTTGCATGGGCCATTCCCACCAGAGACCAGACCACTCAGACCACAGCCCAAGCTTTGCTAAAATATGTCATATAACCCATTGGGTGCCCGGAGCAGTTGCACTCAGATCAAGGGGCAAGCAGGAGTACTACAAGTGCGGCAAAACGCATATGACTGCTTACCATGCAATGGGGAACGGGACCTGCGAAAGGTTCAATCAAACCCTGTTGAGCATACTGGCAACCCTGGAGGTGGAAAAGCAGTCGGGGTGAGTTCATTCAAGCATAAAATAACTCTGTCCATGCATCCACTGGCTACACGCCACATTTCCTGATGTTTGGGTGGTGTGCCTGCCTCCCGGTTGAGATGTCCACATGTCTAGTTGCTCCTGTCCACAGGAGCAACTAGACATGTGGAAGAAGTCACCAGGAACGAGTGGGTTCAGAAGCATCATGAGCGACTGTCGTTGGCATTTCGGAAAGTGGGAGAGCAGACCCAGAAGGTATCCGCTCGCGAGAAGCTGAGGTATGATGCAAATGCCCACGCCCCACCACTGCTCCCAGGAGAATGTTTGTTGGTACATACCACATGCCGAATGGACCAGGGAAAGCTAGCAGCGCGGTGGGAAGAGCAAATACAAGTGGTGATTGGCCAACCAGACCCTGCAATCCCCACTTATCAAGTCCATCCTGAAGGTAAGGAGGGCCCGATTAAAATCATCCACTGAAATAGATTACACTTGTGTACCTTCCAGGCTCAAGATGTCTCCGTCAGCAGCTGCAGAAAGCCAGAGAGTGGGACTAAGCACCATAACACAGCAGTGGCTGTTGCTATGGATCTATGGAAGGAACGGTGGGATACCAGCTTAAGCAGGGGTGCCCAGAGACAACCCGAAGCTCAAGACGGTGAAGGCCCTAGAACAGGCATCACTAACTGGCGGACTCCGGGGCGGATCCGGACCCAGTGACGGTTCTGTCCGGACCGCGACCAATTTCTGATCAATTAATGAGAATAAGATTGACGCACTGATCCGTCGGAAAAACGGACAGAATTGACGGCAGGAATACAGCAACCTAGCTTCGCTCATAACGGTGCTGCTTCATAGAAACAAGTTAAATTCACTTGAACACATTGTTTAATCACTCACATTGAGAAAATAGGAATGAATGTCTAGTTTCTTCTTTCTCAACATTTTCACAACAACCTGTCAGCTCCGCGGTTCAGAGTAAACTGTCTGTCTGTCATTTGATTGTGCGTTTGTTTAATGTCGCCCAGCATCCCGATTGAGTGGAGTTTTCCGTTTTTAAGCACTGTGATTGGCCCGAAGGTCCAAACACCGCCCAGCCGGAAAACTTTGGTCATAAAATGAACCGCGTGATGCCCTCGGCTGCGCCGTGGGAAAAAAGGACATGAAAGTTCTGTTTGCACTATTTCAAAAAGAGGCACTTTCCTATTTTATTCTGAAGATTGTCTTGTTTTCTTTTACTTGAATATTTGTTTTCCACACGTTCAATGTGTGTGCATGGGAAAGGTTTTTGAAATTAGTTAGTTAGTTTATTGTCCTCAGAGAGGAAATTCTTTTCACAGTTGATGCACGCACAAAAACAGTTCAAAGACATGATACAAAATAACAGAAAAAACACACACGATCAATAAACAGAAACCCAAAAACACATTGACATTGTACAGTGGTACAGAGACAAAAACATACTGACTTTTTACAAACAAGTTACAAAAAGTTAATATTCACCGGGACGGGGGGGTGTTCCTATTTAAAGCTTGTATGGCAGAAGGGACAAAGCTCTTGCTGAAGCGGGCCCTCCTGCACATGGGTACTCTGTATCTACGACCAGAGGGAAGGAGGGTAAAGTGCTGGTGAAGTGTTTGATCAATAAATGTTGTTGAAATGATATTGAAATGTACATTGTTTATTTTATTTGATAAAAAGTCATACAACAACTACATATAGGCCTCCAAATCATAGCACAAGTTAGATATTATGATACTTCGGACTTTTGACAGGAAGAAACTTTAGTGACTGGACCTCCTTGAATTTTAATTGAATACCCCTGCCCTAGAAGGTCCCAGAGGGAGAACTTGGGAAGACCCCCAGCATGGTTTCAGTAGGTAAATCATGTGCCCGAGGACGTGCACAGGAAAAGTGTGGGGGAGGGTCATATGACTGACTAGTCAGAAAGTGCATTTCTGTCTCTATTTCCATGAGATTGCAGTGCTGCAGAGCCTCTGGTCTTTGGTTTTCCTTTTTTTTTTTCAAACCTGGAAACCCGAAGACCAAACCTGGAAGGTTTTTTTCAATTTCCAGGTTATGGTCCCCAATGGTCTATACTTCCCAAGAATGTTTCTTTCTTTAATTTCATGAACGCTACGGTATTTGGTGAAAATCATTTCTCTGTTAAGTGTGTGATGGCGCTGAAGTTTATTCTGGTTTTTAATTCCGTTATTCCACTTATCTGTGTAGTGCTGTTTTAAGTGGAGGTCAATGCACTTTATTGTGTCTCTTGGTGTGTTTTGGTCTCTTGGTGTGTGTTGGTCTCTAGGTGTGTGTTGGTGTGTATCCTGGTGTTGACATGCTGCTGATGTCTGACACCAACTGGTTCAGGGAATCAGGGAATGTACAGTATATCTATGTACAGAGATCAGCACAGTGCAGATGGTCAGTGCAGGAATACACAGATGACTGACAGATGATTGACAGTCTTTACGGTGGTTGTATTCCAGAACAGGTCATAAGTCTTGATGCTGTGTTTGCACATTGCTGTACTTCACCCAGCAGATATGGAAGTTTTTTGTTATTAGTCATGTTTTCAAATCTTTTTGGGTGTTTGTAATCTGTGGGAAGTATATGTCTCTGATGTCTTGGTACAGTTGGCAGGTAGTTAAAAAGTGCAGCTCAGTTTCCACCTCATGTTGTGTGCAGTGGGTCACAGTCTGTCTTCTCTTGGAGCCAGGTCTGCCTGTGATGGCCTCTCTTGATGGCAAGGCTGTGCTCACTGAGTCTGTACATAGTCAAGGATTTCCTTAGTTCTGGATCAGTCACAGTGGTCAGGTATTCTGCCACTGTGTATTCTCTGTTTAGGGCCAAATAGCATTCCAACTTGCTCTGTTTTTTAGTTGATTCTTTCCAATGTGTCAGATAGTTTTTGTTTTTGTTTTCTTATAATTTGCTTTAGTCTAGTGGTTTCTGTCTGGGGGCTCTGCTTCTGTTCTGAGTCCCAGAACCAGCTGGCTGAGGGGGCGTCTCTCTAGAGCAGGGCAACTTTTTTATTTAAGGTCCACTTATGAATTTTACAGTTCAAAGGTCCGGAACAATTATGCCAGTAAAACGCACCGACATAAATCAACGTCCATAACTTGTCCATAACATAACTTAAACATAACTTTAAGTACACACATTCAATACAGTCTGGTGGCTTGAATCAGTGGAGAAATGACTGTTTGTCTGTATACCAATGCCTTGAACCTGGGCACTTGGACACTGACCCAATTGTTCACTGGTCAAACTGCTGCTGTAGGAGTTTTTATCAATGTTCATCGTGGAAAATCCAGATTCACATCGATATGTGGAACCAAACATGGTGAGCACATGAATGGCCGCCTTCTGAAGGTGAGGAACATTTGCTGCAGTAACGCAATCGGCGACCCGCCTCGCTTTGAAAAAAGTGGCAGAAAACGAAGCGGAGCGGTAATGTGCTGTTTGTTGCCAGGCAACCAAAGTAACGCTGATTTGTTCTCTTGAGAAGTGACGCATGACAGGCGGATTTTATCCGCTCAAGTTTAACTATTTTCAACACACAAGTAAATGCACGTTCAATCACGCAACGCGTCGGACACTAATGTGACACAAGGTCCAGTCTGGATTGATTTGTAGTTCAGTCCGGTTGCGGATCTTGGTCCGGAGTTTGAGAAGCCCTGCTCTAGAGTCTCTCTGTAGGTGAGGGCTTTGTTATGGAGCGTGTCAGGGTCACTTTCTTTTAGGTGATTATAAAATTGAAATGCTCTCTTTTGGATTTTGATAATTAGTGGGTATCGTCCTCATTTTTTCTCTGTCTCTCTCACATTCCCGGACACACACACACACACACACACACACACACACAGAGAGAGTGACAGGTCGGGGGGGTGGGAGGGGCGCACACAGTCCGATGCTTAAAATTGAATTATTTCTCCAATATAAGATATATGTTCACGTACGGATTATAGAAGTTGCATTCTTTCCAGCTCCTAAATTTGAGAGCTGTGTATAAAAGAAGGGTGACACTCTGCCGATGATTTGTCTACAGGGAAAGTGTAAAAAAGGAGCTCTGTAAAGAACAGCACTTGTTTTGCTAAAATAACTCTGTCTCTGTCTGTCTGTCTGTCTCTCTGTTTCTCTCTCTGTCTCTCTCAAATTCAAATTCATATAAGCTTTATTGTCAGGGCAAGACAATTTGTGTTGCCAGAGCATTTGCAAGAATATAATCATCAACAATAAACAATCATATTAAGAAGTCAATATTACAATAAGTAATATTAAGATTTTATAACAGTGCATATTGTACAACAATTCCTATCTGTTTATGTTCATTCAGATAGCTTGGATATATAGACACTACATGAGAACAGAAAGTGTATTTCTGTCTCTATTTCCATGAGATTGCTATGCTTGCATAGCCTCTGGTCTTTGGTTTTCCAGTTTCTTTTGTCAAACCTGGAAAACCAAACACCAAACCTGGAAACCTAAAGACCAAACCTGGAAACCCAAAGACCAAACCTGGAAGGTTTTTTCAATTTCCACGTTATGGTCCCCAAGTCTATATTTCCTAAGAATGTTTCTTTCTTTAATTTCACGAATGCTTAATTATTTGGCCAATTTCATTTCTCTGTTAAGTGTGTGATGGCGCTAGAGTTTATTCTGTTTTTAATTTCGTTATTCCAATTATCTGTGTAGCGCTGTTTTAAGTGGAGGTCAATGCACTTTATTGTGCTATCTTATCTTACTACTACTAGGCTACGACTATTACTGCTACTACTACTACTAGGCTGCTACTACTACTACTACGTGTACTACTATTGCTTCTACTGCAATTACTACCACTACCTAGTGCATGTACAAACACCAAGTCAAAGGGACTGTTGCTAGGACAGCAAGCACACTTAAATTTTCTTAGGAAAATGTTACCTTTTCTAGTTTATTTTATTATTTTATCATACCATTTTAAAATAATGACCAACAAAGTCATATAAAGTGTTTTATTTTTGTCTTGTACAGTCTACTTTGTATGTTGAGAGAAACACTATAATAGTAATTTTCTAATTGGTGTGTGTGTTTGTTAATAATTTGCAAACTACAAAAGTACACTTGTATATAAGATTATTTGCAATATTGCTTGAGAAAAATTAAAACATTAGTTACCTGAATACGCAAAACACACCGCAGGAACAGTATCTGAGACGAGCAGCATCTCGAGTTCAGTTTGAGTTTTCCGTATACAGGCACATGAACAACAAAGCAGTATCTATACGGCAAGCCCCGAGGGGAAAACCACTCAAAACTATACAACCACTCAATATAAGAACATACACTGGGTTATCATACTAAAACAAACAGTGTTTCAGTGAAACCATGTCTACCAACTTATCTTCCCTACAAATAAACAGCAGTTCTTTTGTGGTAAATTACCGCAGGCACAGCTTGATTTGCAGGCTGTTGGCGATGAGCAGCAACCACAGCATTTAGTACCGCTGCCATGTCGAGTTGAGTAGTCAGTATATGGGGTTACGTACATTCTGAAACTCGAGAACCTGAATGAACGTCTCGCTCAACAATGTACTACTTCCTCAAAGAGCGGGTTTGAAAGTGCGATGTCTTTGTAAAGGTACATGGCGATCATTGACAGTGGTACTGTGGCTCACTGTAGCATGTACTTTCATCTACTTTGTATCATTTACAGAAGCCATTTGTCTCAGTACATAGGTTTGAAAGAGAGTGGATGGGGAGAAAGGCAACTAGCCGGACTTGTTCAATGAGGTTTGATGGAAACTCGAAGTGGGAGGAATCAGTACGTACCACTACAGACTCTACAGGTATGTTTCAAGCTTGAGAATGGTTAGTTCAAAATGATTTGTTCGTTCTTTTTGGCCCAGCAGTAATTGTTAGGACAAGGCAGAAGGAGTGAAGAGAGAAGGCAACAGTGTAACTATTGCAGTAAGCGCAACTGTTTATAATGATGTATATTATACTTGGTTGGCACCAGTCAATGCAAAGCATTTTGTCCTTGCATTTCTTGTGCTCTTCTTCCAGCCAGTCAGAATCAAGTATTCAAACAACTCACATGACAGACAATAATATATGCAATGCAAGGTCATAGTCATAGTCATCATAGGTATCGTCATTCATTCCACACCCATAAGATACATAATTGGTTGGGGGGTCAGAAAAAAATAAAATTTCCTGCATTTCTACACCACCTAACCTCTTGGATTAAGTCAAGAAACAGCAACCCTGTATAATGTTAACCAAAAATGTTAAATTATGTTATATTACTAGATTTCATATGCTTGCATGCTTACATTCATGATTTTGCATAGGCATACTAACCTAAAAACCTATTATTGGGAATCTTGAGAAAGTTTCAGAGCGACAGACACAGAACGTCCCCGTAACCATAGCAACTCACTCTCACTCCTGCCTGCGTGCGCACGGCGCGAGAGGAGAGGGAGAGACGCAGAAGAGCCGCTGACTGAGATTACTCTGAGCACCATGCATGAGAATAAATTACAATATAATAGATTTGTGTATATTTCTCGCTATTCAGATGGTCTGAATAACTCTCTGCTGCACGGTGCTGCTCTGTCTCGTCTCGTGCGCTGTCAGCGTCTCTTTTCACGTCGCGATGTTATCAGTTACGAATTTGTTTTTCACTGTGTGAGAAAATGGACTTGTGGCGTGAGAGTGTGTGAAAAATGTCAATTGCGTGAGTCTCACGGTCAATGCGTGAGAGTTGGCAGCCCTGTGAACAAGCTTGACATTATTATGTATGAAACAATCAGAATTATTTACTTATTAATCGAAGGTGCCGGAACGCCGTTCCGGATCGTTCCGGCCCACTTTAACCCCTGCCCCCACCTCCTACCCAAATGTCCAGGGTAAGCCCTCCAGATAAATACACGTTTAGAAAGGACATCGCAGCTTTAAATGTTGGCCATAAAGAACCAACAATGAAAGGAGCAAGAGTGGAAGAAATGGGTAGGCTACATAGAGAGAGTCGATCAAGGAATAGCCAAGAGATGAAAATAAAAGATGTAAGGTACTGTACATGGAAAAGAGGAGAGAAAGAGGCAATAAAATAGAAAGAAAGTTGATGATAAAGATAGTGGGGGCCTAGGTGGGATGGATGGCCTCTCACAAGCCATCTCCTAGTCGTCTGGCTTTCAAATTGGTCGCCGGTCAGGGTGAGTGATGCAGTGTGACATTTATTGGAGCCGAGAGACCTGAGTGAACTGTCAGCAGATGGAGAGAAAGCTATGAGGAAGAGGATGAGAGAATGGAGTGGGGTGAAGAAGAGAGAACAAGAGAATAGGAGAAGAGGAGCAAAGGGGTGGAAGAGGTGAGAAAACAGTACACAGAAGAGAGGGAAGGAAAAGATAACAGTGGGTAAACCATAAGGAACTGTGATCTTCTGACGTTTATGTGAGACTTCTATCATTATGAAGACAGACCCATTTTAGAAAACGTATCCTCTGAAGGTTTTCTTCCTTTTCCTTCCCTCATCTGTCTCTTATCTCTGTCTCTCTACCAGCCAGAGGAGAAAAGGCAGATATCTATCAGCCATTGGGGGGGAAACAGAGTAGTATTATGATGTAGGAATAAAGAAGTGGGCTTCAGCACCACGTCATCCATTTTTGCAACCCTGTTTTCCCCTCCCTATAATAACTCACCTTGTCTCCTTAAAACCAAGCACAGTGACATTTGTCCAAGAAGATCTTGTGAAGCTTGTCCCTTTGCTGTGTGGAGTATCCAATAGGAAAGATGAGAGAGAGTGTCAGCAGTGACAACCTTTAACTTCAGGTACCAAGTCATTCTGTTCCCAGGCTCAAATTTGTATGCCTCTGCATGATCCATATTGTTTGCATTATGGACAGCAAATCAAATCATGGTAGGCATTTTTAAAAGATTACTGTTCAGAGAAAAACAATATCTATACATATAAAAGAAAAGATGGAACAGAACAGTCCAGACAACAGATAGCATGAAAGAAGAAAATGTAAAAATCAATAAAAAATATGCAGGCATTTCTGTTAGATGACAGGTGGCAACCATTTATGCCTGTGTGTTGTCTGTATTGTCTGTGTTGTCATGGATATAAAAGATTTGGGAAGTAGGCATAACCTATTACCCACAACCCCCTGTGTGTGGCCCTACCAAAAACCCAGACCCATTTAGCTGTGCAAAACACAGAGGTGTCTGACATGAAATCACAGTGGTCGTTAGCACCAATAGTCTCAGATTAATCAGCTCATCTTGTTTGTTTAACCTGAAAGACGCCCTCACAGAAAAGATGATCACATTTATTATTCAATATGGGGAAACCAATCTTCTCCAAGATCTGACCTTTACGCTTTGTGTGTGTCTGTGTCTATGTATGTATGTGTGTGTGCGTGTTTGTGTGTGTGTGTGTGTTTATGTGTGCACATGTACTTATGTGTTTACCCTCCCATTACCTAATTTTTACTCAGTCTTTTAATATCCTCATTGCACACACACACACACACACACACACACACACACACACACATGCAAACATGTGCACACACACACACACACACACACACACACACACACATACAAACACTTGCACACAGATGTTATTCTGCTCTTATTGTACTTGCCATTGAATGCACAAATACACAAATGAAAATGTTGGCAAAATGAAATGCTGTGGCAAAGGTTAAGAAATGCAAATGTCAAGGTTATGACTTGAGAGGTTATTAGGACCAAGTTGTTGCATGTTACAGCCTCAATGGCAGTAGTAATGGCTGTCAAATGTTAAACAGGATCTGTTGTTAACATCTCATTATAGTTATGGTTGTACACATTCAGTCATTCAAACAAATGGGGAGGGAGGGGGGATGAAATAGAAGAACCAAGAGAGAGATGGAAGACCAACACAGAATGGCTCTCAGTGCAATCACTTGGAGAGGAATTTTAGAATGTGGTGACATTTCAATGTTCTGCTTAAAAGGGTGTTTTTGTTCTCCATTTGGGTTGAAAGAGGGTTCAGACAGAGAGAAGACAATGAGTAAAGGAAGCAATCGATTTTATTCTCTGATTCTTGTTCTCCAATATTTGGTGGTGTTCTGTCAGAATGGATTAACTTATGAATTGTGTTATTGATTTTTGAGCAGAATTTGCTAGTGGAAAAGTGTATCAAATGAGACCCTGATATTGAAATAACACCACTACTTCTACACTACTCTCTGACACCCACAGATGGAAATTGAGACCCAAAAGAAAATTGAAAGAAAGACAGACAAGCACACAGATACAGGTAGGCTCTAAGAAAACACAGCTTTGTTTAAAAAGAGTGAAAGAGAAACCTTGTGGCATCGATTGTCTAGCAGCCATTGTCTGGCTGACTGCCCCCCTTCTCTGTGCCTCAGGGGTGATTTGTCACCTAAAAGACCATTAATCACTGAACAAGAGGGTCAAGGGTTGCTGTTTAGAGACCGAACATGCCTACCCATCCATCCAGACCAAGATCTGGACACCCCACACAGGCCCTGAGGACCAAGTTCAAGGCCAAGGGGGAGAAACTTTCAGTTGGATACAAAGTCATGGGCAAAGCAGGTCAAACCTCAAGCCCTGGAGGCTAGGGACTCTAACCCCCAAACTAACTAACTAGCAGGGGTGTCAAACCGATAGATCATGCTTTTGCATCCTGAAGAATAACTCAAACACCTACCAGTAAGCCCCTGGAGAATCCACCACTACAACAGCGTGGCCAATCCCAAAGTTTGCCATAACTCCACACCAGTTTGTCCAATCATGGTAAAACTTGGTGTTGAACACTTTTACAAAGGCATTTTAAATCAATCAATAATGGGTGTCTCAAATGCTAACAATCATATCTTTTAATGTGTTCAATAAACAAAAATCTGCCAAGCTTCCTTTGTAGCTTTCTTCAGTGAAAGCTACAAAGGAAGCCTGGCAGATTTCTGTGCAGCTTGTCATGCTACAGAGAACTCCCCTTTGCATCCTGTCTGTGATTCCTCTGTCACCATAGCAGACTACCAATGTGGGTGAGAACTAAGAGATCTTGATAACACTTTAAAATAATGCATTTTTATAATCCGTTTATAAACAATGAATTACTGATTAATTAATGAGTTAATGATGTTACACATCAGTTCATTATTATCAATGATTTATCAATGATATCTTAATAATTTATAACAAATTAGTACATCATTAGTAATGACATTAGTTAAATCTTTGTACTTGATTTATAAGTCAAGAATACCTTTGCTAATACATCATTTGTAAAACATTACCTAATGTAGTGTACATGTAACTTCCTAGGGAGCATGTGAAGTAATTATTGTTCTTAATCAATGATGAACAAATCATTTGTTGGTCATTAACAGATGATAACAGATATCTAAATGCTCGACAAAGTATTTACACAGGTTTTATTCATTTATTATAAAATATTTGTTAGAATATTTATTAACAATCTGTTAAATAGTTATAGACATTTTGCAGCCCCCAATCTAAAGTGGCAGCAAATAACAATCATTACACATTTGCTAATGTTTAGTAAGACATTTGTTGCCATGACTGTGACAAAGGAAAGACAAACAAAAATACAATGACAGTAATTATATTTTATTGTTCACTTCCTGCAGGGAAATCACATGACTGCTCTCAAACTGACTGGGTTTGACCAAACAGGCCAGTGTAAAACCACAGTTCTCCTTACAATTGTACATTGTGTAGCTATACATTGTGGCCACAAAAACAAAAGTAGCATGAAAAGTGCAACACTGATCTGAACAGTTACGCACACATAAACTGCTGGGTTACTTATCTACCCAAACGCTGGTTTGAGTCTGTCTGGCCATTTTTGGGGTTATTTCCACAGAGCTGGGTAGTTCTGTGTTGCCCAGTCACTGGTTTAGTTTAGTGGCTGGGTCAGCCTCAGTGACACCTGCTGATGTTTGTTTGTCAACAAGCGGTCTGTTGGGCTCCTCTTAAGGAAGCAGTCCTCCTCGTCCTCCTGTGCACTTCAGGGGCAAATAAAGTTAAAAGGTTTGTATCCACTTTTGTACCTTTCTAAGTCACTAGAGCCAAAACTATAATTCTGTAACGTTAAGGTGTTGTGCACTCACTTTTGGTCATAACCCTAGGCTAGCTAGATAGGTTAGCTAACCTTAGTGTTACTGGCCAGCTAGCCAAAGGGCCCCACCTGTCTTGAGACATAAATGTATTCTAAATATAACCTTAATGAAGTGAAAGCGTTAATGTTTGATATAGGTACCTTTGTCCCATGTTAGCCCAGAGTCTGAGGCGGATATGCAATAAAATGGCGAAATGATGACAAATGAAGAGGCAAAAACCTTTAACAATTGTTAGCTAATGTTAGCATTTGCTAGCGTTAGCGATCTCGCTAGCGTTAGCGTAAGACTTTTCTTCATGTTCGTGCTTCATTTAAGGGTCACATAAAAAAACTATCGTTTTGGAGCAAGCAGGGGATGTGTTACAGCAAACAAAAGCGGTCTAATGCTGCTTTATTACAATATATCATGCTGGTATAGATTAAAGTCAAGCTAATAGACGAACCACTGCATGTAAACTAACCAGCACAATGCCAACAACCTGACCTGTTTCTAATCACATTTTACGTCTTTTTTGGAAGATCTTGGAGAAATTACATAGCTGGATAGCTAGATATAGACGTTATCAACTCAATTATGTTGAGGCATATGTTTTTTGTTGAATAGCTAGCTGAATATCAGTACTGCTTCACACTCCATCACGTTTGGAATGAAATGCAGTGCAGCCGCAGTGATGAGCTGGCACTCCACAGAGTGCAAAGAACAGTGTCCTGTTTTAAGGTGCAGGGGCTTAGACAGTGGAGGTGGGGCACTCACTCACTCTCGTGTTATATGAAACTGGGAAAGCAGACTGCTAACTCCTTGGTTTTTAACTTTATCTTTACTTTATCTCACTCCTTTCTTTTTCTTTCTCTACCTTTCTCTCCACCATAGGTTGGAACAAACATGGTGGAGTAAGACCATTATGGGTAACACTTTACAATAAGGGTCACTAAGTTAAGGGTTAGTTAATGCTTAATAAGCATTAACTAACCCTTAATGAACTAATGTGTCTTGTAATCATTTACTAATGGTGTTCATGTTAACTAAGGTATTAATTTATACATTATTTAATAGTCATCTTTATAAACTTAAATAATGTATAAATGAATACCTTAGTTAACATGAACACCATTAGTAAATTACACATTAGTTAACTGTTAATTAAGGGTTAGTTAATGCTTATTAAGCATAGTGGCTCTGCTCTGGAATTGATAACTTCTAAAAAATTATATTTAAAAGTTTAAAATGTAGTGTTTAAAAATAAATTAACTATTGATTACTGCTATTGATGATTAGGATTATATTTCTAAACCTTTTCCAACATTGTGTTTAAAAATGTGTTTATTATTGCATGTTTGTATGATTTGCATTACCAAATCTCAAATGTATTGTGAACTAGGCCTGCACATCCAAGTAATTTAACAGTTTAACTAGACATGTGTAGTCTATTGAAATAGCATTTATACAGATTTTACTGTAAGGAAACATGAAAATAATCTATTTATGAGATAGAATGAACCCAGCATTCTAGTTAATATGAACCAACATTTGGATTGAATACTCAACCCATCTTGCTGTGTTGACCCAGTGTGTGTTCTGTCCAATAGTTACCCAGCCGTGTGGTTGGAAACTAACCAAAATGGGTTGCTTTCAATTCAGCAGTTTGTGCAAATGTTAACAATACTTTGTCACTTTGGTTTTACACTGGTCTGTTTGGTCAAATCCAATCGGTTTGAGAGCAGTCATGTGATTTTCTTGCAGAAAGTGAACAATAAAATATAATTAATGTCATAGTACTTTTGTTTGTCTTTCCTTTGTCACAGTTATGGCAACAAATGTCTTACTAAACATTAGCAAATGTTTAATGAATGTTATTTGCTGCCACTTTAGATTGGGGGCTGCAAAATGTCTCCAACTGTTTAACAGATTGTTAATAAATATTCTAACAAATATTTTATAATAAATGAATAAAACCTGTGTAAATACTTTGTCGAGCATTTAGATATCATCTGTTAATGATCAACAAATGATTTGTTCATCATTAATTAAGGACAATAATGACTTCACAAAAGTTACATGTACATTACATTAGGTAATGTTTTACAAATTATGTATTAGCAAAGGTATTCTTGACATAAATCAATCATTGAACACATTAAAAGATATGATTGTTAGCATTTGAGACACCCATTATTGGTTGATTTAAAATGCCTTTGTAAAAGTGTTCAACACCAAGTTTTACCATGATTGGACAAACTGGTGTGGAGTTATGGCAAACTGGGATTGGCCACGCTGTTGTAGTGGTGGATTCTCCTTCATTGTTTATTAAGGGCTTATAAACATTGATTTGATTTTGATTTTATTTGGATCTCTTTTAGCCCATTGGCTAATCTTCCAAGAGTCCACATTAAAAACATTTAAGCATACAATAATTCATATTAATACAACACATAATTGTTGACACACACATATCATATACAGTACTGTGCAAAAGTCCCAGGCATATACCAAAGAAATCCACAAAGTGAAGACGCTTTCAAAACTAATGAAACGAAAAGCCTCCGAACATAAAAAATTGACAATAAACAGCAGTCCACTGACACACCAATGCAGAAAACAAATAAACATCCAAGACTTCCAAGAAATCCATACAAAAAATCTAGGGTGCCCAAGACCCCTGCACAGCACTGTACATACATGCATGCATACACACATATAACCTACATACATTGGCACATATCCTGTATGGACCTACATATATACACATATTCTTGAGTGAGTTATTGTAATGAATTCCATAATTTAACAGTTCTGAAAATAAAAGTCCGTCTTCCCATTTCAGTTTTTATTTTTGGTAGTACATAATGATTTATATCTCTTATTCTTATGTTAACTTGAAGTTTATCACATACTAATAACAGTTTGTCCTTAATACTAACTGGCTTTTTAAACTTTTGAATTTTTGAAATTAGTGCAATAGAATGTTGTCTCACATGCTCTACTAGTGTGGGCCATCCCATTGTAATATGTAGTTCACTCACTCCTTTTTCAAACCCACACCTTAAGACCATTCTTGCTGCCTTGTTTAGTGTGATCTGCAGTCTCCTCATATCTCTCTGAGCTGCACTGCCCCACACTGCACAGCAATAATTAATGTGACTGTAGATTAGACTATGAGATATTACCTTAAGAATGTCTTTAGATAAAAACTTTGCAATTCGTCCAACCATTCCTGCCATTTTATCACTCTTTTAGAAAGATCTGTAATATGAGCCGTCCATGAGAGATTGTTTTGTATTTTAACTCCCAATAATTTGACTTCTGTACCCTCTTTAATTTGAACACTGCCATATGTTAAATACCATGGCTTCAATTTCTTCCTCTTTCTTGTAGTACATATATTCATATTTTTCGTTTTATTTACATTTTAATGCCAATTTATTGTTTTCCACCCATTTGATGACACATTTAAAATCATTTGATAAATATTCATGCAACTGAGTTTGTGAATCTGCTACTGCAGTGATGGTTGTATCATCCGCAAACATATGTGCATTTGAGTTGGCTAACACTAAGGGAAGATCATTTGTGTATATAATAAATAACAATGGTCCGAGGCAACTCCCTTGTGGGATGCCACAGGTAATCATACGTGGAGAAGAAAAGGAGCCATTAACATAGATAGATTGCTTTCTACCGTTTAAATAAGATTTCATCCAATTAATAGCATTCTTACTGAAGCCATAATGAATAAATTTTTTAAGTAGAATTGTGTAATCTATCAAATCGAACGCTGCAGTGAAATCAAGAAGAAGTAGGGACACAAGTTTACCTTGATCAAGGTTAGGGTTACATTCATTATTTTAAAGTGTTACCAGTATTTTTGCTGGCGAATGTTTTAGTCACAACTACACTGGGCTAGGCTTTCTTGTCTGACTGAGATGGCTTTGTTTAATGGCAGACCGTGCCGGTGTTCCGCACAAGACTGTCCCCCTGTACATGCGTCCTGTTATGTTTTTTAAATACCTTTATAGTTTGTTGCTGTTTATCATTTAGTTGCTGACTTCTTTTTGCAGTTTTACAACTCAGGTGCTTTTGGCTTGTGCCTGTAATATTTTATATAATGAAATAATGGCTATGCTGTTATTTCCCCCTGTAATCAGTGGCGGTTCATTAATGCGGGGCGCTGGGGCGCCGCCCCCCTCCAACTACAGAAGAAAGTCTACTTAAACATGTTAAACATAAATTAATTAGATAATGCGAAATAATTACAAAATAAAAATTGTTTACTCGTACAATGCGCCTGGTAGTCTGTCAGCGCCTGTCAGCATTCATTAAAAATTGGTTCCAAATTGTATCTGTGTGAATACATATACTTCCTGGGTGAAGGTCACCGGCCAAATGAGTCCTTCAACTTTTGGCAAGCAGGTGACCTGAGGCTGCTCTCTAATTGGTTGCTTCAGACTTTCCACGGGACGCAGCTCTCTGCGCCCTGAGACATTGTGATCTGCTGTCGGGGCTCACTTGCTTGCACCCAGTGTTGAGTCACATTACACACTAGCGGTTTAAGAAAGAACAGCAGGCAGCAATCTATCAGCATGAGATGACAGGTGCCTTTTGGGGCGCAGAGATGCGTGCTCTGGCTATCCTGATGTCAGAATCTTCACCAATCAAATTCATTGGAATTGGAACCCGTCACCCGCAACAGAGAGGATGGCAGAGTGTTTAACATCATGGCTGCTACTATTCCACCAAAACAGCGTTGAATCTCTCAGAAATACAAATTTTAATAATAATAATAATAATAATACATTTTATTTGAGGGCGCCTTTCAGGACACCCAAGGTTGCCTTACAATGCATAAAAAAAAACAAAAAAAAAACACACTCGAACAGGTAAAAACAGCGAAACATGGCAGCGACACCAGCATAGACAAAACAAGTGACATAGGGTGGGCAGACATGTATAGGAGGGGGAATAAAAACAGTAAAACTGTAAGGATAAAAGGGGAAACGCACAGTATGGTGAGGATTACAGTGAGTAAGCCAGTTTGAACAGGTGAGTTTTGAGGTGGGATCTGAATGCTGTTATGGTGTCAGACTGTCGAATGTGTGGGGGCAGGGAGTTCCAAAGCCTGGGAGCAGTGCAGCTGAAAGCCCTAGCACCCATGGTGCTGAGGCGGGGGGTGGGGATGGTCAGGAGACCACCAAATTTTAAACGGTTTAGTCTACAGGAAAAGCTTCATACCAAGCAGCTTGGCCCGGACAGACCCGCGCTCTGACAGAGGGAGAGCTACACCTGAGTGAAGCAGGTATGAAAACAAGCACAGTTCCTGTACAGACCCACGGCGCGCGTGTACAATTCAACTCAGTTCAATTCAGTTAAATGCACTGAAGCACTGCGTCACTGTTATCGGATAAATAATTCCACTAACGTTACTTAAATACCACAAGGTAAAAACGGTACCTACTGTTAAAGTGTGTAGGGCAGCAGACGAGCTATCAGGTTACTGTTGTTTACAAATCCCGTTACTAACTAATCATGTGTGGCTGCTCCATTCGCAATGCAGCATTTTGTTTCCGTTCCTCTGCTGATGGGTGCCAAGGTGACAGGTTGTGGACTGTCTTTTTTTAATATTGTAAAAAGTACACCGTCTGCCCAGCCCTTGGTTAGATTGCTAGTTGCTTTGGTGGCAGCCCACTCGCACCTGTGGATATTTGCTTCCATTGATTTTATTGCCTCCATCATTTATTTGAAATATATGAGTCTTCCTATAATAATTAAATTGCCAATTAGGAAATATGGCTTAATTTCGCTATATCAAACTATGAGTGAATTTATAATTTAGACTAATACGTAATAGTTTGTATTATCGTTTATGTTTTGTCAATCAATGAGAGCCATATAGTCCCGCCCCACTCAGTCAGCCGATTACCGGCCGCCACTGCCTGTAATGTTGTATTTTGGTTATGTTGTTTTTATTCCAAAGATTAAGTTTTGAAATACAGAGTTTTTTCCCTATGTAGGCTACATTAGTTTATTAGATTTGCCGTGGATGCAGGCATCAGCTGTAATGCTGATGAGGTTGATGTCTTTCCTTTGCTAGAAAAGCCTGTAGTCCAGACAACAGCTGACAATGATCCCATCTCTCAGGGTCACCTTGCTTCTTTTCTGACAAGAAAAGCATCCCTGCGCTTTGGAATGTAACTTGCTCTTATATTTACCAAGTTTATATTTTTACAACATTATTATTAAAACTCTTTGTAATCAGACATAGTTTGGACAAAATACAATTGGTTTACGGTTTCTGAAAGCTCAATTCCCTCTGTTTTCAAAACAGTATAACACTCATGTTATCTATAAAAATATTTCAACTTTTCACAGCAACAATTTTTTGTTATTATTTTTTAATTAAAATAATTGGAGCATGGAATTTGACCATGTAAAAGTTGTATTTATTTAATTATTAAATGCCTGCTTCCATAGTCCACACACCAGCAGCTTCCCACAGCCTGTCTGAAGTAATACTGCTTTTATCCACAAGGGGAGCAAACCCACTAGTCTAGAGCATGGTAGTATTATTATCTGGAGCACTGACCTATGAGCCTAACTGACTGAGCTGTCTAACTACTCACCTGTTTAACTGACCACCTATCTAACTAACTTGTCTAAACTAATTACCTATCTAACTGACCACCTGAGTGAGCTGTCTGACTAACAAAGCTTAGCAACCACCTAGTGCCACTCTAGCAACCACTTTATAGTACCTATACACGTCCTAATAACTATGACTACTACTACTGCTAAAAGTGCTACAAATACTAATGCTACTACTACCTCTACTGTTACTATCACTTATACTCTTGCCACTTTTTTTTACTCTGCTTTGTTTAACTCTTTTTTCATGCTGAGCAGCAATCACACGCATTTTCTCCAGAAAATGCTCCTTTCTAGTTGTACTTTGTCGTTTTATACATATACTTTAAATCACACTGTTAATGTAATGTTAATTAATCTGTCCCGCCTTACCTTGTCTGGAAAATTGTGATAGCATGGACTTTAGCTAACCTAGCTAGCAAAAGTAGCTAGGAGTCTAACTTTCAGCCAAGTTTATGAAGTTAGCCAACATTGAGAAGTACAGAATTTTTACATAAAAAATAAAATAAATGATCTACTTACAAACTAGTGTAACTTCTCCTTCTTCAAAATGGTGCAGAAGCGGGCGGAAAAAGTTTTTAATTAAGAATTACAGCATTACAGCATTATTTCAAAAGGCAGTGCTGTAACAATCGCAAGTAAATATTTGTAAAATATTTTTTACGCTTTAAATTGCTTAACTCTTTCCGGGTTGGGATTTCCTGTAATATAAAACTTCACGGAAGGAACTGAAAAGTCCATTTGCCAGTGCTAAGGCAGAGTGGACCACCGGAGACACAGGATCAATGTTGATAAATTGACGGTCACTGAGGGGAAATCTAGTCAGACCCCGAAGGTAAGAAACATTTACCGTAATATCTAAGTTTGGATATTACTTGAAAAACAATTTTAATTTATCTGAAATCCAACTTTTACATTGCTAACTTCGCCAATGATGTGTTATGAAATTGATTGATTATGATTATGATATTGCACAGAGATATCTCATCCTTACCCTCAGTTTCTAGCTGACGTTTTTGTTCATTTTGTCATGCTACCACCACAAGTAAACTATGGTATACTGTTAGAAGAGGGAGTACGGAGACAGCAGTTATCAGGTTCTGAAACACCATAAGCAGTGCTATGTAGCCATTGAAACACTGGAATTGGTGTTTGGGGGGTGCTCAAGTTGATAATCTACCTATATTATAATATAAGTAGATTATCCATTTTAGATTAGCTATAGTTTGATTTTTGAGGACCATGAGGGAAAGGACATGGAGGAAGGAGACCGACCGGCTAGATGCAGAGCTACGCTGCGATGAGCCCACAGAACTTGAATGGATAGAGCGGCCATTCCCATTAAAATCAACGTTCCTGGATGGTCAGAGCGGCGGACATTGTTGTGTGTACTGCTGGGCTAGCTTCTGTATTTAACCGATTTACGGCAAGTGGCTGAGGCAAGAAGTTTTTCAGCAAGGGCCAAAGCAGTGGAAACCTGGCGGAGGCTACTTACAGCTGAAATAAGTTGTTACTCATGTCACCACTAGGTGTTGGTTTTTTACCAGTTGCTGCTGTCTTTTTAAGTAGGTCAAAAGTTTTGACATCTGTGTATCTACTACAGACATTTTAACTTTGGAAGTGTTCTGCTTTATGACAGTTCAGTGTTTTGCTTGTTTATGGCTGTTTTTACATTTGAATGATGGCACATGTGTACATGTTGTCATGTTTATCTTTAAAAAGGCTAAGACTCAATAAACTTTGTTAGTAATTTTTTTTTTTATCTCTGATGTCTCTAAAATGCGTGTTATTTCGTTGCATAAAAATGTCCATCTATGTACTGTGTATTAGTCATGTACTTGTCTGTTCTCAATTAGACTTGACAATTGGTATTATAAAGTAATGACAGACACTTAAGCAAACCTGTTTTACAGGTATGACATGCGAGTACTGTAAATAAGGAGATACGTATATCTTGTTTTGTTTATGCTGTTGCTAAAATAAAGGAATTTAAGCAAAATAATAATAATAAAAAAGACAAATACCAAAATATCAGAAAAGCTTAAATCTCTTAAAAGAAATCTGCATTTCTGTTACAGAATCAATGATTCAAACCCTTTCAAGAAACATTAAATTCAACTTTAAGCAATGTTAAAAATGTTGATAAATCAATTGACAGAGAATATTAGATTTGTAACTGGGATTTTGGAGGGACTGAGTTTTAAAAGTAGAATTCCATCAATTGGCCATCAAATGTCAGTCCTTGTATAAAAATAGTCCTTTTCAGAATGAACAGAATGTCTTCTAATCAATAAGTGAAGAATGAATGAAAGACACACATGCAACTGATTAATGATCAATGTAATCAAAGCCTTTTAGTTATCAATCATTGACAAGAGTTCTCCTGTTACTCTGTAGGCAGCTTGGTCATCTTAATTTGCATCTGTGCATCTCAAGGAGTGTGAAGCGCAGCTCTTTGCTTGCTGCAGAAGCCCATTGGCGAACTCCATGTTGTAGCACAGTTTGTTTGCACTGCATATGGCATTTT
This sequence comes from Centroberyx gerrardi, assembly GCF_048128805.1. Taxonomy (NCBI): domain Eukaryota; kingdom Metazoa; phylum Chordata; class Actinopteri; order Beryciformes; family Berycidae; genus Centroberyx; species Centroberyx gerrardi. The sequence continues at coordinate 25,051,888 of NC_136018.1, read as the reverse complement.
TCACCACAAGCAGAGACTCAGCAGTTTGCACTGAGACATTTGGCCTGAAGTCGGTTTGATTCTTCCTCACAACAGAGAAGATCCTCTCTGCTTCAGCATTACTGTGTGGAATGAGGAGAACTGAAATCATGACCTTTGCTAGTAGCTTGTATTTGTACACCTCAGTTCCAGGGATCTTCAAGAGAGGTGACACATGTTGGCATCAAACATGTGTCACCTCTATCACATGCCGGAATAGATTCTGGTAAATCGCCAACCACGTACCGGTTAAACTCCATCTCAAGTTCGTCCAGTGATTCTTTCATGTGGAATTTTTCATGGAAGTAACGTATGGCTTCAAAACCAACCTCATTTCTCAATTTTGATATTTGCAACCTGGGCAAACTTTAGAGTTTCATCAGAGATGGGGAATTTGGCTAGAATGTAGTCAACTCAAAACTTCAGGTTTGACGAATTTAGCCAAGAGGTTTGAGAGAAGCTCGCTGATGTGAGAATGCAACATCTGTATGCATGGTGCATCTCTAATTAAGTTCAGTGCATCAAAACTTCCAATGTTGGTATGCAGGAACAAGAGATGGAGCTTGGTATGTGGATTTGTAGATTGTAGATGCTTTACTCTCCTGTCTGGTGTTGGTCTTAACTGTCTTTACAGTTGGTGTGGAATGTACCTCTTGTACCTCTGTTTTCTTTCCTTTCAGAGCCACAGAGGAAGTGAGCTGCTTGCTTTCAGATGTAGACCTTGAGCTGGCTTCAGCTGTGCAGAGAGAGGATCGGATGAGCTGCTTGCTTTCAGATGTGGACCTGGAGCTGGCTTCAGCTGTGCAGAGAGAGGAAGTGAGCTGCTTGCTTTCAGATGTGGACCTTGAGCTGGCTTCAGCTGTGCAGAGAGAGGAAGTGAGCTGCTTGCTTTCAGATGTGGACCTTGAGCTGGCTTCAGCTGTGCAGAGAGAGGAAGTGAGCTGCAGGACTGTCAGGAACACGAAAAAACTATTTTTCTCAGAAAGTAACTTACAAAACAAACCCAAAACAACGTAATTGGACACATTTTGGATCAGAAATAAAAATGTATCTTTATAAGGCCATCAGTAGACTACTTGATATTTTAAATGGACTTACTTGAATTGTTGTTAGCGAACACGGACATATGCGGTTTTCTTATCATGGATTCCAATGGCTCACGGTTTGTTCGAGCCTGGAGTAGGCCTGTTAATGTTCCTGAAACTCAATCAGTATGGATAGCTACATGTTTCGACTTACCGTATTTCCTCTAATAGTCAATTAAAAGCCGGGTCTCCGATAATGGCCGGGGCCGTGGTCGACACGAACAAATAAAGGCCGGCCCCAAATACAGGCTGGGGAAAAAAACAAAGGAAAAAACCGGTGGATACCGGTAAACTCCTGGTGCCTGTTATATAATGTAACTGTAGTTTGTAGTAACGTACAAGTGTCACAAGATGGCAGTATGCCACAAGATGGCTCGGCCGGCGGAAGTCTCTGGAGCATGCCGTCGTCGATTACTGTAATTATCCGTAATGCATTGCAGTAACAAAAAAACTACCCCAAACGTACCCCAACAGAAGCAGATCAGAAAACAAGGAGGCTTCGTACTAAAATATGAGCAAATATACTTATCAAACAGAGGGAATTAGAAATAAAGGCCTGTCTCTAATATAAGCCTGCTTCCAATAAAGGCCTGGTACCCTCTGCAGTTGAGGTAAATAAAGGCCCAGGCCAATATTAGAGGAAATACGGTAAGCAGAGCTTTGTCTTACTATTTTTGATGGCCAAACATAATAGGTTTTTTACGGTCTCATATAGACACATTTACGGTCGCGTAGGCTATCTGACATTGACGTGTGTGCGTGAGCACTCAGGTGGGTTTCAGTGAAATTAGAGCCTGCTAGTAGACAACAGGTATCACACTGATCTTTTTGGGGAGTGAAAGAGAGAGAGATTTGACTGGTTAAAAATGTTGGAGAACACTTGCCTTGAAAGAGGCTGGATGTGATGTTCAGCACAAGAACGCCTGTATTCCAAGTGGAGATGGTTGATAGACTTAAACACTGTCTACCTGGCTGCTAGTAGCCTATCCATGTAGCCCATGTATCCTACTGACCATAACAATTTCTTTAAAAACATAGTGTTGCAATATCCAAAGCTGTCGCTTCATACTATATAATTATTTCTCCAGACCACCAAAGCCTACCTTTTGGCCGAAATGCATCCGTATAGGACATGCTGAAAAATAAAAGAAAATTAGTCTACTTAAAAGAAACCTTTTTCGGAGAGTGCAGGTGTTGTGCCTTAATAAGTTAGTCTTTTTTCAACCTCACACCCACAGATGCTTTTAATAGTAGCCTACTGAATTGAGCACATTTTTCCTATTTCTTAAAAAACCTTGATGTTAATCTTAACATCAAGAATAATGATATCAGTCAATGATGACCAGAGAAAGTTCAATTGGTTTAATAATCAACAGCCTTCTCCAAATTAAAAAGTCACATTAGCCTACATTAGGCTACACAATATCTTAACACTAAGAATCATGTTATCAGTCAATGGTGACCCAAGAAAGTTAAATCGACTAAATAATCAATAGGCTACTCCATGTTTAAAAAAGCATGTTAAACATTTAACAATATCTAAACTTTAAGAATCATGTTATCAGTCAATGATGACCAAAGAAAGTTAAATTGGTTTAATAATCAACACTCCATGTAGGCTAAAATGTAGCCAACTCAATCCATGTAGAAATCACGTTAAGTTAAAAATCACAAGAATACCAGAAATATAAATCATGTTCACAGCCCTGCAAAATAATAATCTGAATAAACAGTCAGGACAGAGAATCAGCTATTACTTGTAGGCTATTTGTGAGAAATAACTGATTTGTATACTCAGCACAAGTAAACATCCTATAAAAATGTCATGTAAGAAATCAGTAAACCATCACAAAGTCATGTTTAAAACCATACAATCAATATAATAAGCACCCCTAGCCCCAAACAAGCCCCTGTAACCGATTTGGCCTATGTGCATAATGTCTGCAGGCATGTGTGTGTGTGCACGTGTGCACCTGTGAGTGTGCAAGTGTGTGTGTGTGTGTGTGTGTGTGTGTGGCTGATGATGGGCATCACTCATGGTTTAGTCCATCATAGAAGGTGTGGAAGTCCTTGGGCAAAACATTCTTCAGTTCTTGGAGGTGTTTGTATTTCAGCTGCTTGATGGCCTGGCTGGATTTGTACAGTGGTGGCACTGTGGTGACACTGCTCTTCTTCCTAAGAGACGGGGAGGGATAAGGGATAAGGTTCCCAGCCATCTGAGTGGAGAATCTTGTACTCCATGGTGCCATCCATGTTGTACCTAGGAGGGACAGAAGGAAGAAATGGGAAGGGAAAGAGGGACAGTGGACAGAGATGGAGGAGGAGAGAGAAAGCCAGGTTTTGATTAATTACACAGTATGTATATGTCCTTTACATAGAAGGCTATATTTGTGCTATATTTGTGCAAGAATGTGTATGAGAGGGCGGCTGTGGCTCAGGAGGTAGAGCGGGTCGTCCACTAATCAGAAGGTCCCCCAGCTCCTCCAGTCCGCATGTCGAAGTGTCCTTGGGCAAGATACTGAACCCCAAATAGCTCCCGATGGTTGCGCCAGCACCCTGCGTGGTAGCTTGCTGCCATCGGTGTATCAAGGTGTGTGTGAATGTAGGCAAGCGCTTGTTGTAAAGCGCTTTGAGTGGTCGGTAGACTAGAAAAGCGCTATATAAATGCAGTCCATTTACCATTTATGAGAGGGTACCTGATTGCCCGGAGGTCATGCACAGTTGGGTCTCTAATATTTTTTCCAGGTCGGATTGACCGACCTTCAATTTGCTGAAGTCCCTGAAGAAACTGTGGTCCACGTACCTCACAATGTACGGCCCGGGATTGGAGCGAGTTCCCCGGATCACTGCAGCATACTCAGCTGGAACGTATATGTCTCAGTCTCTTAATCTCCTCTCGATCACGCTGTGTACTGAATCACACTCCATTTGTGTATGGCCTCTTTCCAGATACTTTTGGGTGACTGGCTTCTGCTTCTCAGTGGCAAACTTCAGCAGTGCGTTGCTCAACACCAGGTTGCGGTTTTGATAGCCACAGCCATCACTCCACAAGATGTACTCTTCATAGGTGTTGTTTACCTCAAGGAAGTTGATGATGCAGGAAGCAAACTTGCTAGCTGTGAGACCAGCTTCACCTTCATGCCACAAGTAGTTGGTTGCATCATGTGTTGTCATGTCAAAGATTGTGAAATTGTGGACACCAAGCTTTGTTTTGCAGTACAGGGCTGAGGCTTGGAGTTTGGGGGAGAGAAGTAACCCTTGTAGGTCCATACAAACCACCATAGTCTTCTCACTCGTCTGTTCTTTATGTTTTTGTTTTGTTGCTCTTGCCGTGTGTATTGGTGGTAGGTATTAATGGTGTCTGATATCAATATAATTTAGAGTTAGCTTCAATGAGAATTAAGAACGGGGCACCAGATAACAGACAGCATCAACAGGTCTCATCTAAAGGAGTGAGTTCTCGGCATGTTTGAATTTAAACCCACACAATAAGCACAGGAGGTGACTTTATGCAAAATAATATATTTATTACTAAACTAAAGCACACTCAATAATCAGGTAAATACAAGTGAATATAGTACAGTATATAGAAGAGGTATACCTATGAATTGTGATGAATCAATGGCAATAGGAATAGATGATCATGTGAATATGCAATACTGATAATTAAACCAACATTTCAGCAGACACAATCATGGAAGATGAGCAGTGGAAGACATGAGTCAGCAACAATAGCAATAAAGGGGCGACAGTATAACTATCAGGAAAACTGACTTAAATGAATCCTTGAATAACTGACTGGTTACTATAACTATAGGGAGCCGTAAAGTGTGTGATATGTGTGTGAAGTGTGAATGTAATTGAATAGCTATGTGTGATGTATGATATGATGCCCAGCGGACAATGATCAGTACATACGACACCAGCGGAGGTCCGGAGGGAGATGAAGCACGTTGAGGCCGGGAGTCTGTGAGGAGTCTCGGCTCGACGAGGTGCTGGAGGTTGAAGATCCGACGTCTGTTCAGTTGATCTCAGCAGGCCGCAACAGAGTGAAGCACGCAGGCTGGAGCACGCAGGCTTCTGGACAGGGTTGTGGGTCTCTCAAGGCTAACGCCGACCCACTCTGGAGGTTCAGATGATTCTTTAGAGTTAAACTAAAGAGGTTGTAGCAGGGAGGACACACAGACACACGTGCTGGCGTGTGTGTGTATTTGTCAGGCAGGCAGGCAAGGCAGCAAGGCTCTCTTCACTGTTTCGGATGAAAGAGGCTTTCCACTTCGCTTGTGATGATGATGCAGTTGAGTCCATCTTTGGAGACAAACTTTGGAACAAAGTTGTCGTCAGACTCCGTTAGCGCAGGTGTTGCGACCACGTAAAGTGCATGAAATCCACATTGGAAATGTGTGTGTTTGGTTTTGTTGTGATCAGTTGAGGGGTGTGTGCGTGGGCTGGCATGTCTAGTGTTACGGCTCATTACATATGCATGAAACCCTAATTTTGGTTCCCAGATCTATCCAATATAATTGACCGTCGTAACATTAACATTATTAAACTCAGCACAAATTCCTGAACACTTTAATATCAAACATGGCTATCTAAGCCCCATGTAAAGATAAAGAAATTGAATAATGCAAATAACTATTATATAAAACATCACAGTTACACATAAAATTAGACATATACATTAGAGTCCACCACAATGTGATACCCAAGGTTTCATGAGTCTGTATAAAAGATTTCTCCTGATTTTGGACACATTCCAATGTGTCTCATCTCAGACTCTCTGTCTCCTTGGGGATTAACAAAGACAGGGCTGAGCGTTGAAGTTTTATGGTTATTTACCAGGTCTGTTCCTTGATACCAGCTCTTAGGGGTGGAAATGAGGTAATTTACGTTGAGGTCAGTGCCCTTTCCTTTCAATCTCACAGTCTTCCCCACCATACTGATCTGTTGTCAGGGAGGAGGCTCAGGGCCTTTCCAGATGTGAGATGACAATGATGGTGTGGGTGCAGTTACTACACGTGTCTTTCTTCATACAGTGCTCTTCCCACATGGCAGCTTCAATGTTTCCAGCCTTGTAAGCGCAGCAGGTGTCACACTGATCTATTTTGGGGTGAAAGATAGAGAGATTTAACTCGTTAAAAATGTTGGAGAACACTTGCCTTGAAAGAGGCTGGATGTGATGTTCAGCACAAGAATGCCTGTTTTCCGAGTGGAGATGGTTGATAGACTTAAACACAGGCTCCAGGTACATCTTCGACGACGAAGACCTGCAGTAGTGTGATGGAACCTTAGGAAGATCCAGTAGAAACTTCTTCAGGAATTCCTGTTCTTCACTCCTCACCCTGACTCTCCGTCTTCTCAGGCCTTTTCCCTCCTACCCAGTTAAAAAAAACACAATTGTTTTGTTCCCAGAGTTGAAAGGAACATGCATTGGCACACCTTGATCCTTTTTCCATCCACAAGGTGACAAAAAATGGATGTCGACCTCCTGGAATCATCTGCTCCTGTCTGCCGTCTCTTTACAGTGGTCACTTCCACCAATGACGCCACAAAAAATGTTCTCTCGCTCCAGTCCAATTTCTCCCAGAAGTATTTAAAAATGTCCTCCCTGGTCGCCTCCTGTATGTCTCCGCAGTGCCGCTTTGTTGATTTCTGGCAAGCAGCAGACTGGCATGGCATACCCATTTCTTTTGCGTCCTTCATCACTTCCTCCTTTCGCTTTCTCCCAAGATAGGATTGACCCATCATTCTTCTCCTTTTCTGGATATTGGCTTTCCAGGTCTCTGGATTTGCCCGCTTCCTCGGCCTTCCTGTACGAGCCTCACCACTTGAAGAGTCCTCCTCAGCTCCTTCTCCTTCTCCCTCTGTTTAAAAGAAAAAAAAAGAAAAAGAAACATTCTGTTAATGGAATTCTTTCACTGCATTTCCAATACTCAACAGTGTGTGTGTGTGTGTGTGTGTGTGTGTCTGAGAGAGAGAGTGTGTCTGTCTCTGTGTGTGCGTGCGTGCGTGTCTGAGAGAGAGAGTGTGTCTCTGAGTCATCTGAGTGAGTGTGCGTGTCAGACACCTACCCTCATTTCCAGATTCATCGTGGACAGCAGCACGATGTTCCTGGTCACAGTCTCTGAGAGAAAGTGCATCTTGAACAGACAAAGAGGAACAAATTTATTCCACTGAATGCATGAAGACGTTGAATCCTTTGCTATGGCTGACTTAATCCTAATTAACTATTTCTACAAACCTTCTTCCTCCTAAGAGGGCTGGAGGCTGCCTAACAGCACTTCTTCCTCTCCTACCTCCTCCTCGCCCTCATTTTCATCTTCCTCACTGCTGACTACCCTTGCCTCAAGTTCCCTATCATACGATACATTCACCAACGCACACAGTTCTTCTGATTAAATTGACATGTCTATCCTGAAAAAGACAAAACAGAATTCACACAAAAGCAGTCAGCAACTTGAGCTACTCTGTTAGACAAAATCAGACATTGGTGAACATGGCTTAATGACACATCTCAGTAACACAGTTAAACAAACAAACTTATCTACTTGGACAGAATGTTGTCATGATGAAAACCTAGTAAATGATTGGTACATAGGGGCGTACAGGGCAAACATGCAAACAACTATGGGTCTTCTTGGACATCTATGCTCAATGCAAGCACGTACAGGGACAGACTTCAAAGTGGCAGGCATTATCACAGCTGCTATGATAATGCCTGCCACTTTGAAGTCTGTACTAGCTATCTCCTCGATTTAACAGTCTATGTACACGAACATGGCAAATAACAGTGTGCTACCAACTAAAAACTAACGTTAGGTAGCTATACGTTAGCTATACTAAGGTAACCTAACGTTACCCTACCCGAGCTAGCTAGATGTTCAGACGTGCAAGCTCGCTAACGTTACTAGTTAGCCAGCTAACGTTAGTAAACGGCTTAGGAATACCTACCTTATTTCGTCTTGTATTGTATTTTCCTGACTTTCAGTGTCCTCTTTGCATGTCCTCTGGTTACTTAGCTGCGTGTTTCTGACTCATCTGTGCCCTCCTGTAGCGTCTTAGCTTAGCCGCTACCTCGATCTGAGCCTGCTGTTAGCCTAGCGTCTTTACTAGCCTACTTTCTAGCCAAGTTGTCTGTGTTGTTAGCGTTTTAGCCTGCTGTTAACTTGGATTATGTGTGTTATCAATATCTGAGTGTTAACAACTACAAACTGAAATACTGTTCCCAAACAAGACGCTTAGGTTGAGACTTTACCTTGAAGGTGGTAAACGTAGACGGCGACTTTATGATGCTGAGGAAATTAAGTTGATGCTCTCCAAACAGAGGGACGGGAGATACGTGGTTTTGATGGACACTTCTGTCAGCCAATGGAGATACTAGTTAAATAGACGATGTGATTTAACAGGTTTTCATTGGTCATTTAGATGTCAAAAGCTAACAGTAGACAGAGGTGAATGGTCACATTCCATATATGGTAAAAAGTAAAAACTGCTAAAAGTGGAGATACGTGGTTTTCATCGGACAGCGACGATATGTCTCTGATGTCTTGGTACAATTAGCAGGTAGTTAAAAAGTGCAGTTCAGTTTCCACCTGATGTTGTGTGCAGTGGGTCACAGTCTGTTTTCTCTTGGAGCCAGCTCTGCCTGTGGCGGCCTCTCTCTCTCTGTGTCTCTCTCAGTGGGTCACACTCTTTTAGTTGAATGATTAAGTGTTGCCAGAATTTATAAGTTTTCCTTTTAATATGTATATGGAGGGGGAACAGTTCTGCTATTGCTACTACTACTACTAGGCTGCTACTACTACTACTGCTACTGCTGCTACTACTACTACTACTACTTCTACGTCTACTACTACTGCTACCACATATCACTACTACAAGTCCAACTACTACCACTACCTAGGACATGTACAAGCACCAAGTCAAAGGGACTGTTGCCAGGACAGCAAGCTTTATTTCGAAAATTTAGCCTTTTCTACTTACTATTATTATTAGTGTGCAAACTAAAGGGAGAAGTATTGTGATACTGCAGTGATCTCTATAGGTTGAAACATCTGGCCACACCCCAATCAGTGACACCAAATCAGGTATTTTGCCATTAACAGAAGATGTCACCTGCTTTGATTTACTTTTCATGAAACTTCAAAATGGTTACAGTTCATCAGGGACTTGAACTCACAACTGTATTGACTGCACCGTACACACAGACTGACATTTTCAAGAGCCCCTTTTATTGCGTCACATCCGTACATGCAATGTAGTGCAATGCAATGTAAACAGCGCCATCTGTAGGCTGTATCAGTACATCTCCCCCTTTTTTTTTTTTTTTTTTTTAGCAAATTGTACCACAACAATAAGCAACTGCAACACAATAAAAAGTGCTACTAAAGATGTTTTTTTTTCCATAACCAACTGTTCATGTGCACTAGACATGACCTTAGTAAACAGTGTAACAGTGAAAAAAAATGTCCCTTACACTTACCATAGTGTGGTTTACAACAAAATTTTACTGCCTTGTAATGTAACAGTAAATAAACAAAATATCACTGCCGTTTTTTTTACAGTAAATGATCTTGTTAAGTAAACAAGCTCAACTTCACTAACTAACATTCCTCAATTAGTCTTTTAGGTTTCATAGCATGTCGACGTGGCCGCTCTCGCACTGTCTCTGGGGAAGGTAAGTTGTCTGTGCCACTTCCAGTGACAGCTGTGGAGCTGGGTGGGTCGTGCTCTGCATTCCTTTACGACCAGTGTGTGGCACCTTCAGTAGGTGACGACGATTCCTTCGCAGTGTGTTGCCGTACTCAGTAAGCACCTCGTAGGATCTTGGTGTTGTCTCCTTGATTACCTTGGCAATAGGTCCCCATTTTCTATCACATCTGACGCGTACCACGTCTTCTTGCCCCAGCGGACATAATGGTTTGGTGGTCCTATTGTAGGCTTGGCTCTGCCTGTTTTGCTTTATAGAGTGTCCATCCCTCCTCTCAAGCAAGTGTTCCGCTGAGGGCAGCCGGGTTCTCAGCTTTCTGTTCATGAGGAGTTCAGCTGGAGATTGTTCACACTCAAGAGGTGATGCTCTGTAATTTAGCAGGGCCAAATAAGGATCTCCTCCAGTCTCTGCTGCTTTCTTTAACAGTCGTTTTACGATCTGCACACCTTTTTCGGCCAAGCCGTTTGACTGTGAAAACAGTGGGCTTGATGTTACATGCTCAACGCCATATGTCTCTGCAAAGTCTCTGAACTCCTGGCTGCCGAACTGTGGTCCATTATCACTCACCACAGTCACCGGGATTCTGTGTCTCGCGAAGATGGCTTTGGTGTGTTTTATCACTTGTTTCGCTGTTGTATCAGACAGCAAAGCAAACTCTGGATAGTTTGACTGGTAGTCCATGATGACAAGGTCTCTCCCTGCCAGCTGGAACAAATCTGTTCCCACTTTTCTCCATGGTTCCACAGGTTTGCTGTGGGCCATAAGAGGCTCCTTTGGTTGCTGGTACCTGTGCCGCTGACATGTCTCACAGCGCTGCACAAGTAACTCAATGTCTCTGTTCATATGTGGCCAAAACATCAGAGCTCTTGCCCGTCTCTTGCATTTTTCAATGCCTAAATGTCCCTCGTGTGTGAGTTTTGCCATTTGTGAGTGCATGGAGGTAGGTATGACAATCCTTTTACCTTTCATAAGAACTCCACTGACCACTGACAGTTCCTCCTTGAAGTTCTGGTATGGATTGGTCAGCCTCTGGTCTCCTGGTAGGTGAATTTTCTCCATCACGACCTGCAGCTCGCGGTCATTTGCCGTTGCTTCTGCAATCTGTCTCCATTTCTCCTTAGACACAGGCATGTGCTTTTGTATGCAGTCCACATGTATCTGTACATCATGTTCAGTACTACTTGGGCCTGTTTTTCTCAAGGATGCTCTGCTGAGAGCGTCTGCCATTACCAGGTGCTTTCCTGGTGTGAACTCGAATGTCAGACTGTACTTCTGGAGACGGAGCATTAAGTGTTGAAAGCGTGGTGGCGCATCTCCAAGTGCCTTTGTTGAGATCGCAATCAGTGGTTCGTGATCAGTCTCTAACACTGTATCAGTAGTCTAAAGCCCTGTGGTGCTTGGACCCCTAATGATAAGAATCTGACCAGAAACAATAGATATTCCCAGCTACGCTGCGGGGCTGTACTGAGGAGAGGAACAAGCGCAGGTCATCCTCCACCCTCATCCTCCGTACTCGCACAGGTAAGTGGAGGTGAAGGGGAGGAGCACTATTATAGCCCTTTTGAAGAGGGATGGGAATTCGATCTCCACAGACAGCCAAAAGTGTGGAAGCGACACTTTACCCATCTTTTGTTGCAACTCCATATCAGAGCTCAGGTCGAGTAGGGCCTCCTCCTCTTGGATGGATGTCAGTCCATCACAGGGCTCTGCTGGGGTCGTGAATTGATTTGTAAACCACTGATTTGCCATGGTCTCCTCTCCAAAATAATTTCCAAACTGCTCACGCGACCCCTTCAAATGTGCGGTGACCACCTGTTGTATGGAAGCAATGGACAGTCCTGCCTTCTCCAAAACACCCTCCAAGGTTGGAAACATTTCCACCGAGCCGTTCCATGCGAGCACACCACAGGTCCAACCTTTTCCTGAACGCAGAAACGTAGTCATGTGCCAAAAATACATGACACTTCCCTGCAGAGAAGTGTTGAGCATGTTAATTCTTTTGAAGATTTCAGACAAATAGGCCAACCTTGCCACCCAGTTCAACAGATGGGCATTCAAGGTGCGTGATTTAATCAGGTTCACAATTTACAGCTCCTCTGGCATCTTCTTGGCCGCCAAGGTCTGGCGATGGATGATTCAGTGAGTTCAAACAGCGGTGGGAGCAACGTGTTGTATTTGTTTCACCAGGCCACCGTGGTGACCTGTAATCCCCCCGTCACTGCATATGCCACAGCACCGCTTCCAATCAATGTCATTCTTCTCAATGAAATCATTCAAGGCCTTGAAAATTTCTTCTGCCGTAGTGTGAGCTGGCAGAGAATGACATAACAGAAACTCCTCCTGGACATCAAGCTCCCTGATGTAGTGTGCATATATAGTGTGCATTAACTGTGCGCATGTCGGCCATGTCGGTGGACTCCAGTTGAATGGAGATGTAGGGGCACTCACGAATACCGTCCAACACCTGCTCCTTCACATCTTATGCCATGTCTGAGATGCGGCACTGAACAGTATTGTCAGACAAGGGGATTACATTCAACTTGGTGGCAGCAGCTTCTCCTATCATCACTGAACACATATCTTTAGCAGCAGGGAGCACAAGTTTCTCCGATGTTGTGGGGCTTACCCGCCTTAGTAATGCATAAGGCTACATGATATGATTCTTCAGTTGCCTTGGTATATGTTTCCACTACTTTCTTCTGTGCCCGTAATTCATTTAGTTTCCTACTAAAAGACGCCAGTGCCTTAGGCGCCAAACCCAGCAAACTCTGCAGACATCTGGAGACCAAGCACCCAAGTTTGGTCTCCAGATGTCTGCAGAGTTTGCTGGGTCTCATACTGTCATTAGCCAGCACCTCTGTACAAATAACACATTGTGGCCATGGAACATCGGCAGGCCCGATCCAAGAAAACCTCAACTTTAAATAATCATTGTCATATTTTCTCCGCTTTGTGCTTGGCAGACATTGTCTCTACTCTCCCTACAGGTAACGTTATGAAAAACCTATCCATCTTGCTCTCATGGCCAGCTAATGTGAGTTTTAGGGACATTGGACGGTTTTTGGAGGGAGTGATGGTTTGCTATTATCAAATTGCAGTTTTCTAAATAAATTTGGTTTATAAATTAAATTAAATTCATCCACCATATTATTTATTTTGATTCAATTGTTTCCCAGAACGCATAAATTGTTTTATTTTAAACAAAATCTTTTCTCTGTTTTTCTCTCGCAACTCCCCTGAAATTCTTTGGCACCTACTTTGGACAGGGGCAGTGCCATTGCCAGGGGCTGTCTTTCGGGGTCTGTTTTTCAGGGCTGGCGACCCTTGAGATTAGCCGTGGATATTTTTAAATCAGGAAATATACAAGTTTTACATTGTTCAAAATTTCTGTCGCTTCTCACCATCCACGCTCCATGTTGTTGCATATCAACAACGGAATTTCACAGACTGAATTTGCAGCATTTATTTTTTTGGACCAAGGTCAATTTGCGACGTTTCGCCTATCTGTGTTTCCTATGGTCTATGTCTCCATCCATCCATTCAGCATCTATAAATCTGAGATAGCCTATAGGCTATTAATTTCTCAGGCCAATGCTCTAGGCTATTTTTGCCCTTACAAGGATGTAGCCTAGTTGAAATAAAGACAAAACAACAAAAGGTAGGCAACAATACAGTAGTGGAGTGATGACTACATAAACGGGTACATAGGCTGGCTACATTTGTCTGTGCATATTGCCGACCATAGGACCTAGGACGCAAGTAATTTCACTCCTACAAACTTGATCAGAAGTAAATCAATAATGTCTAAATTATTAAATTGGAACAAGTGATTCACTCTTAAGTTGTAAAACGCAATAAGGTCCATTATCCCACTCCTGTCACAAATTTTGAGTGAAATGTGCACAGTTGGCACTGTGTTCAAACAAACTGGACTTATTTCCTTATATTAATAGTTATTACTTCTGATATTATTTTGCCTGAGACACACGGCTAGCCTCTGTTCTGGGCCAGGTCCAGGTCATCATCAATTGGTGTTGACTTAGTAGTCAGAGTGAGCCGGTTATTTTACGTGAGCCAGCTTTAAAGGCGTTTCACACAAAGTGCAAATTATTTAGATTATTTGCATGGAAAATGATTTGGTGGGTTATAATAGAAGGTTGCACACCATGGCGGAACTTTCTGATCCACGTTCACTCGTACAGTGGGCTAGGTAGGCTAATACATATACAGTATATAGGCACAAATTTAATTATTGCCTGCCAAACAGTATGGTAGCACTTTGCAGACAACATATGTACATTTTTGTCTGTTTTCTCAATAGCTGTAACCAGAACAACTGGTCTTACTTCAAACATACTGCAAACCAATGCTCAGGGTAGATTGGTAACGCCCATTGGAAAGGCTTTTTAAAAAAATTTTTTAAATTTTAATACTAGTATTTTTGTGTATTTCTTTTATTAACACTAGAAAGGGCTGGCATTGAGATGGACACTGGGAAACACTGGATCTGGAAATGCTATGGTCTCATCCCTTCCATGACTTTTTCCCAAATATTTGGGTTTTAAAGGCTTGTGTTTTCAGAATTCTAAAAAATGAGAATTGTAAATACATTGCAAATTTGCAAATTTCTACCTGCAATATACCTGCAACTTACACCAGCACAACAGGCTACAGGGCATTGATAGACAGCTGTGAAAGTCTCTCCCTCTTCTTCTCCTCCTCCTTTTTTCCACTGACCAATCAGCGACATCAAAACTCCATGTAATGTAATTTCACATGATTACTCACATACCTTTAGAACAACAGTGTAATGAGGAGCACAGAGCTCCTAGACATGAAACGTGGGATAGCCTATGTCTCTGGATGAACTGAAAGCATTCATTATGCAGTATTCTAGCTTCTGTATTTCCATGGAATATACAAACATGAATATCGACAGCTACTCGTCAAAAACAGATTTTTTTCAGACAAACCATGCCAAGGAACTGCTTCAGAGAAACCCTGTGAGAGTGTGTTGACTGTGGGTTGGAGGAATAAGAGGAGAGGAGAGAGACAAGTGCATGCGTAAAAGCACGTTCCCAAATAGATTTAATGGACAGAGCTCATTATATGTGTATAAATATTTGACATTTAGCAAATGTTATTCAAACTGGTTATTTCCTATTATTTTATACTATACAACACTGTAAGGTAGCCTAAAGGAAATGTGAGATGAGTGCGTGTGTAAAGGCGCACTTCACAGTTTGTTACTGTTTATCATTTAATTGCTCAGTTATTTTTGCCGTCACCATCTGAAAAATATATATATATATCTTTTCTATATTCCTTTTGGTTTCAATTATAAATATTCATTATGGACTGATGAGTAGTCCTAAACATCTGTATACAATTTATCTGTCTATTTTAATGTAATGAGCACCAATTGGCTGAATTAACATAAAATAATCTAGCCTAATCTGTGGGGTTTAAAATTAAAGAAAGTATGTACTAATTACTAAGGCTTTAGATAAAAACATAAATGTTATAGCTTACAGTCCTGAAGAACACACATATTAACACTAGTAGTTGGTGACCAACGGACATCTGTTACTCCGGACCGGGCTGAATGTATCTTCCAACTGGCCCAGCTGAGAGCAGTGCCCGCTGTCTCATAGCCCCCAGGACATTAACAATCACGGGGCAAATCTTCGATGCATCTGCCAACTGACTGAGCAGAGCTCGTCGAAAAGTCACCACCGGACGGGCTTGTTTCTCGGTCAACCTCCCCAAACATGAATGCCAGCATTCTTCTTCTTCAGTTTCTGGTAGCCAGCATTCTTCCCAAAATATGCAGATTACATGCAAATCACGCTCCTCCTCCCCTCCACTGAAAACTTTGAACAAAAAAAAAAAAAGATTGTGAGTGCATGGTCAAAAAATGAGCTTGTGTGTTACATTCAGTTAGTTTTTATTCATTTATTTTTTTTCAATACATTTTTTTCCAAGATTTTTTTAAAAATTCCGATAAATACTATTTTCAATGAAAGTTTTTCAATGCCAAGATTTTTTTTGAAAACTCTAAATGTAGCTTGCTATATAATTTCTTTGCCAGTGCTGCCATTTTGGTAGTTGTTGTCGTGCTCTGTAATGGCGTCATAAGTAGTACACATCGACTATCCAATCAGGTACGTCAGACAGTATCTGTCCAAATTAACTGTTTTTTTGGGGGGTTTTTGGCCCGCCACCTGCCCCCCTCTTCGGAGGTCAACTTTATTTTTAATTACAATTGTGATGAACAACACATTATGGTGAAGCCTCTCTGAGGGAAGGGTATAACAAAACAAAACAAATTAAAGAAAACAAAACAAGATAAAACGATACAAAATACAGTATAGACTAATGTTGGCGATGCAACCAAAGGGGACAGACATAGACTGGACATAGACTGATTAACCAGCGTGGACAGAGATAGACAGGACCTAGACTGAAGGACCAAAGTGCATAGACATAGACAGACATAGACAGGACAAAACATACAGACATAGACAGGACATAGATTGAAAGACCAAAATGCACCGACATAGACAGGACAAAAACATACAGACATAGACTGGACATAGACTGAAGGACCAAAGCGCACAGACATAGACAGACATGGACAGGACAAAACATACAGGCATAGACAGGACATAGACTAACCAACTAGATCGAGCAGATAAAAATAGACGTAGACTGGGTGCATATTGACAAGGAGATAGGACATTCATGCAGGGGGTAGCAGTAGTTATTGATATGTAGGGTGGGAGATTAAAGCATATGTTAGTATATGTGAGAGCAGGAGTGTGTGTGTGTGTGTGTGTGTGCGAGGGTTGATGTTCAAGTGTCATTATTTCCATGGATATGTATTCTTTGAGGAGGTTTAACCATTGTGTAGTGTTTATTGTGTTTCTGGATTTCCAATTAAGGAGGATGGTTTTCTTGGCAATAGTTATGGCAGTGAGTATGGGTTTTGGTGTTGTGGATAGGTGGGTTGATTACAGAGGTCAAGTAAACAGAGTCGTCACCAAATAAGGTCGCCACGTAAACAGAGTGATGGGGATAGTGGAATGCTACGGCTCATAATAAGGGATAGTCTGTGAGTGACTTCTTTCCAGAAACGGTGAGTTTGGGTACAGAGCCAGGTGGAGTGTACGTAGTTGTCTTGGGTGTTTAGTGTGCATTGTGAACAAGTGTCTGAGTCTATGAATCCCATTTTATACATCTTGCGCTGAGTAATGTGTGCCCTGTGGATTATTTTATACTGTATGAGTTGTAGGTTAGTATTGTTAGTCATTAAGAAGGTGTTCCTGCAGATTGGAGACCACCCGGTACCGGGTGAGATTGATAAATCCTTTTCCCATTGCTTTACGGGGAGTGATATAGTTGTGTCATCAGAAGAAATTAGTTTGTACAATTTGGAGAAGATTTTCTTAAAATTTGTCACTTTTAAAATTTCTTCCACTAGAGGGGGAGGCTGTAGGTTGTTGTTGCTGATGTTAATTTTAGAATTTAATATGGATTTTATTTGGAGGTATTGAATGTATTGTTTTTCCCCGATACCATACTTACGGACCAGTTCCTTAAAGGTGATGAAGGTGTTATTCTGAAAGACGTGGTGAAGGTGTGTGATACTGCTTTGTATCCATGTGGTGAATCTAAGTGGTGTTTTATTGAGTAAGAAGCCGGGGTTGTGCCATAGTGGAGTGTATTTACAAGGTTTCATTGTGTATCCTAGAGTTTTAAAGCAGTTGTGTTGTTTTATGGTGGTGTTGAGAAATGGGAGATCGGAGATTGAGATTTCATTACATTCTTTGTTCTATTTCTAACCATGGAGTGTTCTGTTGGTTGGGATGGATCCAATTTGTGATGTACTGTAGTTGGTTAGCTAAATAATAGTTCTGAAAATGTGGTGCTTCTGATCCTCCGTGATTTTTGTGTTTCTGTAAGGTAACCAATTTGATCCGTGCTGTTTTATTTTTCCAGTAGAATTTTGTAGTTATTGAGTCTAGTGACTTGAACCAGTTAGTGGTGGGTTGTGTGGGGATCATCTTGAAAAGGTAGTTTACTTTTGGAAGTATGAACATTTTGATGGTTGCTATTCTGCCGATTAATGAGAGAGGAAGGTTTATCCAGCGGGTTAGGTCATCTTCTATTGCTTTTAAAAGTGGAATAAAATTTAGTTGGAACAACTCTGACAGCCTGGGAGAAATATTTATGCACAGATATTTAATATTACCAGTGGAGAGGGGGAGCGGTGGTTTATGAGCTGCAGCATTCCAACTACTACCACTTATGGGTAAAATTGTTGATTTTGTCCAGTTTATAGCATAGTCAGATACTTGTGAAAACGAGTTTATGAGGTTGATGGTTTCTTTTAGAGAGTTTGATGGGTCTAGAGCAATATATCGTTTGCATAAAGGCTCTTGTGGTGTGTGTGATTGGTCTGGATTCCTTTAATGGTGGAGTTTTGTGGTATTGCTGCTGCAAGTGGTTCGATGAATAGGGCAAAAAGTGATGGTGATAGTGGGCATGTAGCACCCAATAATGTAATAATTTCCTGAAAATCTAATAACGCCTGAAAATGTAATAAAATTTGCACTTAACTTGATCGAAAATGTAATAAAACCCAATAATGTAATAACTTGACCAATAATGTAATAAAATGTCCTGACTGATATTGTAATAACATTTTTACCAATAATGTAATACCTTTCAGGTGGGTCATTTTTTTTCAAAACTGGTGATGTTCATTTTCAGTCCAGAGTTCTACATTTTGTGTTTTAAGAATTTAAGAATGTTATATACATTGGATTTGAAATGAAAGAATGACTATTAGGTTAAAGTGCAGACTTTGAGCACCATACAGCCATATGCACATGGGCAGAAACTCAGGCACATGCAACTACATCCTGGTCTTATTGAGTGGGTGATGGACTACCTCCTTGGGAGACCATTCCAGGTCAGATAAGCTTCTGAGCAGCACTGGGGACCCCAGGTAACTGTTCCCTAAACCTTCCTCGTCACTCTCTATACCACAGATTTCCAACAAAACACTGCCTCATGAAAACAACCACAATCCAACAAAACAACTTTCGGTAACACTTCATTTGAAGGGGGTATACATATACAGCATTCATAACACCTACATACGCACTACATGACACCTGACATAAACATACATAACCAGTCATAAATGTTTGTTCCACCTGGTCATAAAGGGTTATTATGTCACTTTCAATGTCAAATTGACATCATCCTCTATGTCAAATGACATAGTGGTCAGTTGACATATACTGTCATACTGATATGTTATGACACTTTCTGCTTCAAAATGACATAGTACTTTATGACACTTGACATTGTCGTTCTGCGTGTTCCTCATTAAGTCAAAATAATATAACGAACAGCCAATCATTTTGGCCACTAGGTGGAGCTCTAGTGGAGCTAAACTGAAAATACCTCCAGCACTAGCTACACAAAATACCTCCAGCACTAGCTACACACTGCATTGAAGTTATATATAGGATATAGGATATGATCACTTGGCAAGGTACAGTATGAAATGTCACAGCATCAATTCCTGCAGATTTCTGTAGGATATCAGAAAGAGTTTGATAGGATATGAGGATAAAGTGGTAGGCTTCAGGCTAGATTTTTTTTATTGACCATGTGTTACATGCTAATTAGAAGTTGATGTTAATGCTTGTTGATGCTAACTTCTTGTCACATTAGCCAAGGCTAGGCTATAGCATAGCGTAGCATATTCATAGAATTAAATCTGTTCCTGTCTCTACCACATAATATTGACAGGCGCTCAGCAGTTGTTATTTTCCAGCGCTTGCCAAAACAATTAGGCTGTGCGCTCACAGAAGTTTGACAGTACCATTCTCAACGCAAAGTGATGCTAACTTTGCCTTATCAGGAAATAAATCACCAGGGGTGTAAAAAGTACCAAGAAATTATACTTAAGTTGTGGTTCTCAAACTTTTTTGGTCAGGTCCCCCCTTTAAAACTAGAAAATCCGTGATTGGATCCCCCCATCATAATCCGTGGGGGTGCAATTGAGTAAAAGTCAAAAAGTTTCTACTTTTTACAAATCTTCTGATGGTGTCTAATCTAAGATCCACTCTGGTCTAATGGACGATCCTTGCACAACGACCAATCAGCATGGGTATGGGCGGGTTCATTTCCCATTGATAGGGATTTTAGTTTAATGCATCTTTGCCTGATAACAACGTACCACTTGCCATCTGTTGTAAATTTCAAATTCTACATAAAGCCTAGAGTTTACATTTCCAAACATGAAATATAAAAATAAACATAAAAATGTTATTACAATATCAGTCAAGACATTTTATTACATTATTGGTCAAGTTATTACATTATTGGGTTTTATTATATTGAAAGGTATGACATTATCGGTAAAATGTTATTACAATATCAGTCAGGACATTTTATTACATTATTCGTCAAGTTATTACATTATTGGGTTTTATTACATTTTCGATCAAGTTAAGTGCACATTTTATTACATTTTCAGGCGTTATTACATTTTCAGGAAATGATTACATTATTGGGTGCTACAGGGCATCCTTGCCTGGTCCCTCTGTGTAGTGTGAAACTTTGTGATGTTAGTCCATTAGTGGTGACTGTGGCCCTTGGTGAGTTGTACAGTGTTTGAATCCATTGAATAAACGACTCTCCAAAACCAAATTTGGTTAAAGTTGCAAATAGGAAGGTCCAATTTACTCTGTCAAATGCTTTTTCTGTGTCTAATGATACAATTATTGTTTTGCTTTTGTTTTTTGAAGAGATGTTGATTAGATTGAATAGTCTGCGCAAATTATTTGATGCATGTCTCCCTTTAATGAATCCGGTTTGGTCTGGATGGATTAGTGATGGGATAACCCTTTCAATTCGGCTAGATAGTGCTTTGGTGAGGATTTTGAGATCTGTGTTGATGAGTGATAGGGGGTGGTAGCTAGAGCATAGGGTTGAGTCTTTATCAGGTTTCAGTAGTACTGAGAGGAGGGCTGTGTTCATTTGTGGTGGGATTTTAGAAGTGTATTTAATGTCCAGTGTCATTCTAAGGAATAGTGGTGAAATTGTACTCTAGAAGTGTTTATAGAACTCAGCAGGGAAGCCGTCAGGTCCTGGGGCTTTATTATTTGGCATCTGGTTGAGTGCTTTGTGGAATTCGGTAAGTGTTAATGGTGAGTCCAGTTCGTTTGCGTGTTCCTTGTTGAGACTGGTACGGAAGCCCTGAGAGGCAAGTGAGAAAAAAAAAAAAATCTGGTGATCCATTTTCTAAGTCTGATCTAAATTGTTTTCTCTCCTGTGTTTATGACTTAAGAACAGGTGAAAAAAAAAGGTTTTGCCAGGATAATCTTTCTAAGTTCCTTAATTTTTTTTTTCATCTGTGAAATAGATGGGAAAAAAAAAGTTTTGCCAGGTGAAAAAAAAAAAAGTTTTGCCAGGATCATTTTTCTAAGTTAATTTTTTTTTTTTTCCATCTGTGAAAACAGGTTTTTTTTTGTCAGGCTCATTTTTCTAAGTGTTTGTTGTTGTAATATTCATTTCGGCCACAAGAGTGCACCACTACCCCATGTTCTAAATAGGACTAAAAGCATTCATGTTTTCTTCCAATCTCGTAATAGACGGGGTGGTGCCCGGCAACTGAATGCGGAAGACCAAAACCCTGTTGTCTGTAGCGTAGCGTAGCACGGAAAAATGTCCAGAAAACAATCAACTGCACCTGAAAGATGGATCTATCCTAAGTGGACGTGACCTAACTGGACCTGACTCAACAGCAAACGTGCAATCGGTAAATGTCGCCACTTTGTGATTATATTTACAGTTTATTCCAAGTACAGTCAGCTGGGCTTGAGAACATGTCGAGGTTTGCTAACGTGTAAAGTTATGTTCCATTTGCTTGTTTGCGACATTGTGTTCTTGTTTATTTTACACTCTGTGATGCTTTGTTGCTAAATCAGTTGCCTTATGTGGAGAGATGTGTCCGCTAACGTAACTTGAGAATGAGAAATGGATACGGTAGTTTATGGTATTTCAGTCTGATTCGCATCGGGTAGTGACTTAGCTCCAGTCCTGATAAGACAGCGTTTGATGCGGGCCTGTGAATACGAGGAAGCCTGTTGGCCACAACGACAACAGTTAGCAATAGCGGTAAAAACATGTGCAGCTAGAGTCGGTTGTAGGCTACCTCAGCCGGCCAAAACGAGCACCTCGTCTCGTTAACCCGGTGCCGTTAGGACACACGTACTATACCGTAAATCCTCTAATATTGGCCCGGGCCTTTATTTACCTCAACTGCAGAGGGTACCAGGCCTTTATTGGAAGCAGGCTTATATTAGAGACAGGCCTTTATTTCTAATTCCCTCTGTTTGATAAGTATATTTGCTCATATTTTAGTACGAAGCCTCCTTGTTTTCTGATCTGCTTCTGTTGGGGTACGTTAGGTAGCTGTTTTTTTGTTACTGCAATGCATTATCGATAATTACGGTAATCGACGACGGCATGCTCCAGAGACTTCCGCCGGCCGAGCGGGCTAACTTCCGGTTAGCCCTCTGCTAACTTTAATGGGGATACAGCAACTGCCATCTTGTGGCACTTGTACGTTACTACAAACTGCAGTTACATTATATAACAGGCACCAGGAGTTTACCGGTATCCACCGTTGTTTTTTCCTTTGTTTTTTCCCCCGGCCTGTATTTGAGGCCGGCCTTTATTTGTTTGTGTTGACCACGCCCCCGGCCATTATCGGAGACCCGACTTTTAATTGGCTCTGGCTCACTTTGCGGACACATCTCCTTACACAAGACAACCGCAACTGTAACGTGGCAAAACTCGAAAAGTACTTTGTCGATCAGGGACTCTTGTCACCATGAATATTTCACTTCTAACGCCAAATGAATGGAAGGGAGTTACTGGCTGATATGTAACATTTCACGTTCCGTCTTTGCACCTAGTCTGGTAAGTCTAGTAAGTCTAGTCTTGTAATCAGCTAGGGTTGTGGCAACCTAGAAAACCTGAACAACGACACTACAAGAAATACTACCTCTCTGGAGGTTATAATGTACTATTTTCCTTGAGACTGTGTTGGAGACATTTAGAATCAACTACATAGTAATTATTGAGGCTGTAGTTTGTGGTAATGTAGTTTTGGATTGCAGAGATGCAGAGATTTCAGAGTTGGCTCTTCAGCTGTCCCCTTTGTTCCTCCACAACCTAGCCTGACCTCCCCACCTACCAAGAGACCATCCAGGAGACCCGTCTTGACCTAATGGAGGAGGAAGAGGATGAGGAGGACCCTGGGCCTGCTTAGCCGACCCCCTGAGCCAACTTTCAGTATGTTTACCAACACACATTTTTATTGCACACACAAAACTTTGTAAATATGAAAATTCAATAAATATACAAATGTCATAAAGTATAAACTATAGTATAAAGTAATCCATAAATGAAAATTGCAAATTTGCTACACACTAGTATGTGATGTACACTGATCTGATGATTTCTGTGTTTCTTACTCCACGGATTACGTCGATGAGTTGATGGACCTCATCTTTGATCACGTCTTCCAGGACCCTGCACCTTATGTGAGCCAGGTTTTGAAGATCCCCGTCCCAGAAGACCTGTGCGCCCAGTCTGACAGGCCAGCCAGGGAGGACGTCATTGCAGCCACGTGTCTCGGTTCAATCAAGAGGCAGTCTGAACCCGACGTAGCTGGCAGCATCAGGGAGCAGCATATGCACAGCACCACACACACTGGTATCACTACTCTGACCCTGCGACCTAGAAAGCCCCGGCACTAGCTGACAAAGGATCTGTAGGCTAGACACTGAGAAGAGGGTACACATACTGTCAATATATTTCATTCGAATACTTAGTCTCTTCTTTTGTTGTTTTGGTTATCTGGCATGAGGTCAGGTTGTAGTTGGGTGTGTTCCACGAATACATAACAGATAACTAAAAACATCAAATTATAAATCATTTTTGTGATTGATACTGCACTACTTTACTACACTGCAGTAACTGCTACAGTGGAACACTCCCATGTGTACATGTAACAGGTTAATATAAACATAGCTTATGAATTTCACCAGAACATTCCGTTTCATTAATTCTCTCCTTTTGGGTCTGAATCTCCTGCCTGTGTGTGTTTTGGGGTTTGTGTGTGTGAACGCGTTCAGCGGGGCTACGTAGGTACGTAGTGTATGTGCATGCGTGCGCGCGCGCGCGCGCAGGTCAAAGCCTTTTCCTGCTGACAGGAGGTGGGTTGCGTCGAGTCAAACTCAAAAATGTTTATAAAAGTTGTAATTTGTGATTTGAACGTGATCTAATTGTTGTATCTTGTTCTATATAATATCCAATTCATTCTGTGTAAATCCTGTCGAGATCTGAGATCGCTAACCCATGTTCTTAATGAGTTTCGTCTTGGAGAAAATGGGCTAATGTAAGAATGCTGAGTTCGCCTCCTAGCTAGCATAACAAACTCCGTCTTTTCTCGTTAATTGTATGAATTCTGTTCTTTCTATCAGGGGAGCCAAGTCTGTCACATACACACAGCTGATGCTTTTGTGCATTTGTATCACCACAGGTATGGAGATGTTTCCCTGTGTTTAAATGTTTCTTTTGAAAATGTTAGTTTCTGAGTCTATTTACTGTGCAATGAAAGGCTGTAGCCTCATAGCCTTATAGTTCTTTCACACCAGTTTAGCTATATAAGTTGAGTCTAGCTGGTGTGGTTGCTATGGTAACACTACAGCGTTGCCTGTTAATGTAATTTTAGTGCATCTAAACTTGAAATGTTAATGAGAATTGATACTGTGATTTTCTATTTTTATATTGGTTAAAGTACTGAAATGTGGGTTTTCTGGTTACCTAATTGAATCTCATCGCTCATTGTCTAATTGTTTATTTTAATTTGTTATTTTTCATATTTTTCTATCCTATATTTCTGATGCTTGACTATTCATGGTCATACTTAGTATTTTTATGTGATTCATATTGTACAGCCTATTGAATTGAACTTTATTGTGTCAAATTAGCTATTAGATTATATCATATTGTAATTTAGAGTTCCAAAAAGAGAAAAAGCCTTTTCCTGCTGACAGGAGGGGAGCCAAGTCTGTCACATACACACAGCTGAAGCTTTTGTGCATATCACCACAGATCTTCACTAAAGAACCAGAGACCCAGTACTGCCTCCTGCCTCTTTATTGCAACAACGCCAGAACACAACGCAGAATCACCTTCATTAGGCGTCACACGGGTTACATACACTCACAGATGTAGATTTTGTAACATAACAGCACCCCATTATGGTCCTGCACAAGCAGTATTATGTTTCTACATGTGCATTTTTAATGCCTTTTCTATAATAAAATAATTTTATTCTGTATGAACAGTCAGTGTTGTGGTTACTTATTGGTTTCACATTTAATTTACATGGGTGTGTAAAGGGAAAGACAGTTATAATCCCACACACACTGTCTACACTTGCATGGTGCTTTATTACATTTCAGTCATTGAAATGTAATAAAGCACCATGTAAGTGTGGACAGTGTGTGGGATTATATTACTTTTTCTGTAACTTTTGTCCTATGCCCCTGTCACTAAAAGACTTTTAGGTGTGCTTTTCAGTTGTTTCTCTACATGGATGTGTAATAAAGTATAACAACACACAGTTATTTTACTCAAATTTATTGTCATGTAAAGTATTATCCAAAGTCACATGTTGGCCATATTATTTGGCAAATCAATTCATGCACAGAATGCATAAAAGAAACTTACTTCTCTATACCTCTAAGCTGTAAGGGCCCATAGTCTGCTTTATAAATGTTCATTGCATTCTGTAGTGAGAACACATTCAAACATACAGGCTCCAGACCAGGATGATCCACCATGCATGTAGGTGGATCCTGAAGCTGATTCATTCTTCTGGCAACCTAAAGCTGAGCATACACTGTACGATTTGAGCCCGTTTCTGACCCGATTTTTGAGCCGCATGACTCATTTAGAGTCGGACCGAATTTCTGCTTCGTCAGGCGTCGTTTGCCGTGTAGTGTACAGGGGGGAGCGAGGACCGATCAACTGGTCCCAACCGGCCGTTGGACGTTCGGATGAATTTCTGACATGTCAGAAATTTTGGTCGGCCGTCGTCAGGCTCTCGCACAGTTGAAGCAGAGCCACGAGTCGATTCCCCAAGGTCAGTGCCTTTTTTCTCACTGCGCCTGCGTGAAGTGGCAAACAGATCGTCTGAAAGTGCCACGGCGACACGACGCGTCATATGGACGGAAAATATGGAGGCCAGGTTGGTCGAGCTGTGGCAACAGTATACGTGCCTCTTTGATGTTTCCTCCTCCTATCACAACCGATATGAACGAGAGAAACGTTGGCAGGAAATAACCGCTGATCTTCAGCTGCCTGGTAATATTTCTTGTTCTGATTTAACTAGCTAGCTTGTTAGTTTGTTGTTAGCTTGTTAGTTTGTTGGTGCTGCTGACTAGTGTGTGTGTGTGTGTGTGAGAGAGAGAGAGCGAGAGAGGGAATTAAAACTTGGACTGACCCATTTTTGAGGGCGCACGTGTGTGTGAGAGGGACAGAGAGAGATAATATGAGCCTTGCAAATGAGACAAGTGAAATACAAATAGATATAGGACCCAGTATTACAGATACATTTTACAGAGAGAAAAATGTACATTGTGCTTATGCTACCTCTATTGTGATTGTTTTGGCCAAGGCCCTAATGTTTTTCCATCTTTTTGCAGTCAATGAAGTGAAAACCAGAGTTGCATCTCTCAGAACCCAGTATGGCAAACTTGTGAAGCCAAAAGCAAGTGGCAGTGGACAGAAGCCCCTAACATCAAAGCAAAGATGGATTATGAGACACCTAGAGTTTTTAAAGCCCCACGTGACGCATAGACCAACGGAATCAACCATGGGAGTAAGTGATATCAAGTGCCTGCAACTTAAGCTGTGTTGAAAATAGTTTTCAGCCTAAACAAAATGGGCATGGTGGCATCACTTCTATTATCTAACTTTTTTTTTCCCCCACGTGTCTTTACCTGTGCTGTTTACTACAGCTTGACTTTGAGGACTCCGAGAACACTGAAGAGACGGAGGAGGGGCAAATGGAAGAGGAAGATGTGATGCTTGAGACATCAACAATTGACAACTATGAAATGTCCCAGATGTTCTCTCCCTCTTCAACTTCATCCCAGTCCTCTAGAAGTTCAGTCTCTGCCACTGTAGAAGGGGAAACATCTTCAACCGAATAAGCATCGCGTTATGATGAGACCGCCAAAAGACCCCGTATCAGCAAAACAAAGGCAAAGTCCTCTGATGCTACTCATATTGAGTTAGCAAAATTATCTCTGTTAAAGCAGGTTCATTCTACTCTGTCTTCTACAACTAATGACAGTGAGGAGGTATTTGGGCAACAAGTGGTGAATGAGCTAAGAAATATAAAAGATCAAGTAGTTCAGCTCAGAGTTAGGAGAAATATTATGAATGCTATATGATGCCCTAGAGGCAGAACAGGCAAGGGGACATGCAGCCCTCAGTACCAACCAGGAGGAGTACCGTTTGTGGGACCCCATTCAACTCAGGCAAGGTATGAACATTACACAGCTGTGCCAATACAAGTGCCACATCCCCCATATCAGACCCAGCAGAGCCTCCAGCCCCAGAGCCAACCGGCCCAACAGCCCCAGTCTCAAAGCCTCCAGCCTCAACCACTCTCCTTTATAAAGATGATGAATGCTGAAGATGAATAGTTGAAAATCAACAGTCTGTAATCTACTGCTTTCTAGCCTGTGGTTGTTCAGGTTGCAGGGTTACTTTTGCACTAGTGTTTTATATTTGAGTGCCTTGGCAAGAGATTTGTTTACATATATAGAAATGTCAATATCATCCACTCTGTAGTGAGTGACCTTTTTCCTGTTCATTTTTATATATTTCAGTACATGACTACTCAGATGATTAATTTGTTTAAATGATGTTCTTTCCAGTGCAGTTAGATTTTAATGCTCTGAAGTCTTTTTTGTCTATGTTTCTGCAGGAAATATATCTTTGGTTTGGAAAAAAAAAACAACCACCACCATCCAACTTTTTAATGACAAAACCAAAATTGTCATGCACATCTTTGTGAGAAAAGTTTGCCTTGTTTACTGCTTACAAAAATAAAACAAATTTGAGTACATGCCGTAGCAGTAGTGTTGTTTGTAATAAACAGTTTATTAAGATAAAATAAGGTATATTCCTTGAAATATGGTGGAGTTAAAAGTACACTCACAAAAAATTAACCTGATTGATTTGTAGCCAGGTACACTGAATTTGAAATAACAAATTATCTCACTTATTGCTTCCAACCCTCTTTTTCTTTATTTAATTTTTAACAACATAAAATGGCTGAAACAGGAGTCCTACTGAGGGGCTGGTGGGAGATGTGATCATTGATACTGGAAGTAGTGGACTTTGAGACCACTCTGGCCATTAAACCTACACCATGCCCTCTTGGCATGAAACACTCCCTGCAGGTGACACAAAGTATTGGCAAAGTCTGTCTCGTTGCTTCTTAGCTTCAACAGAAGGGTTTCTTGCTCTCCCCACTGGTGCAGGCTGTAGTGCGCCCTCTCTCCTCCACGCCCCTTCAATCAGCTGATGGTTGGCATCTTCCGAATCCACATAGGCGGGTGGCAAGTAGGCATCAGATCTTCTTGCTCGTAAAAAGTTGTGCAGGCACAGACATGCAAAGATAATGCTCACTACCTTGTCTGGATCCAGGCAAATAGTTGTTCTAAAAACTCTGAAGCGATTTGCAAAAATTCCAAAGGCGTTTTCCACCACTCGGCGTGCCCTGGAAAGACGGTAATTGTAGATCCTTTGACTCATGTTCAGATTTCGAAAGGGATAAGGCTTCATGAGGTCCATTCTGAGTGGATAGACACTCTGCCCTGGGTTCCTGCACTTGCATACACAAACTTATAATTTGTGTCAACTACAGCCATAAGTATGATGGAAAACCTGGATTTGTAATTGTAATATATGCTTCCACTCTTGGCAGGAGGTTGAATGAAAATATGTTTCTCGTCCACTGCCCCCAGGCAGTGTGGAAACTGCCACTTGTCAACAAAGTCTTTGGCAATGGTCTTCCACTCTGACTCGGTTTTTGGTGTCTGTGAACCACAAGTGAGATAAAGACATGGTAACCAATGACTTATATATAGATAGCAACAATGTTTAAAAGTGTTTACCAAATTAAGTTTAAGTACTACATTTATTCCAACATTAAGATGGATGATGGATCACCATGCAGCTAAAAATTATTTCATCATGTTCCTGATATACAACTGAAAAACTGTGTTTTCTCATGCTGCATCAACTACCATGTTGATATAAAGTGATTCTCAGGCTGAGAATGGACAAAACTGTAACGTGTAATGAGACAAATCAATATTGTATTTAGTACTAAAAGTGAGAAGTTCAATGGATATAAGATTTAGTATGTCCACTCATAACCACACGCATGTCACCTTATTCCTAACCATTTTTGTAGGCACTATTCACTTTGTTTTTGCGATTACACATTTTATTTTATTGGAAAAGTTGACCGTAATGATAAAACATATTTTACAACAATCTATTACGCTAACAAAGACATCAGGCCTTAAGGCAGAATAAATACAACAGAAGAAATCCAGACAATCACGTAATATTAGGTGGGATGTCATTGTTAGCATGACTAGTCGACATTTTTTACACCACACCATTCAACCCTTCAGTAAAGTCAAAGAAGGTGCAATTGCAAAAATCTAATAGTGAATTGTAAACATAATTCTTGTGTATTGTGCTTACAAAAATGGTCATGGGCAATGTGACATATACAATAAACAGAGTACAACTATTTATATATATTAGACCATTATGGTCCTTTAAGTGTTTCTGAGTGTGTTACCTTCAAGTAATCCTCACGTAATACAGAAGTTAGGGCTGCACAGGTCGTAACAATCCTGCTCAATGTTGTGCTTCCAATCCGATATTGGAAACTTAATGAGTTGAATGTTTCACCTGTCAAAGTGAATACAGAATCTTAAATGACAATTCAGGCAAAGTGAAATACTAATGACCAGAGACCTATATGTGAAATTAGTAGTCTACATTAAATGACACATAGAAAAGACATTATTCTAAAATATTTATAACAAGTTTCTTGACCCTCATCAATCAAAAATGTTACTGAACTGTTGGTTTTGGTTACTTTCTCCTAGGACTGGATGATACATGAAAAATTTATCGTCATATTTCTCCTAATTTCTCCTGTAATATCATATTCAAGTCCCTCTTTCTAGTAAAACTGTTATGCATGAGCTTTTTTTCCAAAAAATAGTCCACTCTCATTGGGTTTCCACCACAAAATCTTTATGCCTCAATGTGTTATTTTATGATTACTGAATGAAAACTGCATCTTTATTATTGATGGCATCATAAAAACACATCAGAATTGGAAATTTCATATACTTTAAAATTCAATAACAGTTACCCTTTCTCATTCCCTAGGTTACCAGAAGAATTAATCAGCTTCAGGATCCACCTACATGCATGGTGGATCATCCTGGTCTGGAGCCTGTATGTTTGAATGTGTTCTCACTACAGAATGCAATGAACATTTATAAAGCAGACTATGGGCCCTTACAGCTTAGAGGTATAGAGCAGTAAGTTTCTTTTATGCATTCTGTGCATGAATTGATTTGCCAAATAATATGGCCAACATGTGACTTTGGATAATACTTTACATGACAATAAATTTGAGTAAAATAACTGTGTGTTGTTATACTTTATTACACATCCATGTAGAGAAACAACTGAAAAGCACACCTAAAAGTCTTTTAGTGACAGGGGCATAGGACAAAAGTTACAGAAAAAGTAATATAATCCCACACACACTGTCTACACTTACATGGTGCTTTATTACATTTCAATGACTGAAATGTAATAAAGCACCATGCAAGTGTAGACAGTGTGTGTTGAGGTAAATAAAGGCCCGGGCCAATATTAGAGGATTTACGGTATAGTACGTGTGTCCTAACCAGGGGTTAAAGTGGGCCGGAACGATCCGGAACAGCGTTCCGGCACCTTCGATTAATGAGTAAATAAATCTGATTGGCATTGGCGTTTCATACATAATAATGTCAAGCGAGTTCATTTTTCGTGTGCTGCAGCCTGGCGTTCCTTCCAGCTGATGCCATCGAGATACTCACTCAACAAATCAGAAAGTAATGTCACCCCACGGCCCGCCCCCACATTCAACACACATCTTTTTCCATTCTCATCCCTTCCCTTCAGTGGGTTCATGCGTGCAGATGTCGATAAACGCGCGGACGCGGACACGGTACTTATCGTCAGCATCTAGCTAGCTACAGAAGGGGAGCGAGCGTAAACGGAGTTGCTTTTTTCTTAAGTGGTAGGTAATTTCAAATGCAACGTTTCAAACAGAGCTCAACAAATATCACCAAACACACAAGCTGTTTTATGTGCAATTTGGCTATCTGTCTTGCTAGCTACCGGTATGGTAGCTGACACTTCGGCTAGCACTTCAGCTAGCTTAGCTAGAGTGACGTTAGGTCCCGCTCAGAAGCGGAGCTAGCACGGGGGTGAGGGGCAGGCACGGAGTGGCTAATCGGGAGAAACGGGAAGATTCCCGGTGGGCCGGGCTGGTTGTTGGGCCGCAAGGGCCGGTGACAGGGTTGGTAAACACAATAATTTTATAAATAGATCGTGTAGGCTGTCGCGTTATGTTCTTTAAAAAACTCTGACGACTACTGCGAGTACGTTTAAGTACATTATTAACGTTAATGTGTGATAACTTCACTCTCAAAGATGGAGAAAGATGGAAGAAAGAGAGGACAAGAGGAAGATGACAGATTATTTTCAAGGGTAAGGACTGCTCAGCAAATGACTATAACCTGGAAGAAATGTAAAGCTTGCACAAGTAATGTCATTCATTTTAGATTTTTTTTTAATCAGACAGTGGATATGTACATGATGTGTTGTTGAAGTTATCTAGTTAATTCATATTGTGAAATGTCTTTGACAATAAATTAAATGATAATATTTTTTGTGTTATTCAAAGGCTGTGTGAGAATACTGGACAGTTTAAACAAGTGCAGGCTATGGAACTGGTAGTTTGCAGTATTGTGGTAAAGTTTACAGTAATGGACTAATTTGGCCTGGTGCAGGGCAGGCTGTGGTATCCATGGTCACTGTTAGGTTAGGTCAAGGGTAGCAGTCATCAATTTGAATTTAAGCTGATGATGCTCTTTAGTATCACTTGCCAAATTCCACTTTTATACTATGGCTAGGGGTTGGAAAGCAGCCATGATAGTATGATAGCCCATGTAACATCTGCTAATATATTGTAGAATGCAGTTGGCTAAATCCACAAAGAGCAGTAAACCTCAGAGCCACAGCAGCACAGCCCAGAGCCAGAGCAGCAGCACAGCCCAGAGCCAGAGCAGCAGCACAGCCCAGAACCACAGCAGCAGCAGCACAGCCCAGAGCCAGAGCAGCAGCACAGCCCAGAGTAGCAGCAGCAGCACAGCCCAGAGCCAGAGCAGCAGCACAGCCCAGAGTAGCAGCAGCAGCACAGCCCAGAGCCAGAGCAGCAGCACAGCCCAGAGTAGCAGCAGCAGCACAGCCCAGAGCCAGAGCAGCAGCACAGCCCAGAGCCAGAGCAGCAGCACAGCCCAGAGTAGCAGCAGCAGCACAGCCCAGAACCACAGCAGCAGCACAGCCCAGAGCCAGAGCAGCAGCACAGCCCAGAGTAGCAGCAGCAGCACAGCCCAGAGCCAGAGCAGCAGCACAGCCCAGAGCCAGAGCAGCAGCACAGCCCAGAGCCAGAGCAGCAGCACAGCCCAGAGTAGCAGCAGCAGCACAGCCCAGAACCACAGCAGCAGCACAGCCCAGAGCCACTGGGCACAGCACTGATGTTCATTTCTTTGGTTGGGCCTCCTTTGGACCAGTGGGATCCAGAAAAATATGTCAAGAAATGGGTGCTTAAAAGAGTTATTTTGAGGTGAGTCATTTTTCCCCGCTACACCGGATCTTAGGGTTCCCCCACCTGCCAAATCCCACTTTAACCCCTGGTCCTAACGGCACCGGGTTAACGAGACGAGGTGCTCGTTTTGGCCGGCTGAGGTAGCCTACAACCGACTCCAGCTGCACATGTTTTTACCGCTATTGCTAACTGTTGTCGTTGTGGCCAACAGGCTTCCTCGTATTCACAGGCCCGCATCAAACGCTGTCTTATCAGGACTGGAGCTAAGTCACTACCCGATGCGAATCGGACTGAAATACCATAAACTACCGTATCCATTTCTCATTCTCAAGTTACGTTAGCAGACACATCTCTCCACATAAGGCAACTGATTTAGCAACAAAGCATCATAGAGTGTAAAATAAACAAGAACACAATGTCGCAAACAAGCAAATGGAACATAACTTTACACATGTTAGCAAACCTCGACATGTTCTCAAGCCCAGCTGACTGTACTTGGAATAAACTGTAAATATAATCACAAAGTGGCGACATTTACCGATTGCACGTTTGCTGTTGAGTCAGGTCCAGTTAGGTCACGTCCACTTAGGATAGATCCATCTTTCAGGTGCAGTTGATTGTTTTCTGGACATTTTTCCGTGCTACGCTACGCTACAGACAACAGGGTTTTGGTCTTCCGCATTCAGTTGCCGGGCACCACCCCGTCTATTACGAGATTGGAAGAAAACATGAATGCTTTTAGTCCTATTTAGAACATGGGGTAGTGGTGCACTCTTGTGGCCGAAATGAATATTACAACAGCAAACACTTAGAAAAATGAGCCTGACAAAAAAAATCCTGTTTTCACAGATGGAAAAAAAAAAGTTAACTTAGAAAAAAACGATCCTGGCAAAACTTTTTTTTTTTTTTTCACCTGGCAAAACTTTTTTTTTCCACCTGTTTTCACAGATGAAAAAAATAAATAAATAACTTAGAAAAATGATCCTGGCAAAACTTTTTTTTTTTTTCACCTGGCAAAACTTTTTTTTCCACCTATTTCACTGATGAAAAAAAAAAAGGAACTTAGAAAGATTATCCTGGCAAATCCTTTTTTTTTCACCTGTTCTTAAGTCATAAACACAGGAGAGAAAACAATTTAGATCAGACTTAGAAAATGGATCACCAGATTTTTTTTTTTTCTCACTTGCCTCTCAGGGCTTCCCGTAGACTGGGGAGGTCTAAATTAATGAAGAATGAATTGATATCAGCTAAATTTGGGTTATATGTGTATAACTTGCTATAAAAGTCCTTGAATGTGTTGTTGATATCTTCCGGTTTCAGCATGGTTTACCAGAAATTTTTCTGATTTGTTATGTTCAAAATTATCGTGTCTGAGTCTTTGTATTTTGTACTTTGTATATTGTAACTTGTGTTTTTTGTTTAGGATATTACTTAGTTGAATTGTTTTTTCTGTGATTTCTTTCTGAATTTGATCTGTGGGGTTATTAGCATACTTATCATTAAGTTCTTTGATTTGTTGTTCCAAGTTATTCTCAAGTTCCTGTTCCTTTTTCTTCTTGTATGATGAGTATGATATAATTTTTCCTCTCAGTACTACTTTAGCTGTCTCCCAGAGTACTGTGGGTGGGATTTCCGGAGAGTTGTTTATTTCCATGAAGGATGCCCACTCTTTTGTGAAGAATCTGTCAAAATCAGGATCTTTAAGCAGAGATGTATTGAGGCACCATCTAGTGGTGGGTTGTTTAAATTGTTCCATGTTGAGGGTAAAGGATACAGGTGCATGATCACTAATGATGAGACAAAAATGAATGCGCGGAAATGATTGATGAGGAGAAGTATGAGTATTCTCTGTTTAATGGATTTTTCAATCGCCAAATATCGCCAAGACCAAAGTCAGTTATATATTGTTTTAGTGTTTCTGTGGAGTGCCAATTCCTGCTGTTACCTGAGGAGCTTGATCTGTCTAAAGTTGGATTAATTACAGTGTTAAAGTAACCGCCGACTATCACTGTTCTGTTTGGAGTTGTGCTGTCAATTCTTTGATACTTGATTCAGTTTCAGCACCACCTAGTGGCGATTTGTTATATTTTCTCTCTTTGTAATCTATTCCTGTCATGTGACGAAACAGGAAGTGAGTATGTATCATGGAGACTGCTGTTGGTCCACATGTAGTGTTACCTGCTACAATCCATGTGTTCCTGTTCGCATCCTTATGCCTGTGGTAGCATCGTCCGTACATATTTGTTAATTTATAAGTTATCTACATTTTTACATAAATATTTTTGTGACATATATAATTGTTTTGTGAGTTTAAAAAGCATCGATGTTGTTTAATGCTATGCTGGCTAGTAATACCAGCTACATCTTAACGTTAATCTAATTGAGATAAATAACAAGGAAGAATGGAATGGAGACTAGACTCCATTGTCAATTTATTCATAATTACACACTGTAAATTAAAAACTCATATTTAAAGTTACATTTTGGGCATTTATATGCCTATTGTTAAGTTCTGGAAAATTCATTGAGATGTACATTTTCTACTTTGTTTTTCAGTTTCACCCTTTTTTAGCTAATAAACCTGGACAAAAGAACGTCAGTCTATGGAGTCTTAGTTGAAGAAAGGTGTTCTTCTGATGTTCAGGTTCTGTTAGGTGGGTTTCTTGTAGCAAACAAATGTCTGACTGTAATTTGGTTAGATGGTTTAATATTTTAGTTCTTTTTGCCTGTGAACTAATCCCACGGATGTTCCAGGTTACAAATTTGAGTGGTGGCATTGGAAGTGTAGGCCAATATAATCAGATTTGAAGCAATGTGTAGTGTTTAATGGTGTGTGCCTGTTAGAGATGTGTAGTAGAATATTTTCGGCTATGTGTGTGAGCTTGTGATGGATGTGTGGTGGAACAATTTGTAATATCTGGGGTCGAGCATGTGATAACATTGATTTCCTTTTAAGCATTGCAGACCAGCATAAACAGTTGTAAATAACACTGAAGAGAGACTTCACCAAGAGCATCCGAGTTGTAACAGTACAATGTCTTCCCTCGTAAACAATTGTGCGTTGGAGTTTGAGTGTGGAACACATAAAGTCTTTTATCAGTGATTCTGGGTTGTCGGGTGTGTTTTCGGAGATACCGGAGAAAATTAAATTATCGCGCATGCTTCTGGACTGTATATCCAGGATGGTTTCTTTCATTATCTTGTTTTCTTTTATGACAGTTTCCATCTGGTTCGTAAGAGTTGTTACCAAGGTTTTAAGTTCTGTATTGTGGGGGCGCTGCTGAGCAACCAATGGAGTAGGACGTGTGTTTAGAGGCTCCCGCAGATGAGGAGACGGTCGCCAATACCACCGCTGTCGCCACCCTGCTTAAGGACGCGTTCAAGCTGGACAAAGAGCCGCTGCTAGACCGGGCGCACAGAACCGCCCAGCCGAAGCCGAGACCCGGTGAGCGACCACGTCCCATCATCGCCAGGTTCCATTACTACAGCGACTGTGCAGATGTTTTACGGCATGCAAGAGAGGGTCGACAGGTCGATACCGGGAATGTGAGGATCTCCGTTTTTCCCGACCATACTGCCAAGGTGGCCCGGGCCCGGGCGGCCTTCAACGAAGTCAGGAAGCAGCTGTGTGGCGTGGAGGGGGTCCGCTACGGTCTTTTCTACCCGGCCCGACTCCGGATCAGCTATAAAGGTGTGGAAAAGGACTTTGTTTCGGCAGAGGATGCCAAGGCCTACGTTAAGAAGATGAACATTGGGTGATGTTTCTACACGATACGGTGCAGTAATGTCATGCCTCCATGCCTTCAGTTTACATTTAAATACTTGTTTACATTTGATGTTCGTTTACATTTAGTTATTTGTTTACTCTTGCTTACATTAGTTGCTCCTCTGTGCAATTTTTCCCCGACAAGCAGGGTGAACTGAAATTGATGTGTGATAATGCCTTATTTTGCGCTAGTATTATGCCTCCAAAGATATAATAAGGTATATATATATATATATATATATATAGATATAGATATATCTTCAAAAAGATATAAAATATAAACACCTAGCTTATTATAATAAGCTAGGTAAGCTTATTATAATAAGCTAGGTGTTTATATTTTATATCTTTTTGAATTGTGCACTTTATACACATCCTTATACTACATTTTATTACATTTATGTCTAAGCCTATATGGGGTATTTTAGTATTTTAGTATTAGTTGTGCCTACTGCTACACGTTTTGGAGTCTATGGGAGTTATCTCTTAGGTTTAGCTCAGGTTATTCTCCGAGTTGGTGTCACGGTTATGTAGCAACAATTGTTTTCCCGTTTCTTACACTGCTGTCTCCCTTTTGGAGACTTTTGGTGTGTGTGTGTGTGTGTGTGTGTGGGTATCTGTGGGTGGGTGGGGGGATGGGGGAATTGTCCTGGCTCTTTTTGGATGTATTTGGTTTTCCTTTTTTTTTTCATTTACACATAAATGTGCTCTGCTAATTTGAATCCCAGCACTCTTGGTGCAGGCACGCCTATTCGTTTCCTCAGTTGGAACATACGCGGTATGGGCAATCCTACTAAAAGATCCAAGGTTTTTAGTCATCTGAAACGGCTTAACTCTGACATAGTGTTTTTGCAGGAGACTCATCTTAGACTTAAAGATCATCATAGGCTCCGGTCTCCTTGGATAGGTCAGGTCTACCACTCCAATTTTAATTCTAAAGCTAGAGGGGTTGCTATTTTAATTAATAAAAGAATTCAATTTCTATCTACTGATGTTATTGCTGATAAAAATGGCAGATACCTTATAGTTGCAGGTACATTAATGTAAATAAAGGTGTTGCTAGTAAATGTCTATGCACCTAACTTTGATGATGTTGAATTCTCTAATAGATTACTTAGTGATATACCTCATTTAAATACCCATTTGTTAATTTTTGGAGGTGATCTGAATTGTGTGTTTGACCCAGTGTTAGATTGTTCTAGTCCCCGCACTATATCCCAATCAGCTATGTCTAAATCTTTCTCTGATTTCATGACCCAGAATGGTTTGGTTGACCCTTGGAGACTTCGTAATCCCTCAGCCAAAAAGTTCTCTTTTTTTTCCCAGGTGCATCAATCATATTCGAGAATAGATTATTTTTTCATAGATAATAGTCTCAACTCGTGTGTTGTTTCCTCTGATTATTCAAGCATTCTAATATCTGATCATGCACCATTATTTCTAGATATTCAGTTATCTATACATAAATCTACTCCCCCCCTTTGGAGATTCAACTCCTTATTGTTGGCAGATAAAACATTTTGTGAATTTGTTTCAAGTTCTATCGATGAGTTTCTCTCTTTTAATCAAAATGAATCTACATCTTATTCATTACTTTGGGAGTCGCTGAAAGCTTTTCTCAGAGGACAGATTATTTCATTCTCCTCCTATTCTAATAAAAAACGCAATGCCAGGCTTACAGAACTTACATCTGCTATTAGTAGCCTTGATCAAGAATGCGCATCCGATCCCTCTCCAGAACTATTCAAGAAGCGTCTTAATCTTCAGGTGGAGTTCGATCTTATTTCTACCAGAAGCGCTGAGCGACTGTTATTACAAACTCGTTGTACTTATTATGAACATGGTGACAAAGCAACTCGATTACTGGCACACCAGTTGAAACGTCAGTCCACCTCACGTCTTATACCTCAAATTAATAATGATTCTAACGTCACTGTTACTGATCCTGTGGAAATGAATGCCTCATTTAAATCATTTTATTCTTCCCTGTACAAATCAGAATTTCCTACGGATACTACCAAAATGAATCAGTTCCTGGCTAACCTTGGAAATACTACCATTGATTCTGACCGTGCAAAAGAATTGGACGCCCCACTTTCCCTTGAAGAATTACATTTTTCAATTAAAGCAATGCAATCTAATAAAGCCCCAGGTCCTGATGGATTTCCAATAGAGTTTTTAAAGAAATTTAATGATAAATTGGCACCTTTACTTCTGTTGATGTTTAATGAATCTTTGGAAAATGGTTTGTTACCTTGCAGACTGACTCAAGCTTCAATAGCTCTTCTTTTAAAGAGTGATAAGGATCCCACTTCCTGTGGTTCTTATAGACCTCTGTCTTTACTAAATGCTTATGTAAAAGTTCTGGCCAAAACTATTGCTCTCCGTTTAGAGAAGGTTTTGCCTAGTATTATTTCCGTGGAACAGAATGGTTTTATTAAGGGACGTCATTTATTTTTTAATACTCGTACTCTTTTAAATATAATTCATTCAACACATTCTGATAATTTACCTGAGATTGTAATCTCATTGGATGCTGAGAAGGCATTCGATAGGGTAGAGTGGGGGTGTCACGGGGATATCCCGTGCTCTCTAGAAAGTAAGGTGCAAACGCACACACAACGCTGCATAGCCACTTCTAATTACATCTTGCCGACAGAGTTGTCCGTGTTGCCGTGTTATCGCTGTTTGCTCTCTCTCTCTCTCTCTCTCTCACTCTCCCTCTCTCTGTTTGTGATGTCGGAGGCCGCCGATAGTAGTATTGGTAGAGTTAATACACAGCGACACAGTCGTAGTTTTACTCATTTACACAAAACATTGCAGTGTAAATAAAAGGACAAGAGACGTATAGTCTTTGCAATTAAAGGTATATTTATTAATGTACTTTTCACAAATGAATTGTTTGTCACCTGTCTTCTGTGCTGCACTGGACGATCCTCTGTTTTAGACCCAGAAAACCCAGTCCCTTGTTCAAGCCCAGCTAATTCCTAGGGAATTGTGGAATGAGGAAGACACAGTCCCAGTCATCTGTGTCCACGGACACGAGGAACAGGCCCCCACTGCTGAGGTTTACATGGAAGCTGAAGGCCAAGCTTACTTGATGAAGGTTGGTGTAGCCCCAGAGTTGCTCTATCCCATTTTGCTAGGGACAAATCTGCCTACTTTGTATGACCTCATTCAGGAGAGCAGGAAGAGGCTATGTGGTGTAGTCACAAGGTCCAAGGTGAAAGCACCCATGGTTACTCCGGTCCCTGAAGCATTGCCACCTGTGGAGACAGGCACACCAGCGATAGAAGCGTATATTGCTCTTGAGACAGCTCCTGATGTAGCCATAACTGACACACCAGACACTGAGGCAGACACACTACAAGTAATGCCATTTCATGGGGTGGAGGTCATTGCAGACCCGCAGTCACACAGGAGGAGAGATGGGAGAGGCGCAGACAGCAAGTTGGGGGAATCATGTTGCAGTCAGCAGATCAGCCAGAGCAGGAACTTGGAGCTCCAGAGCTGCCTGTAGATATGTTTCCCTGTGACCTTGCTAAGCAGCAACGAGAGGACTCTTCCCTTGCAGATTGTTTAACAGAGGCAGAGAAAGAGCCCACTGTTTGTCCCCTAGGTGAGCATTATTTGCTTGAGAATGGCCTTTTGTACAGACAGAGTGAATATGGTAGACAGCTAGTCCTTCCTAAGTCCTGTAGAGAGGAATTGTTGAAGGTGGATCACACAATCCCCTGGGCAGGTCACCTAGGCTTTATGAAAACTTTCATGAGGATCTCTAAAAGGTTTTACTGGCCAGGGATGTACACACAGACCAAAGACTACTGTAAGACTTGCCCTGAATGTCAGTTGACAGCAGGGAAAGCTGCAGCCCCTGTGCCCCTTGTACCACTTCCAGTAATCAACACTCCATTTGAGCGGATAGGAGTAGATATAGTGGGCCCAGTGGAGAGGAGCCAGGCAGGGAACAAGTTCATCCTTGTCATTTGTGACTATGCCACCAGATACCCTGAGGCGTTCCCTTTGAGAGAAATGACAGCTAAGCAGGTAGCTTCAGCTTTGCTTAAGTTTTTCTCTCGGGTAGGAATCCCGAAGGAGGTGTTGACAGACCAGGGCCCTAACTTCATGAGTCACACGCTCAGACAGGTCTACCAGCTGCTAGGGATTAGGAGAGTGAGAACCACCCCTTACCACCCTCAGTCTGATGGCTTGGTGGAGCGTTTCAATCAGACTCTGAAGGGTATGCTGAGGAAGTTCATTTCTGAGACTGGAAAGGACTGGGACAAATGGCTACCATTTCTCCTGTTTGCCTACCATGAGGTTCCCCAGGCCTCGACAGGTTTTCACACTTTGAGCTACTTTATGCCCACCAGGTCAGAGGTCCTTTGGATGTGCTGCGGGAGACCTGGGAGGAACATCATCATCTCCTATGTCCTGGAAATGCGGGAGCAGCTCATGAAGACCACGGCCATGGCAAGGGAAAACCTCCTCCAGTCTCAAGCAAAGCAGAAGGAGTGGTATGACCGGTCAGTTCGGCAGCGGAGCTTTGAGCCTGGGGAGGAAGTCCTGTTACTTTTGCCAACATCAGAGCACAAACTGTTGGCAAAGTGGCAGGGGCCCTACCAGATCAAGCAGAAGATGGGTCCTGTAACCTACCAGATCCACATGCCTGACCGGAAACAGCCTCTCCAGATTTTCCACATAAACATGCTCAAGAAATGGCACCCTCGTCCTGTCCCTGCACCACCAGCAGCCCACTCTCTCTTCATCCAAGCGGTGAGGGAGGAAGAGGAGCCAGCAGAGCAGTACTTTCCAGTTCAACAGGTGGAGATGCAGTTGGACCTGGACCACCTGTCAGAGGAGAGGAGGAAGGAGCTTCTCCAGATCTTGCCCCTCCACCTTTTCCTGGAAACGCCAGGCCGCACAGAGGTTATTCATCACCATATCACCTTGAAGAAGCCCAACCCTTTTCGCCAGCCAGTCTACAGGGTTCCAGAGCGTCTACTGCCTGTCCTGAAGAAGGAGCTGGAGGTGATGAGAGAGCTGGGGGTGATAGAACCGTCTTCCAGCGAATGGAGCAGCCCAATCATCTTGGTTCCCAAGAAGGATGGAACCCTGAGGTTCTGTCTGGACTTCAGGAAGGTGAATGGAGTCAGTAAGCTGGACTTGTACCCCATGCCCCGAATCGACGAGCTGGTGGGGAGGATAGGGGGTGCCAATTTCATCAGCACTCTGGATCTGTGCAAAGGGTATTGGCAGGTTCCCCTCACCCCAGAGAGCAAAGAGATCACTGCTTTCAGGACCCCGTTTGGACACTTCCAGTTCACGGTCCTTCCCTTTGGCCTTCATGGAGCGCCAGCTACATTTCAGAGGATGATGGACAAGGTCCTGGCAGGAACTGAGTCTTTTGCTGCAGTGTACCTGGATGATGTGGTGATCTTCAGTTACACCTGGGAGGAACACCTGAATCATCTTCAGCAGGTATTGCACAGGATCAAGGAGGCAGGCCTGACCATCCGTACGGATAAGTGTTCTCTGGCCAAGCAGGAAACCAGGTACTTGGGCTTTGTACTGGGGAAAGGGTTGATCCAACCCCAAGTTGGGAAGGTGGAAGCCATCAAGTCAGCTGGGAGGCCCACAACAAAGTCACAGGTGAAGTCCTTCATGGGTATGGTTGGCTGGTACAGTCGGTTCATTCCTATGTTCTCCACTCTCGCAGCACCTCTCACAGATCTCACCAGGAAGCACCAGCCCAACAAGGTTCGGTGGACAGAGAAATGTGAGGAAGCCTTCCAGGGCCTGAAGGGCTGGATGTGCAAGGAGCCACTTCTGACGAGCCCAGACTTTGAACAGCCGTTTACGGTCCAGACAGATGCATCGGAGGTGGGCGTGGGAGCAGTGTTGCTGCAGGGAGAGCCCAGTAACCTCCAGCCGATCGCATACATCAGCCGGAAGCTCCTCAAGCATGAGGGGAGGTACTCCGTGGTGGAGAAGGAGTGCCTTGCCATCAAGTGGGCGCTGGACTCACTGAGGTATTACCTGTTGGGGAGGAGCTTCACCCTGGAGACGGACCCAGAAAACCAGAGGCGGAGCGTTCCACTTCCTTTTCTGGAGGGGGTTTCCGGAGGATCGGACCAAGTGTGGTAAAGTGGCAGGGGTGTTTAATTGTGGGTTTGTTGGAAAGTTATTTTAATACTTTTCAGTGGAACAATTGTTTTGGAAATGTCTAAATGACCTTTATTATTGTTGAATTTAATATTGTGGAGTTATATGAACCAGGTAACTAATGCTAGGAGATAATTGATTACCAAACCAACTAATTGATGTTTCTTGGTAGGAGCCAGCTACTATATAAAGGTGGAGGCTGGAGCTCCTTAGGGGAGTATAGCAGACCTTGCTGGCAGAGGCAGGCCAGATCACTGTCATCTGCAGAGGGCCCTTATCTAAAGGAGCATTGCCTATAGTGGAGATTCGATTTATAAGTATATCCTTTTTTTTCTCTATTTTTTTGCAAGTTGTATTTTTTCCTTTTTTTTTCAATTGGCCAAATTTTTGTCTGCACTGTATATAAGCTGCATGGGACTGCACTGCTTGTAAATAAAACACCTGGACTGATGAACAGAACCATCTC
The DNA here is from genome assembly GCF_048128805.1 of Centroberyx gerrardi. Classification (NCBI taxonomy): domain Eukaryota; kingdom Metazoa; phylum Chordata; class Actinopteri; order Beryciformes; family Berycidae; genus Centroberyx; species Centroberyx gerrardi. The sequence goes on along the minus strand of NC_136018.1, from coordinate 25,008,580 downwards.
TTTTGTGCCTCAGCCAATCGGCCAACCTTACAGGGGGTACCTATTTGCAGTATTAAAAAAAATTGGTTTTGGAGATAAATTTATTAGTTGGGTGAGATTACTATACACATCGCCACAAGCTAGTGTTCAAACAAATGATATTTGTGCAAATTTCCCTGCTCTGACTTGCCCTCGGGCAGTCTAGGCATGATTGTCAAACGGACCCACAGGACTGTTACGTCACTCGACATGCGCACTGCGCAAGCTCAGCCAGTGTTCCTAAGAAAGGCAGAGTGAATGTGTGCTAAACAGGTCGTCGGTGATTTCTATAAGTTGTGCGTAAACGAAACTGTAAGTGTTAACTTGTTTCTCACGACGGGTTGTTCATAATAATGTTGATGTCATGCTGGTAAAAAAATAGCCTCCAAATATATACGGTTCATTAATAGACTATTTACAGTAGTTGTAGTGTTCTGTCATAAGCTTGCCCTCTAGTTTAATAGCAGCACTTATATTTTCTGTTCCGAATGTAATGTCAAGTAGATTTGTTACAAACGGGTGATGTGACTAGCCAGTAATGTAAACGTTGTCGCTTGTTGTGTAATCCTTCTATGCTGCTGTCGGCGGCCACAACACGTGCTGTAGACCTAGTTGCGGTTGAGAGAGACCTCTTGTGGACATTTGGAGTACTGCTTATAATAGTGTGTAGCTGACTGTTTCCAGCAGAAGTTGCTATTATTGTAGTTATTTCCTTGATTGTTCAGAACAGTTTGCACTAACTATATATTCGTTCTTGCTTATGTTCCTTCAGATAACCACAACTTCACAAATGATAAGTGGCTGTTTATTCATACTGGATACAGGGTTCAATGTACACATCTGCCTTTACTCCTGTGGGACATTATTAAAGATTGTTGACTGAACTCTTGGATTGCCGCAGTTTTTATAATATATATATATATAATATTCGCTCTGAATACTTTGCGCTAGAATGGGGGACACGTCAAGGCTGACGTTTATCGCCATCTCTCTTCACCGACTATCGACTATCATTGTATGCAGACGACTTGTTGCTATATGTGACTGATCCTGCATCATGTCTTCCGGGTATTCTGTCCATTCTGGATACTTTCAGTTCTTTTTCAGAATATAAACTAAATCTTCAAAAGAGTGCATGTTACCCCATTAACGCAGCAGGTTTGCAACTCCAGCAAGCTGACTTGCCCTTTAACATCAGTCATTCTGGATTTAAGTATCTTGGTATCAATGTGACACGTACATTTTCAGGTCTTTTGTCTGCCAACTTTACCCCGCTCATATCCAAAGTGAAATCTGAATTTCAGAGATGGAATAATCTGCCTCTCTCTTTGATTGGGAAGATTAATGTTGTTAAAATGAATGTTTTGCCTAAATTTCTTTGTTTCAATCGATTCCCTTATTCTTACCTAAACATTTTTTTGACTCCTTAGACAAAATGATTAGCTCTTTTATTTGGGGTGCGGGGTCTCTAAGGGTCCGTAAATCATTACTCCAAAGATGTAAGTTCAGTGGTGGTCTTACCCTACCGCACTTTCAATTCTACTACTGGGCTTCACACATTCATAAAATACGTTGTTGGGTTGATTTTCCTTATTTAGCTTGGTGCAAGCTGGAAGCCCGGTCTTGCTGTCCTTCATCCTCTATATCTGCTCTTATATATTCCTCTCTTCCAACCAAGATCTCAATGTATGTCAAAAATCCTGTTGTGCTCAATACTTTAAAGATTTGGTATCAATTTAGGAAACATTTCAAATTTGTAGCTGCATCTCCTTTAGGTCCATTGTGTAACAATCATCTGTTTCCTCCCTCATAGTTGGATTCTACTTTTTCAGTATGGCATAACAAAGGTATACAATGTTTCCTTGATTTGTATTCAGATGGTATTTTTAGCAGCTTTACCGATTTGTCGTCACTGTATGGATTGCCCGCAAACCATCTTTTTAGGTACTTCCAAGTTAGACACTTTGTTTCTAAATGTTTTTCTAATTTTCCCTCTTCACCTCTTCAACGATCTTGGGATGGTTTGCTTACTTTCAAGACGCAACGAAGAGGGATTGTTTCAGAGATGTATAACAGCATTCTGGATCTTTGCGATCAGTCCAACTCTAAAACAAGGGCTGCTTGGGAGGGAGAACTGGGACTTCAACTTAGTGAGGAGTGGTGGGAGGAAGTTGTAGGTGGGCTATGTACTGTCTCGTCGTGTGCTCGTCTTGCACTCATTCAGTTTAAGGTTATACACAGGGTCCATTTTTCTAAATCAAGACTGTCTAAAATTTACCCTGAGGTGTAGGATAAATGTGATAGATGTTTGAACCCACATTGTCATTTGAGCCATATGTTTTTCTTCTGCCCACGGTTACATAATTTTTGGTCCGGTTATTTTAATATAATGTCTACCATAATGGGAATACATCTACAGCCTTGTCCATTGATTGCTATCTTTGGGACCCCGGATGAGTCAGGTCAATTAAATTCTGTGCAAAAAGAAATTATTAATTTCACATCTTTACTAGCCAGACGTCGCCTTCTCCTACAGTGGAAATCTCCTAACCCTCCCTCTGTGTCACAGTGGCTCAAAGACACTGTGTTTTTTCTCAAACTTGAGAAAATTAAGGTCTTTTAATTCTTCATGCAATAAGCCGAGGACATCCAGTTTCTTTTTAATGGATTCAAGTACACTGACCTCAATATCCGTGGTGAGTAGATCATCGGTGCTGGTGGAGGAGTCGGTCTTTTTCCTTTTGGCCGGGTTGTCTGCTGGTTGGTGTGTAGCGTTAGTGTTTTCCATTGCGCAATGACAGTAGTAGTCATCGATAAATCTTTCCAGGTCTGTTGTGATATGTGCAATGTTCTCCGGTTTGATCAATGAAGTGTGTTATTTTCCTGTTAACTGTGGATGAGTTTTGTTGTTGAAGCGGATCTTCCTAGCAGCTATATGCCACCATGTTGAATGAACCTCCGTAGCTTCCGCAGTCTCGCGATCTCAGAGCTCATGCATCCCTCCTTTTTGTTCCTGGGAAAGAATGTTACTCAAGGGTCCATTTTGTGCTGTGGAGACCTGGTTTCGCTACACAATATAACCTCCATTGGACTTTTAAACTGCTCAGTGTGGTATGCTTATCAGCTGTGTTCACACTTATGACAGCATTTACACTTCATAAGTTATAAAATATGTCAATGAGCCATACCCACTTCCACCATATACTTTGTTACACTGTTTACAGCAGAATCTTCATTGAAGTTTGTAAGTGCTAACTATGAGATAAGTGCTTAATTTCTTCTTCTTTTTCTTCTAAAAGTCATCTTCAGTCATTTTGTCATATTGTGCTTGAACCCTAATTATTGTTAAGAGTATTATCCTCATCCCTTTGGGCATGAAGATGGTCAAATTTAAAGATATTCAATATCAACAGAAAATATCAGCTACTGGCACCTTCAGTCAAATAATCTGTATCAGTATTGGCCTTCAAAAACCCATATTGGTCAAATCAAGAAGGGATTGCAGATAGCTTTCAGAATCACACGGCCAGCAAAGAGATCTCAAACGTCCTAGTCTTTTGTAGGGGTATGCTTTCAAAAAGTCACCGTAAACCTTCGTTTACATTCATCCACTCTCTCTTTTTCCCTGAATAACCAGGCCTCTCTACCCCCGCCCACTCACAAACTACAATGCTATCAAAGTCCAGGCCATGGCCAGCTGTTCCTTTAGCAGGCAGACGAGACCTGTCAAACACTGAGCGTCCCCTGTGCTCTCACTTTGTCCCTTCACAAAGGCTCAAAGATAGCCTATGTAGACATATTGTACACTGAGGTTAGACCCTCTCATACTAAGTGGAATTGTGAGTGTGTGAGTGTGTGTGTGTGTGTGTGTGTGTGTGTGTGTGTGTGTCCGGCCTTGCAGAGCAGACTTTCAATATACTCCAATACAATACAAGATATTTCGTTGTGTGATAGGATCTTCACTCCTCAGCCTTCCCTTTTCTGCTCAAGCATTCTCATTGCTTCAGATGGAGCAGTGTGATAGCATGCACATATATGAGACTGCCCTACTCTTGTCTCTGCACCCTGTCTCATCTCCCCCCTATACAAAAGCCAGTGGAGAAGTCTTATAATGCTGATGCCCTGTGGACTAAACCATTCATCCTAGATGAGGGAAATGAATGAGGTCTTTGTAGATTTTAGACCAACAGGGATGCTTTTTTGGACTTCAGGTTGAGCGGCAAGGAGAAAGAACGCATTGAATGTGTAGGGAATATCCTCCCATTAGTGTAAGGAATATGGGGTCTTTACACACAGTGGCACTGGCATATGAAGAATTATTATTTTTCATAAGGTGGCACAGATGATAAAATTCAGTTCTCAATATCAGTATCATAAAGTTAACTATCTTTGGGATCTGGGATCTCAAAAATGATTGAATAATTATTAGTGAAGTTGCAATATTAATAGTTAATCTTAATTAAACTGCAGCATTATACCTTTAGTTAAGACTAATAATGTCATTTAACTAAAGGTTGAAGGATAACGTGAGGTCTTAACAGCAGAGATTGGTTCATACATTATGTAATACAGACACAAGAACCCATTAAATCAACACACAATTTATTTAACAAGTAGTAAAATGTAATACAAATTAACACAAACTATGTACAGGCGTGTGTGTGTGTGTGTGTGTGTGTGTGTGTGTATAAACATGGGTGAATAAGATAAGATAGCACTTTAGTAATCCCCTAGAAATTCAGGTGCCACAGCAGTGCTGGCAGACAGTACCAAGGAAAACAAGTACAATAAGTACAATAAGATAATAAAAAAGAAGAGGTAATAAGATAAAACAATAGAGGTAATGTATATAATATAGAGACTAATTATTGTTATTATTATAATAAATGCCTATTGGTATATATATACTGCATATATACATAATCAGGAGTTCAGTTAGGGGGGGCTCTGAGGGGCTAGGGTCCAAGTCCAGGTCTGAGTCATTGTGCAGGGTGTGGGGGGGGGGGTCAGGAGTTATGACGGTCCAATGGCCGCCGGCACAAAGGAACGCCTGAGCCGCTCTGTCCTGCGTTGTGGGAGGAGGAGCCTGTGGCTGAAGCTGCTCCCTGTAGAGGGCCTCAGTGTTGTCCGACCAGTCCAGTTTATTGTTGAGCTGCACTCCTAGGAACCGATAGGAGTTCACCATCTCTACCTCCTCCCCTGGATGGTGACAGGGGTTGGGGGCCTCCTACTCCTTCTGAAGTCCACCACCAGGTCTTCGTGATGTTGAACTGGAGGTGGTTGTTGTCGCACCAACCTACAAAGCTCTCTACCAGCTCTCCGTATTCCTCCTCATTGTCCTCCATGATGCAGCCGACAATGGAGTCGTCAGAGAACTTCTGTAGGTGGCACGATCCAGAGTTGAAGCGGAAGTCCGAGGTGTAGAGGGTGAAAAGAAATGGTGACAGTACAGTTCCTTGGGGTGCGCCGGTGTTGCCCACCACCACGTCTGACAGGCTGCCCTGCAGCCGGACGTACTGTAGCCTGCCGGTGAGGTAGTCCGTAATCCAGTCCACAAGGTTGTGGTCTACCTGCATCTCTGAGAGCTTCTCTGCCAGCAGAAGGGGCTGGATGGTGTTGAAGGCACTGGAGAAGTCAAAGAACATGATTCTCACAGCGCCCTCTGGCCTCTCCAGGTGTGAGTAAGCCCTGTGGAGCAGGTAGATGATGGCGTCCTCCATTCCAATGTGGGCCTGGTAAGCGAACTGCAGTGGGTCCAGGGAGCCAACCACCAGGGGCCTGAGGTGCTGCAGAACCAGTCTCTGAAAGGTCTTCATGACGTCTACAAGCACAATGACAGGGAATGCGGGAAGATTCCCCCGGCTGGCAAAGTTGCTGCGACACTATTTCTGCCTCCCGACCCTGGGACAGCTGTTATTTGTGTATTTATTTATTTATTTATTCATTTATATACATATTTATATATTTACACATTTGTATATTTATTTATTCATTCGTATATTAATTTATTTATTTACTTATTCATTTATTCACACATTTATTTATCTATTTATAATTTTATTTATTTATTTATATATACTTTCATTTATCCATAGTGTAACTTGCTGCAGCGAAATAAATAAATTTGTCAACTTCATCCATCAAAAGTCAGGGGGCGGGTTAAAGCCTCTGATTGGTGAATGAACAGTATTACAGACCCAGCAGGCTCAACCAGTCGATCGAGCTCTCTTTGATCGAGCTATGAGTTTGCACTGTGAAGCTATTACAATCCAGCAGATGGCGGTAATGCAACACTTATGGATGCCAACCGCCATAAAACTCAACAGAAGAAGAAGAAGATAGAGCTGTGAACTGCCGCGACCAGAGCCGGTGAAAGAGAGTTGCGATACTCTTTGATCTCGCCGCCACGCGATCACGTGGTTCATGTAGCTCTCAATAGTTCCAAACAAATCCGCGCTGTCAACCTGTTTGAATGGTTTTCAGCAGGACAGACAGCAGCAGTGACTATATTTACAGCAATTTTCGGTAAATATTAACGCATAATGTGCATTGATTACTGTTGTGTTCTATCATTTATATGTCTGCTACTTTATTATTATTATTTACATTTATTTATATTACTTACTTTATATCACTAGGCGGCAATATCGTAAAGCAGAGCAAGAGATGGCTACGATACTATGCTACTATGCCAGCTACTGAGGACTACTGTTTTAACATTAGTTTGTACAGTACTCACATCTGCTCTAAATTGTCTGTGCTAAATGATAAACATATAATATAAACGTCAGTCAGTGTAATGTTCTTATAAAGCTTGCAAAATTCAATAACAGTTACCCTTTCTCATTCCCTAGGTTACCAAAAGAATGAATCGGCTTCAGGATCCACCTACATGCATGGTGGATCATCCTGGTCTGGAGCCTGTATGTTTGAATGTGTTCTCACTACAGAATGCAATGAACATTTATAAAGCAGACTATGGGCCCTTACAGCTTAGAGGTATAGAGCAGTAAGTTTCTTTTATGCATTCTGTGCATGAATTGATTTGCCAAATAATATGGCCAACATGTGACTTTGGATAATACTGTATATGACAATAAATTTGAGTAAAATAACTGTGTGTTGTTATACTTTATTATGCATCCATGTAGAGAAACAACTGAAAAGCACACCTAAAAGTCTTTTAGTGACGGGCATAGGACAAAAGTTGTTGAATAAGTAATATAATCCCACACACTGTCTACACTTGCATGGTGCTTTATTACATTTCAGTCATTGAAATGTAATTAAGCACCATGTAAGTGTAGACAGTGTGTGTGGGATTATATTTTTTTCCCCTTTACACACCCATGTAAATTAAACGTGAAACCAAAAAGTAACCACAACACTGACTGTTCATACAGAATAAAATTATTGTATTATAAAAAAGGCATAAAAAAGGCACAACACTTGCAGGACCATAATGGGGTGCTGTTATGTTACAAAATCTACATCTGTGAGTGTACACAGGGGAGTGTTCCACTGTAGCACAAAAATGATTTATAATTTGATGTTTTTAGTTATCTGTTATGTATTCGTGGAACACACCCAACTACAACCTGACCTCAAGCCAGATAACCAAAACAACAAAAGAAGAGACTAAGTATTCAAATGAAATATATTGACAGTATGTGTACCTTCCTCTCAGTGTCTAGCCTACAGATCCTTTGTCAGCTAGTGCTGGGGCTTTCTAGGTCGCAGGGTCAGAGTAGTGATACCAGTGTGTGTGGTGCTGTGCAAATGCTGTGAGCTCCCTGATGCTGCCAGCTACATCGGGTTCAGACTGCCTCTTGATTGAACCGAGACACGTAGCTGCAATGACGTCCTCCTTGGCTGGCCTGTCAGACTGAGCGTACAGGTCTTCTGGGATGGGGATCTTCAAAACCTGGCTCACATGAGGTGCAGGGTCCTGGAACACGTGATCAAAGATAAGGTCCATCAACTCATCAACGTAATCTGTGGAGTAACAGAAACACAGAAGTCATCAGTTCCATTACAAGAGTGTACATCACATACTAGTGTGTAGCAAATTTGCAATTTTCATTTATAGATTACTTTATACTATAGTTTATACTTTATGACATTTGTATATTTATTGAATTTTCATATTTACAAAGTTTTGTGTGTGCAATAAAAATGTGTTGGTAAACATACTGAAAGTTGGCTCAGGGGGTCGGCTAGCCTCGCCATCGCTCCTACACAAATGGTAAGTTGCTATATCACATATTTAATATGAATTATGCACTAACAGTATTAGGTGCTACATAATTGAAACAAAATCGTTTGTGGAAAATGATTTTCTGAGTAATTTCGGACAATAACATTCCACCTTATTTAGTACTACAGCCTCTCCATCGCTCGACCAGCCGGTCCATCTCTCCACCAGCCTCGTCATTGCTCCTACAGAAATGGTAAAGTGCTATATCACATATCTTACAGGGATTATATAAGCAGAAATTGTGTTAGTGTCTAACTGTATCTTCAAACATCTTCAACTATTTAAGTGGCATTGGCATTACGTTTTGGATGCTACAGATATAACTGACAATTACATACCTTGTTGCTTTTTGGATCCTTTATAGATAGCTGGCTTGCTAGGTCATCAAAGTTAGTCTCCCATGCTTTCACATGTCAGCTCTTCAACAGAAAAATATGTGAAGTAATTAGCTACCTGCAGTTATATTTTCTTTTTACTGTGATCATCCATATTTATGCTGCTGATCTTATCACCTGTCATTGATGTACTGCCTAACAAACAATGTGTGTAATGACTGAATTAACCAAGCTACCATTCATTGTAATCAGATGTACTAATACAGTCAAAACTAAGTGTTGCTAACTTTAACAATAAATCTAATAACCAAAAATAAACTTTGTATGCCAACGAACACCAATAACTGCAATTAATTTGAGGTAAATGTAGGCCAACTGACATCTGGTTATGGTAGCTAGCGAAGTGTTGCTTATGTTAGCTAACTGCATTTAGAATCTAACAAGCTATTATCTTACGATAAACATTAACTAAAGCTGGCTACATAAAATACCACTATTGACTAAATTGATGAGAGGTCCGCTAATGCGTTAAAATGTCAAAAACTGCAGTCATTTCATCAACTTACCAGCGAGCGTGCCTCGGAAACACTGAAAATGAATGGGGTTCAACGCTGGAACTATACAGTGTTTGGAACTATTGGTCGCCCCATGACACGCGTTACATCCGCATTCTCCGATTACAACAGAAGTCTATGGGAGTATCGCAACTCTCTCTTTCAACGGCTCTGGCCGTGACGATTGACTGTGGTTTTCAATCACGCAAGATTTCATTAAGATCCGCACCGGGTGCTGCCATCTTGAATTAGGCAAAAGCAGTAGATTCAAGTTCAACCACCAATCGCAGGGCAGAGTCCGCCCCCTGACTTTTGATGAATGAAGTTGACAGATTTATTTATTTCGCTGCAGCAAGTTACACTATGGATAAATCAGTCCCTCCAGGAACTTGCAATTTTGCGATCACAATAATTAACGCAAATTCAAGAAATCTCCGCAATATTTGTGAGAGCTTGCAGTTTTGCAAAATTGCCGCAACTTTTCCGCATGAAATGGCCAAATCAACAGACCGCTTGTGATTTGGACCAATTGTTGCATTTCGTGTCGTAGTAACTTACATCATCGCAGCGCGCATTCAGGTGGAAGATGAACAAAGCTCACCTGCTTTGTTCATCTTGGCAGGTGAGCTTTGTTCATCTTGCAAAACATAACAAAAGCAGCAAGAATCGAGGTGAGCGCAAAATTCAAACTCTTGGAAGAGTTAATAGCTTAAACGGAGAGTGGGAGAGAATAGGGGGAGGCTGTGTGTGTGTGTGTGTGTGTGTGTGTGTGCGTGTGTGTGAGTGAGTAAGAGAGAGAGAGAGAGAAATTTCTTGCAATTTTTCCCAATTCCCGCAATTTTACCACAAAAGGAGCACATAAAACCTCGCAAATTGTATCGCAATTTTAGAGAAAAGCTGCAGCAAAATCAAGCATTTTTGGCCGCAATAATCACAAAAAAACAAAAAAATTATAAATAGATAAATAAATGTGTGAATAAATGAATAAGTAAATAAATTAATTAATATACGAATGAATAAATAAATATACAAATGTGTACATATATAAATATATATATATAAATGAATAAATAAATGAATACACAAATAAATTTAACATTTATATATTTAATGTCTCATTTAATTTGTGATTTATTTATTTATGGTGATAATTAAGCATTAAATCACATAATTATTTATTTCTTCATTTATTTAAGCATTTTATTATATAATTATTTATGTATTTATATATTTAGTTGTCTTTTCACCTTTCATTTTCAACCGAAGTGGACCGTTGTTTAGCTGTCGGGTATAGCCGGCTTTTCAACAACTTTGTGCTGACTGGGTTGCATCCTCATGGTTTAAATGAGGAATGCAACCTTACAGTCTTTTTATGAATGAACGACTCTTGAGGTCGGGCTCTCGTGTGAATATAGTAGCCTAATCTTTAAATTTAGTGACTATTGGTATGTCTGATTAATGAACGGCTGACCACTTGATGTATTCAGACAGCCCATAGTTTGTTGACGTATGTGTCTATATGTATGTGTATGTATAGAGTTAAATTGCACAAATGACTCCTGGTGGCTACATCAGGAACCACATTTTGGAGTTTAGTACAACATCTGGGATTTACAAAGCAAGATCTTCACATAATGATTCTTGTTATGGGGATTAGATCCTTCATGGCAAAATGGTGGAGGTATTTTGAAAGTGGTGTTTGCATGTATGAAATACTTTGAAGCTTCTTATTTTGTTGATTCAATGTGAATGAGGAAAAATATTAGTTACTATTAGACACTGATGAAGGCCGGAGGGCCGAAAACGTTCTGTTATGAAATAGTGCTTAACAAAGTAATTTTTCATCATGTGTGACCCTATCCTTATCAAATTAAAGGGACACAAAAAGGAGCAATTATATTGATTATAATTCCAGTGGGAGCCCAAATGGAAGAAAATATGTATGTTAATGTAAAATATGTAAATTCTGGAGGAGAGGAGAGAGAGTTACCTGTTCCTCAACAAAGAGCACTAGCCATCTTTGTTTAAATGTTGACACCACTGGCTGGTCCTCCAGCTTTGATCTAGCTAGGCCAAAGCTAGAAATTGATATCCAAGTGGTGGCGCTACGGGTGACACACACACACACACACACACACACACACTTAAAACGCATTTCGTGGCAGTCTGCTTGCTTGATCAATGTAAATGCCAACTTTCTCTTACAGAACACATCTTGGTGGTTCTGTTTTGAGCTCATCTCTAACTATCTTATATTATCAGAGAGAACTACTTTTCATCCGACATTTGAACCCGCAAAGGAATAACGTTAAGGGAAAAAATGAGATGCAATTCGTCATATATAGGCTACAAAACAAAACAGTCTGAATCAGACGTTTTACTGAATAAAACTGTACTAACTTGTGGCGTTAACGAAGGGGCTCGGGAAGCACTGCGCCTCTCCATTTTCAATGATGTAACGTTAGTTAGCTAAGGTACATTTAAGGTAAAACAAGCTAACTTACCTTGGAGAATCCACGGTCGGATGAAAACCAAGATGGTAAAATAAAGTGTGTTCTTCTTGTGTTACAAAATATATAGACCTTACGTTGGGTAGTATTTCTGAAAAAAACCGAAGCTGATGAACTTTGATGACTTTGTAAAGTCTGATAAAGCAGCTTGTCTTTAGTTGACTTTTCACTGGTGACGAGAAGCTTAGAGAGCGATTATTTTCCTCCTCCTGAACGCGCATGCTCAAACCTGCACACTTCCTCTGCTTGATTTTTAACCTGAACTTGCATTTTTGTTTTCCATTGTAATGCAGTAATTACAATTTGCTGAATATAATATGCTTAGTTTACTGGCAAAATTTACATGGTCATTGCCAAAACATTGTATTTATGTTGTGACAATTATTTTCACATCTTATGTCATGCCAACATGTCTTTATCTATTCCTACAACTTTCTGAAGATTTATTGATTTATTACAGTGTAGGGAACAATTTGTTTCACATACTTTCATCTCACATTATATAGACTATAAGCATTTTTATTTTTCCATATTTTTTTCAATTTACATGTTAGTGAAACATTTTCACTTGTGAATACATGTGAAAATTATGGATTTGACCTGCAACTTCATATGCCATGTTTTCTCACATGAAAATTTTAATTCACGTGTGAATGTCAAACTCACATGTGACTTTGTGACACATACTTTATGTGAAAACTTATCAATCAATCAACCTTTATTTAGTTCTCGGGAGACACACTGAGGGTTGAGACCCTCTTTTCCAGTGGTGCCGAGATTACAAGTAGAGAAAATCACAAATAACACAAAAGAGGAAATTAATGAATAAATAAACAATTAAATAAACAAACATAAAAGACAATTCAAAAAGAGAATCACACAGATCAGTCCATCCTCACAAGTACATCATTTAAAACAGGTGCAATTAAGGTTAACCAGAGTTGATATCTTTGACTGAAAATGTCCCAGGGGAACAAGGGAATCATATTTCAACAAACCCTGTAAAATATTCCAAGTATGCGGAGCACAAAACTTAAAAGGAGTCTTTCCAAGGTCCGTGGAGACACGCGGAACCTCAAGTATTAGACAGTCCTGGAGGTGTGTGTGGTAGGCTCCAATATTCCAGTGTAAAAGTGAATTAAGGTAGAATAGTAATCTCCCAACGAGGGCTTTGTAAATAAACATAAACCAATGCTGATCTCTCCTGATACAAAGGGAGGGCCAACCAACCTTGTTATAGAGGATGCAATGGTGGGTACTGTAACTATCGCCTGTTATAAATCTAAGAGCTGAGTGATAAACTGCATCTAATGGCTTAAGCGTGGTAGCAGATGCATTTCTGTAGATTATGTCCCCATAATCCAGAACAGAAAGGAAAAGCGCCTCTATTAGTCTCTTTCTAGTAGGCCATGGAAAACAGGATCTGTTTCGATAGAAGAATCCAAGCTTCATCCGCAATTTCTTAATTAAAATATCAATGTGTGTTTTAAAAGACAATTTCTCATCCATCCAAATTCCAAGGTATTTATAATGGGGAACTTGTTCAATACATGTGCCATTTAAGGTGCAGAGCTGAAGATCATTATAATTAGTATCTCTTGCTCTAGAAAATAACATATATTTAGTCTTGTCAGCATTTAACACCAATTTAAGATTTAACAGTGATTTTTGGAAGGCATCAAAGGCATATTGCAGATGAAGAATGGCATCTTGTACAGAATGTGAAAAACAATAAAGAATAGTGTCATCTGCATAGAGACGGACATTACAGGCTCTCAAGTATTTTGCAACATCATTTATATACTGAACAAAAATATAAACGCAACACTTTTGGTTTTGCTCCCATTTTTCATGAGTTGAAATAAAAGATCTAAGACTTTTTCTATGCACACAAAAGGCTTATTTCTCTCAAATTTTGTTCACAAATTTGTTTAAATCCGTGTTAGTGAGCACTTCTCCTTTGCCAACATAATCCATCCCCCTGACACGTGTGGCATATCAAGATGCTGATTAAACTGCATGATTATTGCACAGGTGTGTCTTGGGCTGGTCACAATAAAAGGCCACTTGAAAATGTGCAGTTTTATCTTGAAAAAAGACATTTATTAGGCACTGAACTATGGATCTCACATGACTAGGGCTACAGATATGCATTTTTTGAAAACCAGTCAGTATCTGGTGTGACCACCATTTGCCTCATGCATTGCGACACATCTCCTTCGCATAGAGTTGATCAGGTTGTTGATTGTGGCCTGTGGAGTGTTGGTCCACTCCTCTTCAATGGCTGTGTGAAGTTGTCAGATATTGGCAGGAATTGGAACACACTGTCGTACACGCCGATCCAGAACATCCCAAACATGCTCAATGGGTGACATGTCTGGTGAGTATGCAGGCCATGCAAGAACTGGGATGTTTTCAGCTTCCAGGAATTGTGTACAGATCCTTGCAACATGGGGCTGTGCATTATCATGCTGCAACATGAGCTCTGTTGGACATTCCTGCAGTCAGCATGCCAATTGCACACTCCCTCAAAACTTGCGACATCTGTGGCATTGTGTTGTGTGATAAAAACTGCACATTTTAGAGTGGCCTTTTATTGTGACCAGCCCAAGGCACACCTGTGCAATAATCATGCTGTTTAATCAGCATCTTGATATGCCACACCTGTCAGGTGGATGGATTATCTTGGCAAAGGAGAAGTGCTCACTAACACGGATTTAAACAAATTTGTGAGAAATAAGTCTTTTGTGTGCATAGAAAAAGTCTTAGATCTTTTATTTCAACTCATGAAAAATGGGGGCAAAAACAAAAGTGTTGCGTTTATATTTTTGTTCAGTATACATGTTAAACAATATGGGGCCCAAAATAGAGCCTTGGGGAACACCCTTTGATATATGAAGGAACTCAGATTGTACATCTCCCACTTTAACACATTGATATCTGTCAGAGAGGTAGTTTTCAAACCAGCCACACGCAGCAGAATCAAATCCAATGTAAGACAGTCTTTGTAAAAGCAGGAAATGGTCAACAGTGTCAAATGCTTTAGATAAATCAACAAAGAGTGCGGCACAGTGTTGATTTTCATCCAGGGCAGATACAACGCCATTTAAAACTAAGGAGGTAGCAGAGATCGTACTATGTTTGGCCCTGAAACCAGACTGATAAGATCTAAGAACAGAGTGACTGTTAAGAAATGCTTTAAGTTGTTTGTTCACCAGGGATTCCAAGATTTTGGCAAGACAAGACAATTTTGAGATTGGGCGATAGTTATTGGGATCACTTTTATCGTGACCTTTATGCAGAGGTAAAACATGAGCCGTTTTCCAGACTAGGGGTACTATACCAGATAAAATAGATAGATTAAAAATATGGGCAATATATTCTGTAATCAGGGGGGCAGAGATCTTCAGAAAGAAGGGATCCAGACTGTCCTCACCAACTGATTTCTTTGTATCTATTGTAAATAGAGCATCTAATACTTCACTGACGGTAAAATGACTAAGGGTAAAGTGAGAGGACTCATCTATGGCAGACAAAGAGCTGTCTATAGTCATAGGAGAGAGCCCCTCATCAACAGTGGCAGCTTTTTTCATGCACAAATTATCAAAGATGTGGCCTGCTGCAGCAAAATGCTTATTAAAGGCTGTGCTTATTTCCTTTTCATCAGTTAAAACGCAATACCCAGAAATAAAATGAGTGGGGAAAGCACTGGAATTATGTTTTCTGGAGGAGTTTATAATCTTCCAGAACTTTTTTGAGTTTGTGTGAGCACTACCAAGTAAATTTACATATTTACTTATTTAGTTTGATTTGGCTTTTCTCACTAAGGAAGTGCATTTGTTTCTTAGCTGTCTGAAGGCCAACCAGTGGGAGGGGTCACCTGAACGTCTAGCCAGGGCCCATGCCTCGTTTCTTGACTGGAACAATGAAGATAACTCCTCAGAAAACCATTGATTGGACCTGTCTTTTAAGTTTTTTAAATGGAGCATGTTTATCAACCAGAGAATTAAAGGAACTGATGAAGAAGTCAAGTGCAAAGTCAACTTCAGATATGTTAAAAATATAAGATAGATCATTAAGATAAAGGTCATGTAAAAAGGCTTGTTCGTTAAAATTTCTAAAAAATCTCCTGACTAAAATTTGTGGCGTAGATTTCTCCAGCCTCTCATCTCTGATGCAGGCAACGGGGCAGTGGTCACTGATGCCGAGATCAAACACACCACTGGCAGTATATTTATCTGGTCTATTGGTCAAAATAAGCTCAAGGAGGGTGGATCTTGATGGATTTTTAAGGTTTGGTCTAGTTGGCTCAGAGATCAATTGTGTTAAATTAAAATCACCTCCAATATCCTTTAGACCATTCGATATATCTGTCAACCAGTCTAAATTAAAATCTCCAAGGATTAACAATATTATTCATGAGTAGATACAATCACATGTGAAAATGTCATGTGACTTTGTGACACATACTTTATTTTCACATATGAAAACTTGTTCACATGTGAATAAAGCCAATAACATGTGAAAATGTCAAATTCACGTGACTTTGTGATACAGACTTCATTTTCACATGTGAAAACCTTTTTTCACATGTGAATACGACAATCACGTGTGAAAAAGTCAAATTCATGTGACGTTGTGACAGACTTCATTTTCACATGTGAAAACCTTTTTTCTTGTGAATAGAGACAATCACGTGAAAATGTTGAATTTACATGTGACTTTGTAACACTTTATTTTCACATGTAAAGATTTCAGTTGTCCAATTGTTCAATTGTCTCTATTCACATGTGAAAACGTTTTTTCACATGTGAATAGAGACAATTGAACAATGTGACAATGTGAATAGAGTCTCTCTGTCTCTCATCTCTCTTTTTTTTTCTTTTTTTTTTAACTAAACTAAGTTTTATGAACTGTCTGAACCCCACCACCACCACCCCTTTGACTGGGGGACATTGAACAATCAGAAACTGAAAAAAATGTTTTATAAATCGAAAGATTCTGTTTTGCATTGGAAATAGAAACTATTTACTGTAAAGATATATAGAAAAATATCCTTCAGTTGAAGGGAATAATCTTAAATTCCAATGATGCTGCGTTCGCGTTTCTTGATGTGTTAACGTTACTGCAGTTCGCTAGGGAAACGTGAATTACTACTTTACAACAGTAATTACATAACAGTAATACATGAACTTTTTTTTTGCCTGTTTTATTTTATTTTTAATTTTTTTTCCCCCTAGGCCTACTGTCGCCGCTGTGCGTCTTTCAGCACCAATGACAGAGCGGAGAGGAGAGAGAGAGAGAGAGAGAGAGAGAGAGAGGAGAGAGAGAGAGAGAGAGAGAGCAGCGCTCAGCAGAGGGAGGGGGGCTGTGTGTGCCCAGCCTGTGTGACACAGAGCTTCAGGAGAAAGCGAGGAGCATAACATTGTTTTTTCCATGCATGAAAAAAAAAAACAACCGAGCCCGACCCGACCCGAGCCCAAATTATTTATTTAAAAACCAAGCCCGACGGGTTCGGGTCGGGTTGCAGACCTCTAATGTGTAGTAAATTAAATGACTAGTTAGTAGGAATGTAGGGAATAGTAGGGAATGTGTATCTTGTGGCCATCCACAATTTGAAGAAACATAGTGGCTGACGGACAGACATGTCAATCATGGCTTTTTTTTTCCGAATAATAACGAGTAACTTCGGGTAGAAGAAGAATCTGTTTCCATTGCATTATTTGTGCTTTCCCGAATAACATATTCAGATTCGGGTACATCCCTAGTAGGTATGTTAACTGTTCAAATTATTTTATTAGACAGACAGACAGACAGACAGACAGACAGATAGATAGATAGATAGATAGATAGATAGATAGATAGATAGATAGATAGATAGATAGATAGTGAAATTAAACTGTAGGTGGGCTTGCTTGGGAAACAGAAGAGGGGCATCTAGACTACATCCATCTTCAGCATCCACCATCCCCAAGTCTTTTAATTACCAGTCGCACAATCTGCTTTGTCTTCCAAAAGGGATGGCCTCTAATTGTGGGCCAAATTAAAGAGCTTAATGAAACAGCACTGTGGCCCATTCATCACCACTAACAAAGGAACAGTGGCACAGAGAGGGAGAGAGAATGCAAGCACAGAAAATATTCTATGTAGCGTTGAGCTAAAAGCTTTCTTTGGATTAAGTGGCAGTCACTGTTAATGATTTCTGCTCAGATTCCACCAGTTATTTCTCCTTTAGAGAAAGGAATGACAAGGAAAATCAGTATGACATGACTGACAATACAGGCATGATAATGAATCCTGCTGTCTAAACTGAACAGTTTTGACACAGCAAAGAAACAATTTGGAGCCTCCTCCTCACACAGTTGGATGGAAAAGGATCTGGCATACAACTGCCTCTTGAGCTATAAAAAGAACAGTGCTGTGGGTGCCAATATGTATGTGTGTGTGTGCGTGTGTGTGTGTGTGTGTGTGTGTGTGTGTGTGTGTGTGTGTGTGTGTGTTTTTCAGTGAAGACAGATTTGACAGGCCGTGTGACCTGCCAGTGGTGGACAGATAAGTGTGTTTGAGCGTCCAGAAGAAAGTGGTTTAAGAGGCTCCTGGATGACAGAGGCCTCCCAAATGAGATTAGACTTTATTGTGAGTGTGAGGACCTGGCTGTAATTCAGTTTGAAGAGAACATCAGGCCTGCATCACCCTGAGAAAGTTCACACACTGCGATCTGGACCAATAAGGGAGTGGCAAGGCGGTAGGAAGGGCAAAAAGGAAGAAAAGAAAAATAAGAACAATAAACAGCAGAGCTCCTTCCACCTCCTCCAACTGAAACAGTTCCACCCCTCAGCAATAGCAGCTGTGTGGAAGACCAGAGTGTTCATATTAATTAAATACTTTGAAATATTGTGCTCAAACCATATGCAAAATGAGAAACACATAGGTTTTCATATTCCAAATGAGTGTTGTTTCATAGAAACTCAGAAAATCCAAGGAAAACAATTTTGTATAGAGATCTGGAGATTACAGAAGTGTCATTGTAACATTGCTATGACTTAATAAATGATCATTTGATAGGACAAGATACTTTAACCTTATTCCATGCCTTCAAATATGGTGACCTGACAGAAATAGAGGAACCACAGCATACAGATTCAGATTCAGAAATTGTCAGAATTATTG
This sequence comes from Centroberyx gerrardi, assembly GCF_048128805.1. Taxonomy (NCBI): domain Eukaryota; kingdom Metazoa; phylum Chordata; class Actinopteri; order Beryciformes; family Berycidae; genus Centroberyx; species Centroberyx gerrardi. The sequence continues at coordinate 24,989,736 of NC_136018.1, read as the reverse complement.
TCTTTGAGCATGACAGAAAATTGTCTTTGACGTGGCTCATAAAAGAGGAAAGAAAAAAGACATAAAAAGACATACCGCATAAAAACAAATAAACAGACATGAGGGTTAAAAACATACATCAGATTGGAGGTAAAAGTAAGTAAAAGTGTGTTTATGTGTTTCATTGTTTGTTTAAAATACTGATGGCTGTTGGGATGAAAGAGTTCTTGTAAATGTTCTTTTTGGCCAGGGGGACTTTGTAACGGCAGCCTGATGGGAGTATTTGAAATGCTTTGTGGAGGGGATGAGAATGGTCTTGTGTTATGAGAGTGGCTTTTCTTCTGACTGACTGGGTGTAGAGTTGATAGTTGGGGCTGGAGGGTGCCGGTTATTTTACTTGCTTGCTTGATGATCCTGGAAAGTTTTGATTTGTTTTTTACAGAGAGGGAGTTATACCAGGAGGTGATGTTGAAGGTGAGAACAGATTCAATGAGTGATTTGTAGACAGCTGTTAAAATGTCTTTCCTGACGTTAAAACTCCGGAGCTTCCTCAGCAGGAACAGGCGCTGCTGGGCCTTCTTGTACACTGAGTCAGCGTGTTGGGAGAAAGACAGGAGGCTGTCTATCTCCGTGCCCAGGTATTTGAAAGCCCCGACCTGCTCCACCACCTGCCCTTTCAACCTCAGGGGTTCCGAAAGGGGATGAGGGGGACCTGGGCCGGATTCACAAAACCCTCTTAAGAAAAAAAATCTTCTCAAGTGCCATTTTTTTCTTAACTTTAGTCTTAAGAAAAAAAATAGGGCAAAATGCTATTCTCAAAAACAGTTCTTATATATTTTCTTAACTTTCTTCTTATGTTTCTTCCTAAGAAAAAACTTATGAATAAATGGTATTCTTGAAATGAAAGTTCTCAAATTTGTTATTGATTTTTTTCTTAACTTTAAGACAGCCCTTCACCTGTCTTAAAATTCCTACAGTGAAAAGGTAAGCCTCTAATATCTATATATATATATATATTTAAACACATTTTAGACAAGTAGGTTATAGTTCAAAGTCTTCATAGGTTCCCCTACACCTAACATTAAGATTAACATTTATTGTAAAGCTTTATTTGGTGTAGGGCCAAGTAGGCCCTTGTCTCATGTTATTGAAAATAAGCTAGCAAATTTTACAGTTACCAACAGCAACCAATGTTTAAATCTTTGCTCTAGTTGCCCTAAATAGTTTTTTCCCCAATTGTTTTGTAGATGGAAGCACTTTGGATTGCCTCCTAGCCTTGTCTCCTAGCCTCAATGGTAGTAAGCCTAAAGTTTATTAACCAGAATTCAGGCCCTATTTTGAGAAGTTCTTAAGTAGGAAAATTAAAGAAATTCATAAGAAATGAGACTGTTACTAAGAAAATATTGAGGAATTGCACTTAAGAGCCTTCTTAAGAACTTCCTAAAATTTCCTCTTATGTCATTTCTTAAGATCTATCTTAAGAACACATTGGTGAATCCAGCCCCAGATGTTTGCCCCCCCCCACAGCACAGCTCCTTGGTCTTGGAGATGTTGAGCTCCAAGGAGCTCTCCTCGATCCATGAGGTCAGGGTGTCCACACACTGCCGGTATGTGGACACCTGGAGTCCTCGTCTCTCAGGTGGGCCACCAGGGCCATGTCATCTGCGTATCTGAAAAGTGTTATGCCATTGCCGGTGCAGGTTATTTCGTTTGTGTAAATAGAGAAGAGGATGGGAGATAAGACACAGCCCTGGGGCACCCCAGTATTTAAAATCAAATTGCTGGATTTAAAAAGTTGGGTTGACCTGTAGTCCCAAGAGGCGGTTACACAGGGGGTGTGTGTGTACTGTGTTAAAAGCAGAAGAGAGGTCCATAAATAAAATCCTTGTGTAGGAGTGTGGGGAGTCAAGATTTCTGCACACGGTGTCCAGGAGGGTCAGACAGGCATCCTACTGCATTACAAGCCAAGTTCCAAGATTCTTTGCATTGAAGAATCCTGTAATGTACACAGTTGTCAACTTGAATCTTAAATTGATTAAAGATCATATAACATACCTCTGTAATATAATGGAATGGAATTGTTTTACATAATTATTATAACTTTATGGAAGATTTCCAACAAACTTAGCACTAACAGTTGCAAACATAAAATAAACAGAAAAAGGCTTTAGTGAAGCCATGAGTGGTGCAGTGTCCTGCCCTGGATTTGGGGTTTGGTTGGTGTGGCTGCTCTCTGCTGTCTCTCTGACCCTGACTCCCTCATTCTCTTGTTGTCCTTGCTAAGATTCTGACAAGATTACCTTTAAAAAATACAATTCACTTGTTTCATATTTTACTAGCATTTCCCCGTTTGAAGGTGATCCTACCTGAGTATCACTATTTTCTACCACTTCCCTCAAAACTGGCAACATGACATGACAAAAAAGTCAGCTCTCAAAATATTATCCATTAATATTTATTATACATGTGCTGGATACATTGATTCTGATTGGCTGGAGGTTGTTTAATTTCAGATAACCACATGGCTCTGACATAGTAGTACTTATCACTGGTCTAAATTAATGCACCATGTTGAGACATGCTTAGGCTTATGAACTGAATATTGTTGTGTACATGGTCTGTGTCTGTCATCTGATTGTGCGCTTGTTTAACGTGGCACGGCTTCCCGGTTGAGTGGACTTTTCCATTTTTAAGCAATGTAGCCCAAATTCACTCCTGGAATGGTGTACCTGTGCGTTCTGGCCCAATGACCCCCTGGATATAGCCTAGGATTTTTTCCTCTGTCAAAAGATTCAGGGCTAATCAAAAAACATTCCCGGCTAAAGCCCCGGAAGCCCGATGCTGATGATGCCACTGATATTGCCCTTGAAATACAGTAATATCATTCCAAATTGTATGTGTAAAGAGCCATCATTATATTCACAGGTAACAGGTAACAGCAAATCCATGAGACATAGACATAATCAAATAACTTATATTATGTTATAATAAATATATTTTAAAACGAAAATGTCATATTTCTGTACATGTAGGCTACTGTAAGCTAAATTGAGCAATATGTCATATTATAAATTAAATATATTTTGGAACAAAAACCTCATTACAGTCCATACATATAAAATACAAAGATTACACATTCTATTAGCAAACATCATCTAGTATTATTAATAATTTACTGCACATGAGCTGTGGACATGCAGAGCTGAACTGTAGTTGAAGTGCAGATCTCTGTCTTCATCTGTCCATCCAGCAGTGTGTTGTGCGATGTTGTGCATTACTCAATGCCTTTGTCCTTCAGTAGCTTCCTCACAGTCTTCAGGTAATCTGGGTCTGGGTAGCTCTCACTGAATGAACACAAATTACACAGGAACAATTAGTTTGCAGATGATGCGGTAAGATCCAAAGTGTTATTGTTAACTACATCAGGCAAACAATACCAGTATATAACACACACATGCGCACACACGCACACACACATACGCGCTGCCAGGGTTAGGGCTTCCATTCCCACAGGTGCCACCCATACTAAAAATATGTACACTCATGGTGTTATCAGATGCTTTGAATACAAGCATCCAACAAATGGCTAAAAGACTGTGGTTGTACTGGGCATCTTCCAGTGGCCGACAGGAGGAGACTGTGGTTATACTGGGCAGCTCCCAGTGTGAATGTGTCTAACTGTATGAATGTGAATGATGAATAAATTAATCACTGAGACCCACTCACGTCTTGGTCCCACCGTCTGGCTGTGTTTTGTGGGGGATGCCTGCCGTGACCACGTCCTCTCCATGCTGGTTGGTGGCTATGGTGAACAGGAGCTGCTGGCTGAAGGCCCTGTCCAGCAGCCTAAGAACCTTCCTGCCCTCGCGGTTGTCAGGCAGGTAAGCCCACAGCCGTAGCCCAGCAAATTGCTGACCAGGGTGGGGATGTTTCTCCTGCAAGAGTGGTGGTTAAAGCTGCACTAAGCGATATTCCGACCACTAGAGTGCGACAGAAACCGCAACACATCTGTCAACATACCACAGCAAAGCTGGTGGACTACGGATACCCCCAAGGACAAACTGTGCATAAAGGCTAATGGCTAAGCTAACCTTACCTACGGAAAAGTGTTGCCAGTCTCGCTTTGCCATATTTTTCCCCTGCTGAAGGTTACATGTCCCACAATGATAAGTGAAGAGGTATGTAGCAAGTTTACTACTTTAACAAGGTTACTCGCCCGGGATACATAATTGGTGGGGGGGGGGGGGTCAGAAAAAAATGGTAATATAAAACAAATTTCCTGCATTTCTACACCTAACCTCTTGGATTAAGTCAAGAAACAGCAACCCTGTATAATGTTAACCAAAAATGTAAAATTATGTTATATTACTAGATTTCAGCATTGAGGTGCTTACATTCATGATTTTGCATAGGCATACTAACCTAAAAACCTATTATTGGGAATCTTGAGAAAGTTTCAGAGCGACAGACACAGAGCATCCCCGTAACCATAGTAACTCACTCTCACTCCTGCCTGCGTGCGCACGGCGCGAGAGGAGAGGGAGAGACGCAGAAGAGCCGCTGACTGAGATTACTCTGAGCACCATGCATGGGAATAAATTACAGTATAATAGATTTGTGTATATTTCTCGCTATTCAGATGGTCTGAATAACTCTCTGCTGCACGGTGCTGCTCTGTCTCATCTCGTGCGCTGTCAGCGTCTCTTTTCACGCCGCGACATTATCAGTTATGAATTTGTTTTTCACTGCATGAGAAAATGGACTTGTGGCGTGAGAGCGTGTGCAAAATGTCAATTGCGTGAGTCTCACGGTCAATGCGTGAGAGTTGGCAGCCCTGTGAACTCGCTTGACATTATTATGTATGAAATTGCCAATCAGATTTATTTACTTATTAATCGAAGGTGCCGGAATGCCGTTCCGGATCGTTCCGGCCCACTTTAACCCCTGTGTATGATAGAAAATTCTAGAAATAAAACAATCAAATCAAAGATGTGATAATTGTTGTCAACTTAATTAATAGTCTTTCTTTAACAGCAAATCACCACCAGCAGTAGTAGGAGTAGTTTTGTACTGGCAGCAGTAGCAGCAGCGGTAGCAGTAGTAGCAATAGACGTAGTAGTAGTGGTTGTAGCAGTGGCAATTGTATTATCTTAATACAATCTTGTATTATCTATCTTGTTCCTTAATAAAATAAATCTACAGCTGAATGCAAAAAACATAAATGTTAACATAAAATCTAAAATGGTGGTTTCTACCCTCGCAAAGATCCCCATAAAAGCCCTTATAACACAGGAAATACTTGTGGAATGTGATCTCAGCTGTTGTCAACACTTTCTGAATGATGTTTTGCATTTTGCAGAGTCCCATCCCCCTCTGGCCCTGCTAACCAGACTAACCAGATTTTCAGCTTCCTCATGGGAAAGAATGCTGCCAGGCTCCCCATAGGAAACTCTGCTCTACTCCTGGCTCTTACTGTTTCAGCAGTATTAAATATACTCCAGTTTCTATTTGTCTTTTTTTTGTAGTTATTTACATATATCACTGCATCAATACAAAGAGATGGAATTAAATCATTTTCAAAGATGTGTGTTCCATCTGTTTTGTCTTGCTTCAAATCAGTCACTTTTACATTACCTTTTTGGTTACAGGTTGCTCTCAAGATCACACATCTCTGAAATGTTGTGCTGTGTAGTGATGGTGGCAGTAGTCCACTTATTCAAGGCTCAAGAGGTGGCATATGGCAGGTCTTACAAGTACAAACTGAATCTGTGCCTACTATACTGGCTGGACATGGAAATACAGGGGTCCAATGAAGACTGGGTGTGCTTATGGATGGAGGTTTGTGTATGTACATGCATGTTTATGTAAGCACTTTCTTTTCCTTTTTTTATTAATGGATCCTTTGCACTGATGACTGGGTAACTCAAAAACATTTTACACTTTTATAGGTCAGATGGATAATAACAATGGCATTTTAACATCTCAGTTTGTCAAGCAGGGTGGGGAGGAGAGAGGCAGAGGCAGAGAGAGCTGGGGCGGCCCAGCTGGCCAACGAGGCACACGTGTACCCAATTAACTCATACATGTCTTCCAGTGGGTAAGCACGAGAATCAGAGCCCGATGACTAAACCAACGAAGCACTCTGAAGCCTAGCCTGAAATGGCCCTATTTAACAGACCAGAACCCACCCAAAGCAGCCCCAGCACCTTAGGTGCTGTCTTTATGTTGTGTTTTGTTGGTTGAAGTGTGCTGAACAAATCACAAGCAAAACCAGATCTCCAGTGGTTGGTCCATTGGTTGTTTGCCACACTTGGTTAGAATAGTTTTTTTCTTCGATTTGTGATTGTGAGGTCCACTTGCATCTAGTATATCTGTTCTTAACATAACAAGAAAAATGATCTTTCAAGAAACTGAGGAGTACTTGATTGATAGCACATGGGAACAACAAAACAAATTATAGTAAGCTAACCCTTATAGTACAGTAGCATTGTACTTTAACATAAGTCCTTGGTTGACAAAATGCTAATACTTTTAGAGACTGGATCCTCTATATTTTAGAGATATTGAATGATGAACTTTACGCAATGATTTTTTTTCCAAAGTATATGGATATGTATATAGTACAGTATATGGTTTTAGGAGTGCTAAACTTACTGTCTGTATGCCATCAGGGAAGACGTAGTTGATCTGCAGGGTGTTGTCGTCAGGGAAGCCTGGCAGGTCTCTGTGGAGGATCACCCAGGTCATCTGGCCCTCCGGCTGGGAGCCATTCAATGCTCTGTATGTCCCATTCACTTCTTCATTAGCTGCAGAGACAGCAAACCAGGCTCAGAAATGAGTACAAGACAGAAAGAGAGACGACAGTGGAGGAGGCAAATATGTGCAGCAGTATTAATGGTGTGATGGAGGACCTTGATGTACCAGTGGTGGAGGTCCCTGTCCATTCAGGTACTGGTTACAGTGGAACTTGTCCCTGCTCTGGCCTGAGCCCATATTGGTAAACAGCTGGCAAGATAAACACACAGAGAGGTCTGCAGAGCCTTGGCTGATTGAGCTATATCCACACAGAAAAATATTTTCTTGTAAACACAGAATTTAAAGAGGACTGCAATGCTTTGAAGGAAGACAAAAACATCGGAACATAGGGTTTCATTCCAAAATTAGGTTTCAAAACAGGAGTTCTCACTTTGCTGACATGAAAGTAAAAGAAATTTTGGAAACACACTGAAGTAATAATTTGTTTCAAGATTTGTTTCTACAAAATATTAACATTTTTGAAGATGGAATTGGCTATATTTTTTAGCTGTTGAGTTCAAATCTCAAAATATTTTTCTTCAAGAATCTGTAGTATTTTGGAATGACACCCTTAATTTTTGCTATAGATTTACAGTTGATGAAATCAACTTATCAATTAGTGCTGTGACTATTAAGCTACATATGCTTAGCTGACACCACCCAAGCAAAGCATTTGTTAACATAATTCTGATCATTACATGTACATAGAAGTTGATTAAAAAAAATGCCTAGTGTTCTGTTGTCATCAGTACCTTGAAATCCAGTCAGTTTTCTTCTTTATGCCTTAATGAATTATCCTCCTTTTCTTCCTCTTTCTCCTCTGGTATCTATCCTGACTGGAGTTCAGTCGTTTGTTCAAGTCATGGTGACACAACAGAGAAAGAGAGGTGGGTGTGTTGAGCTGCTGGGTTGTGATTCACTGTTAAGTGATCTGTCTGACTGGTGTGGCAGCGCTACACTTTGACAGGGCCTCTGGCACTGGTGTGTGTGTGTGTGTGTGTCACGTGTGTGTGTGTGCACGCGTGTGTGTGTGTGCAAAATTGTGGTTGAGCAAGTAAAGACAATGAGTGAGAGAGAGAAACAGACAGACAGAGAAAGAACAGATCAGCGCACACACACACACACACACACTCACACTTTATTATTGGACTTTCTTATTGTTGTCTTTGAGTAGCTTATTGACTGACAGGGATGGGTAGAAACATACATCATAGTGCTGGTGTTTCTGCACAATATCATTATAAGATTAGCATGTGCTGTACTGCATTTTAACTGTTGTCTTGATACATTGGCTAAAACAGGTCTCAGGTGAAATAAGGCTTTGGGATGGTTACAATTTTAGAAATGTTTGGGTGTTTATATTTTTACTCTTGTTCTAGCATGTAAATAAAGACGCCCAGACGCACAGTAACAGGAACACAGTGATGACTTGACTTTAGTTGGTAAGCAGCAGGGGTCACCCTAAAATAATTTAATTAATCTAGGTTTCAGTGGAACGTTTTAGTGTGCCATGGTCTAACTGCTGTTTCAGAGTATTTTTTACCCTGACAAGAATAAAAGAATAAAAACACTGAATACACTGAATTGAATTTTGTGGACATACAAATGGTCAAATTATTTATTAATATTTCAAAAACAAGTCATCATACATTTGTGAAAAGTGACATTGATTCTTATCAAATGATTGCTGACATTAAAGTAAAACTTATTCTGGAAAATATTATGGAAAAAAGTTAAATTTTGTTTCAATTAATTTCTAAGCTCAATCTATCTTGATCCATCTGTGTGTGGAAATATCACTCTTCATGTCTTCATGTCTCTTGTTTGCCCACTGCTCTGGAAGAGCTGAGAGGACAAAAAAACTGTAGAGTTATATAATGCCAGGTTAGCTTGGCTGGATAAAGGCAAAGAAAGGCTTTTCTTTGGGGTTTGCTCAACTCTACAAGTAGATCATTCAGACTTCATACGAGACGTTGTCCAGTGGAATTATCCTGTGGTTGGAGGAAGGTGGTGTGACTGTTTTTGTCTGTCTTGTAGTACATCTCTATATATCAGTTTTTCTGTCTCTATCTCCAGGTGTTTGATCTGTCTTGGTGTGTGGTGAAGAGGAGGCAATCAGTCACACAGCCACTCTGCAGTGATGAACCATGTCAGAAAATTCTTTACAGCTCAGCACTATTTAGCTCTATTAAGTCTCGCTAGCTCATTATTCTCTGATGTATAGGATGGATGTTTGAGGATTTCAACTGGGCTATCTCTTCACACACACACACACACACACACACACACACACACACACACACACACACACACACACACATAGGCCTACACACACATTTGTTGATTCAAAATAATGTGTTTAAGTGATCCTCCATCAAATGTGTTCCTGCCCACTGGCTATTTCGAACTGTCTTACAGGCATCTTAAACCATAGATGAAATACATTTTATTTTAGCAATAGCCAAGCTATGGTGAACAGATTGCCTCAGAACCTCTTTACCATGGAACATAACAGCTACAGTATGACACACACACACACACACACACACACACACAGCCATACACATATTCAACACACATCACACAGGCACATACATGCACAAACACAAAAGCACACATTATCATAGCAGTGATGATCTCGTTAACATTTGGAATAAACTGAATGGAGTGCAGTGCTTAGACTAATCAATAAAAGAGCAGGCCGACAGGAAAAGAGAGGAGAGACAGAGTGAAAGAGAAAATGGGAGGGAGAAAAAAAATGAATGAATTATGCATCCTAATCAGAGGCAGATCTCTTTCTATTTCTGTCTGATTCCATTTGATTTAAATGAATCAAATGATGACTGAGTTTCAATTTGAAAAGTAAAGATTTAAAATATCCATCTTCTTAAGATCACACCTAGTCCTACTGCTATTTTGATTCAGATTGTGTGAAAAGCAGTTGTGTTGTTTCACCCGCCAGACCATATGGCTTGAGTTTACCTGGGCATAAGCTTATTTCACAATTCACAATTACACCTGCCATTTTTATTTCTAGCTGCCAAAGGATTTTTAGAGTAGAAAAGACTGATCCAAATCAGGCTGGCTACCTATCAACAAACCTAGCAGCCACAAACAAAATCATCTGCATTTTTCTGGTGGCTGGTGTTAATTCCACGTCCTACAACCGAGTGCTATTGGTGAAAGTAACAAAAAATCTCACAAATTATTGTCAACCACTTATCAGCCATAACCTGACTTTCAGGAAAGAGCAGGATCACTGACACCATTCAGTCAGCAAGCACAGTGATAGTTTTTACAGTTTCACTGCCCAATAGCACAAAGTCACTGTACCAGTATGTCCAGTTTATTCATTTAGCCTGCAGTTAACCAAACCTACCTTGTACTTTACATATTGATGTTTTACTGCTCTCCAATTCCCTTTATCCCACTCTCCAACATGGGGCAAAAGACTGTGTAATTCCAGTTTGAATTGGAGTGTACTCAAACTGGAATTACAGACAGATTTTTTTTATTTCAAGTTTACAAATACATTTGTACAAGAGTACAAATTCCTTCCTACATCCTATTGAACTGGGGAATTAAGTATCTGCAGAGTAAAATCAGTGTAATATTGAGGTATCAAGCCTGAATTTACTTGGCAGTAGAGTTCCCATGGTGTTATCTAGTACTTTCATAATATTTTCATATTTTAACTTGTTCTACACTATTTTAATTGTGTAGAACAAGTAAATACATTTATATTGTAGTGCCTGTTCACTTAATCTGATGGAGCAGCAGTGTGTCCTGTCTTCCTTACCTTGTCACATTTTCCCTCTATTCAGGTAAGAAAGTTGTTAAATGCATGTTTGTTAATTTGCTTGCTTTCTACATGTTACAGTGCTTGTGAAAATGCCAATAACATGCTGTTTTTGGCATTCAAAAGAGTGTTACATGGTTAAACAAAATATCAAAAGTTAGCCGATCGATGCAGGCTCTGTTAGCTAGCATCATGCAGGGAACGCGTGATAGGGCTGTGTCGAGTAGGCTGCTGGTGAGTTAGAGCAAGGAGAGCGAGTGGTTTTTCATTAGTGTAATCTGAAAGATGTTGGAGTCATGTTAGGAATACTTTTGTTGTTTAAGTATAATGTCTGTGTTTTGAAGCATCAGAATAACTCCTGTAAATACAGTGTAGAGGTAAATACTGTTTTAATAATAAGATATTTGTTAAATGTTTAAAAATATATTTTACATGATTAAAGCTGATAAAAACAGTTAAGTTGATGTAATGTGAATGCTTCACAGGTGGAAATGTTAAAGGCTCTGGAAACCCACACAGGTGTTTTCAGTTATTTTGGCTGATTAGACCTCTCTCAGGTTGAAGTTAGGTGGAGCTATACTGGGACTTTGCTGAGGTCAGCAAACTCCTTCTACTAATAAAAATCATAAAAACATAAGTTGTCTCGCCCTAACGGGTGCAACAAAGCCAACAGGAGGCTCACAGAGATGTCAATCAAGGACGTCTGTACACGCCCAGACAGAAGAGGTCTAATCATCAAACTGAGGCTCTGGGTTTCCAGAGCCTTTAAAATAACTATTTACAAAACCAGTAAGAGTATCCAGTAAGAGTGAAAACAGTACTTTTATTGAGGAAAGTCTTTAAAGGAACAATTCATGTATTTTTTGGTTATTCTGGGAATACACCTGTGGTAAAAGAACATATGTAGAAAAACGTTATCTGATATTGATATTGATTTTTCTTATATCATAAAATTTTTTATATTTTCTGCTTTGGCTGAACAGTTTTGTATTGAAATGCAAAAGATTCATTATACAGACGTGAGAGCAGCAGTGTATCCTGTCTTCCTTACCGTTTCACATTTTTCCCCTATTCAGGGGCATAACATCATCAGCGTGGTGATGCGACATCTCACTAAGCGTTACCTGACTGACTGACTAACTGACTGCCTGCCTGACCTGAATTTGGCTCGTGATGCCCTCGGCTGCGCCGTGGGAAAAAAGATGTTGTACAAGCACACATTAAAGGAATATTATTGTGCCAAGGTGGAATACAAAAAGTTAGTCTTAAAGTTAGTCTTCTTATGTCATGACTGTCAACAACAAAAGATTAATAACTTTGTTGCCACTGCCTCCAAAAAGCACAGGACGCTCTGTCCATCAGTTATGTAAAATAAGCACAGATCCTGTACAGACCCACGGCGCATGTGTTCAATTCTATGCACTGAAGCACTGGGACACTGGATAACGTTACCTACTGTTACACTTTGTGGGGCAGCAGAAGATGTGTTACTGTTTACAAATTTGTTACAAACACAGGCGAATTTGGAGCAAATTGTGGAATGTTAAGTTTCACTTTTGTTTTCATGCTCTGTGGAGACTGTGGACTGAGTACAATGCTGCTGGTCTGCGCATCTCCAAATGGCAAACAAGACACGATCAATTTCTATACACTGACCAACTTGATTTTGTGCCTCTGTATGGGAAACACTGCATCTCACAGTCAAATGCGCCCTCTAGAGGCCATCTGACGAAGCGCATCATTTCACTAAGCATCCCTGACTGACTGACTGACTGTATTTGCCTCGTGATGCCCTCGGCTGTGCTGTGGGGAAAAAAATTACAATATTCGCCTCTATCTCCTACATGCTTGTAAGAATGTAATCTTTCCCTGATGTTATTACAATAGAAGCAAGCAGTGACACCAGTAGCAGCAGACAAGACAGTTCATGATGTTAGTCATACTGGTAACTGCCAGTGTAGACAGCTGGCTAAGCAGGCTATGAATATGTTACGGCTTAGCTACACCGGTTGCATTTCTGTTCCGTCCATTTTTATCGGAAGGGTCGGATCAGATACGCAGCCATTTACTTCAATGCAGCCTGCTGCACTGGGCGCGTATGCAGCACGTTGACAGATCTGCTGAGAGCCGGATCGGAGCCGCAACTCTGGAGATATGCATGGCTTCTATTTTTGACGGACTACGCATCCGTCTGTTCCGTATTTTAGCCATATATATATATATATATATATATATATATATATATAAATCCCAAGATTTTGCTTACTTTAGTCATTAATTACCATGTCAGAAAACAAAATAGATGATAAATGTTGGAGATGAGGTTATCCACGGATAGCCACAATAACGTAGGTGGTATAGCAGCTGAAACTGCTGTGCTACAACTGGGCTGCAACAAGTTTGTATACGCAAATGTTACACATGCTGTGTAGTTCAGGAGTTAGGCACTTGGTCAAACTAGTGTTTGGTGACCATCAGTTTAGCTATATAGGCTACCGATAGTGGCTACTAGGAGTGTAACGATTCTCCAAATCCACGGTTCGGTTCAGACCTCGGTTTTTGAGCCACGGTTCGGTTTTTTGTATTTTTGTTTTAGAAAAGGAAAAAACGCAACAATTGTTTCTTTATGAATGTGTTTTATCAAATCAATTATAATTTAGAACATCAAGAACATTAAAGAACACTATTTATGAAGATAGATTAACTTTATAAATTAACCTATAATTAAATTATAAACTAACTAAGTAAACAAAAATAAATAAAGAAAAAATTCACTGAAGACCAGTGAGAAAAGAACAGTGTTCGGTTGGTCATTCAGTTAACCACACATTTTTTGTAAATACTTCAATTAAGTTTGAAGTTCTTCTTCAAGAACACCAGCATGTCTACATTCTCAGGTGAGAGGGTTGCTCTCTGTGCTGTGACAATGTCCCCTGCAATAGAGAAAACCCTCTCACTGGGGACAGACGTTGCTTCGACACCAAGGTGGCGTTTAGCCAACTTGGCCAAATGGGGAAACTGGCACTCATTGTCCTTCCACCATCTTAGTGGATTGGACTCCACTGGGAGGCTCTGCACTGCCTTGTAACGCTCCACTTCTTCTTCCACCAGTTGAGGCCAAGGCTTGGTTGTCTGTTCTGGTTCCGCCGTAAATAAGTCTCCAAACAGTTCAACAATTGGTGCTCTTTTGGCTGAAGGACCACCATGGCCAAATGACATTTCCGACTGCTCCTCTGTCTCTTTCTTTGAGGCCTGGGCCTAGCAAAGACAAGTCCACAAAACAGTTGCAATATGTTACTATTAGATATATTGATTAAAATATTTGATGGCATCGGCATGAGTGTGTGGTTATCTTCCTCCTTTGGCTTCACTATTAGATATATTACAATTAAAATATCTGACATTTAAATATACAAATCTAGGAAAACAAGACATTAACAAAACTACCAAAAACATTGTGATGTAGCCTACATTTTTGATGGTTTAAGCTTTTATCATCTGTTTAGTTAAATGCAGAAATTCTATTAAATTGAGATTGATTTGCACGGCGCTTTTCACAACAGACATTGTCACAAAGATGCTTTACAGGTATCAGGGCCTTGAAACTACACTGTACAAGAACTGTATTGATTAAATTGATTTAATTAAATTAATTAAATTTAAATTAAAACAAATTAACAAATACCTGTGGTGGAGGGTCATCTAGAATATTCTCAGTCAGGCTGTTGAAGATCTTGCCGCAAGTGGTCTCATCCAGAAAGGGCAGAGATTTATGGTGCATTCATTGGAAGTCGGAGGTCGGTCTAAATGCGTTCCAGTGCGTCTTCTTGGGAAAACATGGACGCAACAGCCTTTACCCATTAATGTTAACGGTAGCTATCTGACAGCTGTAGTTACATTAGCAGGCTAGTTCATACAGCAAAGACTTCTACCTAGTAACGAAGCACAAGTCAACTGAATTACGTTACAAATGGAAACTACAAAGTTGTTACAACACGTTTTCATAACACAAAAACTACATATCAAGTAAAATCAAGTTTTATTAAGTACAGATTGATGCTATGACGTCAGCTGTGTTTATGTCGGAGAACTCGGGTGGAATTAATCTTTCCCGAATTTCCGACTTGAGCAACCGTTCTATTGCACTTTTCCGTTTCTCAGAGTTCCGAGTACAATGGAATGCACCATTAAAGCGTGGGTCAAGTGCAGTGCTCACATGAAGAAACTGAATAAGTGTTGGGTCAGAGTCGGGGTATCTGTTTTTGAAGTCTGATGCAATGGCAGATTTGACATCTTTCACAACTGTTGAATCTGAGACACTGCGCTTCATGGATGCCAGGATTGTGTGTTTCAGTGGCATTATCATTGAAATGGTTGGCAGCTGTTCAGTGCTCAACATAGTGGTCACTGTTTTCAGTGGTTTGAGAGCCTGAACCACGTCCTCAGCCATTTTAACGTCTTCATCAGACAAACAACGTCCATAACGTTCCTCTTGATGCTCCTGTCTGTAAATGCAGAGAAAACAACAACCTGCTGTTCAAGGTAGCGCTCAAGCATGTTGTGGCTTGAATTCCACCTAGTGGTAACATCCTGGATTAACTTGTGTAGACGAAGCTGGAGCATCTGTTTGTCCTTTAGCACTGCAGTAGTGCTATGATGGAAAAAAGTGACCACTTTCCTTACTCTTACTGGTTAACGCCCATCCCCTTCTGTGATGCCAGGTTAACTGTATGTGCAAAACATCGAATGTGTGGTGCAAATCCAGCTGCTTCAACCACATGTACAATGTTACATTGTCCGTTGTCACAGGGATGGTGACGTTTGGTCTGTCAACTTTCCATTCTGCTACAGCTCCCTGTAGTATTCCTGCCAAATGATCACTTGTGTGACTTAAACAGCGCGTCTGGAGAACAGGGTTCACAATTACCCAGTTATATTGTGATGAAGCTCTCAGTTGCACTGGAGGTCCACCCATCTGTAGTTAAACCCCGATTGCCTTGGAAATTGCTTGAGCACGGTCCGAGTTAGCCTGTAGCTTCATTCTAAAGGCTTTGGGAAGAGTTACCTGGGTCTTCTTTCGTGTGCTGCTGAGGTTAATTTCGGGATGATGTCTTCGGATATGCGCTTGTATATTTGATGTGTTGCCTGTCGTGTGAGGAATTTTTGTGAAACATCTATGACAAATTGTTTCTGTTTTGTCCACGACACGATTGCCATCCCTAGAGCGGGGAGGAGTGGTGGTCATGGCTGGCTGTCGCAGGGGTCGCTGATGCTGTTGAACAGTCCAATGGCCGCCGGCACAAAGGAACGTCTGAGGTGCTCTGTCCTGCAGCGTGGGAGGAGGAGCCTGTGGCTGAAGCTGCTCCTCATCATCCTCAGCACATCGTAGAGAGGGTGAGGGGTTCTTCAGGAAGGCATTGATCTTTCCCCTCTTCCTCCTCTCTGCCACTGCCTCCAGACTGTCCAGTTTGAGTCCAACAACAGAGCTGGCCTTCCTCACCAGCTTATTAAGTCATCAGCAGAGGGGGGGCATCAGCAGAGGTGTGGATGGGGGCAGAGGTGGTGGTGGTTTGGGGGCGAGACTGTCTTTCTGAGTCAAACCTATTGAAAAGTTGAAATTGAAATTGAAAAGTTAGACAATGACATCATTTAAGATCAAATAACGCAGCCACGTTACTGTGTAATACATTTTTTTGTTAACGTCTAATTAGGAATAGTTCATACGTTGTTAGGGACCTGTAAAATGAAGGGTTACCCAAACTGTTCATCTATGGGAGATTATTCTTTCTTTGTGTGTTTTTATCTATCTGAGGGATATTCCACACAGGAGGCTAAGAAATAGCCTCCTTACAATACGCCGTCGTCGTGGGTGGCAGCCCATCACAGCAGCTCACACTTTTCTTCTCTACTTTTCTATTTTTTCTCAATATTTGAGCTAGTTGTTTTTTTTAGTTGTTTTTTTAACATCTGTTTATTGACAACAGAACAAACACACAAACTAACAGCAAATGCCCAGGAAAAAATAAAAATAAAAAATGGGAAAGAAGGAAAAACATTGGCGGTAACACAAAAGAGGAAAAGTTACACATAATGTATCACATAAGTTACAAGGTGTTGACATATGACACAGTTAACCTGTTAGACCATTAACCATTCACTCCAATTTTTCAATCAGACTAACGACAGGTTGCCAGATTTTCTGAAAGAGTCCTTCTCTGTTTGACATAGTGAATCTGATTTTTTCTACAATAGATGTAATACATTTCCTAATTCCTTCAGCCACATATCAAACTTTGGGAACTTCTCAGATTTCCAGAATTGTAGCAGCAGTTTTCTGGCTAGCAATGTGGATAGAGAGATGGCCTGCGCTTCATACCTATCCTTCACTCTACCTGGCTCAACCACCCCAAATAGCGCGGTTAGAGGGGCAGGGGGAAACTCCTTATTAAAAGCTTTGGCAAAAAAATCAAATAAATGACCCCAAAAAGTTTGCAACCTATGACATTGTAAGAATTGGTGAGATAGAGTTCCTTGATCTTTTGAACATTTCACACAGAGGGTTGAAGTATCTTTGAATATTTTTTGTAATCTAGTGGGAGAGAAGTGCAATCTATGCACCACTTTGAATTGTATCAAAGTATGCCTAGCATTTATTGAACTACTGTGAATATTTTCAATACAGGTTTCCCACACTTCGTGTGTAATTTCAGTGCCCAATTCTTTCTGCCTGTCTTCCCTGAATGAATTTGACGATGGACTGTTTAGATTGTGTAGAATGTTGTAAAAATGAGACACAGCGCCTTTAGTATATGGTTTAATAGTCAAGAGACTATCTAAAGCAGCATGATGAGGTTTCTGCTTGTACAATGGGACATGAGCCCTTAAAAAGTGTCGCAATTGTAGAAAACGGAAGAAATGTGATGTTGGGAGCTGAAATGTCTGCTGCAGTTGCTGAAAAGAGGCGAGGTGATCATTAATATATTAATCTCTCAGAGAGATGATACCCTTCTCCCTCCAGGTTGTGAAGACCGGGTCCTCCAGACCTGGTCTAAATGCATGATTGGAGCATATAGTAGTGTCCAGGTATATTTTAGGGGCTTTCAATATTGATAACACCTGAGACCAAACTTTTAAGGAGTTATGGATTATGGGGTTATTCCCGTATATGGCTTTTTTAGTCTTTGTAGGACTGTTAAGGAGTGCTAGGAGACATGAGCGCTTACAAGAAAGGTGCTCAATCTGTAGCCATGCAGGCATTTCTTCCAGGTTACTGCCAGGAGGGCAACCACGCCAGAAAGAGAAAATATTTAAATGGACAGCCAGATAGAACAATTTAAACCGGGGGAGACCAAATCCACCTTCACTCCTACCTTTACTTAAATGCTTCCTGGAAATTCTGGGTACTTTACCAGACCAAATGAAAGATGAAACAACAGAGTCTAGCTTCTTGAAGTACAATTGAGGGATGCTCACTGGAATTGACTGAAAAATGTATATAAACCTAGGCAACGTTACCATTTTTATGGCATTGATGCGTCCCCATTGAGATAGGCAAGGTGTTCCAAAACTCTATGTTTTTCTCCAATTGTTTCATTTTCTTATCCCAATTATGCTCCAATAGCTGGCCCAGTTTTCTTGTAACTATAATACCCAAACTTACAAATTTATCTAAGACAATCTTAAATGGGATAGTCTTCAGGAATGCCTTGTCTACCAGTTATGATAAAGGCATTAGTTCACTCTTTACCCAATTTATCCTATACCCTGAGAATGAGCCAAATTTGTTTACTAGATCCAGCAGGGGGGCAATAGAAGCTTTAGGATCCAAGATGAATAAAATGACATCATCGGCGTAGGCCGAGAACTTATGTGAATACCCCCATGTGTTATTGGACGTATCTCAGGACTTAAGCGTATACGTGAAGCCAGGGGTTCTAGCGCTAAAGCGAAAATAAACGGCGAAATAGGATCGCCCTGGCGTGTACCTCTATATAATCGAAAGGGATTTGATATATTTTGGTTTGTAACCACAGAGGCTGTGGGCTCTTTATAAATTATCCTTATCCAATTAATAAATGAATCATTGAAACCAAATTTAGCTAAGACGGACAGCATACTGTATAAGGCCATTCAATTTGGTCAAAAGCCTTTTCGGCATCAAGGGAAATTACAACTGAGTCTTCTATGCTACGGGCAGGACTGTACATAATATTCCCGTGGGAGATAGTAGTCTCCAGATATCCACAATGTTCAGATTTTTTAATATCGTATTTAAAAACTGTCCGGATTTTGACTGTTGCAATGAGGTTGAAGAGGTCTTAAGTTTGCAGTAGGGTTGGGCGGTAATACGGTAATACGGTATCCCGGGGTATTTGAAAATAGCAACGGTGCCCGTTTCATGACCGTCATAAAAAAAATTCTGGTAGAAGAAGAGGAGAGAGATGCCCAACCTGCACCCCCATAAAAAAAGATAACTTTGGGCAGTCTCTTGCAAAAAAGGTCCCGTCGGACTCGGCACCATGGAGGAGCGAGCAGAATCAGAGATGACCGCCTACTGTCGCGAGCCTGTGATTCACGGAGACGAAGATCCCCTTCTCTGGTGGAAATCAAATGGAGCCAGCCGCTTTCCGCTGATGTCGAGGGTGGCCTGAAAGTACTTGTGCGCGTGTGCCACAAGCTCACCATCAGAGCGGGTGTTCAGCACCACAGGCAAAGTTGTAAGTCCGTTACGTGCCCTGCTCAAGCCGGAAGTAAATATGCTTGTTTTTCTGGTGAAAAACCTAGAATAGGCTTCAAGAATAGCCTAACGTTGCGGTCTGTAGGATACGCTTTTATGCCCATTTTCGTTACTGCCGTTTTTGTTATTTATTGTTATTTTGTTATTATTTGATAAGCCTACTGGATGCTATAGGCTTTTAATTTAATTTATTTGTACTGGATTGCAGCCCATAGACAATTTGTTGTTAATTTCATTCCATTTGGTTGACAGACGTCCGAGAATTAATTTAATGTCCTTGCACTATTTTTTATTTACCTTAGGCAACCCGCTGTATTTGCACTCAAGTTTTATATTTGTTATTAATAGATGATACATACATCATCTATAATAGATGATGATACAATGTGATTTTTAATCAGATGGTAATACCGTATACCACGGGAAAATTTCGGGAAGGTTTAACGGTGTCAAAAATTGGATACCGCCCAACCCTAGTTTGCAGGTAGATCTAAAGGCAGTAGCGAACCGTGACGCTTAAACCTTGGCCCTCTGACCCCCCTTCCCCCGTCGGGAAAAAAGCAAATCACCAGCTTAGTTTACTGTGTCCTCTCCTATAGTACTGCAAAAGTTACCTATGACAATTCTAGCTCTGAAACAAAAATTAAGACGCTAGTCCAGCCTTAGCAATGCAACAAGCAAACAGCACGGAGAGAGTGAGAGTTATCACCAAAACAAAAAACAGCTAATCTCTTAAGCAAAATGCAAATCCTCCTGACAAATAATTGCATCATCACACAAGCTGTGTGTGCACTTCAGCGGAATATGACAACGGGTTGGGGTGCAAAACGCATGACAGCAGACAGCCACCCCCTCCTACCACACAAAACCAACAAAATTTCATGTAAGCCAAGCCTATACATCATGATGACAGCGCACATACAGCCAAGCAACCATCAGCGACAGACACTTCAGAACCATGGACAGTGTGCAGCCGCAGCGACACATTGTGTCCGGACACAATGTGTCGCTGCGGCTGCTGTGCACGCTGTCATGATACAGCACGCACACAGCATTACATGAAATTTTATGCACATTTACGGTAAATGTGCATAATGACCGCTGAGTTGGTAAATTTACAGATTGACTGGTAATTCTGCACAATGACCGTTTCCCAAATAAACCTTAACATACACAAAACAGTGGCAGCGGCGGCCAGAATAAAATCAGTTGGCACGGCGGCCTATACGTTTTTAAATAACTTACCCTTTGATGATCGCATTACTTGAATACA
Organism: Centroberyx gerrardi; assembly: GCF_048128805.1. Taxonomy (NCBI): domain Eukaryota; kingdom Metazoa; phylum Chordata; class Actinopteri; order Beryciformes; family Berycidae; genus Centroberyx; species Centroberyx gerrardi. Next base: position 24,969,153 of record NC_136018.1, on the reverse strand, counting down.
AAGTCCATCCTCCTGTCCTTTTGGATGAAGTGGTTGATGGCGGGGTCATGCAACTGATCCTTTGCTTTTAATTTAATCAGCAATTCCTTCTCGATGGATATTAAGGCCAAGTCTGACAGTCGGCCCTGCCCAGTCGTGTTCCTCGAGTAAGTTTTTATGCGCTTCAGCGCAGAGAATGACCTCTCCACAGAGGCAGTGGACACAGAGATTGTCAGGATGAGGCATGTGAGAGTGTGCACTTGTGCCATGCTTTCTTTCAGTTCTTTTTTGAGGAGAAACTGATGAATGTCGGCTGGGCTCTTACCCGCAAAGTCAGACATGCCGTACATGACAGTGAGCTCGGTGTAGAGTCGGGGCTGGTCGAAATATGCACCATAGCTGTCCATCAAACTTGAAAAGGCAGCATTGGGGAAAATGGTCACTGTAATGCCCGAACTGTTGTGGATCCAGAAGGGCCAGGAACGCCAGCTTTTTGTGATCACTAAAGCGGTTGGCAATCTGGGTTAGGAGGCTGTCAATTATGCTGCAGTAGAGCTCCCTGTACCGTGCGCAAACGTCTCCTTGAGCCCGCGGCCGCACGGAGGGCCAACCAAAGACTGGGTTTCTTCGTAGACCCTGTCGAACTTCTCTTTCTCCTTTTCAATTGTTCTGTGAAGCTCATCCACTCTGACCCCTTTGTTTTGGAGAATTCCAAAGACAACATCCGAGTACGAGAAGATGGCGTGGAAGGTGACCTCGGAATGACAACTCCTGCTTGCCCAACAACACCACGCAGTTAATGAGACGTTTCAAAATGTCCTGGTTCCTCCTAACCTTCACATTATGAGCAATGACATCCTGGCGTTGTTGCTCATTCAGCTGGAGCTCTATCCTGGTGCCCCCAAATGTTTTAAGGCGAATAGTAGCTTTCAGATGACTTGAAGCGTTTTGATGGCGATGGGCTGACTTGGATAAACTTCCTAAATCAGAAAATCCATCTTTGGCCCAGGACCCACTCTCCGCGCCAAAAAGCAAACAATCCCAGCAGTAAAGCTTTTGCTCCTTGGTTGATCCTGTCATCCACGGGTATCGCATATAATTGGTGGAGTTGAAATGCCTTTCAAAAGCTTTGGTTTTCTGCACCAAATTAAGCTCTGGTGTGGGTCTTCCTCTTCCGATTAACTCCAACTTTTCATTAAAAGTTAACCTTGAAAATGGCGTCAATAACAAATCCGAAACAATGTCCTCCTCACTAGCGGGAACATTACTGCCATTGTGAAGTAAACCAACAAGCTAGCTAGCTAGCTAGTTTATTAGCTTGTGATTCGTGTCCCTCACAGCGGGCGGAACTTGTCATAAAGTTAGCGATAACAAAGCCCACCCATTTAGAGGGAAGATATGATTGGTCAATTTTACTGTCATTTGAAATTAGTCTCTCATTGAATTACTATTACTCGGCCCTCTGTGAAATTATAGCGGGACCACCAATCACAGAGCTGCATAGCATTTTCTTCCCAACAACTGCAGAGTCAGCAAAATTCTGATGTGACAGGGGCTTCTTTCATTTAACCCTTCACATTCCAACACAAACTGAATAGGCAGGTTTGAAAGGTTTATTTCCTCAGAAACATTTTGTTTAATGTTGATTGTCAAATTATGAATTAATAAAATAAAATTAGAACAGATGACTTTTTAAATTTAATTTTTTTTTTAGAATATCTTAGGCCCTCTCTGAGGGCCTAGAGGGCCCTGACGGTTCCCCCCTGTCTAAAGGTCTAGGTTCTAAGAGGAGACAGGTGTATGATGAAGTAGTGAAGTACACAATGACATTTCTTAATCCTTCCCTTAATAACTCACACCAACAACCAAATACCTTTATGTTTAACTGTAGTGTATTATTGTTTCTTTTTCCTGTCTTATTTCCTTTCAGTTAGAACAATAACCTTGCATATATGTTCTTTCATTTACAGTACTACACTTCCCATTTTGCTATAGGAATTTTTGAACTCGTACACATCTTGGGCATGAAACAAAATTGCACCCGCAACCGGGACTAATTACAACTTGAAATGATACAAAATTCCTAATATTGACTAATTTATAATCAATTTGCACAGAGAACCTAATATGGCTAACTAAATTATTCACTATGGCAACCAATTTTAGCTAGGCAATTCAGGTTCAAACCCAGTGTACTTCAACCACAATTTTTAAATGTTGAGGCCCAACAAGAACGAAAAAAATAAAATGAGATCTCAAAATGAAACAGTCTATACCTTTCATAGAAATAACCAAGGGAATATGAAATAAGTCTTTATGTTTGTTCAACCCTTTTTCATGAGTTTTTCTGAATGCAATCAAGTTCCTACCACCACCCTTAGCAAGGAAAACTGTCCATCCTGGCTCCCAAGAGGATGGAGAAGATGAAGAAGGTTGAATCTGATGAGTAGTGGAGATGAGGATTGAAGATGATGATGGCGGCGAAGATCCAGTGAGCGGTGAGAAGATGGTGATGATGGAGATGGAGACCAGGAGGCAGTGGGATAACGGCGGCTCGAGCAGCACAGTTCTGTCTGTAGTATAGTCTCAACAAAAAAACAGCCGGAATGTTCCATACAAACGCCGTTTGAACAGGTCGGCAGCTCCGTGGCTGTTGTATAACTTCTTTTTCAGCTTTCAAGAATCTCTCCTCATTTATCGTTGCTAGTTTTCTTCTTTAATCAAAGTGGTTAGACCATTTCAACTTTCTACACAAGAGCTACCTGCTGGCGCTACTATTGTGCTTGTGTCTGTCTCAGCAAGAAGAAAAAAACAGAAAAAAACTTGTTGACGCATGCTCATTTCCCTCTCTCAATTGCGCCACTAGGGAGCGCAAATGGAACATAATAACTGAGGGGAGTAGTTATTCTAATATTGTCATACCTGTCTGATGACTTTGTTTTCTATAATGAATGCTCAGACTACCTGGCTACAACGCAGTTCATGTCCCCAGTAATTATGACATTTGTGTGATCTAAATTTGGGATTGAGTTGAAGACTTTCTGGAAGAACTCCGGGCAGTCAAAGTTAGGGCCAGAGTCACTGGCATAGAGTTAAGATGGCCTGCCACAATTAAATATCTGCCATCGGGATCCACTATCATTGTGTTCTGAATAAAAGGGATGTTTCTCCTAAGTAATATTGCTACTCCCCTTGCCTTAGCTCCAAAATTAGCATGGTATACCTGACAAGTAGCGTGGAGCACTGACTGAACATTGTGCTTAGCATGTGTCTCTTGCAGTAAAATAATATCGGGCTGTAATGACTTAAGATGTGTGAGGACTTTTGCCCTTTTCACGGGATTGCCCAGACCCTTTACATTCCAACTAACCAGTCTTAATGTACCATTAGGTAAGTTGTTTCTGGCCTTATGTGTCATAGACTTGACTGTTTAATGTTAACATGACTGCATGACCTGTAACTTTACGTGTACCACCAATATTGAACATAAAAACTAAGAACAACAACTCCCACCCACCCACCCCCAACATATATGAGAGGCCTCCCCAACTGAAGCCCTTCTCTAACCTTCCCAGTTCCGACAGGTGCGTAGGCATCGTTCCTCGCCTCCCTGGCTCCACTCCAACAGAAAGAAAATAAGTAAATTTTTGTCGTCCCAACAAAATACAGAATAAAGAGACTAAATGGAAAAGAAAGAAAAAATATGTATCTGGCTTATGTAGGCATACAATGAACTGAGTGCTTATCTATAATCCTACTGCTGTGCCCACAAACACACACTTAAATATGCCTACCTATTTTCAGAGCACTTGTAACTCACGAAAAGTATTAGTAAGATGGGCCTCAACTCCAGAGTCCAGTTACTTGTTATGGAGAGACAGCGTAGAACAGAATTCTTGTGTTAGTCCAGCACTGAAAGTTCCACATGCTAAACACGTACCATGAACGCACCAACTGGTTGCGCAGTCTTACATATGGTGGAAGAAGACTGAAGACATTACTCCGAAGAGCCGATGTTTAGTTTCTGATTAAGGAAGTGCTCAGCCGTCACGGGCTTGTCGAAGATTTGTGTGTCTCCGTCCGCTGTTATACAAAAGCACGCCGGGTGTAGAAAACCATAACGGAGGTTGGCCGCCCTGCATCTCCTCCGGACCTCGTCAAACTCTTTGCGTCGGGTAAGCACCTCAGCCGTCAGATCAGGGAAGATGAAAACTTTTGCCCCGTTGTAGAGTAGTGGAGTTTTCTGAGTTTTCTGAGCGGCAAGCTTTACAATAAGCTCACGGGTTTGGTAGTAGTGCAGCCTGACGATGAAGGGACGTTTAGGGCGGTGTGCTCTGTCCACCAATACTTTGCCCGAGAAGTGATCAGCTCCCAGCAGGGATGGGATCAGTTCAGAGATGAACTCAATTGGCTTTCCTTTCTCTGTGCCCTCTGCGATCCCGATAATCCTGATGTTCTGGCGTCTCGAACGGGATTCGAGGTCTGCCAGCTTCTTGCGCTGCTCATTGTATCCGTCCTGGAGAGCCTTGCAGAGCGACTCGAGAGAAGCTAGCTTGCCATCGTGTGTATTCACAGCCTCCTCTATGTCGCATATCTTCCCTGTCATTGTTGACAGAGTATTTTGCACGGCATTCATAGTGGCCGAGATGGCTGTGAATTTAGTCTCCACAGTATTCTGTAAGGCGGAGATTGCACTCATCAGCTCTGCTGTGGAGGGGTTCGTCTCCATATGCGAGGTTGCTGAGCTAGCTTCACTTAGCTAGCATCGTCTCGTTAGCCGTATTTGGTTCGACGTCTTCAGGTGTTTTCTCGTTCCTTTCCCGAGCTTTGATGGTTTTGGGCTTGGTCATTGTCTTGCCTGTATCTTGAAGTGTGGTATGAATGATAAGAATGGTAGTTGAAGGGGAAAATCCCAAAGTTAGATTGGAGCCACTCGAAAACACGACTACTCCATAGCTCGCTAGCCATGCCCCGAGCTAGTTGTTTTTAATGTTACTTTACTTTTTTTCACTTTTTTTGCACTACTTTTGCACTATTTAACTTTTATAACATTGTAGCTCTATGCTTAGTGCTAGTAAGTGATTCTTATCTGTAAAGTTTTAGCAGGACAGCAGACGGCGCAGACAATGCTTGACTATATGCGAGAGGCGCTCCTTGCATTTCAGGCTAAAGCAGCTGCTCCACCGGCAGAAATACCTGCAGAGTCGAGGAGACACTGTCAGGGAACGAGGATGTGAGGATTAGGAATAATCAGTACCAGGAGTGCAGGAGTGTTGTGTTTCACGGAGTCATGGCTGAATGGGAATATACCGGACTGTTTGGTCAAACTAGCGGGCTTCACGCTAGAGCAGGTGGACAGGGAGAAACAAAGCAGCAAGAAGAAAGGAGGAGGTCTAGCCGTCTTTGTTAACAGATGGTGTAACCCAGGACACATAACTGTGAAAGCACGCATCTGTACTCCAGTTATCGAGCTGTTGGCTGTTGGCGTGAGGCCATACTATCTGCCTCTGGAATTTTCACATGCAGTGGTTGTTGTTTACATCCCACCGTTGGCAGTGGCGGCGCACGCTTGTGACGCCATCCACTGTACCGTTGCGGGATTACAGACTCAACACCCCAGCGCCTTCATGACAATTAATGAAGACTTAAATCATGTCCCGCTCTCGAGAACCCTGACAAATTTTACCCAGTATGTGACCTGTAAAACAAGGGAGAACAAGACCTTGGACCTGCTGTATGCTAATGTGAAGGAAGGATCAGATCACAACCTGATACACTTTGTACCAACGTACAAGCCTGTTGTCAGGCAGCAGTCCGCCACAAACAGGAGTGTGTTGGTGTGGTCTGAGACTGAGGAGGCCCTCCAGGATTGTTTACAGACCACAGACTCTGTGCTGTTCAAGGAGGACTATGGGGAGGACATCGAGGGTCTCTTCCATTGCATCACAGACTACATCCGCTTCTGTGAGAGCATCGTCGGGAGGAGGTCAACTCGCTCCAGAGGGAGCTGAAGAGGGAGCTAAGGGAGGCTTTAACATTATTAATTACATTATATTATTGATGTTGTCTCTGCCACCTAAGATCTGCCTCCTAGCTGGGTCTATGTTTCAGACACATATACTCATGTGTATAATACTGCCACACTGCCTATATCTCACTCTCTAGAGGGCCCTATTCACATGTTTAGGTCCAATCTCTAATCACCACTGAGTGGCGACAACAGCAAAGACAATATAATTATTAGAAAACATTAATCCAATCAGGGAGATTTTTGTACCAACTAACAGCTTAATGCTTGAGTATTTTCCCCACTATTGTCTTTATAAAAAATGGCCTTTTGTGCACTTGCTCACTGCAATGGAACCTCAAATAAATAGGCTAGTTTAATCACCATCAAGATCTTTACACATCTTGGACACACCTTGGACATAGGCCTATTTGTAAAAATCAAGAACTAAATGCTTTTAGACCACTTTCTATCTAAAAATCAGCAGGGTTCGGGATGGCGGTAACAAACGCGGGGAAAAAAATTATTATTATTATTTTATTTTATTGGTTTATTGGTTATCTTTGTCTTTATTATATGGAGTTGATTTATACTCATTATGCTATATTATTGGGGGGGTCTTATTGGCCTGTTGGCCCCTGAAAATTACGCCCTTGCGACCCGGGATTAATCGGTTCCACAAAGTTCAAGTCTGGTTTGAACAATCAAGATAGCTGCGCGTTCATGACTTTAAAACACAGACCAGAGATGTCAAGCATGGATCACATCACTTCATAATGGACAAGAAAGAGACTTAAAGAGAGAGCTGCGATGTTCACGCCCGCAGAACAGCAGATAATCATATATGATGAATAGTATGAATAGTGAATATACTATGAATTGATTAATTTAAATATTATAGTGAAAAAAAGGCAAAACCATCGCCATAAACAAAGCCAATGTATAGTAATAGGATATTACAGAGTCTTGACAGGAGCAGGGAGGAAATCCTGATAAGAGACATGCCTTCATAGTTTAGTTGGTTGAGATGCTCACCTTGTAAGAGAGACATTCTGTGTTCAAATCCTGTGTCTGAAGGTTGAGTAATAATGCAGCAGAAATGCACAGAAATAATCGTGAAAAGGACTTTTGATATTAATACGTAAACAAATCTAAAAATTACAGGTAGGCCTAACATGAAATGCAGTATGAAATTAAAGCACATTTAAGTATCAAATTGGACCCTTTCCAAGTAGTTTCTTTACCATTTACATTTTCCAGCAACTACGAAAAAAATTTTTTTTATGCAAGATAAGAAATCACTCAATAAGAAGGCTCAATAGGCTATTCATATTTCTGGATTATGCCACTTGATATGCACAAATTACATTATGTAGGCTTCATGTAAGCTAGTGGAAATATAGCTGTGGACCTAAAAATGCCCTTCAGACTTCACTTATAGTGAAGTCATCAAATGATTTTATTTATATGGCATCTAAGTTACAAAATAAACTTGAGCAGATGGTTAAAATGCTCAGTTTCATGTAGTCTACAATTTCACAAAATGTCCTTTTAGAAAGACAGAAAATAGCTATTCTATTTTGTAGCCTAAATTAGACTGCTGACCAAGAACCTATAATTGTCCATCCACCATTTGTTTAAATTTCCCTCAGCCTACAAGGCCACAGGGTTATTTTCATTGCAATTAATGCGAATTCTATTAGGATTGTTTAGTAAGTAGGCAAATAGAGCACATTTAAAAATGACAAAGGTGACCACAGTACAGAACGAGCTCTACATTTTAAGTGGACTAGCCTTTATTAATCTATCAAATTATGATAGATTAATAAAAAAATATGTTTTCTTTTGGATTTGGCTTACTGTATGTTCATAGTGTAGTTGTAATGAGAGACTACCGGGGCGGAACTTAGGAGAAAACGCTGCGTTTCAGTCGTGTCAGAGGATCGTGACACCAGTTAACCTGGAGTTGAAGCTAAGCCTGAAAACTAGCCTGCCCGGGACCAGGCTAGACTGGAAGGATAAGTTTCCATGGCAATTTAGTTCAGGCTTATTTAAATCTGCTTTGTGGAACTGAATTTCTTGAAAATAAGCCTGATTTATTGAAATACGCCTGGTTTAACCGGTAATCTCGCTTTGTGGAATACCCCTCTGGTCAATTTCATCGGATAGCCTTTTTAAAAGATAGTAGAAGTTATATTCTATGAAGACCCTGTCTATAATGCATTATAAGCACATTCATAACACAATATAATGCATTTATAAGGCATTATAAAACTTGTTATAAATGTTTATAATCATGCATGACACCTTATTAGGTTTTATAAAATAGTATACGTTGTGGGCATAATTATTGTAAGTTCAGCATTCATAATGCTTTATAACCCCAATGCCAAAGTGACAACAGTCAGTCCCTCCAGGAAATTTCGATTTTGCGATCGCAATAATTAACGCAAATTCCAGAAATGTCCGCAATATTTGCGAGAGCTTGCAGTTTTGCAAAATTGCCGCAACTTTTCTGCATGAAATGGCCAAATCACAGCGCGCATTCAGGTGGAAGATGAACAAAACTCACCTGCCAACAAAAATTACTGCCATAGACCGTGCAAAACAAAACAAAACGAGTGCTGCAAGAATCGAGGTAAGTGCAAAATTCAAGCTCTTGGAAGAGTTAATAGCGTAAACGGAGAGTGGGAGAGAATAGGGGGAGGCTGTGTGTGTGTGTGTGTGTGTGTGTGAGAAAGAGAGAGAGAGAGAGAGAGAAAAAATGTTTTTTCCTTCGCTTGCAATTTTTCCCAATTCCCATAATTTTACCGCAAAAAGAGCACATAAAACCCCGCAAATTGTATCGCAATTTTTGAGAAAAGCCGCTGCAAAATCAAGCATTTTTGGCCGCAATAATCACAAAAAAACTCAGCGAAATCCTGGTGGGACTGAACAGTGTTTGAAAGAAGAATCTGAGTCCTGGGTTACACAGCACATTATAACCACCAAACCTTAGCCAGTTATAAAGACACATAGAGAACCTCTCTAACGTATCATAACAGTTTATAAATTCTTAGTCTCAGAAATGGAATAATGCCTTATAAACATCAGTAATATGCTATAGCATGACATTGCAAGCTTTAAGTAAAGTGGCAGCACTTTTGCTGACTGTAAGTAAAGTGTAAGAATATAAATACTTTTCACAATGATTATTAAAGCCATGTCATGTCTTTATTTTTCAAAATAGACAACTTACATTTTTATGAAAACAGACAATGCCATTATCAACCGTAGAGCTAGTTTGCCCTTGCTGTAGGGTATAGATTATTACACTAGAAAGATTTTCAATGCAGTCATGCAGTCTTTTTTCCCAACTCTATCCCTCATAAGTGTTATGATTTCAGTTGTATTTAACACAAAATGATTCAGTACCTTTATCATGACATCACCTAGAGGTAATTTCACACATAAAATGATTTACTTTGAAATAAAACACATTTTAGAGCTGTCCAAATAAACTTTTTTTTTCAAAGATATAAAAACTAACATGTACACACACACTCTCACTCAAACACTCTGTACTTTAAGCTTCAAAGCATTGTTTAGCTTCTGATGGATGAGTCCCTTCTCACTGGCCGCTGTCAGGCCGGGACATTTTTTTGTCACCATTTCTGTAAAGAGCAAAAATATTCCATGAGCAATTTGATATATACCCATGGTTGAAAAACAAAATATATCCCTCAGTAATGTAGTTGTATAGCTATCCAGCCTGGACATTAGCACACTAAATCAGCCACATAACCAATCTATAAACGGTAGGACAACGATTTAGGGTTATCTAAAAGCAGATAAATAACTTTCTATAATTTAATATTAATGATGTGCCTCTTCTATATTTTTAAAGTAATAACAACACCAGTCATGAGAGAATCAATCAACAGAAATTCTATTGGAGCTCATCAAAGATACAGACAATGAGCGGCCACAGAAAACGACACATAACCGCAGTAATAACTGAGAAAGTCTGATTGTCAACAGACAACAGTATAAAGTTATTACCGACCAGAAAACAATGGTCTGTAATAACATTTATAGGGTTGCCAATAGTTAACATAGATAACAAGTACGCTAGTGTTTTTCAGCATCCGAGAGTGCTTTATTTTGAAAGTACACTGGCTAGCTCGTTAGCCAGCAAACAAATGATGCTTTATATAATATAGAACTGATAACTGATAATATCATGCTATATTTCCAGACAAGCAACCTACAGTCATAATTACGCATCAGTACAGAACACTCTTAGTTCCAACTCAAACGTTAGTTGTTGCTAGCTAACATTTGCGAGGTAGCTGACGTTAGCCGCTAAGCTAATTCTCACTTAGTGGTTATCTTAGCTAGTATACCTGTAGCGAAACCTTGAGTTACCAAATGTCTAAAGAAGCAGAGAGCTATAGTTTGGTGTTGGGCCAGGCCATGAGGTTGAACAAAAGAAAACTAGTTAAGACAATAGAGTCAGCATCTGCGGCCTAACAAGAGAATCAGAGGCCTGAACTCTAGCCCACCCGCTGGGCTAGGACCTTAAACAAAGGAAAACAGCGCCAAAATTCCAACAAGCCCTGAAGTTCACACTTAGGTGTGAATTGGCTGGAACCCAACCTCCGGTCTCTCATTGGACGAGACTCGAACGAGCCCCGGGATGTCCCCATGACGTCACTAAGAATATAAATTCTAGAGCTACCTTTCCGCACAGCCCCCTTTCTTGCGACTACGTTGCTAACAAGATGGTACCTGAAAACGTTCGAACTGTTCTTTTGTTTAGCCGAGGCGCAGTCTTCAACTCGCTGGACGAGCCCAGACTGTTTAGTGTTAGCTGTAACACTGTTGGATCCAGAAGGATTAGACTAGCTGTTTGTGTACCTGGCATTCTAACTCCTTACACGCACTGTATGAGTAACCGGTGCGTGTAGCAGACCTGCAGAAGTGGACTGGAAGAGAATACAGCTAAGGACACTCCTTCCCTCCATGAAGACGACGTAAGGATACGTTTCTTCAATCAAGTCGACTCCTGGCTGACATCCTTCGCTGCCTACGAGAAAAGCCAGCTGACCGTTGCTCCGTGCAAGGAGAGATAACGGTTCCGCCGACCCGCCTGGGAGAACCCACCGGATCGACAAGACGGACTGAAACACACATCAATCACTCGAGAGTGATTTCCCAAGTAAGAGGCTTTGGTTCTGGCAAGGGCATAGGTTTGATTTTGACATTGGTAGGGACACAAAAGCTGAGGCGTTTTGCATTTATGATAGACTTCTGACCGCCATTTCATGTCATCTAGAGCCTTAATTTATAGATAGTTATGGTAGCCAACACACTCATTAACAGACACACAGACACAGGGGTGTAGCACATTAATGAATCCTTTACTCAAATTTGCCAGCTGAATGGGACTTTGAAGAGCACATTTTGTTTTAAGGCAGGTACTGTACTGTTGCCTATTCAGACCAATGATCTGTAAACATGTATTTACATTTAAAAAAAAATAATAATAATAAGATATTGTAAACTATATCCAAACCCTACATACAAACAGCTGAGTGTCCACTGCCTTGCTACTATTTGAAGGAGCCAAACACATGCCTACGGCTGTCATTAACAGAGATGAACTGTTGGCATATTTGTTTTACATCAATGTTATCAATGTGGCACACAGCAGCATTGTTCAATCTCACTTGTGACATTGTTGTTCTGAGCCACGTTTTCAATCTCCTCAATGCACTGAAACTTCTTTCAGCCTCAGCTGATGTGACTGGGATGACTAACAGCAGCCTAACAAGGGTTTCAACTTGATCAAACAGGCCTCTCACTTCAACTGCCATTCCTCTCATGATATTAGCCACTTCAGCACTAGATTTGAAAGTGTTTTTGGACCGGAACATGGCTAGTTGGACTTTTAGATTCTCCCTGTTCAGTTCAAGTATGAATACGTCTATGAAAGTACTAAACACATGGATAGTATGTAGGCTACTTACGGTCGTCACTCGTCACTGACGCATGCAACGCGGTACCTAAATAAACTAACTGTAATGGCTAAACACAACTGTTACTAATATAAAATAGGATGGAGTCTTCACTTGCATGCTCGCCGGTAGGCGGAGCTTTGGCTCTTCTTGTACACAGCCCACAGCATTTCATACGTTAGCAAGAAATGGCAAAGCCAATCAGTGATTTTTTTGGGGGGTTAGGGAGGCGGTGTCACACCAATTTTTATCCGGGCTGCAAAAATGGTCCGGGTGACGCAATGACATTCTAAAACAGCTGTTATACTAAAGTTTCGTTACAGCGTCCATTGCTATGCCGACACGGGACACCAATGCACTACACCAATGCAGCGGGACTCGTAGTAGAGAACGCGATCTGTTAACATTGACTAGACACTGACGGACAAAACAACGTTTATTGTCAATCAAAATAATTGCTAGGGACATTTCAGAGTTGCTTGATATTGGTAGGGACACGTCCCTACCGTCCCTACCCAATTCTACGCCCTTGGGTTCTGGGCAGAGACTAGACTAGGTGTGTGAAAATAAGCTTGACTGATCAGAAGCTATAATTGTGCTTATCGGGAAGCGCATCGGACCGCCGCATCCATATTATGCTGTGTGAAGATACCTCAATCATTATGCTTGCTGCTTGATTTGATTGTGTTAACGCGAAGCTGATTGTGTTCAATTGCATGTCGCTGAGCTTGCATCTGTGTTAATAGCCACCGCAGAGAGCCAATATCCTGCATTTTACCAGTTCAAAGACCAGTAACCCAGTGTACCACTTCTAAGTCGTACCCTGAGTTTCTGTGTGGTAAAAGGCTATTGTTGTGTCTCTAGACGGCGAGTAGAACCTCTAGGATTACCCTGAGTGCTCCCCTCTTTTCTGCCTCTCTCTCTCTTACTAACCACCACATACATACACATTACACACACATACATTACACATTCATTGCTACCAAAGGATTAGATGGTATTGGTTTAGCTGCCTAACTCCAACCCCATCTTGGTTCCAAAGCCCCTTTGTTCAAACTGCGCGGTCACGGCCGCCATTTTGAACTCTCGCAAGACGTCCCACTCACGTGGTCATGTCCGCCATCTTGCCCTCTCTCTCTCTCCCCCACACACTCACACACACACACACATACACACACACACATACGCACGCATCCACACGTGCCATATGCTGTTTGTGCCTTTATGCTTGCTAGTTTAGACCTACAGTTATAGTTGTGTAATATTTGTTGATTAACTGAAGTGTTATTGATTATTGATTGATATTGCTAAAGTTAAATAAACTCTGTTATACTTTTAAAGAGAAGTTGTCTATGATTCCTTGTGCATATGTGTTGTAATAACAGCTGGTTGTGAGGGCCTGTGTACGAATTCACCCTTCACTGTTCACTCATAAATGTACGGTGGTACTTAAACACTGTAATTTGGGGGTGAACAGCCATTTTGAGACTATATTAAAGGTTCGGTTATTGGTCCCTGATTCCAGGGTGGTTCCCCGTTAATATTGACTCCCGTCAATAATTTTATGAATATTAATAATTCCATGATTATTAGTTATTGATTGCTAATAACCAAACCTGCCCCTATCAAAGCCCAACATTGGGAATGCTCTAATAAAGTTGATTTATTTATTCGTACTTACGATGACAGCACAGAGTTGGAAAAGAAGTAATGGTTGAGACCACATGAGGTTAGTGCCTCCTGCATCTCGTGTACGGGAGATGTAGAGATGTTGGCTGCAGTTTGACTCAGACTGGGGTGTGAGCGGAGCACTGCCTTAAGTCTGTACTGTCTGCTCCATCACCAATTAAATCAAGCCTTGTCAAGTCTAGTCTAGTCTAGTCTTGTTTATTTATATAGCCCTTTATCACAAGCATAAGTCAAGTCTATTTCTTATGGCTGCATTTTTTCATAAGGAGATACTCTCTTCATTAAACTCGATTCCATAATGCACTGCTGCGAAGCCAAAGGCTTTTCAAAATAAATGTCCCACAATTAATTTTTCAATGGGGAGGCAAAATACCAATTTCGTGGTTTCGTTTTTTGAGAGGGACATTTGAAGCACCTTTTAATATTGGAGGGGACATGTCCCCCCTGTCCCCCATGCTTCCTACACCCATGATAAGCTAGAAAATCATCTCTTTCCTATACTTTATTATTTTTATATTGTCATGAATACATTATGGGGAGAAAGACGAGACACACAAACACCATCCACCATTAAGTCAAAGTAACTCAGCAGGGTACACTGTTTACATGTAGCAAGTGAAGGTGAGTTATCTAGTGTGCTACATACTGATTTTGGATGGTTCCCGTCAGATTTTAATAAGGTAATATTAAAATGTAACTTGTGATATATAGGCCATATTGTATGTAGTTTTTATTTTACAAAATGTACTGTACAATCACACCTTTCTTGTTGTGTAAAGAGGCCCTTATTTATGTTTTTTCTTTTCAAATATTATCATGTCTTGTTTTGAGCATCAATTGCAGTCTCCATTGTCTGGTCACAGCTCAAAACCTTTGCGCACAACCTCTACCCTCTGTAACTAGGAAAGAACCCAACCTCTACCGTCCATGACTATGAAAGTGCACAATATTATGACCCAAACCTACATGTCCTGACCATGACCAAGCCCCTGGACACAAAAGAAAATGGGGAGGAGCTGTGATTATTGTCTTTTTGAAACACAAAGATAACTGTCTTGTGGCATTCTCTGGAAGGTTTGGCGTCCCTCTAGAAGAAGACCCTCACAAAAACAAATGTTAAAAGGAGGTTTCCACATGTGAAATGTTCGAAAATGATGTTTTTTTTTAAACTTATTTAGAAAAAAAAACATGAATTATTGTTATTCATTTCTACTTTTAGTTAGAGAGATAGATAGTAAAGAGAAACAGGAAAGATGGGAAGGACACCCACCATCTCATTAGACCTGACGATCATTCACAACTTACAAACCTAGAATTATGCCTAATCGCTGTCACAAAATGGATGTCACAAAACTTCTTGCGACTACATGCCAGCAAAACTGAGATGCTAGTCGTTGGCCCAAAAACCCAACTGCCTCTCGTTGCAGACCTCACTTAAAATTTAGGGGATTGCTTAATTACCCAGAGTTCCACAGTTAAAAACCTTGGCGTTACTTTCAACTCAGTTCTCTCATTCGATGCTCACATTAAGGATATCACTAAGATAGCATTTTTCCACCTTCGCAATATCTCGAAAATTCGTTCTGCTAAATACGGCGGATGCCGAAACCTTAATACACACTTTTGTTTCATCAAGACTCGATTATTGTAATGTCTTAAGCCCTATTCGCACGGGACTAGTATTACCTGGGGACCTCTAGTAATTTGTAATAATTGCGGAGGTCGTCTGTGATCTTAATCCCGTGCGAATCTGACCCACATATTGTATGGGATACATTTAAGTGTGCCTTTAGAGGACACTCAATACAACAATCCTCTATAAAACAAAAACAGTTTAGGGCAAAAGAGAAGCAACTTGTAGCTGAAATAGAGGAATTAACATCTAGGCTAGATCAAAGTGGAAACGGTGGTATAGAAACCCAAATTCTAATGGAGAAAAAACAAAATGAATGGGAAGAATTGACAAAAGAACGCTCAAGTATCATGTACTATAAAAGCAAAGCAAACTGGATGAAAAATGGCGAAAAATGTACAAAGTTCTTCCTAAACTTGCAAAAAAATAATGCTTTGAAAAAGAATATACAGAAATTGATCACAGAGGATGGGACAGTTCATGTCTCACCTGAGGATATTCTGAAAGAGGAGGCAAAATATTTTAAACACGTTTGCACCTGAATCACCTCCAATGCCAGTGAAGGAAATTCTCAATAACAACTACTTTCCAGAAAATAATGTCAAATTAACAAATGAACAAAAAGAATTATGTGAGGGGCTCATTACAGAGGACGAACTTCATGATGCAATTACATCCTTTCCAAAAGGTAAAACTCCAGGCCTGGACGGGTTACCAGTGAAGGTTTATCAAATATTTTTCAATGTCCTAAAAGAGCCCTTGCTTGCGAGCTACAATTACTCATATAAAAAGGGTGAACTATCAGCCACACAACAAGAAGGTCTAATCTCCTTATTATTGAAACAACAGTCAGGTGGCTCATATAAAGACCCGGTTCTCCTGAAAGGAGGCCCCTTACTTTACAGTGTTGTGATGCAAAAATCCTAGCTAAATGTATAGCACTTAGAATAAAAAAAGTACTACCAGATATAATCCATCATGACCAGACTGGTTTCTTACCAGGCAGATACATTGGAGACAACATCCGCCAATTACTAGAAACAATAGAACATTATGACACCTCACAGAAACCAGGGTTAGTCTTTATTGCGGATTTTGAAAAAGCCTTTGACAAAGTTCGACTAGATTTCATATATGAATGTTTGAAGCACTATAATTTTGGAGATTCACTTATAAATTGGATAAAAGTGATGTATAGTAACCCACGATGCAAAATAATAAATAACAGGTACTTCTCTGAGAGTATAATACAATCACGAGGTGTTAAACAAGGCTGCCCTCTATCTCCATACCTTTTTTTATTAGCCATTGAAATCCTTGCTACCAAAGTTAGAGTAAATAAAAACATCAAGGGACTGGAAGTAATGGGTCTGGAAACAAAAGTCTCTATGTATGCAGATGACTCTAATTTTCTTTTAAGTCCGGAAAAAAAATCTTTGCAAACCCTCATCGAGGTTTTAAATACTTTTGCAAAGCTCTCGGGACTAAAGGCCAATTATGATAAGTGTACTATATTATGTATTGGAACACTGAAGGATACAACCTTCACACTTCCTTGTAATCTACCAATAAAATGGGCAGATGGAGAAGTAGATATATTAGGAATTCATATCCCAAAGGAAAAAAAGGATCTGGCTAAGATAAATTTCAATAGAAAAATTGAAAAAATTGATAAAGTGTTGCTACCATGGAGAGGACAACACCTGACCATTTATGGAAAAATCATAATGATTAATTCATTGGTAATCACTCACCTCACTCATTTATTTATGGCATTACCAACTCCAGAAGAATTGTTCTTCAAAACTTTTGAACAAAAAATATTTCAGTTTATATGGAATGGTAAACCAGATAAGATAAAACGCGCTTATCTATACAACGAATATGAGTATGGGGGGCTAAAATTACAAAATATCAAAGCACTGAATCTCTCATTAAAGGCCTCAATTATTCCAAAATTATACTTAAATCCCTGCTGGTTCTCCAGTAGGTTACTTAGGCAGGCCCATCCCTTGTTCACAAAAGGCCTTTTTGCATTCATGCAAATTACGGAATTTGACTTCAGATTAATTAACAATGGATCTTTATTTAAAGCCTCAGCATTCCTAAGTCAAGCATTACAAAGTTGGTTACAATTCCAATTCCATCCTCCAGAAAAAAACGAACACTACTTACAACAAATGCTATGGTTAAACTCCAATATACGCATAGATAGAAAACCAGCCTTTATAGAGGATTTATTTTTGAATGGAGTGATCTTTCTAAATGATATTGTAGCTCAGGAAGGTGGGATTATGACTTACACTCAGCTTGTAAGGATGTATGGTGTAGTATGCACAGTTCAACAATATAATCAATTAATTTCTGCTTTACCTCAGAAATGGAAAAGGGAAATTACAAAAGGTGAAGAGAAAAAACAGGTATGTCAACCCCATATTAAAACTCATAAATGGTTAAAAAAGAGCAACATCAATAGACAAATATACTTATTTCACCTAAGAACTAAATCTTTAACAGCGGCGCCATACAAGATACAGGACAGCTGGGAGCAGATGATAGATATTCCTATCCCTTGGCACAGGGTTTATAAATTGATATACAAAACAACTGTTGACTCATCACTCCGTTGTATTCAACTAAAACTATTGTACAAAATTATTGCCACAAAGAAAATGCTTAGCATATGGGGCATAGAAGATTCAGCTCAATGTCGATTCTCATGTAAGGAGACAGAGTCTATTGACCATCTTTATTGGTACTGCCCCCTGGTGGCAGTTTTCTGGACACAGATACAGAAATGGTTAGTAAATCATAATATATTTATTGATCTTTCACTACAAATCGTGCTACTGGGAGATTTAAAGGTGCAGAATAATTCCATAAATAATATCATAATACTCCTGGCTAAAAGCTTTATCATTAAATGTAGAGGCGTAGAAGAAATGTGTTTGGAGAGATTCAGAAACTATGTAAAACATTACAGCAGGATGGAAGAATGTATGACCCAAGTAAGTCTAGAACGATTAATTATTCATGAAAGGTGGGATAGTTTGAGAATTGGGGAAGGGTGGATGTGAGCTATGATCTTAAATACATTTGACTGGGAGTTGGGCTGGTGATTAAGAGGACCATTATGCTATGTATGTAGATAGTTGGATATGTGTGGTGATGTATTTATTTTATTTTATTTTATTTATTTATTTATTTTTTTTTGCACTGCCATGCAATATGTGTATGTATATGTGCATATATGTATACGTATATGGGATTATGTGTAATTGTGCATGTGCAGATGTATATGTGTATCTATAGATCATGTTAAAATGTACCTCATCTCTAGATCATGTCAAAATGTACCTCATCTCAAAATTGTGTAAAAAGAATTGCTGTAAAATCAAAATAATGTAAAAACAAAGTGCTATATGTCCTCCAAAGCGGGGGTGATGGTGGAGGGGTTTAAAAAAAAAAAGAAATTAAAAAAAAAAAAAAAAAAAAAAAGCCGGTTTGTGGAAAATGCACTGCAAAGGTTTTCAGCTTTTGCCCCAGCTGTGTGTAAACAGTGCATCAGCTGTGTAAATTAGCCTGTTGGTTTAGGATTAGTTTTAGCGTAGCCTATGTTTGATTATAGGTTATAGGATGTCTACAAGTTTATATTGATCAACAGTTTTTTTTTCGTTTTTCTTGGTATTTGTTATGTATTTTAGGAATTTAATTTGATAATTTTGCATTACTGCATAACAAAAATAAATAATATTGTCATGTACTCGCATAATAAACATTTGGTTAGTTCAGATATTGTCTGCGTGTGATAATTCTTTATTTCTGTCATGTCTTAATTCAAAAAAGCTAAAAACAGATGTTGAACAGATAGGCCTACTTTGTCTGAAGAGGATAATACATATCTTTAGCTTTTTAGACTAAATCCTTGATCCATTGTTTAGGTTTGTAACGTTTATATTGATCGAAATATTCAAACCCAAGACCCATTTTTATGGCTGCACTATTACATAAGTGGGAAATTCAAATCTATTTCCATTTTCATTGTATAATTCCATGTAGGCCTAATTCAGCATGATATATTTGGTAACCCTTGGGATCTTGACTAGAATTTAAAATAAAGTTCTGTGGGTATGCGCTTGGCCGCACAACATGCTGAAGTTGAAACCATCATCGGGACCAACAGGAATAGGTTCAATGACTTGATACCGCATCTTTTCAACAGAGAGAGATAAAGTAGGCTATATAATAATTTTGATTATAATTCCATTTGTAATCATACAAATCAGTTATTGCCTATGAAGCCCAAGTCAGCCGATATGGCTATTAAAGACACTTATCATAAACATAACCTGGCCTTCATGGTTTACATAATTAATTAGTCATATCTGTGTGCTATTAAGGATCCTTTTTAATTTAACTAATATAAAAATCAATTTATTGTTAAGACCGTCCTTATTATTGCGAAATAACGATACATTTTACACAGCGGTCTGACAGACCGCTGCGGCAGACAGAGGGGGCGTTAAAAACCTGGCGGCCGCAGTGTTAATAGGCTACCACATAATAACTGTTGAACCTGTTGAAAGATAGAAAAATGTTCCTTACCGCATGCTGCCATGATGTACTGCTCTCTCCCCAGCAGAGCGCATCCGGGAGGCCTTGGTAGCGCATATCCGCAGAGCCTTGACATCATCTCCGGGAATAAATGTCAGTAAATTCGAGTAAAATACAGACTTCGCTTATCCCGTGCAAATGCGCCGCACGAAACACAGACGTGGGGGGGTAATTTCTAAATCACATGAGGTCCCCAGGTAATACTAGTCCCGTGCGAATAGGGCTTTATTCTCTGGCCCACTTAACTGCAGTGTAAAAAAATCTACAACTCGTGCAAAATGCTGCCGCAAGAATACTAACCAGAACTAAAAAATTTGACCACATTACTCCAATCCTGACCTCCCTTCACTGGCTCCCAATTCCAGCCAGATCTGACTTTAAGGTGTTTCTGTTAGCATAAAAATCGTTACATGGGCTTGCACCATCATATTTATCTGACTTCATCATCCCTTATAGTCCCCCTCGTGCCCTCCGATCGCAGGACGCTGGTTACCTTACTGTCCCTAGAATCAAGAAAAAATCATGATTCTGTCATTGTTTTACTCGGCACCTATTGCACGCTAAGCCATCCCGGGTGGGATCCCTCTTTGCCTCAGCTCGCCCAAGGTTTCTTCCAAGTTTTTCCTAGTAAGGTTTTTCTTGGGGGGTTTTCCTTGTGTGCAATTCGGGTCTAAGGCTGGGGGTGCCGGGTAGGTTAGGCTACGTAGAATAGGTAGATTGTTTGTCTTGCTAAAACCTGCTCTTGTGTATCTTGTGGTTTTCACTATGCTTGTCCTATATCATTTTGTTCACCACTGATTTTGTTTAGTTAGATCTAGCTAGGCTCATTCTCTGTAAAGTCCTCTGAGACATGCTTGTGATAAAGGGCTATATAAATAAACAAACTTGAACTTGAACTCTTAGTTATTGCTTTATTTCATACTTGTGTGTGTATGTGCAGAGTATATAGAATAAGAAGTGCATAAAAAGACTGAGGTTAGCTGGGAGTAACCTGAGGGGGAGACAGCTGAATCCCACTCCACTGTCTCTACTGGTTAATGTTGTTTCCACGTAGTGGTGTATGTACAGTAAGGATGCAGTTAAATGTCCAATATCAAAAAGCAAATACAATCCACCAGTGTTTAGCTGTGTATGCCCCTAATCTAAACTGATAAAAATTGGGAAAAGAAGAGAGAAAAAAAGAAAAAAAAAAAAATTAGAAACAATCTTTATGGGAAAAGAAACATCAGTTTCCCATAGCTCTGACTCTTTGCTTTACAATTATCCCTATATACTGTATATATAATCCCCCATATTTTTAAAAGTGAGTCCCTTGGAAAGTGAAAAAAAAAAACCTATTTAATCAGATCCTCTCCCAACAAGGAAGCCAGGGTTGAAGACGAAGGTTACCTTCACCTGATGAGATTAGTGCTGTGGGGTTTTCTTTCTGCAAGAGAATAAGCTGACTACTCTATCATGGCGAGTGGCGCAATTAGCTGCAGAGCTGCTGCCAGGTATTGCTGGCATCTGCTGTGAGAAATTAGGCTAAACTGCCAAATAAATGGACAGGGGCCTTGCGCTCCCATCGTCTCTTCAATTGCCTCCCCTTCATTGCCTCCCCTTCGCCTCCTCTTCTCCTCCCCTTTGCCTCTCACTCACTCACTTCTCCACCCCCTCTGCTCCCCATCACCTCCCTTTCACCTCCCCTTCGCCTCCCCCTTTGTCTCTCCCTTGCCTCCCCTTCACCCTAGTCTAAGCAGCCAGCGTCTACTCCTCAGTTATCGGATAATTTGGCTTTCTCCCACGTGTCTCTGTGCTAATTAAATGTGTTGCACACTGTCCGGAGAATGTCACAATTGATTTGTCTTTCTGCAAGGAAGAGAGGAGCCATTTTATTTCAAGGGCCTCCACACAGGCTTGCACACACACACACACACACACACACACACACAGTTGCACAAACATACAGTCAGATGGCTGAAAACTTAAACAATGCTATCACAGTTAGAGGAGAACACTGTCTGGTTGCTATTCGTGAGAAATTGTAAATTACATTCAATTCATGTTTAATTTTCATTTATATCATGCTCTGAGAAGTGCATTACTTTACAGTAATTCAATACAATTCTGTTAGCTTCCTGTACTATAATAAATATCAGCAGTATTGAAGTATTGCAGTATTGAATTCATTATAGAAACAAAGCCAGTGAAAGTGATACATCTCCTAGAGCTCTTCTATTCTCTCAGTGCCTGATAGTGACATAGGCAGTCCATTGATTTCACTGTCACCAAAGAAGCATTCATCACCTCAGAGCCATCAACTGAATGGACATTTGGCCCCAACTAAGGCATGATGAACAACTCTCTGGCCTCAATAGGCTGTCCATCAGTCTACCTCTCGTATTTGTTTTGTTTAGCTCAATGCTAAAGTGACCTTGCTGTCCAGACAGGGATAGCTACAAATGTTCTATGTACATAAACATACCATTTCTTGTTTTCCAGGTACCTTGTCATAATTTGATTGAGATACATCAAGGTACATTGGACTTTAATATGATCTGTTAATAAATACATGCAAAATATTGAATGAAATAAAGGTTTATCCCATTAATGACTAACTACAAAATTTAGTATGTTAAGGAAATGCTGTACAAATTTATTTCTGAGGTAAAAACACAACATTTGCTGAGAACTGTCAAAACATGTCTATACATGCCAAAATCAGAATTTTTGATTTCACATATTTTTCATGTCTTTATTGAAGTATATTTTTATTTTATTTATTTAACCTTTATTTAACCAGGAGTGGAGTCTCATTGAGATTAAAAATCTCTTTTTCAAGAGTGCCCTGGCCAAGACAGGCAGCAGCACAGTTACACGGTTGCAGACATAAAACAAACATATAACAATTTAGAATGAAAACAAAGAACACATTTCATCAACATTCAAAACATCTACAGCCAGATGTGTTTGCTTCCAAGTCATTTAGAAACACTTTAAATGCATCCAGTGAGACCAGCTCCCGAAGATTCAGGTAATTTTGCAACTGATTCCAAGCAGAGGGAGCAGCATACCTAAACGCCCTTTTTCCCAGTTCAGTACGGACTTTAGGGACAGTTAGTAGGAATAAGTCCTGGGAGCGAAGACAATAACTTCCCATACTTTTTTGAAGGATGTAGATCCGTAGGTAAGATGGAAGCAGACCAAGAATAGCCTTATAAATAAGGATGTGCCAATGGTTAAGTCTGCGGGTGGACAAGGCAGACCATCCAACCCGAGCATACAAAGAGCAATGGTGAGTAAGGGCTTTAAAATTTGTAATAAATCTCAGTGCTCCATGGTAGACAGTATCCAGCGTGCGTAGGCATTGCGAAGATGCATGCATGTATATAACATCGCCATAGTCCAGCACAGACATAAAGGTGGCAGCAACAAGTCTCCTTTTGGCCTCGAAGGAAAAGCAAGACTTGTTTCTAAAATAAAAACCCAATTTCAACTTCAGTTTTTTCACCAGTTGCTGAATGTGAGGCTTAAATGAGAGAGAATCATCAATTACAATTCCTAGATACCTGTATTGAGATACAGACTCAATCTCAGAGCCCTGAAAAGTGGTGATAGATAGGAGGTTAAGTGGCTTGGATTTTGCATTCGAAAACATCATGAGTTTTGATTTGTCGGCATTCAAAACAAGTTTTAAGTCACACAGGGTACGTTGTACAGTATTAAAAGCAAGTTGTAGCTGACAGAGAGCCTGGTTTGGTGTAGACGCAGAGCAGTATATCACAGTATCATCGGCATAAAAGTGGAAATTTGCATTGGAAACATTTTGAACGAGACTGTTGATATATATAATGAATAGTAGTGGTCCCAGGACCGATCCCTGTGGCACGCCCTTGGATACACTAAGGGAGCTAGAAGTGATACCTTCTGCCTGCATGCACTGAGATCTGCCTGATAGATAATTTTTAAACCAACAGACAGTTTGTTCTGACAGTCCTACACTGATAAGTCTTTGCATCAGTATTGCATGATCCACAGTATCAAAAGTCTTAGATAAATCAATGAAAAGGGCTGCACAATGTTGCTTGTTATCTAAAGATTCAATAAAATCATTTACTACTTTTAAACCCGCTGTCACTGTGTGTGAAAATCAGATAAACTGTTGTTAGTGGATAAGAACTCTTTCAGTTGCTCACTCACAAGGGATTCCAGAACCTTAACCAGGACAGACAATTTGGAGATGGGCCTATAGTTGTTTAGGACAGTAGGGTCACCCCCTTTCAACAGGGGAAGAACAAAAGCAGATTTCCATATATGTGGAATTTCGTTTGTGTCCAGGGAGAGATTAAAAAGATGTGTCAAAGGTGGTGCGATAAAATCAGCTGCTAGCTTTAAAAAGTAAGGCTCCAGGTTATCAGGACCTGCCGATTTTCTAGTGTCTAAAAGTTTGAGGGCTTTACGCACCTCTGAGACTGTAACCGGACTAAAACTAAAGGCTTGACCCACCGTAACATGACCGTCAGAACAAACAGCAGGGGAATTTCCATGGGCAATGTTGAGAGAGTCGAACAAGGAACCAGAGGTAATGAAATGCTCATTAAAACAACCAAGCATTTCGGCCTTATCAGAGATTTTATGTGAGTCCTTAACAATGCATGGGGGAAGCTCTATGCCATTTTTATTTCCAGCTAAGGATTTAATAGTCTTCCAGAATTTCAAGGGATTGTTTAGATTGTTTGAAGTTTCGGTGAGGAAATGATCAGCTTTGGCTTTTCTAATTGCAACTGTGCATTCGTTGCGCAGTCGCCTGAAAAGCAGCCAGTCTTAATCAAGACTTGTTCTCCTGGCTTTTGCCCATGCCACATTGCGCTCATGAAGTAAATTGGATAAATCTGACGTGAACCATGCATTGTTTCGGCCTTTTACTTTCTGAGGGGAGCATGCTTGTCAACAATTTCAGTAAAACCATCATAAAATAATTTCCAGGCATTTTCAACGTCAGCAATGAGGTTAATTTTTTCCCAATCAAAGTAAAACAGGTCATGACAAAACCCTTGCTCTGTAAAATGTTTCATGTATATATATATATTGAACGCTAAGCCATCCATATATTCAGACCATCAGTGTCTCTCTCCCTCCTCACTCATGCACACCTTTTGTTCTGTTCTTTTGGTTTGATGTAGTTTGTGTTTGTTTATCCCTTAATTTTAGTTAATAAATCGTTGTTTTAACTTTTACTTTGGCATATGTCTCCCCTCATTGTTACTTCCTTGCCACCCTTGCCGGGTTGTAACATATGGGGGCTCGTCCGGGATCCATATGTCTGTAACATATGGGGGCTCGTCCTAAGTTTTTGTACTCTTCGTTGTCGAGTAAATCGAGTAAAAATGAATTACAAAAATGATTCTCCAATGTGCTTTCGGGGAGAAATTATGATAAAAGTAGCTCCACACCCATGCGTTTCCATGTATTTTTATGGGTTTATTCAAATGTGCAAATGACCTCTGTTCCTTTTTAATGTGTGTCAACCACTAAAACACACACACACACACACACACACTTTCTTAAGACTTGTTTACAAACATATTTGATCTTTGGTCTTTGAAATTCAGGTACAGGTGTATTTTTATTCAAATATATGGCTTGTTGCAGTTGACCACTGTAAATAGATAGGGAGAAATTTGTATGGAATGGAGCCTCACCAGAGATGATGACTGAGGTTGACTGGGAACAGTATTTATGGTTTGAGGAGTTCTTCGATGACGAGGAACTTGTATACCTATGTGACCAGAGCAACCTATTTGCATCGTACAAGGGGAAGCACAACCACAGTGTTTCTCCAAATGGCAGTGCTGTGGATAAGTGGCTACAGTTCAGTGCCATGCCATCGCATGATGTGGGAACATAATGATGATGTCCATAATGCTGCTGCGACCCAGCTATTGACCAGGAAGAGAATTGAAGACATCCTCATGTTTCTCCACGTAGCAGATAACCACAATCTTCCCTCAGGTGCGAAAGTTAGAGTTTTGTGTAGACGTGTATTGGGAATATCTGGTAAGCATTTGTTTGTTGCACAACACTGTATTGTCTGCTAGAAGTGCTAACCAGCTGGTTAGCTAGCCAGCTACTCAGCTAACGTCAGATGACGTTGTGATCCGCTTTTTATTTCTCCTTGCAAGAAGCGCTCAAGGCAGTGCTTATTTCCACACAAAAACGCTATGTCTGAACACAGTCTAATCAAGATTACACCTGTGAAGTGGAGTGATACATACAGTAAAACGTCCCAGTGCTGTTATACTGTATATCAGCACTCATGGAATGCCTCTTGTCCAGTCAAATTACTCGACCAGAAGTAACTGTTGTATAATGTCGGATATTGGGCTTGGTGGTTCTGTGTTTTAGACTCCCTACCAAAGGATCTAAGATTTCAGGTCACTTTTGACAATTTCTTCCCTGAGAAGGGAATTGGTGCCACAGGAGGGGCAACCATGTGAAGGACTACCCACTTGAAGACCTGAAGACCATAAAAAAGAAGCCCAGGGGAAGCTATGTTTACCACCACTCCCCGTCCTTCAAGGTGGTTGTCACACAGTGGCATGACAACAGTGTGGTGACAATTGATTCAAACTGCCAGCCTGCAATGCCCATCAAGAAAATTGCTCGCTATTCTCATGCACAGAGACAGAAGATTGACCAACCTCAGATCGTGCGCTATTATAACAGCAACATGGGAGGTGTTGACCGAATGGATCAAAACATAAGCTACTACCGCATCAGCATCCATTCAAAGAAATGGTGGGCACCATTCTTAATGTTCATGCCAGATGTGGCAATGCAGAATGCATGGTTTCTCTACCGGAAGTCCTGCAGGGGCATAGAGAGGCCAATGGATCTCCTCGCCTTCAGAAGAGATGTGGTGAGGGTGTATCGGATTAAGTACTCCAGCCAGCAACCTCAGTACTCAATGCCCTGCCCACCAGCACTGCCATGCAGCCAAAGAACACAGCGTGGCAGAAGCCATTCACTATGATGAGAGAGGCCACTAACCAGGACGAGCACTGCGGGTCTGTTATTGCAGAAAGAGGGCAGTAGTGATGTGTGTGAAATGTCAGGCCCCATTTCACATCCACTGTTTTGAAGTATTTCATGAGAAGTGATGGAGAGCAACATGAAGTCTATGAATAGGTAAAGCACCTCATCACATCCTGATTACTGTTGGTATGTACCATTTACAATGATACAGTTTACTGAATGGTATCATGCAACAATGCAATTATCTTTATCTATCTTTTTTATCCACTTCAGAACAACTACACCATTATAAGAGACAAGGTGTTTTTAAACCATGAAGAAAGGCAAAAGAGGCTTCAATCCCCAGAGCTGTCATCAAGTAAAGAATTGCTGAGCACTGTTATGGACAATGCATTAATTGAGTTTTTGTCTTTTTTGCTACACCATTTAAAGGGGGGGGGGGGGGGGGGGGTATCCTAGGATGTGGCAATTATTATTATTTATGGTGATTTTGGTACTTGGAGGTGTGAAGTAATCACAGTAAAAAAACGGAATCATGTTACTCTGCCATTTCCCCACAGTCACCAACTATAAAACACGCCCCTTGTACAAGCCAGTCAGATTTTGCTCCAGTTTCTATGTAGACACTGGACTGTCTGAAATTGACCAATCAGCGCTAAGAGGAGGGCGGGCCTTCCAGAATGGCCAGCCAATCAGAGCAGTAGCTCATTAGCATAAGAAGCAGCTTATGTAAAACAACCTGTTTTTTTTTGCTACATCATGTACATTTTTTTAAAGAAGGGTGGGGTGGGGTGGGGTGGGGTAGACAAAGGGGGGTAGACAAAGTGGTAGAGATGTTGAAATGGGGTGGAAAAATTGAGATTTGAAATAGACATTTTATTGATATTGGAATTCCCATAGGAACACTATATAAATGGCTGAAAGTCTGATCACTCTCAATACTGTACCAGGAAAAAGCAACATACATACAACATAATTGTTTGGATGGAGCCCAGATCACGTGTGTAGAAAAAATGATGAAGATCTATAATTCCTAACCTATTTTTCAAGACATATTTTTATTGAAAATCAAAAAATCTGAGAGCCCTTGTGACTAACTACTAAAACTGGTATGTTAAGAAAAACTTGTGCTGTGGCCTCATACTTTGACCAATTTTTTAAAATTCCAACGTATTTGTGCTCAGTTTAGCTAAGTGCTGCAAAGGAAATTTAAAATTTCCACCATGGATATTAATGGGTTAAAGACATTTTTTTTTTATTTAATGGAATGTGCCACCCACCTACAATTGACATTTACTGTGCTGTATCTATGGAGGTATATTTCCGCCAAAACAAATCGTATGTAAACCCAAGATTGTGAAATGGTGAACTCGTAAAAAACGAATCTGAAAACCCAAAGTCAGTTCTGTAAAAACAAATCACCATTTACATCTATGTAGACAGACACGGATTGTGTTTCTCAATGCACGATTACGTTTCTGATTTTTGGCAGGTATGTTTCAGCCAAAAGAGAAACGTAAATCGTAAGGCGCTTTTAGCCCCCATCGAGGAAAACTACAACAGGAAGTAGTTATAACCGAAAGGCAAATGCTGGACTTTTTCAAATTAAAAGTCTCATTTTTGCCTCAGTTTTACCATTGGTGAAGATGGCAGAACAGCATGCGTAAAAGCGCATTCCAAGAATTCCATGCAGTAAATTCCTGATGTTTTTTTAATTTTTTAAATAACTTATAATTTGTTACTGTTTATCATTTAATTGCACAGTTCTTTTTGTAGTTTTGCTCACTCACACTGCATGAAAAGAGGTGTATGTGGACCAGAAAACTCCAGCATACACCGCAGAACTGCAGACGTATTTCTAGGGTTTGCTGTACGGAGAGGTTAAATTCGACCAGTCCAGATATATACCATTCGGATGTATGTGGAAAATGGTGTTCTGCCAGGAAACTTTTTCACACCTTAGAGACATTAGCATTTCACACCTTAGTGGCACTGATACAATGTTTTCCCTTATTGGTCACTAGTCTCAAACTGTCTTGCCTCAGAATTGATTTGATTGGTTGCAGGTTCATCTACACACACACACACACACACACAAACACACACATATATATACAAATACATATATATACACACACACACATATACATACACACACACACACACAGGGATCTCGCAACAGTTTGCAAATGACAGAAAACTGTGGGCAATCACGTCATTATCTTTATTTAAGAAAAAAAAAACAATTACATCAATAGATGCAATTACATAAACAGAAAATCTAATAATTGCCCAACAGTTGTAAAAAATGAGCCACTATGTCTTGGGTCAGTTGTCCTGGCTACCATTGCTGTGTCCAGTTGTACACGCTGGTGATGTGTGCCGATGTAGTGTGGGTCAGCCTCCAGTCTACACTGCAGCTCCTGGCACAAAGCAGATAACAAGCAGATGCACTCCAGTGTGACGAGGTCTAAAGGCTTGGTTATACTTTTGCGGACGCACTTCAACAGAGCACAAAGGCATTTATACTTGGCGCATTCTCTGTTTCAGTATTCTCCACAAAGACAGGGGGCGGTAGAGAGAAAATACCCTGTAAAGCAAGACGTTTTGGGCCATTTGATGCTCTTTGTAATCTCTCAATGATGGGTTGTACAAATGCTGGTATGAGCTTACCAGCTCAGCAAGTCTTCCCTCAAATTCATCCATTTTGAACTACAAGTTATAAAATCTGGGAGGTGCACGACAAGCGAAGCGACCAAGCGCGGGTCTGTTGCCAGGTTCGCGATTGCGTCATCTGTGGCACGCGAACCTTGCAACCTAGTGACTGCGTCAGGTATAAACTAAGCTTAACAGTCCACACCAGTCTTCCATCCATGATTGCATCTCCCTCGTCAGACATGAGGTCTATAGATGCTGTCCGCCACAAAGCTGTTTCCTCCTCTGCCCGCAAGACTGTAGCCCTAGTCTCCATGCAGCAACTGCAAAATATAAAAAGGGTATCAGTAATTAAACTACTGAAAACATTCACTGAGAGCCTCAGAAAATAATGGTGAAAGCTGTTAAACCAGTTCTATACAACCCCGAGCACTTCTCTCTGTTGACCCTTTTCAGGTTGAGCCAGGCGATAAGCTCTGCGTACAGACTCATAATAAGTCTTGCAGGATGCTGAAGAAAAAAAAAGATTGTTAGTGACAGAAGGCAACTCATCAACAGACAAGCAGAAGTGCAGTAGAACAGGAGATTGAGACATTTTAGCATAATTTCAAGGATACAAACTCAACAGGGGAACCTCCCAACAATTACAGAAAGGCTTTTTGCACAAGATTTGGTTGAATGACATTGTAAATAGTCCTACCTTTTAAAATCTCAGCTTCAGCATTGGCAAGAGATGAGTTGTAGCTGCCTGACTGCAGAGAATTTATACTGTGGAAGAGAGAGATGCCATGTTCGAGATGATTCTGCAGTTAACATCAGCAGGGGTGAAATTAGCCACCAAGACGACCTATCTCTGTTGTTACTACGCCCGACGAACATAAAAATCTTATCGCCCTTTGGAATTTCTGTGATGGTCAACATGTCGGCAATCCAGCTAGGGAGGATAAACAGTCTGTAGCATACCCAGCCGAAAGATACTGGAGTGATGGTCAAGACTTAACTGGTAGTTTGCAGATTTATTGAATGGTTGCCCTTTCTTTTCACATCCACAATAAACCCTATGAAACCAACTCTCTAAGCTCTTGGTACCATTTAAGCTAGCACACAACACACAAAGTGATTAGCAAATACAAATTGGGAAACTCAGCAAACAAAATCACTAAAACTCATTCCAACTGTATCCTATAATCATACACACGTTGTACACTCTTCGGCGGGTGCTAATTTAATTGCAATACGTTTGAAACCGTTTCACTGTTTTCTCTATGTGCGTGGCTTCTGTTACCGACTACCGTGTTGCTGACTACCATCAATTTTCTGCTTGAAACTACACATCCTTTTCAAAAACGTCTACACAAAACTCCTGTTTAGACAGGAAATACACAAAATAAAAGCCTAACAACCAAACTAAAGATATATTCCACAGAAAAATGTGTACATAAGGTGCAAAGTAAATGTGCTTTACCCATAGTCATCCTGGAGTTATTTACACAGTCACTCAACTGCAAAATAAGTTTTAGCTTAGTGAGTAGAAAGATCGCCCTTTTCCCCACCATCCCTCTCACCAGGGGTGGCAGCACTGCTAGTAAACAGCGAAGAGTTGAAAATGACACCACAAAAGAAGAGCGCCCTCAATTCTCACACAGGCTGCCTAACTGATGGATTTTAAAACGTATTTGCAGTTCAGTGACTGTTTATCCCTCTGTCTGGATTGCTGACACGTTAATGTGCATGACAATGCTTACAGAAGTTAGTATTGCAGAAGTGTCGTGCCAGAGATAGACTCGTCTTGGTGGCTAGAGTGAAATAAACAGTGATGTGTACATATTAAACCATACCCTGTTTGTGGATCATATTTATGTGTATTGTTCTCAGAGTTGTGCAGGCGTCTTACAGCTTTGTGCAAGCGTCTTACCGTCTTAAAATTGAACTTACTCAATGCTTGCACTATGCGCTCTCTTAATCCTCTTTGGAGCCATGGAGGCACTTTGGTCACGCTGAACTTGCTGCATCAAAACATCAACTTTTGACTCTAGGCAATTCAGTCAACGAAAAACGTTGTCTTGATTTTCCAAAACGTGAGCGAGTTGACGATTCAAAATATTCATTCCGGAGACCAAAGGGTCTGTGTGCAGAGCTCCAGCATCAGTCTCTCTGCAGCAGCAGGATCCTGTCATGTGATCCGGGGCCTGCTGTAAGAGGTGGAAGTGGCGTTGATTTTTTTGAACTCTATGAAGGAAGTAGAAGGGCTTTCAGCATCTAACTTTATTTCAAGTTGACAATATTTAAAATAAATAAATAAATGTACTTTAAACATCTAAATATGGTTATTGCTGCGCTGCTGACCAAAACTTCCAGAACACGCTCCATGGGGAAAATTATATTCTGCGACGAACAGACATTGCTGGCATTGTTTTTATTTGTGTGAGACTACTGAATTCTCTCAACTTTGGCTCTCAGCATGAAAAAAAAAAAAAAAAAAAAAAACTACAATTAGCTACAATAATTTCACTATACAACAATGGTGAACAACAGTTCACCAAAATTGTAATACAGTTGCATATATCTAATATAAAGTAAACATAGTGACCATTGGTTGTTTGGGCTTCAGCCTCATCTATATAGTAATATCACCCTTTTCAATCACTGTTTGCTATGTATGTTTTGTATAGGAGAGTGATGACGATGTGGACCAAACCATGGAGGAGAGAAGAGAAACGGAGGAGAGAGCAGGCCTACTCCTGCATTGTCACAAGTGAGTGGAGTACGCTTAATGGCCATCAAAGCCATGTTGAATGGACTGCATTTATATAGCGCTTTTATCCAAAGCGCTTTACAATATGCCTACATTCACCCATTCACACACACATTCATACACCGATGGCGGCAAGCTACCACGCAGGGTGCAATTTCATTGAGAGCCGGGGATCGAACCACCGACCTTCTGATTAGTGGACGACCCACTCTACCTCCTGAGCCACAGCCAGCCACCCCACGGCTGTGGGGCGACATGTTCATAACATTTGTATCTTATATCAACTACTCTTATATCAAATTAGTTCACTGCTTTAATAAATACCACTTTTGGGCCCCATATCTGTATCTGTATCAAAAAGATGTTATTGCATCCTGCTTGATATGCTATTTCTAAAAATAACCAACAACAACCTTTAGCTGGTTGTTTGAAACCCACTCCCAGTAAATCTAATGGCTCTTCAAGAAGGGAACATTATTTCTCAGAAAACCTGTCCAACCCAAAGATCAGGCCCTATGTTTGCCACCCAATGGACCTCAAGGCTATTGTCAGAACCTACACACTATCACCACAGCAATGGAGGGATTGCAGCTTATCACAAATTGCGTGCTTATTTTTGAAATAAGCCTTGAAGCTCATTTTTGTGTGTTGTGCATAGCAAAGTGATGACGGTTTGGACCAAACAGAGGAGAGAAGAGAAACAGTAGAGAAGAGAGCAGGTGCTCCTGCATTGCCACAGGTGAGTGGAGTATACAAAATCTTTCTGTCTCCCTCTCTGCCCCTCTCCTCCTGTTTGTTTGTTAAACCATTTTCTTTGTTTCTCTTTATTGTATTTATCCTAAGCTAACTTTTTTCATTCATATGTGTGTTGTACATAGGAAAGTGAAGAATTGGACCAAATAGATGACAGAGCAGCTTTTTTTGTATTCTGTTATTCGTTTACTCTCTCTCTCTGCCCCCCATCCTCCCTTGTTTTCTCCTTGAAGCTAATTTTTGTGTTCATATGTGTGTTGTACATAGGCAAGTAATGAAGTTTTGGACCAAACAGAAGACAGAGCAGCTCCTGTTGCATTGCCACAGGTGAGTCGCTGTCTGACCCCCACCCTCCACCCCCCTTTTATTTTTTCCATTTGTTTTCACGTTCAAGCTCATTTTTGTGATCATATGTGTGTTGTGCATAGTAAAGTGATGTGACGACTTGGCCCAAATAGAAGAGGAGAGAAGAGAAACAGTAGAGAAGAGAGCAGGTGTTCCTGCATTGCCACAGGTTAGTGGAGTACACAAAATTCTTCTGTCTCCCTCTCTCCCTCCCTCTCTGTCCCTCTCCTACTGTTTGTCTCTCAAATATTTTTTAATTACTTTTTCTGTATAGCTCACTTTTCTTTAATCATGTGTCTGTTCTACATAGGAAAGTGATGAAGACTTGGACCAAATAGAAGACAGAGCAGCTCCTCTTGTAGTGCCACAGGTGAGCAGTGCACTACAAGAGGACCAGGGGTCCCTCCTAAACCATTGTGTTGCTCATTTTTGTCTTCATATGTATGTTTTGCATAGGAAAACAATGAAGATTTGTACCAAACAGAAGAGGAGGGGTGAGGAACTGTAGTGGAAAGAGCAGGTCCCGCAACACTGGCACAGGTGAGTGGAGTAACCAACCACCAGTATCCAGTGTTTCTAGGGCTGAAACGATTCCTCGAGAAACTCGAGTAACTCGATTACTAAAAATCATCGATGCAAATTCTTTGCATCGAAGCTTCGTTTAATCCATATAACTATATACACACTCAGTGTTTCGCACGGATGATTATTACTGTTGCACAACGCGCTGGAGAAAGAGAGAGAAAATAGCGAGGGGCGAAGAGAAGAGACAGGCCAGAGAAAACGACAGAAAGTGTCCAAAGTTTCGGATCCAGTGTTGCCAACTTGGCGACTTTGTCGCTAGACTTAGCGACTTTTCAGACCCCCCTGGCGACTTTATTTCTCAAGAGCGACTAGCGACAAATCTGCCGACTTTTTCTGACCATGGGAAGCAATGTTAATGTGTTGAATCCCAAAGCATTTGGCAATAAATTGGTTCGGCTGATGTCGGTTTTCTCTACTTGCTTGTCTAATCCAGAGAGGTCTGACGGTCACAGCGCTTCCCACACACAGTGTAGCCCCCTCCCTCCGCTGAGAGCAGGGACTGTAGGATAGGGTCCACTTGTAATTGCTACCGGCATACCCCGAAACTGGCCCAGGTGGGCGGAGTCAGCACTTAATATTAAAACGGGATGAGATGAAGGCTAGTAAAGAATGCACGTTAATTATGGCTATATGTAATGGCTAGTTAAGAACGTAAATCAATATGGTGGCTAGTTATGATGTCCCTAAGTTAGCTAAGTTTTGCTCAAGAAAATAACCACAGAAAATAAAATGCTGCAGTCAATTTGTGAAAGCCTGAGCTTCATTCATGTTATTATTATGATAGTCACACACACACACACACACACACACCTACTCCCCTCACAGTGATGCATAAAATACCCCAGAAAGCAAAATATCAGGTGGTGTAAGTAGCAATTGGAGCCTAAAATGCACCAGTCCAATACAGCAGGTATATTCAGTTTAGTTTGATTGCAGTGAGTAGGGTCAGCAGGTGTAGGGCAACCCTTCAACATAGTAAATAAATGTACATTAGCCAGTCTTATGAACTTGTATGATATTTAGGCCTAGTAATAAATATCAATAATAATAATTATTTCACCTCGTTTTCAGTAAATCACAGCGTCGTATGGACAGCTTTGTGCGGACAGCTTTTCTCTTTTGTATATTTACTATTGCTCTTTAATAAAGCAAAAGTATTTCTTATCCGATTACTCGATTAATCGATGGAATAATCGGTAGAATACTCGATTACTAAAATAATCGATAGCTGCAGCCCTAAGTGTTTCTGCTACATTCATTCAGCAGCGGCTGCAAGATTTTTACCACAGCTCCTGTGGGATTTGATGAAATGTCAATTGCAAATTGACATTTTCAGCCACTTCTATGTGTGCTTAAAAGCGAGGCTGCTTAAAAGTAAGGCTGCATGGCTGCATGCCCATTATAGGCACGGAACTGAAGTGCCTGAACACTGCGCCGCTTGTGACAGCTAAAGGAACTTTGTGATAGAAACATTCATAAAGTGTCCTCTAAGGTCTTGAATAGCAATAAACGTGTGCTAAAATTAGTTTTGTCATCAACCGTGATTTTATTTCTGTAGTTGCAAACTTTGCAAGTGCAGCTTCCAATATTTTTATTTACGGAACCCTTATCCAACCCCTCACCCCACTAACTGGTTCCTGCCAACGCTGATGAAAAATTTGTAGTGGAAACACCATTGGTTTCTGTCAATATGGCTCTGTTTGGCGCATAACAACAGTTTACATTGTAGCCTATATGTTCGCCACCCCTCCCCGCCCCGAACCCAGGTGTGGAGACACAGTTGTTTTATACATTGCTACCTTTGTGTAACATGGAATAAAATTAAGGCAAAGTGCTATGTAATTACAAATTGAATGTATATAAAAAGGCACCACATAGTAAAAACACCTACCCCCTTGCTCACCATCCCCTTTTGTGTCTCCTGTGTTGACTAGAATCAGTTATTGTTACTGTATTACTAATGCATTCTACAGGATTCTTGATCAAGATCATAACACAGTACAGGGAAGAACAGTTGATGTGATACTATGTCTTCTAATTGCAGGATGGTGTCCCTCAAACTGCAGATAATCTCCAGGGAGTCAGAGAAGACCACAGTCGCATCGCAATTCTTGCCTTTGCTTTAAAACATAACACTACTGTGTGTTATTGGAAGACCTGCTGAAACTTTTAAGGTTACATTCAACTGGGACAAGTACAGTGCCAGAGAGCAAATATTTTTTGGAGAAACCACTAGCTGTTATTGTTGATCAAATCGAACATAATCATTACTGCAGTGTATGTACCAAGTACTTAGGCCTTTCAAAGGACAAAGAAAAAACACTCACACGTGGATTCTGCTCCTCATCCATAACAGTTAAAAGCAGTTTGGAGGAAGGACATTTCTTTATCAATATCCCACTAAAGCAGGGGTGGCCAACCCGCGGCTCTTTGCTCGTTCTTATGCGGCTCTTCAATTCACATCAAATTGTCTGTGTGTGTGTGTGTGTGTGTATGAGTTTTTAACACACTGACTATTACAGGTCATGCTTATGTATACCACTGCCAACCACTTCAAACCAATCATATACCTTGGAAATGATTCGGATGGAGCGCCATCTATGGTCGGATCTGTGAACAGGCTTGTGGGGCTCTGTAAAGCTGACAACACATTTCCCGAGTTTTTTCCCGAGACTTTCCACTGCATCATTCATCGGGAGCAATTGGTGTCTAAAAAGCTGAATTTAGACCACGTCATGAAGCCCGTGATGGAAATCGTCAATTATATTCGCACACATGCTCTTAACCACAGACAATTCAAGAATCTCATTGCTGAACTTGACCAAGGGCTTCCCGGAGACCTGCCGCTCCACTGTACTGTGAGGTGGCTTTCTAAAGGTAAAGTGCTTTCTTGCTTCTTTGATCTTTTGGACGCTGTGAAACTGTTCATGGAAGAGAAGCACAAGGAATATCCTGAGCTCTCAGACCCCCAGTGGATTTTGGATTTGGCCTTTTTGGTAGACATGCTGTGTCATCTGGACAGACTGAACCTGGATCTACAGGGGAAGTTAAAAATGCTGCCTGACCTGGTGCAAAGTGTATTTGCGTTTGTCAACGAACTCAAGCTGTTTAAGACACATCTTCAAAAGGGAGAATTAGCGCATTTTCCCTCTCTGCTAAAAGCAAGCGGACAAGCAACTGCCCTGAAAATGGAAACAGCCCGATATGCAACACTGCTTGAAAACCTTCAGGAAAGTTTTGCGGCCCGATTCCATGATCTACAGCTGAAAAGGCCACAGATTACTTTCCTCATTGACCCTTTTACTGCGGAGATGGACTGTTTAAAAGCCCTGCTAGTCACAGACGAAGCACCGTCTCAGATGGAGATGATTGAACTTTCTGAGGATGACAGACTGAAATCTGTTCTGAGGGAAGGGACCCTTGAGTTCTGGAAAACTGTGCCAATGGAAAAATATCCCAATGTCAAACGGGCTGCGCTCAAGCTACTCTCAGTGTTTGGGTCAACGTACGTTTGTGAGTCTATGTTTTCTACCCTGAAACACGTGAAATCAAAGCATCGATGTGTTCTTACTGACACACATGTGAAAGAATTGCTTCGAGTGGCCACAACTGAATACAAGCCAGATTTAAAGAGGATTGTTGAAGGCAAGGAATGCCAGAAGTCCCACTGAGTCAAAAGCAGCAACATGCATGGTAAGAGAAAAACTTTTGTCACATGAAAATATTCTGTTATTGGAAGGTATTGTAAATTGTT
The DNA here is from genome assembly GCF_048128805.1 of Centroberyx gerrardi. NCBI lineage: Eukaryota > Metazoa > Chordata > Actinopteri > Beryciformes > Berycidae > Centroberyx > Centroberyx gerrardi. The sequence goes on along the minus strand of NC_136018.1, from coordinate 24,931,371 downwards.
ATATTTTCATTGTGTGTGTGTGTGTGTGTGTGTGTGTGTGTGTGTGTGTGTGTGTGTGTGTGTGTGTGTTTGTGAGGGTAGGTGTGCTTGTGTGTGTGTGTGGGTGGGTAAGATAAAAGATGTTCTGTCTTTGCAAGGTATTGTAAATTGTTAGATTTACATTGTGTGTGTGTGTGTGTGAGAGGGAGTGCGTTTGTGTGCCTGTGTGTATATACATGATGTGGCTCTTTGCAGTACCACAGCAATTTTTTTGGCTCTTAGTCTCTGACTGGTTGGCCACCCCTGCACTAAAGGATCAATTGAAAAACATTCTTGAACATCAAGGTATGCATGATCATTGTTTTTGTGGGAATGAGAGTGAAAATGTAACAAGTGATATTTGTGATGGGGCTTTATATAAGACTTTAAGAGAAAACTGTCCAGAGGATTTCTTGTCCCTCACATTTAATTGTGATGGGGTACCAGTATTTAAGTCCTCAAAATTCAGTATTTGGCCAATACTGTGTTGTGTCAATGAAATACCACCAGACAGTATAGAGACAAGCATGTACTATTATGTGGTCACTGGTTTGGATCCTCAAAGCCAGACATGACCTGCTTCTTCACACCTTTTGTGAAGGAATGTGTTACTGGGTTTTCACACCAAACGTGCAATCGCGGCATTGCGCAGAGCAAAGCCATTGTTTTCAATGAAGGACGCGGCAGCGCTCTCCTGAACAGCTGCGCAGCCGAAAGCGATGCGCACCACCTTGATATTTCGCCAGGTTTTGCGCCCAAAGTTCAACTATATTGAACTTTAACCCCCAAATACGCTGACATTAACAATAACACTGTTAATGTTATTGTTAATCTAACAATAACATTAAAAACATATTGGAACCTGGCCAAAAAGTCACAGGCATGGTAGCTAATATCCGAAAGGATGGGGATACCAGGTTAGAAAAATTATATTGCGTTATTTACATATTTGAAAGAATCCTAGATAGTATCATTGTTTAATTATTTCAGCTGCTTTGAACAATGTTAAGGTCTGAAAGCATTAACGTAGCACATTATACATGTCATTAGTAAATCTATCTACACCATTTCAAACTGACTAATCACAGAAAACTAACCCATAGGCTGTTGAAATTGTTTAATAAACTGCTGGTGACTCCGCTAGTGCATCTGGAAAGGCGAAAATATGTTTCTGTAGCCTACCGAGATTCCAGCTTGCGCTCTACCTTGCGCTAAATATGCACATTGCCGCTTCTGGTGTGAAAGCCCCGTTAGTCTTTCTCAAATTGGTTTTGAATGGCAGCACCCCATTGATCAGTTAGAGTGGCATGTTAAGGTGTACCCATTGTGCTGTGTATGTAATGCAGTAGCAAGGCCACTTCTGCAGAACTTTAAACAGTATAATGGAGAATATGGCTGTGGACTGTCTTCACCCTGGGTTGCAGTTGAGAAAAGGAACATCAAGGGTTTACACGTTTGTATGAAAAGCCACATGATAGAGATCATATTACAAGGAAAAATAGCTGAGAAGGAAGGGAAAAACATATTTGGCATTAAGGGGCCATCTGCAGTTTCAGGTTTACCAAAGTTTTACATAATCAATGGAATGGTGCCTGACTATATGCACTGTGTATTACTTGGGGTGAGCAGATACATGGAAGCTTTGTGGTTTGATTCTAAGAACTTTGCTGAGCCTTGGTACATTGGCACACAAACAGAGATCGTTGATACACGTCTGTTATCTCCAGGTACTTTTGCTTGAGTTCCAAGATCAGTAACTGAACGCAAATTCTGGAAAGCCCACAAATGGCAGAACTGGCTTCTATACTATAGCTTGCCAGTTTTGAAAGACATACTTCCACAAAAGTATCTTGCTCATTGGGCGTTACTGATAGAGGGATTAAGCACTGTATTAGGGTCTGAATTAAGTTCAGATACATCACGCCCATGAATCATTAATGTACTTTGTTGGAGGTATACAGCAACTTTATGGGGAAGAGCACATGACGTTCAATGTGCACTCACTTGTGCATTTCAGCAAGAGTGTAGTGCACTGGGGGCCTTTGTGGGCACACTCATTCTTCATGTTTGAAGATTATAATGGATACCTGCTGAAGCAAGTTAATGGTAGTAATTCTGTACCTCTACAAATATGCTTTCCCCTGTCTAGCGCAAAAGGCCTTGAAAGATGCACCAACAGAAGTAAGAGACTTCTGTAATGAAATGAGAGCTGAAAAGCATCAGGTCAAAAAATCTGAGAAGTTCCTTGAGGTGACAGCCCTGGGACCACCAGACATAAAGACAATTTCTGATCATGATAGAGCTGCTCTTTACATGGTAAGTGAGGTTCCCATAACTTCTGTGGTGAAATATTACAAGAGAATTTCAGTAAATGGGAAAATTGTTCATGGCTACAAGTACATGAGAGCAAAGAAAAGAAACAACTCTGTAGTGTTTTTAAAAGATGGGAATATTTTCAGAATTTCCCACTTTATTATTGTGACTGATGATCAGTTTTGATATGCCATCGGAACCTATGGTCATAGCACAGTGCAGAAATTAGCCAGAGGTTCTCTTGTAAGAACTCCACTGATCAGCCATCCACTTTCCCACAGGCTTTTACAAAGCTGTGAACAGTAACCAGTTAGTGGGACCGTGCATGCATATTCACGTTTCACGGACCAGCTCCATTGTATGTAGACTGATTAAGTCATACTACTGCAAGTGAAGAAAAAGTAGTGAAGTTTACCTCAAAGAAAACATGAAGTGGTGGTTAAAGGAACCCAATTAGTAATGAAAATGTAAACAAATGGGTAGCCCCACTGAGCGTAGTCTGTCCAAGCTAAAGCTATGTCTCTGTCAGTCTACTCCTCCATCTCGCTGTCGCCTTTTCTCTCTCTGTCTCTTTGACATTGCAGGGTTCAACGTTAATGTTTTTTTTCACTTGCCCAGTCGGGCAAGTGGGTCAGAAATCTACTTGCCCAAAGTCAATTTTTACTTGCCCCTATACAAATTGTTTTATTTATTAGCAGTTATCAAATAACAACAAAGACTAAAGTTATCCCGAAAACAAACGCCCATTGCTCCGAAGGCCCATTACTATAATTTAAACAAACATTCCAAATAATAATTATAATGAAATGGATCTACTCTGAGGCAAATTTATCTTTCTTTATCTGTCCATTGTTCACACTAAATCTTCCATCTTTCTCAAACAAACAGAAGCACATGGCTAATTATTATGCAGAATCATCGGACCTTCCCGGGTGCAACGGAGGAAGCTGGCTGTCGGACCTTGCAGTCGGATAGTTACTCTAACAATCTTACTTCCCTGGTTGGAATTATGCAGCATTCCATGCAGCAGTGATATTACGATGGTAGTGAGGGCTGAATCCCCTAAGAAGAACAAGCTACTCACGTTTTCTTCATGGACGCACATGGTCTGATGTTTGGAGCAGCCGAGTGGTGTAGTTGGTAAGTTACTGGACGTCAGTTCCGACAGCCATATATATACACAGATGCTCCCAGTCAACCGGGGGAAAGAGGGTGTGAAACATTAGGAGGCAGGGCCGACTGATTGCAGGCCATGAATCTTTCTAACTGCAGGGAGAGTGTGTATTTTTGGAGCAATGGCCGTCTGTTTTCGGGATAACGGGCTGTTGGACAAATGGGCTTTCGGTCCAATGGGACATTTTTCAGACTATTGCTGTTTCGGAATAATAGGCCGTCGGAACAATGGCATGGCACCTGCCAGGGAACGAGGACATAATTTATGATACGATGATGATTAAAAATAAAAAAATGATAGAAACATTTTTTATTTTTATTTTTTTTTAACTTTTTTTTTTTTTTACCACTTGCCCAATCGGGCAAGTGAGTTGCTAGATTTACTAGCCCGATGTGGCATTTTACTTGCCCCGGGCAATAGGGCAAGCCTTATTGTTGAGCCATGCTTTGGCTCTGTTTTATGTCTAAAAATGCAAAAAGATGAGCTCACACGAGTTAAATATATGGGGCCAATATGGACCTTTTATTAAAAATCAGATCTGGTCCAGCCAGTGTCGTCCACCTCTGATGTGACGGATGTGGTACAGATTGTTTGATTACACATGTAGAATTTATCATTGCTACACTGGTTGTCTGTGGGAACAAATTAATATGAATTGATTTTTATACAGTATTTTGATTACATTCCATACAAGTATGCATAAATATGTATTATTATTATCATCCTGGAGTTCAGTGGAGAGTTGTGTCCCATGATGGTCTAAATGTTGTTTGAGAGGCTGCAACAGCCTGGCAAGAATAAAATTCTGGAAGAAACATTGAATGTTATTTTTGATCTTTTTTTTTTTTTTTTTTAAGATATTGAATATCAGCACAAAATAGCGCAAAAAATCATCCAAGATGGCGCTGCGGATGGCTGCCTCGGTGTGTTGGTGCGCATTGTTTTGTCTTGTTTTGTTCGTAAACTCAGTGTTTTGCTACAGTACCAGGAGCTCTTTCACCAGAAAAGAGCTCATGAACAGCAGGGATTCAACCCCTGAGGATTTATTTCCCATTTTCATCGCCCCATCTGTGGAATTACTGGACATTCTGGTCAAAGGTGCACTCACCTTTGTTAACACAGTGAAACGCTGGAGGAGAGGAAAACGTGCCGGTGCGCTTGTGCGTCTCCGCCGGCGCGGACTTCGCACACCGTTACCGGGAATATTTCTCTCTAACGTGCGTTCACTGGGAAACAAACTGGACAAACTTCAGCTACTGTTGGGGAAGAACAGAGACTTTTCTTCATCTTCCGTTCTGTGCTTCACGGAGACGTGGCTGTGTGGATCGATACCGGACTCTGCGCTGCAGCTGGCAGGATTCCAACTCTTCAGAGCTGATCGCCACGCAGAACTTTCCGGCAAGACGAAAGGTGGAGGTATCTGTTTTTATACTAACAGTGGATGGTATAAGGATGTGTCAGTGATTCTACAGCACTGTTCTCCTGATCTGGAATCATTTTTCATAAACTGTAAACCCTTCTACTCCCCTCGTGAGTAGGGATGGGAATCGAGAACCGGTTCCAGTTGAGAACCGGTTCCAAATTGTCTGATCCATCGGAATCGTATGCCTCCGAGGTTATCAATTCCTTTTATCGATGCCGGCATGTTTTTCTGACAGTTGCGCATGCGCATTGCAAAAACTCATGCGTCATGACGTCAAACTCTGCATCTACGCTGCTGGAAACTTGCAACAAGAAGGAGTCATGGCGGAGAGGAAGAAACGGTCCAAAGCGTGGCTTCATTTCACGAAGAAAGATGACAACAGTGCTACTTGTAACGTCTGTAAAATTATCATTTCTGTGTTCACACATAGCGTTTTTTGATGTGGAAAAAGCGCTACCTGGAGCGCTTTTTGTGAGGAGAAATAAGAAGCAGATCACGGCAACGTCACCTGACGTTAGCTGAGCAGCTGCTAGCTCACTAACCAGCTGGTTAGCACTTCTAACAGACAGAACAGTGTTGTGCAACAAGCAAAGGCTTACCAGATATTTCCAATACATGTCCAGTATAATCCATACTGCCTTTATGATCGCTGTTGCGGTAACGGAAATTCACTTATTACAACGTCCCATTTCTCCACCGGCACTTTCACTTTCTCCATATTTGTTGTTGCTATGGGAAACGGCCAGCGTCTCTGTCATCGCGATTGGTCGGCTGGGAAAAAGCGGTTCACCCGGCACTTTTCTGAAAAGTTGAACATTTCTCAACTTTTTAAAGCGCTCCGCTCTGACGAAAAAAACGCCGCTGCAGCGCTTTTTGGGAGCGGCTGCCTTTTGTGCGCCTTGCGGCCGCTTCCCATTACTTTTAATGAGAAAAGGGCGCTGGTGGTTGGGGAAAAAACGCTATGTGTGAACGCAGCCTTAAGGGTGGAAACCAGCAATATGTTGAAACATCTTAGGGTAACCATCTAAAGATCTTATTTGTTTTCCAAGTTATATAATTTTAAGAAAAGGAGCATTATAATTTATTTTAACATGTTCAAATGTTATTAGGCAGACATTCTACACTGTGTTCAGACTAGAGATAATAAAACAGCTGCGTTGACGCTGAAAACCTGTGTAGGCCTACTTTTTTTTCCACACAGAAAATTGATCGGGAATCGATAAGGGAATCGATAAAGAACCGGACCGATAAGCAGAATCGATAATGGCATTGGCATCAATAAAATCTTATCAATTCCCATCCCTACTTGTGAGTTCGTTTCATTCATTTAGGTCGGTGTTTACATTCCACCGCAGGCCAACGTGCAGGAGGCACAGCGCACGCTCGCCGACCAGATACTGTGTGGAGCGGACAAACCCGGATTCCTTAGTTATTGTCATCGGTGGCTTTAACAAAGGAAATTTCACCCATGATCTCCCCAAAAACAGACAGTTTATTAAATGCCCGACCAGAGAGGAGAACATTCTGGATCACTGTTACACCACAGTAAGCAGTGCCTATCACGCCGTCCCCCGCGCTGCACTGGGACACTCTGACCACGTCATGATCCACCTGATTCCTGCATACAGGCAGAAATTAAAACTCTGCAAACCTGTGGTGAGGACATCAAAAAAGTGGACCAGTGAAGCTGTGGAGGATCTTCAGGCGTGCTTGGACTGCACTGACTGGGAGGTTTTCAGGACTGCTACCAACAGTCTGGACGAGTACACAGAGGCTGTGACGTCATACATTAGCTTCTGTGAGGACAGCTGTGTACCATCACGCACCATGGTGAGGTACAACAACGACAAACCCTGGTTCACAGCCAAACTCAGACAACTAAGGTCAGAGAAGGAAGAAGCGTTTAGGAGTGGGGACAGAGACAGGTTTAAAGGGTCAAAGTACAGGTTTAGCAAGGCGGTGAGAGAAGCTAAACGACTGTACTCTGAGAAACTCCAACACCAGTTCTCAGCCAACGACTCTGCTTCTGTCTGGAAAGGGCTCAGACAGATCACCAACCACAAACTTAGAGCCCCCCACTCTGCTAACGACTTGCGCCTGGCCAACAACTTGAATGAGTTTTACTGCCGCTTTGAAAGACAATGGGACAGTCCTGACACCTCTCTACAGCTGCCCACCTCAGAGCCCCCCCCCTACCACAGTGACGACTCTCTCCATCCTGGAGAGGGATGTTTTCAAGAGACAGAACCCCCGCAAAGCAGCCGGGCCAGACTCTGTCTCTCCATCCACCCTGAAGCACTGTGCTGATCAGCTGTCTCCGGTGTTCACAGACATGTTCAACACCTCACTGGAGACATGCCACGTACCAGCCTGCTTCAAGACCTCCACCATCATCCCCGTCCCCAAAAAGCCAAGGACCACAGGACTTAACGACTACAGACCCGTCGCCCTGACCTCTGTGGTGATGAAGTCATTTGAGCGCCTTGTGCTGTCACACCTCAAAAACATCACTGACCCACTCCTGGACCCCCTGCAGTTCGCCTACAGAGCCAACAGGTCTGTAGACGATGCAGTAAACATGGCCCTCCACTTCATCCTCCAGCACCTAGACTCCTCAGGAACCTACGCCAGGATCCTGTTTGTGGACTTAAGCTCTGCCTTTAACACGATCATCCCGGCTCTGCTACAGGACAAGCTCTCCCAGCTGAGTGTGCCTGACTCCACTTGCAGGTGGATCACAGACTTCCTGTCGGACAGGAAGCAGCACATGAAGCTGTGAAAACACGTCTCTGACTCCCGGACCATCAGCACCGGTTCCCCTCAAGGCTGCATTCTTTCCCCTCTACTCTTCTCCCTGTACACCAACAGCTGCACCTCCAGTCATCAGTCTGTCAAGCTCTTGAAGTTCGCGGACGACACCACCCTCATTGGGCTCATCTCTGGTGGGGATGAGTCAGCCTACAGGCGGGAGATCGACCGCCTGGTGTCCTGGTGCGGACTGAACAACCTAGAGCTCAACGCTGTAAAGACAGTGGAGATGGTTGTGGACTTCAGGAAGAACCCGGCCCCACTCACCCCCATCACCCTGAAAGACTCCACAGTCGACACTGCGGAGTCCTTCCGCTTCCTGGGCTCCATCATTACCCAGGACCTCAAGTGGGAGCTGAACATCAGCTCCCTCACCAAAAAAGCACAACAGAGGATGTACTTCCTGCGGCAGCTGAGGAAGTTCAACCTGCCAAAGACAATGATGGCGCACTTCTACACCTCCATCTACAGACTGCAGCGTATCATTCGCTCCGCTGAGAAGGTGATTGGCTGCAATCTGCCATCTCTCCAGGACCTGTACGCCTCCAGGACCCTGAGGTGAGCAGGAAAGATTGTGGACGACCCCTCCCACCCTGGACACAAACTTTTTGAAAAACTCCCCTCTGGCAGGAGGCTGCGGTCCATCATGCCACAAGAACAGTTTCTTCCCGTCTGCAGCTGGCCTCATCAACAAGGCCCGGGATCCCCACTGACACAGACCCTTATCCCCTCCCCCCATAGGCACTACACGCTACATTAAAGTACAGTCTACACATCTGACTCAATGTGTTACATTTATGCATTCTGTACAGTGAACATTCCTCTGGTCAATATTTTGCACATTCCTGCACTAACTGTACAGCTTTTCCATTTCACTTTAATAGCAGATATATTGCACATTTTTTATTATATTTTTTCATATTCTGTATTGTAAATATCTCTTTTTGTTTTTTATATTTATGTTCTTGACTTTTTGACTTGCAGTACGTTTTTTACTTCTACTTTCTTATTTTTCTCCATGTTTATTGTATGCACCTACATACCAAGGCAAATTCCTTGTATTGTGAACTTTACTTGGTAATAAACCTGATTCTGATTCTGAATAGCTATTACAGCTTAAAAAAAAATCGTCAAAAACCTATATAGGTCAAACTGTAGTTTAAACTGAGTTAATTTATGGAAATATATGCTCAGTAGATAAGACATGATTTGCCTTTGGGATGTCGTAAGACCTTATAAGGCCTTATATGTCAGAGTTTCCGTTATATACATTGCAAAATTATTGCCACCACTGCTTCAGAATTTATGAAATGTCATGAAGTCGCAATTACACGACTCTGCAGAGGGCTTTTAATTTGAAACGACGGATACAGGAAGTTGCGACACGTGGCGACACCCGGCCGAGGCGAGAGGGAGAGAGAGAAAGAAGAGAAAAAGAAAGAGAAGAGAGAGAAAGGTAGATTAAGGCTGCATTCACACATAACGTTTTTTGATGTGGAAAAAGCGCTGCCTGGAGCGGTTTTTGTAAGGAGAAATAAAAAGCGGATCACGGCAACGTCACCTGACGTTAGTTGAGCAGCTGCTAGCTCACTAACCAGCGGGTTAGCACTTCTAACAGACAAAACAGTGTTGTGCAACAAGCAAAGGCTTACCAGATTTTTCCAATACATGTCCAGTATAATCCATACTGCCTTTATGATCGCTGTTACAGTAACGGAAATTCACTTATTACAACGTCCAATTTCTCCACCGGCACTTTCACTTTCTCCATATTTGTTGTTGCTATGGGAAATGGCCAGCGTCTCGCGATTGGTCGGCTGGGAAAAAGCGGTTCACGTCACCCCGCATTTTTCTGAAAAGTTGAACATTTCTCAACTTTTGAAAGCGCTCCGATCTGACGAAAAAAACACCGGCTGCAGCGCTTTTCGGGATCGGCCACCTTTTGTGCGCCTTGCGGCCGCTTCCCATTGCTTTTAATGAGAAAAGGGCGCTGGCAGTTGGGGAAAAAACGCTATGTGTGAATGCAGCCTTTACGTCCGTAAAATAATTGCCAATGATGTTTATATAAGCTATGTATTAAAATATTCCTGATTGCATTTTCAGATGAGTTTGTTAAAATATTTCTCCAAGAAGAAAAAGATGCCTGATGGTAACACTTTATAATAACTGCACGCTATGAAGCATTATTTAAGTATTAGTAAATACTTGATTCATCATTTATAAAGCATTGTTCCTACATTAATACACATTAGTAAGTAATTCATAAACACAGTTATAAATGTTTTATTCTTGATTAATAAGCTAATCTATAATGTGTTTAATGATTGTATTGTCATACTTTATAAATGATGGATTCATACTTTATAAATTAAGTATTATATCAATTACAAACCAGTTATTTAGGAGTTATTTAGTAGCTAGCTAGCTAGCTACCCATCATCCATAATGTGTGCCAGCAAACAAAGAAACATACTCACCACTAGTGCCACTGACGGGCATCTCCTCCAATGTATCCACCTCCACGCTGGCATTCTTTTTAGCCCGGGTCCACACGCCTTTTCAACTTTGGTCAGAGTTTGCCATATCTTAAACGCACCGCTGGACCATCAGATATTCCCCCTCTCGAGCAAAACGTTCCTTTGTCCCACGTTGATGACGCATTGAAAGCAGGATTTTGACTTCTTATTTCGCGGATCAGATCATAACCTCATTGGATCATATGTCTTCATAAAACCACCACCGTCTAAAGCAATTATTTTGCAAACAATGAGCGGATTCATCCAGCTAAAGAAGCTTATTAATGAGGACACCTCTAAAAAAAAAACGCCCTGAAGCTGATAAAGTGGCTTCAGAAGAGGAAACTGCTAAAAACAAAAGTCAAATGCAGAATATGCCATCGGGACATGAAACTGAAGAAAAGGACGAACGGTGGAGATCAATATGCTTGGTATGAAATATATCATTAAGAAATAAATGTAAACTAATTTGCAACACTGGCTATGTGTGGATGTGTGTGTGGTAGTGGTGGGCGTTGGGGCATATAGAATTGCATTAAGTCCCTTTCTAAAAAACAGTATTTTATGTTACTGTTCTTTTTAAATAGTATCTGTCGACAAGCAGCACATGTGGGAAGGGCAAAACAAATCTCTGTCAGGCACAAGTCAATCTTCAGTCGTTCAAAGGTCTCCTTCAGTAACTGGATGCAATTCATGTACAGGTAGGCAAGTAATAACAATAATAACATAAACACGTATATCATAGGCTCACTAGATTGCCAAAAATATGCAATATGCAAAATAATGCATAGAATGTTGACAATGATTTTAGATATACATAAACATTACTTTTTTTATTTGCCTTTGAAGATTTTCTCAGGGTCTACGATTACGTCAGATTGACATGATGGATGACAGCATTGCAGCCAGTTCAGCAACTCTTAGTAAAATGGCAAAAAAAATAAGGGAGGTCTGTGTCACAGCAGTTGAAAGGATGAGAAGGCGTACAGGCCAGCAGATTGGTGGAAGAAGGGAGTTTGTTGTGATTGATGAGAGCCATTTTCGGCACAAAAGAAAGGTGTGTTATAGTAATAGTGACTTTAAATAATTGTGAAATATAGTCAACCAAGTTATTGTTAATATACTGTATCTGTTCATGTCTGTGTTTGTTGTTTTGTTTCTGCATCAGTATGGGAGAGGAAGAATGGCCGGTGGGTGGAAAAGAAAGAAGTGGGTCTTTGGGATGTTAAGTGTGAGGCATCAAGGGCGAAGAACTGGAAAGCCTATTCTACGTCTTGTAGAGAGAAGATCTCGAAGACATCTAGTCCCCTTGATTGCCCATCATGTGAGGCTTGGATCTAGATCACAGTGTGTCGACCACAGCAGGTGGTATGTAGATCCCCACACTGGTGCCCATACCCAGCATATTGAGAGGGCCTGGAGATCCTACAAGGAGCAGATCTGGAGGCTTAGGGGAAATCGCACTGAGAGTTTGCTTTCTGACCACCTTGCAGTGATTGAGTGGAATGAATGGCTCGCAAAGAAACACCGTGATGGTGCATTTGGCAGATTGATTCATGACATTTCAAGAAAGTACAAGTAGTCATATTCAGTCACTGTAACCAGTCACTGAGATGGCAAGACTTTGTGTCTTTCTATGGGAGATGGCTGAGACATAAACTCCAAAGAATCAGTGTACTTTGTTTTTGTAGTGTCATAAAATGTATATTTCCTGTATTACTTCGTGTTGAGTATATTTCTTTTTTCTGTCTCAAATAATTTTGAGACTTTTGTTTGAAAGATAGGATTTTAGTTGTTGAATTTTGACACTGTGAAAGATAAGATTTTATTTGTGGTTTTCTGGCACTTCTCTGTGATCCACTGTTGGCGTTAGTAAATTTTTATTCAGCCATGTTTACCCTTGACAGAAATTTATTTTTATATGAGATTGCAGAGGTTTATTTTCATTTTATATCAACAGTACAGTTGTACAGTTACAAATGTTTTTTATCCAGCCATGTTCTCCTGAAGGAAAAATTTTTTTTGTTGTTTTTTAATGAATGAATGGCTGAGAGGTACGTTTTTATTTTAGAGTACATTGTTTGCATCTTTCAATAAATATTTATATTTTCTATATCACTTTGTGTTGTGTCTGTTTCCTTTTTCTGCTGAGAAAATAATTTTGAGACTTTTGTGAGTCTTGAGGTACTGCTGGAATGGTCCTTCAGTTTTTGCCAGCCTTTCAATCTCATTTGTAAATGCTTTGTAAGGCATAGATAGTCCTCACTTTAGATGAGGTCACACAAAATACTTAACTAACAACTAGTAAATGCTTTCTAACTACCTGAATTAATCATGAATTGCAGTATTAATAAGTGTTTATAAAACATCTATTAACACACTCACTAACCATTACTGCATGTCTAAGTCATTATATGGATAAATGCATGCATAAATGTACATCTAAATAGTTTGCCAATCATTAACTTACACTTTCTAAATGATCTTATGAACCATTAACAACTCCTAAATAACTGGTTTGTAATTGATATAATACTTAATTTAGAAATGATGAATCCATCATTTATAAAGTATGAAAATACAATCATTAAACACATTATAGATTAGCTTATTAATCAAGAATAAAACATTTATAACTGTGTTTATGAATTACTTACTAATGTGTATTAATGTAGAAACAATGCTTTATAAATGATGAATTAAGTATTTACTAATACTTAAATAATGCTTCATAGCGTGCAGTTATTATAAAGTGTTACCTGCCTGATCGATGAGGAAGATAGTCAGGTAACGTTACTTTAACTAGGGAGGGGCTCAGGGTTCTTAGCTATGCCCCGAAGTTTTGAAGGGAAAGAAATGCCTTCTGGTTCTAAAATATGTAACGTTAGTGGTGGCTACTACAATATTTTAACTGTACCTGAGAGATGGATCTATCCTAACTGGACGTGACCCAACAGCAAACATGCAATCGGTAAGTGGCGCCACTTTGTGATTATATTTACAGTTTATTCCAAGTACAGTCAGCTGGGCTTGAGAACATGTCGAGGTTTGCTAAGGTGTGTAAAGTTATGTTCCATTTGCTTGTTTGCGACATTGTGTTCTTGTTTATTTACACTCTATGGTGCTTTGTTGTTAAATCAGCTGCCTTGTGTGGAGAGATGTGTCTGCTAACGTAACTTGAGAATGAGAAATGGATACGGTAGTTTATGGTATTTCAGTCCGATTAGCATCAGGTAGCGATTTAGCTCCAGTCTGATGAGAGAGAGAGTTTGATGCGGGCCTGTGAATACGAGGAAGTGTTTCTGTTACTCCACAGATTACGTTGATGAGTTGATGGACCTCATCTTTGATCACGTGTTACAGGACCCTGCACCTTATGTGAGCCAGGTTTTCATGATCCCCGTCCCAGAAGACCTGTGCGCTCAGCCTGACAGGCCAGCCAAGGAGGACATCATTGCAGCCACTTGTCTCGGTTCAATCAAGAGGCAGTCTGAACCCGATGTAGCTGGCAGCACCAGGGAGCTCACAGCATATGCACAGCACCACACACACTGGTATCACTAATCTGACCCTGCAACCTAGAAAGCCCAGCACTAGCTGACAAAGGATCTAAAGGCTAGACACTGAGAAGAGGGTACACATACTGTCAATATATTTCATTAGAATACTTAGGCTCTTCTTTTGTTCAGGTTGTAGTTGGGTGTGTTTCACGAATAACATAACAGATAACTGAAAACATCAAATTATAAATCATTTTTGTGATTCATGCTGCACTACTTTACTACACTGCAATAACTGCTACAGTGGAACACTCCCCTGTGTACACTCACAGATGTAGATTTTGTAACATAACAGCAGCCCATTATGGTTCTGCATAAGCAGTGTTATGTTTCTACATGTGCCTTTTTAATGCCTTTTCTATAATAAAATAATTTTATTCTGTATGAACAGTCAAGTGTTGTGGTTATTTTGGTTTCACGTTTAATTTACATGGGTGTGTAAAGGGAAAAAAATATATAACCCCACACACACTGTCTACACTTATGTACATGCAAGTGTAGACAGTGTGTGTGGGATTATATTACTTTTTCAGTAACTTTTGTCCGATGCCCCTGTCACTAAAAGACTTTTAGGTGTGCTACAGTTGTTTCTCTACATGGATGTGTAATAAAGTAGAACAACACACAGATATTTTACTCAAATTTATTGTCATGTACAGTATTATCCAAAGTCACATGTTGGCCATATTATTTGGTAAATCAATTAATGCACAGAATGCATAAAAGAAACTTACTGCTCTATACCTCTAAGCTGTAAGGGCCCATAGTCTGCTTTATAAATGTTCATTGCATTCTGTAGTGAGAACACATTCAAACATACAGGCTCCAGACCAGGATGATCCACCATGCATGTAGGTGGATCCTGAAGCTGATTGATTCTTCTGGTAACCTAGGGAATGAGAAAGGGTAACTGTTACTGAATTTTGCTAGCTTTATAAGAACATTACACTGCCAATGATGTTTATATGTTTATCATTTAGCACAGACAATGCAGAGTAAATGTGAGTACTGTACAAACTAATGTAACATACGACATAAACAATAAAGGTGTCAACACTAAAAGAGGTAAGATGTTATGTACAGGGGGAATGACCAGCAGGCCTCCATGAGATGCAGTTTCTGAATATTTCAGTTACAGTTCTAAAACTGTTGAGCTGTAGCTGAATAACACTGGCATAAATTACGACAGTCATACGTCCAAATGGTAGATAGCATGGGACATAACCATATGTTTGCCGGTGTCGTGACAATATTTGTATCCACTGCAGATGGGTTCTTCTTTTGCGTCTTCACAATTTGATGTAATTGAACGTAATAACTACATAATGTCTGGTGTGGATTTGTTTCCTATCGCTAGCCAGTACAACGGCAATTGTAAGACACTTCATGGAATAACATTACAGCAGCTATCCAAGTAGCCAGCGAAAAGCTACTGACACCTGTGTTGACGAGCTTACTAGACAGCCTCAAACCACCGGCACCGGTGAACGTCAGGCTAAAAATGAATCAAACAAACCATACGGTACAGTTACCGTGGGAGACACTCCGGTAGGTAACGTAAGATGTCCTTTTTATGGGATATAAATTTGTCCGCTATGGCTATCCAGAAAGACAACATAGCCGACGCAACCACATACACACGCACGGTAAGAAAGTACGAAAACAGTGAAATTTCAACCTACCGTTCAGAGACATCCTGCTGTAACCGTGTCTGTAAAAATTCGACAGCTGCCTCCTCTTGTTCGGTTGACAGATTCTGCCTCAAACATGTACGGTTTTACATGTGTCACAGAGTTTTCTTCTACAAGGAGCTGCCATGTTAGTTTTGGGGTTTTTCCGCGTCTGCACCCCCCCCCCCCCCCCACCCCCACCCCCACCCCCACCCAGCCGATCAGGCGGCCAATCAGAGCAGCGCCTCATTATCAGAGCATCCCCGCCCACTCAGAACAGCGCATAGTTAATGAGGGGAGAAACCGAGAGGATGGAGAGGCCCCACAGAGCCTGGATTTGTGTGTTTTTTTGCAACAGAATTCATAACCTTGTTTTAAAGACCACTGAGAAATGTTTTAAACAGATAAAAAGAGCATAATATGGGACCTTTAATGAATGGTGAATTTTTCAAGGTAAGAAAAGCAATCGCAAATTTTGGAGGTGTAATGGAAAAGTGATATAACAAGTAGAACTAGAAAAACAGTTCCTACAAAAACTGTGTGGGCTTGCTGCAAGCAGCTGGAATTATAAGAATGCCTAAGTTAGACAGGATGTTAGACATGTTAGTCAGTTAGACAGGTGGTCAGTTAGACAATTGGCTAGTTAGACAGGTTAGTCAGTTAGACAGGTGGTCAGTTACACAAGTAGTTAGTTAGACATGGTGCAGTTAAATAGGTGAGTAATAGACAGCTCAGTCAGTAAGACGGTTGTTCAGTTATGCAGGTAACTACTTACCTGTATAACTACTTACAGCTGAATCAGTTAGACAGGTGATGAGTTAGACAGGTAGTTAGACAACTCAGTCAGACAGGGGGTCAGTAAGGTGATTTGCTAGACAGGTTGTTCTTAGGATGTAAAAGATGATTGCTGGGGTGTTTCCATGTGGTTGCTATGGGGTTTCTATATGGTTGCTAAGGTGTGCTAGGTGGTTGCTAGGGTGTTTCTAGGCGGTTGCTAAGGTGTGCTAGGTGGTTGCTAACGTGTTTCTAAGTGGTTGCTAGGGTGTTCCAAGGTGGTTGCTAAGGTGTACTAAGTGGTTACTAGGGTGTTTCTAAGTGGTTTCTAGGGTATTTCTAGGTGGTTGCTAAGGTGTACAAGGTGATTGCCAGGGTGTTTCTAGGCGGTTGCTAAGGTGTGCTAGGTGGTTGCTAGGGTGTACTAGGTGGTTGCTAGGGTGTTTCTAGGCAGTTGCTATGGTGTCCTAGATTGTTGCTAGGGTGTTCCTAAGTGGTTGCTAGGGTGTTTCAACGCGGTTGCTAAGGTGTACAAAGTGGTTTCCTAGGTGTTTGCAAGTGGTTGTTAGGGTGTTTGCAAGTGGTTGTTAGGGTGTTTTCTAAGTGGTTCTAAGGTTTTGCAATCACAGGACAGCCCACAATAACAATGCACAGCCCATAACAACCATAGGACATCCCATAATAATCAGTGTTGGTTAATCAGTTAGGCCCCGTGTCCACCAAAGACCTGTGAAAAAAGCGCTGGCGCTGTTATTTCATTAATTCCAATGGAAAAGTAGCGCTTTCAGCGCCTACAACCCAAAACAGGTACCTCACCTCTTTTTAGCACTGAGTGCCATGAGTGCTGGACCTGTTCTCGAGTTGAAACAATTTAAACTTTTCTGAAGCACGCCGCTCGTCAATGTCACTTCAGAGTTCTACCAACCAATGAAGATGAAGCAGGGGCGGGACCAAGAGCCAGCATCCTGCCGTTTTGTAGCTAATGTTAGCTAGGCTAACGTTTAGCATAGCAACAACACCCGGAGAGTTAGATAGGTGGGCAGTTAAACAGCTCAGTCAGTTAGACAGGTGGGCAGTTAGACAGCTGAATCAGTTTGACAGGTGGTCAGTTAGACAAGTGGGCAGTTAAACAGCTGAATCAGTTAGACAGGTGGTCAGTTAGACAGCTGAATCAGTTTGACAGGTGGTCAGTTAGTACGTGTGTGTATGTGGCTGTATGTGGTTGATGACATCACCTGCTGTGAACATTCCACCATGATTGTGTATGTAGAATTAATTAGCGATAAAAGTTAAATATCTTAAAAAGTATAAACAGAATGAAAAAGTTGAATACACGCCTCTCATTCCAGTATGAGCTGAACAGTTTAAAGTTTGAATGAAGTTTGTAGGTAGGTGGCAAACTTTCCGGGAGAATAAGAACTAGAAAAGGTTAAATTTTCTGAAGAAAATTTGTGTGCTTGCTTCAGCAAGAGAAGGCTGAAGACAGTTGAATTCATTACAAAGAGTTTAAATGTATGTAAATTTTGAGTATTTTGATCTGGTGTTTGAAGGTGAAGTAATAGTTGTAGTAGTAGCAGTAGAAAGAGTAAAAGAGTGAAGCCCAGTCCAAGTCCATAAAACAGCTAGAGTGGAGTAGAGAGACTGCTGATACTGTAGTAGCAGCAGTAGAAGTAGTAGTAGTAGTAGTACTACAGTACTAGAAGTTTCACTGTTTGAAGTAATTAAAATAGTAGCAGTTGTAGTAGTGTGTGTGTTTATGTGTGTGTCTCTGTCTCTCTCTGCCTCTGTCCCTGTAGTTGAATTACTAGTTTAAATGGTAGCAGTTGTAGTAGTGTGTGTGTAGTGTACGTCTATACGTGTGTGATGTGTGGACATGTGTGTGTGTGTGTATTAGTAACAGTAGAAGTAGCAATAGTAGTAGTAGTAGTAGTAGTAGTAATTGTAGTAGTATTTGGACTATCAGTATTAGAAACGGTAGAAGTAGCAACAGTGGTAGCAGTAGTAGTGGTAGTAGCAGCAGCAGCAGCAGTAGTAGTAGTACAACAGAACTACTAGTAGTTTCAGTGTTTGAAGTAGTTGAATTAGTAGTTAAAAATGGTAGCAGTATTAGTAAAAGTAGAAGTAGTAATAGTAGTAGTAGTAGTAGTAGTTGCAGTAGTGGTAATAGCAGTAGTAGTAGTAGCAGTATTAGAAGAAGTAGTAGTAACAGTATTAGAAACAGTAGTAGTAGTAGTAGTAGCAGTTTTATAAGTAGTAGTAGTAGCAGTATTAGTAGTAGTAGTAGCAGTAGTAGTAGTCGCAGTATTAGAAGTAGTAGTAGCAGCAGCAGTATTCGAAGTAGTAGCAGTAGTAGTTGTAGCAGTATTAGAAGTAGCAGTAGTAGTAGTAGCAGTAGTAGCAGTAGTAGTACTAGTAGTAGTAGTAGTAGCAGCAGTAGTTGTGTAATGGAAGTGGAATCAGTCATTGTAGAGATGTGTGTCTCTCTCTGCCTCTTAATCACACACTCTCTACAGAAGGAAAAAAGGTTGTGTGGAGACTGAGAATTTGTTTTGAAAGTGGAATACTCTCAAAAACTACACATGCTATCCTGTCAGAGACAGGAGAAGCAGCGGAACAGTTTGATATGTAACATGTATATGTAGTGTTAAAATTGTGGAAATGACTACAGTTAAAAGGAAAAAATCTGTTGAAAATTGACACAAATACTATTGCACTAGTGTTGAACAAACATTCCTAACTCATGAACATTTTGATGTGTGATATGTGTATGTAGTGTGAAAATTGTGGGAACTATTACAGATGTGCAAAATGAAAAAGCTGCTGGAAGAAGGCAAAATTACTGTAAAGCACTAGTGTTGAACAAACGTTCCTAACACAAAAACTATAAACGGTATCACTTAGATATTTACATTGTGTGAGAGAAGAAGTATATGAACAGTTTGATGTAAAATATATGTATGTTGTGTTAAAAACTGTGGGAATAGTGGCAGTTTAAAAATCTGTATAGGACACAGCTGCTCAAATGAGAGAAAAGTGCTGTAAAACACAGTTTTGCACCAGTGTTAAACAAACGTTCGTAACTCAAAAACTGTAAACGCTATGACTTAGATATTTGCATTGTGAGTGGCACAAGAAGTAGCAGAACAGTTTGATGTGTAATATGTGTATGTAGGGTGAAAAATGTGGGAGCTACCACAGTTTCAAAACTTGGAATATTTAGTAAAAATCACAGCCTCTAGAGTGCCTAGAGTGTGTGATGACATCACCACTCTAGCAGGCTGAACATTCTCCATTCATTTCTATGGGGAAAAATATCATGTTTAAACGTAAATTGCAGAAAAAGTAAACATCAGAATGCTTAGAAAAGTAATAGCGCACTATTCCCGAACATGCTGAACATTTTAGAGTTTGAACAACATCGATAGCTCAAATGGTTCAAGCCGCATTAATGGGCAAAAATCTGTCCGGAAGAATAATAAGTAAGTAAACAGGAGAACAATAGTAATAGTAATTGCTGAAGCAAGCACAACTAATAAAAATAAGTAAGAGGGATAACAATAGTTATCTAATAAGTTAGACTAAGAACAACGCAACAACAACTTGCTTGCAGCAAGCCCACTAATTACTGCAGTAGAATTACTAGAGGGAATAATAAGTAAAGTCATCTACACTCAGTAAGACATTACTTTTTTGATTGATGACCCAAATACTGCTGATGACAACAAGTAAAGGTCTCAAGATAGCAAATGACTTCAATAGCATTCACAAAGTAGTTTTTAAGTCCAGCAATAATTTTGTAAAAGTAGGTGTCACATTTTTCCCATTTTTTGTTCTCACCTGAAAGATGAACTAGGTATCAAGTTAAAATCACATTTTACAATTACTTCCATATGTATCATGTAGAATAAATTATTATACTATAGTCCAAAAATGGTCTTGAGAAATTAAGTTTGTTTTTCTATAATCCTACTCACTCTAACCCCAATCCTAACCTCCTATTTATGTATTTGAAATTTTGCAATATTTGACGTGCAGAGTCTACATTTCAAATAAAGCCCAAACTATATACTTTAAGCCCAAATATATACTGTTTTACCAGTCAATTTTTATTTATATCACAAACTATTTTAAACCAGATCCGTGAAAAGCTGTTCACATGCTGTAAAAGCCAAGGAGTGAAAACGAGAATGTGGGGACTGCTTATAGGTTCTTTTCAAGGAGAGGACAACAGCCAAACAAATCTGCTCGCTCATGAAATGTGAAGAGCGAACACTGTGAGTTTATTTGTCCAGGCAAGAACAAGAGAGAGAGGAGAGAGACAGAGTCTGTGACAAATGTGCTTTTGCCATCAAGCTCCCGCTAAGCGAGACGAGTCTTTTTACACCCTGACAACAAATGGAGATATCAGTGATATTAGAACAGACAAGGGGCCCCTTTAAGCTACTTGGCACAATTTGCTTGGAGTTAATAGTCTGTTGTGAGGAGATTTGATCAGCAGCGAGCCAAGTGGATCACATCCAGTCCACAGCACCCGTCACTTCTGATCACATCAGCACTGCTGCTATACCTAGCTAATTCAGAGAGGAGGAAAAACAGGCTGGGGGGATGGGGGGGGAGTGTATGCGTGATAGAGAGGTCTAAAATGAGTGTGTGTGTGTGTGTGTGTGTGTGTGTGTGCTATGTATGTGTGTGTATATGTGTGATAGGGAGGTTAAAAATGAATTTGTCATCGTAGTAATATTACAACTTACATTGTCACAACCAGAAAAGTTACATTAGCTCTGACGCTGCAGCGTAGTTTGGTAGCGTTGCCCAGTTAAACATTTTTTATTGGATTAAAAATATCTTGATCTGCATCTTCATCTACAGTAGGTAAGTTAGTAAATCAAGAACATACCAGGAAATTATTACTATTTTATAAATTGTTGTTCAGCTTTTGCTGTCTCATTTGGTTTGTTCATAATTTGTAGTTGACCTGAACACCTAACCTGTGTCGCCAGCAGTGGTGTAATGTAACGAAGTAATAATACTTTGTTACAGTACTTAAGTATTTTTTGGGAGTATCTGTACTTTACTTGAGTATTTATATTTCTGTCAACTTTCACTTTTACTCCACTACATTTCCTAAATAAAATGTATACTTTTACTTTTTAGCATCTTCGTTACTCATTACTACAAAATAAAATCTGAAGAAATTTGGTAGCCTGCAAGCAAGCAGGTTTGGTGAATCAGTGCTCCTAGCTTGCAAGTTACGTTAATCACGATCCACACTCCATTCCAGTTGGTGGCGGTAATGCACCATAACGTTGTTTACCAACTGCTATAAAACTCAAGAAGAAGAAGAAGATTTCCACTCAAGCCCGGCATGTCAGATGGACATGAACATGAGTAGAATCGACGATGAGATGACTGATTATTTCATGATGGAAGCAGAAATAGCGATGGCACCTGCTACTCCGGTGACAAACGACGACGGTGGTGACGAAGACGGACGCCCATGGCCATATTTGCGAGAAATGTTTTCTCATGTTGGAGTGAAAGATTCTTCGTACCGGATGAAGTGCCTCTTATGCTTACCCAAAGTCACGGAAATACTGGCATTTAAAAACTCCCCGTCCAACCTCAACAAACACATTGAGGTAAATTAAGATTAATCCAGTGAAGCCGCAACGTTAATGTTATTTAGTTATCATAAGCCTGTTCAGATATCTGGCTAACATGATGGCTAACACGTGTTAGCTAATATTGCTGATTAGGCTACATTCACAGATATAACGTTTACCACTGAATTTTGTTGGAATTAATTCAACGCAAAACTCTTGAAGACATGTCCATAATCCTGAAACACACTTAACTGTTACTGGTATAACCTGCCGGCCGAATATTTCCTCAGGTAACGTTAACTTCCATTTTACACCGGTGGAGGAAATATTTGTGGTAGTGGCAGGTTACAGAAGAGTGTTCAGGATTATGCACGTCTTCAAAAGCACCATACGTTTTATTAAACTCTCTTGAGTTTTGCTTTGAATTAATTCCGTCAAAATTCAGTGGTTATAGGCTATTGGGCTAACGTTATATCTTGTGGCTCGAATGTAGGCTTACGTTATTAATGAAAGTTAATAAATTTTAAAAAAAGGATGATTACATCAATGGCACAAACTAGGACTAGTTGATGCATATCATTAACTTACTTGCAGATTAGGTAAAGATAATATGTTAAATAATGGTCACTGACTGTTAGTGTTGTTGAGTAGCTTTTAAATCCTGTAGCTAAAGTTGTTATGCTTAGAAAATGTTTTTCTCTCACTGTTTCAGAGAAAGCATGTACACCACCTTAAAAAATACGGAGAGCTGACATCAAGAGAAAAGGGGCTCCTGAGACTCCCTCCACCAGCAGGCAGACCACATTAGTGAACACCAGGACTGTGTCTCAGAGGTCCTCACTATATTTCAGGAATGGACTACATCAAGCAGCACATGGAAGAACCCTCCCTGCAGCTAGGTGATGCCACCAGGTCCAGTTCATCTGATGAAGATGACTTCTTCTCTGCCCTGCAGTCGTCTCAAGCACAAGACAGCTCCAAACAACTGGACGGATACTTGGCCTGTTCAGTAGATCACATGGACTTGCTGAAATCCTTCCCAGCTGTGTGCAAGCTGTCTGTGAAGCTGAGCACGTCTCGACCTGCCTCAGCGGCCTGTGAAACACTATTTAGCATCGCAGGACTTGTCTTCAGCCCAAGAAGAGCGAGACTGAATTCTTGCAGTTTTGAAAACCAACTTCTTTTGAAGATGAACAGACAATTTTTCAGTTTCAACTAATGACGGGGTTGTTACTGTAGGGAAGGAAGGGAGGAAGGAAGGAGGGAGGGAGGGACGAATTAAGGAATGGGAGGAAAGGAAAAACTGGATTTTGTTCTTTAAATTCTTGAAGACCTCGTTTTTCTTCAAGTGTAATGTAGGCTCTATTTTTAAGGTGGTGTACATGTTCTCTGATGCACAAATGTGTTTTGTAGAATCTGCTCATCTTATGTTTCATATCTCACAGCACAGGATTTGCTGTGATCATGTTTGTCAGGTCCCATTGTTCTCTTCTGGCTGCCTTTGAGGTGATAACTCCAGCTGGGCTTGTGGATGTGGTTTGATGGGAGGCTTATATAAAGTTCATAATTCTCAAAATTCTGACCGCTTGCTTTTTTATTAACAGCATTTACTTACTTCTACTTTCAATACTTAAGTACATTTAATATCAGAAAATTACTTTTGATACTTAAGTACAGTAAATATCAGATACTTTAAGACTTTTACTCAAGTAATATTCTAATAGGTGACTTTAACTTCTACCAAAGTCATTTTCTGGTAAGATATCTGTACTTTTACTCAAGTGCGGCTTTCAGGTACTTCATCCACCACTGGTTGCCAGATGGTAATTTGATGACTGACTGGTAACATTAGATATTAACAATGAGAGCACAAAACCACTTGCCTGGTCCTACTTTCTTTGATGTTGCCTACAGCAATAGCATCACTATTGAGTGGGCAGGTGCTGCTGCGGTTGGAGCATTGTCTTTCTGATTCCTCTTGTCATTGTCGAAAGAGAGAAAATGTCAATAGGTGCGAATATTACAGCTGATTCAATAAGTTTATGTTGACTGTGAGGGCAGAACTTGAAAATAAATGGCACTTAACATTTAGAAAATCTTATTAAAAGTAACATAGACAACCTGCTCGGCTTTCAAAACAAGGCCAAGCTTGTTTATAGCTCAACATTTGGACTAAGTAATATACGCATATTACTTAGTCCAAATGGTGGGCATCAGTGTTTACATTTGCCATGGTAAGTACATTTTATTTATATAGCACCTCTCAAGACAAAGTCACAAAGTGCTTCACAGTGATAGAACAGTTAAAAACACAGATATGTAAACACAACATGAGTAAAACAGAAACACAGCATGGAAAACGTAATTAAAAGCCTGTCTATCCAGGTGAGTCTTCAGCTGCTGCTCAAAAGAGTCCACAGTATTAGCAGACCTGATGTAAGGAGGCAGGCTGTTCCATAGCCTTGGTGCTACTGAGGCATAGGGCCTATCATCCCTTGTCCTGATTCTAGATCTGATAGGTCTTCGGACCCCTGGTCTGAAGGATATATAGGACATTACCGGTGATAGTCATGTGACTATGCAAGTTGTACATCATCTAACTATAAAGCGAGGAATCTCTGTCTGTGAGTGAGTGAGTGTGTGTGTGTGTGTGTGTGTGTCCGTCGCATATCTCGAGAACCGTTCGTCCGATTGACTTCACACTTGGCGGGTGTATTGCTGGGGACCGAAGGACGTGCAGTGTCAGATTTGGTGCAATTTGGATACGCGACACGTTCAATATTACTAAACTTTGAATAAACAAGCGGACAGTGCTCTGTGCAGCAGCGGGGCTCAAGCGGTACGGGCACACG
Source organism: Centroberyx gerrardi (assembly GCF_048128805.1). NCBI lineage: Eukaryota > Metazoa > Chordata > Actinopteri > Beryciformes > Berycidae > Centroberyx > Centroberyx gerrardi. Next base: position 24,906,660 of record NC_136018.1, on the reverse strand, counting down.
CGGTTCTCGAGAAAGCTGCACTATGGGCACGAGCGGTACGGGCACGCGCGGTTCTCGAGAAAGCTGCAAGCAGCAATCGGCCCGTTCCGGACAGGCACGTTTTGAACGGGCACTGCACTAGTCATACTATAAAGCAAGGAATCTCTGTATGTGTGTCCTTCGCATATCTCGAGAACCGTTTGTCCGATCTACTTCACATTTGGCGGGTGTATTGCTAGGGACCCAAGGACGTGCAGTGTCGGATTGGACACGCGACACGTTCAATATTAATAAACTTTGAATAAACAAGCGAACAGCACTCTGTGCAGCAGCGGGGCGGGGCAAACAGCGCTCTGTGCAGCAGCGGGGCTCAAAGCAAGCGACTGGAAGTGCAGTGTCGAGTGTGAAGTTGTTTGGATGAGCGGTTCTCGAGAAAGCTGCAAGCAGCAATACCGGAGGCCAAGCAATTGGCCCGTTCCGAACAGGCATGTTTTGAACGGGCACTACACTAGTTATACCCATACAAAAACATAATATAATAAGGCAATACAAGACAGCATATTTTCAAAATGGACATGGATACACCTATGCCCAATACAAGTCATGTAAAAAAAAAAACAAGTATGTGCAGGCATGACATATAAGCACTCATCTACTCAGAGAATCATACATCATCAAAATTACATTATACAGAAATGCAATACCATTTATATACTGTATATATAAAGAATATATATTCAGGCACATGGCATAGGTTATATGTGTGGCTCAACTGGTTGAAGATGCCCACAACCCAGCACACACAAACCCCCGTTCTGATCTTTTAAAGGTCCCATATTATGCTCTTTTTAGCTGTTTAAAACATTTCTCAGTGCTCTTTAAAATAAGGTTATGAATTCTGTTGCAAAAAAACACACAAATCCAGGCTCTGTGGGGACTCTCCATCCTCTCAGTTTCTCCCCTCATTAACTATGCGCTGTTCTGAGTGGGCGGGGATGCTCTGATAATGAGGCACTGCTCTGATTGGCCACCTGATTGGCCACCTGATCGGCTGGGAGAGGGGGTAGGGTGCAGACGCGGAAAAACTCCCAAGACCAACATGGCAGCTCCTTGTAGAAGAAAACTCTATGACACAACATGTAAAACCGTACATTTTTGAGGCGGAATCTGTCAACCGAACAAGAGGAGGCAACTGCCAAAGTTACAGAGACAGTTACAGCAGGATGTCTCTGAATGGTAGGTTGAAATTTCAGTGTGTTGTTCGTACTTTCTCACCGTGCGTGTGTATGTGGTTGCGTCAGCTATGCGGTATTTCTGGATAGCCATAGCGGACAAATTTGTATCCCATAAAAACAATATCTAACATTACCTGCCGGAGTGTCTCGCACGGTAACTATCAGAGTTGTGGACTCGAGTCACATGACTTGGACTCGAGTCAGACTCGAGTCACAAATTTGATGACTTTAGACTCGACTTGACAAAATCAAAAAAGACTTGCAACTCGACTTGGACTTTAACACCAATGACTCGTGACTTCACTTGGACTTGAGCCTTTTGACTTGAAAAGACTTGATACCTTCCCCCAAACCCAAAGATTAAAAAGTATGTTATTTAAAAAGTGTGCCACGAATCAATTCATTTCCCTTCATTTCCTGAATCAACTAACGTTAACGCTATTCATTCCCAGCAAGTCGACACTTCATTTCCCAGATCCACTTTGTTTGAACCAATCTGACAGCATCCAATCAAGTTGCAGGAGAGAACCATGAAGAAGTAACGTTATGTTACTGAGCGCCAGTTAGAAAAAATGATACCGAAGATAATTTCGTTTGCGTACAAAAACTACGCGGTGGTCAACCAAAAACGAATTGCAGTATGCAAAACATGCGGGTCGAAAATTACAGACGGAGATGCAACAACTTCCAACTTCGTTCGACATTTGAAGCTGCACAAAGAACGGTAAGTCGAGGCTAATATATTAACGTAATTAGCGAGCCAATGCTTAGCTAACGTTACAGCTATCCCCCCCCATAACACAGGCTCCGTGTCGGCCATTGTACAGCAATGATCTGTTTAAACAGACGAGACTGTTGTGGGTTCCCTCCCCGACTCGTACTTTGATGTTCACCCGAAACGAGATGACAAATCGGCTTCTAAAAAAGCATTCATGATTTGTGAAAATTTTATATATTATTACTCTGTTGTTAAAATGGCATTACATTTGGTGAAGAGCGCATTATGACTTGTTTAGGACTCGAAACTCAAAGTTTAGGACTTGGGACTTGACTTGGGACTTGTCAGTCTTGACTTGGGACTTGACTCGGGACTTGCCTGTCTTGACTTGGGACTTGACTTGGGACTTGAGTGCAAAGACTTGAGACTTACTTGTGACTTGCAAAACAATGACTTGGTCCCACCTCTGGTAACTGTACCGTATGGTTTGTTTGATTCATTTGTAGCCTGACTTTCACCGGTGCCGGTGGTTTGAGGTTGTCTAGTAAGCTCGTCAACACAGGTGTCGGTAGCTTTTCGCTGGCTACTTGGATAGCTGCTGTAATGTTATTCCATGAAATGTCTTACAATTGCCGTTGTACTGGCTAGCGATAGGAAACAAGTCCACACCAGACATTATGTAGTTATTACTTTCAAATACATCAAATTGATGTGAAGACGCAAAAGAAGAACTCATCTTCAGGGGATACAAATATAGTCACGACACCGGCAAACATATGGTTATGTCCCATGCTGTCTACCATTTGGACATATGACTGTCGTAATTTATGCCAGTGTTATTCAGCTACAGCTCAACAGTTTTAGAACTGTAGCTGAAATATTCAAACATTGCATCTCATGGAGGCCTGCTGGTCATTCCCCCTGTACATAACATCTTACCTCTTCTAGAGTTGACACCTTTGTTTGTCCTGTACATAAGTTTGTAGGGTACTCATATCTACTCCAAATTGTCTGTGCTAAATAATAAACATATAATATAGATAAACGTAATTGTCAGTGTAATGTTCCTATAAAGCTTGCAAAATTCAATAACAGTTACCCTTTCTCATTCCCTCGGTTACCAGAAGAATCAATCAGCTTCAGGATCCACCTACATGCATGGTGGATCATCCTGGTCTGGAGCCTGTATGTTTGAATGTGTTCTCACTACAGAATGCAATGAACATTTATAAAGCAGACTATGAGCCCTTACAGCTTAGAGGTATAGAGCAGTAAGTTTCTATATGCATTCTGTGCATTAATTGATTTGAACATGTGACTTTGGATAATACTTTACATGACAAATAAATTTGAGTAAAATAACTGTGTTGTTATACTTTATTACACATCCATGTAGAAAAAACTTTAGCACACCTAAAAGTCTTTTAGTGACAGGGGCATAGGACAAAAGTTACTGAATAAGTAATATAATCCCACACACTGTCTACACTTGCATGGTGCTTTATTACATTTCAGTCATTGAAATGTAATAAAGCACCATATAAGTGTAGACAGTGTGTGTGGGATTATATACGTTTTTCCCTTTACACACCCATGTAAATTAAATGTGAAACCAATAAGTAGCCACAACACTGACTGTTCACACAGAATAAAATTATTTTATTTTAGAAAAGGCATAAAAAAGGCACATGTAAAAACATAACACTGCTTATGCAGGACCATAATGGGGTGCTATTATGTTACAAAATCTACATCTGTGAGTGTACACAGAGGAGTGTTCCACTGTAGCAGTTACTGCAGTGTAGTAAAGTAGTGCAGTATCAATCACAAAGATGATTTATAATTTGATGTTTTTAGTTGTGTCATCTGTTATGTATTCGTGGAAAACACCCAACTACAACCTGAAATCAGGCCAGATAACCAAAACAACAAAAGAAGAGACTACGTATTCAAACGATTTTGACAGTTTTAGACAAATATATTGACAGTATGTGTACCCTCTTCTCAGTGTCTAGCCTACAGATCCTTTGTCAGCTAGTGCCGGGGCTTTCTAGGTTGCAGGGTCAGAGTAGTGATACCAGTGTGTGTGGTGCTGTGCATATGCTGTGAGCTCCCTGATGCTGCCAGCTACATCAGGTTCAGACTGCCTCTTGATTGAACCGAGACACGTGTGTCAGACCCGCAAACGTAAAACAATCCCACAAACGTAATAAACCACAAACGTAATACAAATCTGCAGCTTTTAATGTAATAATCCCACAAACGTAATAGCAGTTGCCTACCACAAACGTAATACGTCATTTCCCGCAAACGTAATAACTATTACGTTTGCAGGGATTTGTTACGTTTGCGGGAAGGTGAAAATCTTCAGCTTTCAAAATTTTAATAACTTCCCACAAATGTAATAAATCATTAATATAATCAAAATCTGCAGCTTATACAAGTTGCTAACTCTAAATGTCTTCAACAGCCAATGACATTTTCTTCCCACATATTCTTGTCCTTTAGGTTCTTGCCTGTTTAGACTGATCAAGTGTTGTTGCAATTAAACCCCATCATATTAATTCCAGATTTATTCCAGGTTTTATTACAAAGCCAAGTGTAAAAAATCTCAGGAGAGGCAAAAACAGTATCATGTCACTCTAGCAATGAAAGATTTACAACCAATCATACTTAACCCTATACAAAAGTTTCAGAACAAACTCACCTGCTATACAATTAAGTATTGATTGTCAGTAACAGCTGGATATTATTTATCCCCAATAAAGGGATACTCCACCCAGAACATGATTCTACCTCATTTTCATTCCTGTTTGGAGCCAGTAAACTCATTTTTTAGAATTGTTTTTTCTTTATAAAGATATGTTTAACTTCTACATGCTAACGTTTTGCTAACAATGAATAGAATCTTTAATCTTCAATCTTTAGAAAGAATTAACGATTCTAAAAACTGTCTGGATGAGTTTATTGGGTCCAAAAGAGAGTGAAAATTAGGTAGAATCATGTTTTGGGTGGAGTATCCCTTTAAACACAATAGTAGCCTATGTTTGAACCATTTAAATAAAATATGTCTTTCATTCTTTGAAATAATGAAAAGGAAACATTTCTCAAGTTTTAAGACAGTCTTAAGACTGAAAATTAAAGGCTTGCAAACGATTAATGACTGACATCAGGTGAGCTTAAATTAATGTCAGTGAATGCAGGAAAGAATCTGAATTCCCCTGTACCTAACTGAAAATTTCCCAGACAAAAGAAAAGGATAAATTATGTTACATTTACTTTAAATAAAAGTTAAGTGTCATCCAAGCTCTCATCCACCTATTATTGTTTGAAAGAATTATTTGATAGTTGCGTAAAACCACAGTTCTGACCAGTTTTGACCAGCTTGTACAGTTTCATAACACTGATAACTTGTGATTTTTGTAATTCTCTGAACAGTTGTCGCTCGCCCGTGTCACTTGCCGTTAGGACACGGTGTTAGTGATTGTAGCTGTTTTAGTAGCGCTTGTAGTGATGAGCGAAGAGACGATAGCTCATCATTTTATAGCTATCAATCAAAAAATAAATAAATAAAAAAAATTAAATTCCTTTCGGGTCATCGGTCTGAAGTCTTAGTCTAGTCAATGAATGAGTCTTCTGTTATTTATGGCCGTGCAAGTCGCAAGTCATCAAATTTGAGACTGAGATACCACAGAGGCTGAACTTTCTAATCAAGGCAATGAAGACCACAGTGATGAAGCGGATGCAGGCCTTTCTGATCATGCTTTTGGCATTTCTGAAGAAGCTACCCTGACACTTCCAGAAGAAATTATGTCCATGATTATAAGACACACCCTGGATTTGGACATGTCCATGATTGGCACATTCAATAGAGTGTCTCCACTGTTCAGAGAATGAAGTGGAAGACACCTTCCCAGGCTCTATATCAGACATCCGTTGTCTGAACATCTTGATATAGACAAAAATCATGACACAGATATCAGTGTTCTGAAACTGTACAAAGCAGCAGGTCGGAACAGCGGTTTAGCGCAACATATCAAAGAACTTTTCTCAAACAATAATACCGTATTTCCTCTAATAGTGGCCCGGGCCTTTATTTACCTCAACTGCAGAGGGTACCAGGCCTTTATTGGAAGCAGGCTTATATTAGAGACAGGCTTTTATTTCTAATTCCCTCTGTTTGATAAGTATATTTGCTCATATTTTAGTACGAAGCCTCCTTGTTTTCTGATCTGCTTCTGTTGGGGTGCGTTAGGTAGACGTTTTTTTGTTACTGCAATGCATTACGATAATTACGGTAATCGACGACGGCATGCTCCAGAGACTTCCGCCGGCCGAGCCATCTTGTGGCACTTGTACGTTACTACAAACTACAGTTACAAACAGGCACCAGGAGTTTACCGGTATCCACCGTTGTTTGCATGTAAGCTGAAGCTAACTGAAGCTAACTGAACCTGGGCGCCGATGTGTTGCCGGTGATCCGGCCGAGATTTCGGCGGGGGTCCGGGGCTTGGATCGGGAGGATCAATGCGGGCCGTGGGCGCGGTGGAGAGGCAGCGGCGAAGAGAGGAGACGGACACGGTGCAGCTATATACTAGGTTTTGACCTAGTCTTTCCTTTGTTTTTTCCCCCGGCCTGTATTTGAGACCGGCCTTTATTTGTTTGTGTCGACGACGCCATTATCGGAGACCCAGCTTTTAATTGACTACAGGCCACTATTAGAGGAAATACGGTAAATGGATGAGAGCTTGGATGACTCTGACACACTTAACTTTTGGGCACTACAAGGTGAAAGACTTTTTTTGGAAGTAAATGTAACATGTTATTTATCCTTTTATTTTATCTTGGAAATTTTCTGTTAGATACGGGGGAATTCAGATTCATTTAGTCATTAAACGTTTGCAAGCCTTTCATTTTCAGAAGTTTTGAGAAATGTTTTGTTTTCGTTATTTCAAAGATTGAAAGATGTATGTATGTATGTATGTTCAAAATACATATGTTGGCTTACGATATGCAGACATCTTTTATTTACATGGTTCAAACATAGGCTACTATTGTGTTTAGTGAGGATAAATAATATCCAGTTGTTACTGACCTCTTGTTACTAAAACAATACTTTGCATTGTTTACTTGTAAATATTTTAATTGTTGAGCAAATTCATACTGAAGCTTTTGTATAGGGTTACTATGATTGGTTATAAACCTTTACAATGTTTTTGCCCATCCTGTGTTTTTTTGCACTTGTCTTTGTAGTAAAACCTTGAAGAAATCTGGAATAAATATGATTGGGATTTATCAGAGGTGGGACCAAGTCATTGTTTTGCAAGTCACAAGTAAGTCTCAAGTCTTTGCACTCAAGTCCCAAGTCAAGTCCCAAGTCAAGACAGGCAAGTCCCGAGTCAAGTCCCAAGTCAAGACTGACAAGTCCCAAGTCAAGTCCCAAGTCCTAAATTTTGAGTTTCGAGTCCTAAACAAGTCATAATGCGCTCTTCACCAAATGTAATGCCATTTTAACAACAGAGTAATAATATATAAAATTTTCACAAATCATGAATGCTTTTTTAGAAGCCGATTTGTCATCTCGTTTCGGGTGAACATCAAAGTACGAGTCGGGGAGGGAACCCACAACAGTCTCGTCTGTTTAAACAGATCATTGCTGTACAATGGCCGACACGGAGCCTGTGTTATGGGGGGGGATAGCTGTAACGTTAGCTAAGCATTGGCTCGCTAATTACGTTAATATATTAGCCTCGACTTACCGTTCTTTGTGCAGCTTCAAATGTCGAACGAAGTTGGAAGTTGTTGCATCTCCGTCTGTAATTTTCGACCCGCATGTTTTGCATACTGCAATTCGTTTTTGGTTGACCACCGCATAGTTTTTGTACGCAAACGAAATTATCTTCGGTATCATTTTTTCTAACTGGCGCTCAGTAACATAACGTTACTTCTTCATGGTTCTCTCCTGCAACTTGATTGGATGCTGTCAGATTGGTTCAAACAAAGTGGATCTGGGAAATGAAGTGTCGACTTGCTGGGAATGAATAGCGTTAACGTTAGTTGATTCAGGAAATGAAGGGAAATGAATTGATTCGTGGCACACTTTTTAAATAACATACTTTTTAATCTTTGGGTTTGGGGGAAGGTATCAAGTCTTTTCAAGTCAAAAGGCTCAAGTCCAAGTGAAGTCACGAGTCATTGGTGTTAAAGTCCAAGTCGAGTTGCAAGTCTTTTTTGATTTTGTCAAGTCGAGTCTAAAGTCATCAAATTTGTGACTCGAGTCTGACTCGAGTCCAAGTCATGTGACTCGAGTCCACAACTCTGGGATTTATTGCTCATTTGTATACACAATACTTGATCAGTCTAAACAGTCAAGAACCTGAAGGACAAGAATATGTGGGAAGAAAATGTCATTGGCTGTTGAAGACATTTAGAGTTAGCAACTTGTGTAAGCTGCAGATTTTGATTATATTAGTGATTTATTACATTTGTGGGAAGTTATTACAATTTTGAAAGCTGAAGATTTTCACCTTCCCGCAAACGTAACAAATCCCTGCAAACGTAATAGTTATTATGTTTGCGGGAAATTACGTATTACGTTTGTGGTAGGCAACTGCTATTACATTTGTGGGAAACGTATTACGTTAGTGGGATTATTACATTAAAAGCTGCAGATTTGTATTACATTTGTGGTTTATTACGTTTGTGGGATGTTGTTACGTTTGCAGGTCTAACACACGTGGCTGCAATGACGTCCTCCTTGGCTGGCCTGTCAGACTGGGCGCACAGGTCTTCTGGGATGGGGATCTTCAAAACCTGGCTCACATAAGGTGCAGGGTCCTGGAAGACTTGATCAAAGATGAGGTCCATCAACTCATCGACGTAATCTGTGGAGTAACAGAAACACAGAAGTCATCAGTTGTTCCATTACAAAAGAATATACATTGCATACTAGTGTGGCCTGACACTGGCAAGTAGCAAAACGTGCAATTTTGATTCATAAATTATTTTATACTATAGTTTATACTTTGTTATAACATTTGTATATTTATTTAATGACTGTCTGAGATGTGCTGGCCTCGTAGCAGGGAATAGCAATGTTTAATGCAACCAATTATCTCAAATATTTTTTAGGATATTGCATCATGAGTAATACCTACGCCTTACAATATACTGCAATACAGTAGCATTACCACAAACTACAGCCTCAATAATTACTATGTAGTTGATTCTAAACACAGTCTCAAGAAAAATAGGACATTACAACCTCGAGAAAGGTAGCATTTATTGTAGTCTCGTTCTTCAGGTTTTCTAGTTATTTTTTGCCACAACCCCAGCTGATTACAAGACTAGAGTTGCCAGACTAGATGCAAAGACAGAACATGAAATGTTACATCTCATCAGCTAGTAACTTCCTTCCATTCATTTGGCATTAGAAGTGAAATGTTTGCAGTGACCAGAGTCTAGATTGTTCGAGTTTTGCCACGTTACAGGTGCGCCTGTCTAGTAAGGAGATGTGTCCGCAAAGTGAGCCAGAGGAGCTAACGCTAACGCTAGATTAGCACGCCGCTAACGGCACTAGCCCCTATCCTCGATCATAGTAAGTTTGTCCTTTCGGGACCTGGTTAACTAGACGACTGTTAACTGTTGCCGTTGTGGCCAACAGGCTTCCTTGTATTCACAGGCCCGCATCAAACACTTTCTCATCGGGACTGGAGCTAAATCGCTAACGTTACCCGATGCTAATCGGACTGAAATACCATAAACTACCACATCCATTTCTCATTCTCAAGCTACGTTAGCGGACACATCTCTCCAGACAACAGTTGCCTTGTCTGGAGAGATGTGTCCGCTTTAGCAACAAAACACCATAGACTGTATTAAAAAATAAACATGAAAACAATGTCGCAAAGGTAGGTGGTCTCTTGGTGGTCCTCTCTCTGAGCTAACGGCTAAACAGCGGGCTGGTTGGCTAGGTACGTGGATCGGCGAGCAAGGTAGAGAAATCTACAAGACGTTAGACTGGGCTGATGGTGAAAAAGAGGATCCTTCTAAAGTACTGGATAAGTATGCCAGCTACATCAGACCGAGGAAAAATAAGCGAATAGCCGGGCATCATTTCAAACAAAGGAAACAAGGGCCAAGTGAAAGTTTTGATAACTTTGTAAAGGATTTGAGACTCATACTCATGGATTGTGAGTACACTGACGCAGACGACATGTTGATTGACGCCATAATAGCGGGAGTAAGAGAAAAGCGGGTCCAAGAAAGACTGCTGGACAAAGGTGAGGACCTGACGCTACCTAAAGCTATAGAAATCCCTCGGCAGTTTGAGATGTCGCAGAAACAGATAAAAATCGTCAGAGAGGAAGATGGCTACATCACTAAAGTTGACCAACCTACGGATTGGGTGAGTTCTATGGTAGCCACAGTGCATAATGGCAAGATAAGAATCTGCATAGATCCAAGTGATTTGAATAAAGTCATAAAGCACCACCCCATGCGCACCATAGAGGAGGTTGTTTCCACAATGCCCGGTGCCAAAGTTTTTTCAGTCTTGGATGCTAAGTCAGGATTTCTTCAGATAGAACTGGATGAAGCATCATCCTTTGTCACAACCATCAATACTCTGATTGGAAGGTACAGATGGCTGAGACTCCCATTTGGACTAAAATGCGCACCGGAAATTTTCCAACGCATCATGGACGAAATGCTCGAGGGCATTGCAGGAGCCATAAGTGTGATGGATGATATTCTCATAGCGGCCCCCACAGTGGAGGAGCACGATGCAATCCTGCGCAGAGTAGTCGAGAGAGCAACAAACTACAATCTGAGGCTCAACTTCGACAAATGTCACATTCGTCAAGCGACAGTGCAATATGTGGGACATCTGATAACGGCTGATGGTCTGAAACCAGACCCTGCGAAAGTTGAAGCAGTGCGGTGCATGTCGCCGCCAACGGACAAAGATGGTGTCTGCCACTTTTTAGGCTTTGTAACTTACCTGTTGAAGTTCGTACCAAATCTCAGTGAAGAGGATGCTCCGCTGCGTCAGCTCCTCAAGAGCGATGTAGAGTTCACGTGGCAGCCAGCACAGCAGCAAGCCTTTGACAAACTTAAGGAGTTGTGCATGCATCCTCCAGTGCTGACGTTTTTTGATCCCGCAAAGCCTGTCGAAATATACTGCGATGCCAGCAGCAGTGGCCTAGGAGCTGTCCTGCTGCAAGAGAGTCAGCCCGTTGCCTTTTCATCAAGGTCACTGACTGACGCAGAAACGCGCTATGCGCAAATTGAGAAGGAGATGCTCTCCATTGTGCATGCCTGTGTCAAGTTTCACAACTACATATTTGGAACACATGTCACAATATACAATGACCACAAGCCTCTCGAAGATATCTTTAAGAAATCACTGCTGTCTACCCCAATGCGCATCCAGAGAATGCGTCTTTGACTACAATGGTATGACTTAACAGTCAAGTACAGGAGAGGAAAGGACATGGAGCTGCCTGACACGCTGAGCCCCACCAGAGCACAGCTTCCAGAGAACACGCCAGAGATGGATGGCCTAGAGTGTGTCTCCATGCTGAACTTTGTTGCAGTTAGCGACCAGAAGTACACAGAACTGCAGGAGCGCACAAAAAAAGAGCTAAGCTGTCTCCAACAGACAACAGACATTTCAGCATGGCTAGCCATAACACAGACAGGAAGTGCCCATTCCTGTTCGGCCATATTGGGACTTGAGAAGCCAGCTCGCGTTATCTAATGGAATTGTCTACAAAGGACTACGTATAGTAGTACCCCCCACCATGCGAGAGCACATACTAAGGCTTATACACCAATCTCACTTAGGGATGGTGAAGAGCAAACAGCGAGCCCGTGAAGTGCTATACTGGCCAGGTATGAGTGCAGAAATCGAGGAAATGGTCAGAAACTGCAGCAAGTGTGCTGATTTCCAAAATAAGCTGCCCAGACAACCACTCAAGCCAACAGAAACACCAGAGCTACCATTTGAAGAGATGGCTTCAGATCTGTTTGAGTTTGAAGGCAAGCAGTACGTCCTACTAGTGGATTACTACTCAAAATTTGTCGAAGTAGACGAACTGAAAGACATGTTCAGTCGCACCACCATAGAGACTCTGAAAGCTCAGTTCAGCGACATGGTATCCCCGCCACTCTACGGACAGACAATGGTCTGCAGTACTCCTCAGAGGAATTCAAAGACTTCTGTAAGAGTTATGGTATTTCACACAAGACATCGTCACCACACACGCCACACTCAAACTGTGAAGAGGCTTTGGTGTAAAGCACCAGACAAACACCTCACACTGATGGACTACAGAACTACTCCACTTGAGTCAGTAGGTCTATCGCCAGCTCAACTGCTCATGAGCAGGAGGCCTCGTAATAAGCTGCCTACTGCTCGTGCGCTACTTGCTCCAACAGCCTATGACCCCCTCAAAGTTAAGCGTCTGCTGGACAAGAGCAAGGACATCCAAAAGTTCTACCATGACTGCAAGAGAGCAGGCAAACCCTGTGTTGCCTTTAAGCCTGGAGATGAGGTTAGAACGCAACCGTACCCTGGCAACTACAAATGGTCCCCTGGAGTTGTAGTTAAACCACACAGTGCTCCGCGGTCCCATGTTGTAGACTATGGTAACAAGGACTATCGCCGCAACAGTCAACACCTTCGCAAAAGCACTGCAGCCGCCAACCGTCCTCGCCACTGGGTTCGGGATGAACCTTGGACTGAGCCATCGGGTCCGCCGACTGAGAAGGAGACACAACCTCCAGCTCTTCCTGAACTACCGCACTTGCCACCTAAAGCACCTTTGAGCCCCACTCGAGCCCGGCCAGCTGAACAGCTTACTACTAGGCGGGGCAGAGTTGTGAAGCCTCCTGATAGACTGAATCTATAATTGATTTATGTTTGATTAGTTATTTTCACCTTGAGGAAGTGAAGCGCTGGTAAACACTCCTTCCAAGTTATTGTGTGTGAAATCACATTAGGTAAAGTTAAATGACTGTTTGTTTCTTTTGATTTCAAGAGCCACTAACACTGCAGACTGGATATTGATTTTTATTGACTATTCAAGTAAGGGAACTTAAGATAACAAACAAGTAGTATTGAGTTAATACAAATGTTTGGCAATGAAATACAATGCAATGTGTTAAGATGTTTCTTTTTGCTGAGGAGGGGAGATGTAACATATTGTTGTGTTTAATCGCGCTAGTTCATATAGTGCTTCGCCGTCCATAGCTGCAGTCTGTTCTGTCCCTACTCAGCACCCGTAGCTCTGTACACAGGATTGCGCAATAATAAACAAGATGGCTCCCAATTGAGACGTGTGTCCCGTGTGTAGTACATTACATGTACCACAGCCTGTTATTAATTAATTAATTAATTGTCGTTGTGAGAGTTTTGATTGTCCTACCCTGTCACCTAGATGGCCCTTTTACCTCACTAGGTGCTGATTTTGACTAGGGAACCTGATTACCTATGATGGCCCTATGATTCAACCATCTTATTTCCTGTTCCCCTATATATACAGCCCCCACTGTAATGTTTATTCAGATACCAGACGAAGGTCACTTGACCGAAATATTGTGTCTTGAAATAAAATCCTTGTAAGTGAAGACAGTGTGCGGGAGTCTACAGATTTTGAGTTAGTAAGACTGAAATGGGGGAATGAGGAAATGACATTACCAAAAAGTCCCAAAAGTTACGTCACTAGTATGTAAAGTGTTAGCTGGGTATGTGTGTGTTATTCAGGAGTAGAATGTGTGTGCATGTGTGTGTGTGTGTATGTGTTTTGTGTATGTGTTCTATATTTATCTCCAGCATCAAACCAGTTATTTACAGAGGATTTAGCAGATTGGCATCAAACGTTCATGTTCTCCGCTGTTGAAGGCGATGCACTATGACAGCTCTGCCACCTTCCTGCAGGGCATGAACACATCTCTACCAGGCTGTTATGTTCCTATACAGGCTACAACTAGCAGGGGAGGGACCTCTGTGGTCTATTGGTACTTGGAAGTGGAAATGGGGAGGGAAAGTAACAATTAGCATTTATGCTGGTTGTCTTCATTCCTGAGAAAATCACCCTTCTTATTACAGTTGACAAATGCAAAGGTATTTCGATAGCACTTTATATTACGGTGCAGTAATTACCTACTATTTACTAGGTAATTATTAGGTAATTATTGGTTCAAAAGGTAGTTAGTACCATGAAATAACATGGTAATAGGTACAATAATTACCAAGTATTTACTAGGTAATTAAGTTGTAATTATTGGTACAAAAAGCAGAAATTATTGGTAGAAAAAATTATCTTAAGTGAGTACCATGAAATAATGTAGTAATAGGTACAGTAATTACCTAGTATTTACTCTGTAATTATTTAGGTATAGTACTAGGTGGTAACAAGTAATTACTTGATTTGTACCATATGTATGGTTTGTTCAGGTACTAGTAAAACAATAAATACATAAATAAAGGGGATAAATAAAGTTTTTTGAATTTAATTGAATTGAAATGTAACAGTTAAAGGGATAGTACCTTAGTAACTGAGAAGATACTGTATGTATTAGTTTTTCTGTTACTCGGTCCATTAATCTCATGAAGCGTCTCAATAAATTCAAATGAATATAATTCTCATGCAATTTTTGTTTTTAGTTTAACTATCTGCATAGCTGTGCAAAGGGGGCTAATAGTGAGGGCCAAATAGTGAAAAGGTGGGCCCTTTATGGCAACAGTTGTTAAAGGTCCCATATCGTGGAAAACAGGATTTCCCTTGCCTCTTTGATTATAAAGGAGTTGGATGTGCTCTCAAAACATTGTGGAAGTATCCAAACGGTGGCCAGCCACACAAAAAATCCACACAATCCATATTAGAAAACTGAGCCTTCACAAAGTAGCTGGTGGCGCTGTGGTGTCTCACGTTTCACTCTTGAAACGGTTAGCCAATCAGAACAGAGGGTCGTTAATATTAATGAGCCTTAAAGACACAGCAACAAAAACAGCCTATTCTTGGTAAGGCTCAGAGAGATGCTGGAAAATGAATGTGTAAAAATGGATTGAGTGTTTTTGGTACATGACACCACACACACAGCTTTTAATGGACCTAAAGACACTGTAAAGTGTAGAATATGGGACCTTTAAGGTGGAATCAGATCACAACGCATCAATCTAACTCCAAATTAAAATTTTTGCAAAACGCAAAATGTATTGGCAAATCTTGCAATACCTTACAATACAGGGAAAGTTACAGAAGGGATAGTTATACTGAAGTTTGACAACTTAATATTGCTTTAAACTAAAATATGCAATTTCTCATTAATACATTTTTTTAGTCATTATTGGGTGTAAAAAACAACACAAAACTGCAAGAATCTGAACTCGCTGAGAAAAGCTCATAAGGTGATATCTCGAGTAAACAAATGAACCGCTTTGCTGGGAAGGGATTAAAAACTACTTTCGCATATAAGAATGGGGGAAATCCAATCAGACCATGACCTCAACATGTCGCTCTTTCTCCAGTGTAGCGTGAACCTCGCTTGACCAAGGTTTGTAGGTTTGTTGCAGTGTGTGTTATTAACAGCTAATCTATGCTGACAAAAAATATTTTTGCTGGAAAATGTTTTAGTTACAACTAGACTGAACTAGCAGAGCTGTGTTTTGTGTAAAAGGTTTTGAATTGATAAATTTTGGACGCTAAAGTGTCGATGCTCTTTCTCTCCAGTGTAGAGTGAACCTAGCTTGACCGAAGGGCAGAGGTAACGCCCAGGCAGCTCTCTTGAATTGTATCACTATAGAGAATGCAACACTCAAAAGCTCCAACTTATTACAGTTATTTGGAATGCTCAAATCTTGGTTGACCATCCCTTTAACTTGATTTGTATGTGTTACTTTAGAATGTCCCAGACACCAGGTGGTACAATACAAATTACAATATATATTGATGTGCTTTTGATCTTCCCGGTGATCATTGTAGCTGCAGCTCTATGCAGGGATAGCTATTTTAGCTACCACACCAAGCCAGAGGCAGAGGCAGTTTCTTCTCTTGGAAGAAATATTTTAATTTCAACAGCAAAATGCGTCAAATCTGGTGCACTTTGGCATGAACATTTATAGGTTTAAATGAAGCAGCATAGTAAACACTTTGAACAGCAATCTGTACAGGCCTGTGGTGATATATTGTAGTGTGCTGTCTGTCTGTCTCCTCAGCTTCTGAATTCTTCTCTTGCCTCCTCTTATTTCCATTGTCCAAAAGAAAAATAGAGGTGCAGTTATCAGCGAATAACTCCTCATTTGTCTTTACTGTAAAAGAAACCTGATTAAATCCAATCCAAAAACTAATGAGTTATATTTAATCAAAGGTTGTGCCTCTATGTATTTATAACATATTTATAACTTAGAACATATTTGAAGAACCAAATGATTTCTGTTTGAAAGCTGATCATTTTTCCATGCTACATTATAGCTGTAGTAACAAAGATTATTTAAGTATGCTTGCTGTCCTAGCAACAGTCCCTTTGACTTGGTGTTTGTACATGCACTAGGTAGTGGTAGTAGTTGCAGTAGAACTAGTAGTAGTGATAGAAGTGGTAGCAGTAGTAGTACATGTAGTAGTAGTTGTAGCCTACTAGTAGCAGTAGCAGTAGTAGTAGCCTAGTAGTAGTAGTAGCAATAGTAGAACTGTTCCCCCTCCATATACATATTAAAAGGAAAACTTATAAATTCTGGCAACACTTAAACCAATCAGACCAGCAATCATTAAAATATCAAGCCCTTCTCTGCAACCAGCATTCCCTACAATGTGATTCTCTGAACCAGCTGGTGTCAGACATCAGCAACATGTCAACAACAAGACACACACCAACACACACCTAGAGACCAACACATACCAAGAGACCAAAACACACCAAAAGACACAATAAAGTGCCTTGACCTCCACTTAAAACAGCACTACACAGATAAGTGGAATAACGGAATTAAAAACCAGAATAAACTTCAGCGCCAACACACACTTAACAGAGAAATGAAATTGGCCAAATACCTTCACATTCAGGAAGTTAAAGAAGGAAAAGGAAATATAGACTTGGGGGACCATAACTTGGAAATTGAAAAAAACCTTCCAGGTTTGGTCTTTAGGTTTCCAGGTTTGAAAAAAAACTGGAAAACCAAAGACCAGAGGCTCTGCAGCACTGCAATCTCATGGAAATAGAGACAGAAATACACTTTCTGTTCTCATGTCCAATGACAAGATAAGAGAAACCTATGACCCTAAATTTAAAGAAATATTCTCTGCTCTCTCTGCTACTATAAATGTATTTTATTATTAATATTATCTGTATATATTTCCAAACTATCTGAATAAATATGAACAGATAGGAGTTGTTGTTGTACAATATGCATTATTATAATATTTTAATATGTATATTTGACTTCTCAGAGAGAGAGAGAGAGAGAGAGAGAGAGGGAGGGGGGAGGGGGGGGAGAACAAGACAGACAGACAGACAGAGAGACAGACAGAGTTCAGTTTATATGGAGGGAGAGATCGATCAGGTCTTGCATTCGCCAAAGTGAATAAATCCCAAATCTTTTACACAAAACACATGTCTGCTAGCTCAATCTAATTGTAGCCTAACTAAACATTCGGCCGCAAAAATAGTTTTCTTCAGCACATAATAACACATATATTTCTTCAGCACTATATATATAGTATAGATTGTGTGTGTGTGTGTGTTTACACGGCCTTTTCCCTGTGTTGAAAATCCCGACAATGGCCAGAATCGTAATAGATGAAGGTCCGTGCTGCCTAACTCTGCTGACTTCTCATGAAGAAGAAAAGTCCATAATTGATCTGGTGGAAGTGTTCGAAGTGTTCAAAGTTACAGTCCAGTCTTCTAACTCTCTCTCCCTGAATCCCCCACAGCAGACGAGCCATAGCTGCGGCGTCAGTGCTGCATGCATCGGTAAAACGGCGATATGATATAAATGTATAGATTTCACTTTTCACGCTTCAGTTTAATACAATGCATGATACTGGTCCCTCTGCTCTGGAAAATACTTATTGGACAAACTGTGGGACAAAATGAGAGCGCTGCTGTCCCGGTGTGTAGATAAAAGTCAATGGCGAAAAAACCGGAACTTTACTGTCACAAGTAAGTATCAGTTTAGATTTATAGTTAATATCTCCGAAACTTTGAGACAGATCTCTTAGAAAAATACACGCGCACTCGGCCAACGTAGAATGCACATTTTGATGTATGATATGTCTATGTAACGTAAAAACTGTAGACGAAGAAAGGTGCCAAAAAAATGTCTGCGAGAAAAAAGACAATAGTAATAGTGTGCTTTGCCTACAGCAAGCACACTAAATATACAAAAAGGAAAAATCGCAGGCTCTTCTCTGGATTTGCTGACACTTATTATGAGCCAATGTCTCAGCGGCATTGCCTTGATGAAAGCAATATGTGTGCATAATAATTGTCATGACAGTGGAGAGGTGTGTGTGCGGCTTATCCAGCTTAACAGTAGGGGTGGGCGATACTGCAAAATTTGGTTTCGATCCGATACCAAGTAACACAGGGCCAGAATCGCCGATATCGATACCGATACCGATACCGATACCGATACCGATACTTTTTATTATTAAAAGCGGCTTATGTACTTTCATGTACGGGAGAGCAGTGTGTCATGATTTATGAGGTGAATGCATCATCAATAGGCTAAATCTGAATACATTTTCATGACCACTAAATTATTTGCCAAAGGTTAGCAATCATTGTAAGGTGAATGATAGAATTTCTACCTGCCACCTGTGAGACCTGGGTTTGAGTCCCAACTGAAGCATGTATGTAGCAAGTAAAGCAAAAAAAAAATTGGCTTTATTCATTTATGTAGCACTAAAAAAGTGCTACATAAATGAATGAAGCCAGTTTTTTTTGCTTTCCACTGTTAATTACTTAATCACATGCATGTTAAAACACAAGACAGTTTTTAAAGGCAAATAACAAAAATATTTTTTTTATTATTGTAAATTGAATGTGCAAACATGAAAAAATTTGAATAAACAAAGTGCACACAATTATTTGTGGAGAACAATGAATGTTTTAAAACTTTCACAACTTTTATAAATAAGCAAAGTGCAAATAACTAAACAAAAGCACAAACTACCCTCAACCAATTCTTCTTTCCTCCAGTTAGAGCAATGGTTCTCAGGGTGCGCGCCGTGGCGCGCTGCGCGTGCGCGACGCGTATGTTTGTTGTTTGAGTGCACACGACACGACAACAGCAGTGGAGAAGCAAAGAGTGCATGCACTAAGATGTGTTCACGACAACGGAACGTTGTTTGCACAGACAGTTCTACTCTTTGATGAAATGGGTACAACATAGAAGAGAGAAACTGAAACTGGTATCGATCCTATTGACGCTAGAATCGATCTTCAAAAACGAGACGTAGTATCTGTAGTATCGATATTTTGGGATCGATCCGCCCACCCCTACTTAACAGTACCTTCACAAGGTCTTCATTCTTCCCCCCTGCACTTGCTCCTCCAAGGGAGTAAGGCTTTTGGCCATCATTACGTTGCCGCAAACGCGCTATTGTGCGCATTGTTTGGCCCTTATACTTGCGCAGTCCCAATTCTAATTTATTATCTGCGCCTCTGCTCATTTGCGTTCCCTACTTTAAGATAAGATAGCACTTTAGTAATCCCCTTAGGGAAATTCAGGTGCCACAGCAGCAACTGGCAGACAGTACCAAGGAAAAACAAGTACAAAGAAGATTATAAAAGATCCAGCCTCCGTGACACCTGTCTGCTGGTGTGGGTGTGTTTTGGTTTTGTCTGTCTGGCTATTCGTTTCCCTTTTCCCTTGCCTGCCCTCTCTGCACACCTGGGC
This sequence comes from Centroberyx gerrardi, assembly GCF_048128805.1. Lineage (NCBI taxonomy): Eukaryota > Metazoa > Chordata > Actinopteri > Beryciformes > Berycidae > Centroberyx > Centroberyx gerrardi. Next base: position 24,886,826 of record NC_136018.1, on the reverse strand, counting down.
CCCGTTCCATAAAGCGCGCTAAGAAAAGTGGGGATTAAAATCGAAAACCTGACTTGAATGAACCTAACAAATCAGTCGGGGCTAAAGCGGTTCCATAAAGCTCAATTCAAGTTCACGCAATCAGACTAATTCAAGACAGGTTCAAGTAGTCAAGATAATTGCGTGTGCACGCCATTCTTAAGCAGCCCGAGAGGTCGATCATGGATCAAATCGATACACCATGGCAAAAAGCAACGGTAAAGAGAGAGTGGCGATGTTCACGGCCACCAAGCGGCGCTTATTAGTAGAAATATATGAAGAAATGAAACATATAATAACCAAAAAAGGTAATACAGCTGCCATAAACAAAACAAGAGAGAAAGCCTGGCAAGAAATTGCTGATCAATTGAATGCGTAAGTAGCAACTAAGTTAAAATGTAATAAAATATTTTGATACAACCAAATTAAATCTTGGGCACAATACATTCAAACAGTTAGTAAGAACAGAAAACCTGTAGGTTATTAAAATATCTTATACAAGAATACATAGATATCAAACCTCAAGGCTGCAAATGTATATATGTTCACTCGTTTAATATATACGCAGGGGTTAAAGTGGGCCGGAACGATCCGGAACGGCGTTCCGGCACTTTCGATTACACTGACACTGACAGCGCACGAGACGAGACAGCAGCACCGTGCAGCAGAGAGTTATTCAGACCATCTGAATAGCGAGAAATATACACAAATCTATTATACTGTAATTTATTCCCATGTATGGTGCTCAGAGTAATCTCAGTCCGCGGCTCTTCTGCGTCTCTCCCTCTCCTCTCGCGCCGTGCGCACGCAGGCAGGAGTGAGAGTGAGTTACTATGGTTACGGGGACGCTCTGTGTCTGTCGCTCTGAAACTTTCTCAAGATTCCCAATAATAGGTTTTTAGGTTAGTATGCCTATGCAAAATCATGAATGTAAGCACCTCAATGCTGAACTTTTAAACAGTCACCACCAGCACACTTAACTCCTGCAGAGGAGCTGAACAGGGGGAGGCCAGTCATTGAGGGAATAGAGGGGGGAACAGCGTCTGAATCCATGCCACCAAGTACTCATCAATGAAAGGACACGCCATGACTGACAAAGAATGACACATGGGTTGAGGTCCTTATTTAGAGACCTTTACTGTATTGATTGAAAAACCATACACCCACTAAACACATCTAAGTTTACTTTTTGACATTGTTTTAAATGTATTAACCAATACATTAACCAATACATTTTTAAACATGGTTTCCTATCAGGCAAATAGAGGATAGAGGCATATGGATTTAGATACAACATTTCTGGTCAATATAATTTTTTGCAATTGTACTGTTAACTATTTATGTAGCTATTGTCATTCTATTGGGGTAATTTAGATTGAGACATATTTTATGTAGCATAAGCCTAAATGTTTGATATCACATACCATATAATTAAACACGTAGGTCTATATCTTATCATTTATCATTGTATAATTTATTTTATTTATTATTTATTTAAGTTGATTTTCTATGAACTTTAATTTTTTGACTGATAGTGGTTAATAAAGTAAAATAATATGGCAGCACGCCAGAAAGTCAGTGGTAAAATCATCGCTTTCCCGTCGGGTCAGTGTTACAGGAACTCTGGTTAAGCAACAACTCAGGCTTAGCCTGACAGTTAGCCTGCCCCGGACCAGGTTAGTTTCCCAGCATAAGTTGCCATAGTAACTGAGCTTGAACTATGTTGAACTTGCTTTATGGAACCGAATCAACTGAAAATGAGTCAGACTAACCGAAAGAAGCCTGGCTTATTTGGTAAACTCGCTTTATGGAACAGGGCTCTGGTCATCATCTACAATCAGCGCACCTGTCCCGGATGAAGCCATCACCACTCCTCTTCACTCCAGAATAAAAACGTTGCAGAGAGAGCCAGTCACTGCCGGATTGTTGTATCATACACGGTTTGTTGTCGTGCACACTTACAGCTCTCTAAGTTATCTGTTTGCCAGCTTTGCCTGCTTGTTTGCCAGTCTGCCTGTTGCCAGCAACCTTACGCTTGTTCTCCCTGTCTCCAGGAACGCCTGTTTGCCTGCCTGCCTCGTCTGCTCGCCAAGCCCCGCCAGCCAGCTCTCATCCTGGGAATCACCTCCGCCTTGCTGCCTGCCCCACGGACTTCCCTCCCCAAGACCCCAGCTCAAACCGCCAGTCATCTTCTCATCGTCACCGCTAAGCAGAATATAAAGACTTGTTATTTTGACCTTACCTGCTTGTCCTGGTCTGCATTTGGGTTCAGCCTAGATTCATGACAAAAAGAGAGGAGGTACTAAGATAAAAAATAGTATAAATATCACATAGCATAATATAAAAACTAAAGAGACAGTGCAAAAATGCAAATAATGATAATAAATGCAGGTCCGTATATATATATATACATATATATATATATATATATATGTATATATATATATACTCTACATACCTAATCAATGGTCAGGAGTTCAGTCATTAGTGCCAGTGATGGAAAGGGAGGAGGGGCTCAGATGGGCTAGGGTCCAGGTCCAAGTGCTTGTGCCACTGCCTCCAGACTGTCCAGTTCGTGTCCAACAACAGAGCCAGCCTTCCTCACCAGCTTGTTCAGTCTGTTGGCTTCCCCTGCTTTGATGCCGCCTCCCCAGCACACCACAGCAAAGAACAGTGCACTGGCTACTACAGAAGGACCTGAGTCTCCTCACGAAGAACAGCCTGCTCTGTCCTTTCCTGTAGAGGGCCTCGGTGTTGTCCGACCAGTCCAGTTTATTGTTGAGCTGTACTCCTAGGAACCGATAGGAGTTCACCATCTCCACCTCCTCCCCCTGGATGGTGACAGGGTTTGGGGGCCTCCTACTCCTTCTGAAGTCCACCACCAGCTCCTTGGTCTTTGTGATGTTGTCACACCAACCTACAAAGTTCTCTATCAGGTCTCTGTATTCCTCCTCATTGTCCTCCGTGAGTCATCAGAGAACTTCTGTAGGTGGCACGATCCAGAGTTGAAGCGGAAGTCCGAGGTGTAGAGGGTGAAAAGAAATGGTGACAGTACAGTTCCTTGGGGTGCACCGGTGTTGCCCACCACCACGTCTGACAGGCTGCCCTGCAGCCGGACGTACTGCGGCCTGCCGGTGAGGTAGTCCATGATCCAGGCCACAAGGTTGTGGTCTTCCTGCATCTCTGAGAGCTTCTCTGCCAGCAGGAGGGGCCGGATGGTGTTGAAGGCACTGGAGAAGTCAAAGAGCATGATTCTCACAGCGCCCCCTGGCCTCTCCAGGTGCGAGTAAGCCCTGTGGAGCAGGTAGATGATGGCATAAGTAAATAGTGAATGAAGTAAATACCTTGCGCTGCTGGTACCAATTGCTTTTGCGCTGCACCTGGAATTGCGACATGTTAGTAGATCCGGGCCTTAATAGAGGTACAAATTCAAAATCTAATTTTTAAAAAAATGTATAACTAACTAACTGGCAGACTGGAGACACAAGAGACATTTTGTTTAGAATTGTCCAATGTAATAGTGACTCTAGCAACACAAACTCTTTGAAAAGCCATTTTGTGTTTTGAAAAGACTAAGAGTTTAGCTGTAGCTTGTAGGTATCTAATATGAAGCTTCAGCCAAGTCAATTCAAATCATTCCAAGCTCGGACTCAAGTGTCCGTCTGGTCACTAGTGGTAGTCACCTCACCAGCATAAAGCTGGCACATTTTTGCTGTCTTTCCATATTTTAATAATTAATCACTCGCTTAAAGCTGCACTAAGCAATTTTCCGACCACTAGAGGGTGACAGAAACTTCAACACATTTGTAAATGCAAAACTAGCAAAACTACCGGACTACGGAGGCCCCTAAGGACAAACAGTGCTAAAGGCTAATAGCTAAGCTAAACGTATCTACGGGGAAGTGTCAACGGTTACCAGTCTCGCTTTACCAGATTTTTCTCCCGCTGAAGGTTACATGCCTCACAATGACAAGTGAAGAGGTAGGTAGCAAGTTTACTAGTTTAACAAGTTTACACGCTCGCTTCATCGATTCTGCCATTACAAGATTTTTTTTCAGGAATGGGAGGGGGTGAGGGCCACTTTTAAACAGCGAGGGAGGAGACAAGCTAGTTTTAAAAAAAATGAAAAGCAACTGAATGGGCCGGGAGGAGCTTCGAGTCGGTCCAGGTTTTGACAACAAGCTTTAGAAAAGAGGTGAAAACAGCAACTGGTCCGCGTGTGTGGCTATTGGTTTATATCATTATGTCTCAAGGAAATCTCCACATAGCACATGTGGTTATAGGGTCTGAAATCGCTTATTGCAGGTTTAACCAAACCTAGCACAACCCTTCCTTTCTTCTTCTTTAGAAAAAGTGATCCATATATCCTGCCTGATCTTTTCTTGACATTATGTTTCCCGGATCTGCCTTGCCTCCAGTGACTTAGACCCAGGCCTGACCACTTAAAATAATGCACGTATTCCTTTAGAACTACTCAAATTACATGACAGTGATTGACAGAGCCCCATACCAAATACACACATAGACATACCAAGCATAGACAGGTGAGCTCGATTTGTGCCCTGGCGTGTTGCTCAATGCAACCAAAGCCGGATTTAAAAGCTGGCTCATGTAAAATAACCAGCCCGCTCTGACCACTAAATTGACCATTATTACCTAACCCAATCAAAAAACATAAACAATGCACCACGCGTCTGAATTCAACACTGATTTGTCTGTATGTGTGTCAATCAATCAATGTGTTGTTGTCAAGGCTGTTGCTAGCGTATGACGCTTGTGGCTCTGTCTGACAGAATCTGTCAGTACGCTAACGGTTAGCTGTCATGCTGAAGAGAAAGTCGCTCTTTTCTAAAGACCTCCAGAAGGCTTACTCTTTTCTTCGTGAAGTAGCCGGCAACGAAAATGCTGCGTTCTGCACACACTGCAAGAGTACATTTTCGGTCGCGCACGGTGGAAATGCCGACATAAAAGATCATATTAAGACGGCCAAACATAAGCGGTGGCTACAAGCTAGTAGTAGCACCGTTGCGACCTACTTCCGTGGGGCAAACGCTGGTGACAGTGATCTGAAACTGGCAGTTTTGAAAGGTATCTGACAATCAATAAATATGTTATATTACACCAGTGCAATCCTTGTGTTTTGTGTTTACTAGTGTTATTATACAGTTTTCAAATAAACTATGTTTTGGTTTTGGATTTTTGGAGACAAAACATCATTTTTCGTTTGCCGAGGAGCTGTCCATGGTGTTGAAAGGTGCAGTCACTAGGTGTGCTAAGCGCTGAAATAATTGTCCCCCATCCTGATGAAAACGCCTATGGTGCGTGCATAAGCGCATACATGTGCGCATGCATGAACGTGCGGTACACTTAAGGGTCCCGGTTTGGGGGTTTGAAAATGTGGTCACCCTATGGTAGAGAGACCCAAACCTGAAAGATAGATGGGAGAGATGAGAGGTGTGAGGGGAGAGTGGTGGCTGAAAAGAGAGAAAGCAAGAAAGTAGAGGTTAAAAAGACAGGGAAGAGCAGAAGATAATTAGATTTTTCTCTGTGTTTTTGCTTCCTGTCTGGATCAGAGCAGGGAGTCAGGGAAGATTTGGGAACTGTGGTAATTATCCTATCTGAGATCCCATCTGCGACCCTTCTGTCCCTGGCCTGTTTTCTAAAGCCTCCCCAGTCCTCTCGGCTTAAGCAGGGTTGTCTTTCTCTGCTCCAGAGCCTCCGAGGTCACTAAAAACAAGCCGGGGCTTTGTGTCTCAACAACAAAGGATTTCAAATGAAAACAGAGCACAAGATACTTTTAACTCCCTCTCAGAGGAATGGGGATAGCCTATGTTTCTGGTGGACCAACAGTTGTTTTGCAGCGTTCACAATTTAAAGACTGCTAGAGGTTTATGTGGGATAATGTATTGCTTACCAGGTGTGTTTGATAGCTATTGGGTTTCTAGTTTGAATTCTTAAAGAATGATCAGTTTTTGATCAGAACTGGACACAGGATTTACAGAAAGAATCATTGCTGGTATTCAAATTCACTACAACATGGGTACAGTACTGATTATACAAAAAAAACGGATTAAAAGAATTGCATTCATTTATGGGGTTTTATTCCTTATAAACTATTTCCTGCAACAGGGTTAACGCCAAAGATCTTGTCTTATAATGTAATAAACTGTGTTTTGTTCAGCACCTTTTTGTGTTTTCCGTGATTGAACCTCAGTTATGGGTGAGCCATGCATTAAGGAATTTAGATTTATTTAAAATATTTTAATTGGTCTCCCCCCTCACATTATTTCATTTCAGTCTATAGGGTTTAGGTTATTTATTCATTTATAGGCACAGAGCTGATAAGACAGATAGCTAGACTACAGAGCAATCAAGCCCAGAGAAAAAAAGTAATATTCCTATCATATTACTATAGGGACTTAGCGTGTTTATGGTACTTTACAGTGAGTTTGCAGTGACCTTAACAGAACAGCAGAAGTTTCTGCGTGGCTCCCGCACTGTGCCCGGTGGACACAGCAACACTTGATAACATGTCTGAGTGTTGGCTCCAACATACGCATGTCTAAATGCCAGATCAAAAATATGTCTGGTGGACATTGGCCTAGAACCTCTGGATCTCTGGCATGGTAAACTCCTCGTTATAGATAGCATAGTGAACCTGGAGGGGTTTTTTTTGTCCTTTCGGCACTCCTTTCCGTTTTACACACATAGTGTTTCTCTGGGGTACTTTTTGTTTACCAGAGATTTTCACCTTAATAGGTGCAATGTCATCAATGGCAAGTTTTCTACAAGGTCATTAATAGAATGCACAGTGGGCATTGGTGACACAGATATGGTGTTTGTAAAAGCTGAAGCAGTATTATCGTTTATGTTGCATTTTTTTTTTTTTTTTTACAATTTTTTGGCCTAGCTTTAGTTCCAGATTTATAGACACAACAAAGAAAACAGAAATGATTAGCTCAACAATAGCAGCAACTTTACCGATATTGAGTCTCCGAGTGATAATCAAGTCCAAGGGTCATAATCAAGTCCCCGATTGTGGGTGGGCCCCGACATATTCTGAGACAGTCCAGAAGCCTCTACATGCTATAGCATGCTAGAGGCATTTGGATTATGGATTTGAATATTAAAGTCACCCGATATAGCTAGACAATCAAAATCTGTGGAGATTCAACAAATCTGTTAACCTTCAAGCCTGTTTCTGAGTGACTCAGTTACAGCACAGCATCCTGTGGCTCTTAGAGATGCTGGTAAAGTGAAAAATAGTGTCCATAACAACTGAAAGATTGCCATACACTTGATCACTCATAGAGTGGCATGTTTCAATTATTAATCTTATAAAGTTTCACTGTGAAATTAAATCCATTTGGACACCCATGTTTGTAATTGCTGCATTGTCAGGTTTGCACTGTACAACAGTGTGATACATACCTGTTATCCACAGTGGCTCATGCCACCAAGCCTGGGAAAATACATTGAATACAAAAAATGGAGTTCATACGAAACATGCAAAAAATGGAGTTCATATTTTTAACATTTTACTATTTCATATTGTAAATACTTTATATGATTTGTCTGGAACCCTTGCAGTTTTTTATGTCTCTGAGTAATCCAACAAATCTGATTACTGTGCTTTGACAGACTGCAGTTACCATCTTCCTAATGAGATTACATATAATTTCTTACTCTCCCACCCTGCCTTTGGGCCCTGGCCCAGCATTTGACACTGCAGCATTACTGCATCCCACAGTTCAACTGTTTCTTATGTAACTCGACCAGGAGCAAGTCTTGCTGTGAGGCTCCTATTCTCTCGTTGGCTCTATGCAATAAACAGGACAACGTGTCAAGGTTATGGATGCCCATCAGATATAATAGCACTCAGAAAAAAGCTAGGGATTGATTTTAGGACTCTTTTCCCCCAACTGTGGAAGCCTAGAACCTTTAACTGACCAAACAGTCAGTAGGCCCTTTTTTCCAATATTACTTTTTCCCACGGCGCAGCCGAGGGCGTCACAAGGCAGAATCGGGTCAGTCAGTCAGTCAGTCAGTCAGTCAAGTAACGCTTAGTGCGATGATGTGCTTCGTCAGATGGCCTCTAGAGGGCACTTTGACTGTGAGATGCAGTTTTTCCCATACAGAGGCACAAAATCAAAAGTTGGTTAGTGGAAATGGATCTAAATCGATCTCTAATGCGCCTGATGTCACATCACGTCATGTCTGTAATTTGGAGATGTACAGACAGCAGACCAGCAGCAGTGAACTCAATCCACAGAGTCTCCCGGTGTGAAAACAAAAGTGAAACTTAACATTCCACAGTTAGTAACGGGGATCTGCAGACAGTAACTCCTCTTCGCTGCCCTACAAACTTTAATGGTAGGTGACGTCATGTTGTGGTATTTAAGTAATGTTAGTGGAATTAGGTAATTTTACCATGTCGCAGTGCATAGAATTGAATATGCGCCGTGGGTCTGTACAGGATCTGTGTTTGTTTATAATGGAGAGCCCTCTGCTTCTCTTCATTAATGACACCTTGGGGTCCCATTTTATGACCACTATGCACTGTGAATGTGTGAATTGTCTAGTCTAGTCTAGTCTAGTCTAGTCTTGTTTATTTAGCCATTTATCACAAGCATGTCTCAAAGGGCTATGCATAGCATCATATACAGTACTAGGGCTGTGCCGATTATGAAATTTTAGCTGACGATTATCAGTCACACAAATAATCGCGATCTAGATTTAATCGCCTTTTTTTTTTTAGTTTATTCATTTAAAAAATTTTTTTTTTTACAATATTAGCCTACAGTGTAAGGGCTCAGTTAAACAGGGGCGTTTCTGTTCAGACTAGGCAGGGTCTGTTGCATTTTTGAGCCATATAGCCTAACTGACAAGATTTTGCTTATTATAGTAATTTATCATCATGTCAGTAATCAAAATATAAGATACATAAACCAATGTGACTTAAATGTTGGAGATGAGGTTATGGATAACCACGGAGAAGCCTTCTATTTGGCGACAATAAGCCCCCCAAAAAATTGACGTAAGTACTCCTATATGGTACATTAATATTCCTCATGGTCCTCATGTTCCTCATGTTTCTAGATAATAAACAGATGGTCGGACATGGTGATATGACAAAACAAAATTAAGTAAACAAAATGAATGAAGTAGCCTAAGTAACCGAACAGAGCGTGGCACGAAGACAGAAGTGTGTTGGACAACCGCGCTATGACAACCTTTAATCACGCCGTGCCCATAATGTTGGGACTTAGCCCACAGCACACTCAATATATTTCTGCACAACAAAAATGCCTCCATCCTCACCCGTGGGCTTACGTGCTTCCTTCTCAAGCAGAGTAGCCTATTGGCAATATTCCACAACATCGCAATAAATGAACAGTGACCATGTAGGCTGCAGATAAACTGATACAAACATCACTGAAGGAAGCCTAACATGAATATCAGCAACAGATGGATAAATATGAGACTCAAAAATAACTACACATGCAAAAAAAGTATTTTTAAACTATTTTAAAAAGAAACTTTGTTTTAATTGATTTCCATCATTTATATATAGCATGTGTCTTTTGTCTTGTTTTTTTCCTGCACACTGTGCATGATATATAATAGACTGCACATAGCCTTTGTGTGGCCTATTATTTAAGGTTTAATAAAAAAATGTGTTTGCATATGTTATAATTGAACGAAATAATGTTTTGCACGATAGCAGACCCGCTTGAAAATCTTAAGTAAACACCAAATCTTCACAGCAGGGAACGACCGCAAGAAAGAAGCGGCCGTTATGTGCTCCGGTCCAGACTGTCCCGGTAGGCTACATTAAGCCCGATAGGCACACGCCTTAATAGCCTATTGTTGGGAATTAAAGACGAGTGTTATATTGAGAATACTGTAAAGATTATAACTTATCACGGAATCAAGGGCAAAAAAAATCTTTTTGTGTCAGGAGCGCTGCTCCATTGGGACCGGTTGCAACCGGGACCAGCAACCACTAGCCCACATCCAGTCTATTTGACCAACTAAGATAAAATAAAATGGAAAACTAACCAAAACTAGATAGTTGTGTTCACTTACCCAGAGGTAAAATGTAGACTGGCGCAACACAACCGGCAGACTGCTGCAGAACATGAACTGACCTGGTGCAGCAGCTTAAAATGCCGCTTGGATACCGAAATCTTATGCATGCTGTGTAGTTGAGGTGTTAGCCCAATTATTATTGCTCCAGTGACAAACACCTTTAAGGAATAACAGACTGCAGTTATAGGCTACGGTCACAGGAATTCATATAATCGCGATCACGTATAATCGCGTGATTAGCCTATATGATCATCGGCGCAGACCTCCATATACATACTACATCATATACTGTACATCCTATACTGTCAATGTGACAACGGTCATTTATATTGAATAGATCTGATGCATATGTAATGAGCCGTAACACTATGCTTACCAGCCCACACACACACCCCCCTCACCTGATCACACCAAAACCACATGCACACATGTCCAATGCGGATTTCATGCACTATACGTGGTCGCGACACGTGTGCTAATGGTGTCTGCCAACAACTTTGGTTGGTCTCCGAAGACGGACTCAACTGCAGCATCACAAGCCAAGTAGAGAGCCTGTTTCATCCGAAACAGTGAAGAGAGCCTTGCTACCTTGTCTATCTGCCTGACACAAATACGCACACAAACACACCAGCAGGTGTGTTTGTGTGTCCTGCCTGCTACAACTGCTATCAGCTATCCTGCTGAGTTTAACTCTGAATAATCATTGGAACCTCCAGAGTGGGTCGGCGTTAGTTACTCCTCACAGACTCCCGGCCTCAGCGTGCTTCATCTCCCTCAGGACCTCCGCTGGTGTCATATGTATGGTCATTGTCCGCTGGGTATCATATCATACACACACATAGTTATTCCATTTCATTCACACTTCACACACATATCACACACTTTATTACGGCTCCCTGTAGTCCTAACTATTTCGTTATTCAAAGATTCATCATTCAAGTCAGTTTTCCAGATAGTTATATTGTCGCCCCTTTATTACTATCGTCGCTGACTCATGTCTTCCACTGCTCAACTTCCATGATTGTCTGCTGAATTATTGGTTTAATTGTCAGTATTGTATGTGTTCACATGATCATCTATTCTTATTGCCATTGATTAATCACAACTCAGTCATAGGTATACCTCTTGTACATACTGTACCATATTCACTTATATGTACCTGATTATTGAGTGTGCTTTAGTTTAGTAATAAATATATTATTTTACATAAAGTCCTGTGCTGGGTTGTGTGGGCGAGAATTCAGTCCTTCAGATGAGACCTGTTGATGCTGTCTGTTATCTAGTGTTCTTAATTCTCATTGAATCTAACTCTAAATTATATTGATATCAGACATCATCAATACCTATCACCACTACAATGTCTTTGGACTGTGGGAGTAAACCCACACAAACATGGGGAGAACATGCAAACTCCACACAGAAAGGATGGAGATTCAAACCCACGACCTTCTTGCTGTGATGCGACAGTACTGAACCACTGTGTGCCGTGAACAATCGTGTGTGTGCGTGTGTTAGTGTGTGTGTCTGTGCGTGTTAGTGTGTGTCTATGCATGTGTCTGTTTTTGTGTATTTGACTCTTCAACACTGTTAACTATGTAACTTTTTCTATCATCAATATATGCCATAGTCCATAATTATTTAATGTGATGTAAAATAGTGTGTGTAATATATGATTAAAGGTGCACCCTTACAGCTTACTAGAAGCAGTGCATAATCATTTCATGAGCAGGTTATTCAGCTTAGTCTGTGCCAACTATATGTCGAGTGGAGAAAAGAAGCATTGATAATGTCTTCCAAGGTATTGTTATTTATCCAGCTGACAGGCCTGGCAGAGCCAACAGGCTGCTTTCTGGGACAGAGGAGGTAGAATCCAGGCTAGTGGAGAACACTGCTAATATTCGCCTCATTTTGAGTCATGCATCAAACAGGGAGACTAAAATAGAATGAGTCACTAAGTCCAATATCGATACTGAAATCCCAGCTCCTCTTTGTCCACTTCACATCTCATCTTGATGTTTCTACATCAACTCTTCAGTGATGACACTACTGCTGTCTGTGTGTCCATTTTTTTAACCTTTATTTAACCAGGGACAATTGACAGAGCTCCATGCTCTTTTGAGGCATTACTTAACATTCATTCAGTTCCACACATTCACACTGGGTGCTGCCCAGTACAACCACAGTGGCCACTGAACAGATCCACTGGAGCATTTGGGGATTCAGTGCCTTGCTCACAGGCACCTCAACAGTAGTTGTTGATGGAGGGGAGATTTTCCCCACTTACCCCATCTACATTTTCACGGTCAGTCTGGGGATTCCAACCAACAACCTTTTAGTCACAAGCCCACCTATTGCTGCCCCATTTGTGTATCTCTGTGTACAAGTGTGTATGTGTGTGCGTGCGTGTGTGTGTGAGTGTGAAGGACACGGAACTGGAACAGGTGGCTCCAACACAGGACACGTGTGTGTGTGTGTGTGTGTGTGTGTGTGTGTGTGTGTGTGTGTGTGTGTGTGTATGATGTACGGCTACATGATCAGATTCTATACTGTGATGTCTGCTTGTTTAAAGAAGCAATGGACTTGAAATGTTGTCTTTTTATTTGCACTCCTTTTTGTGGAGTTTCTACATTGAAAAACGTACATCATTACAAACAATACAACAAGAATGTTTTAAAAAAAGAGTTGGTTTGCCTTAGAAAGAAACATCACACATGTACATAACTGTGTGTGTGAGACTAAAATAGAATGAGTCACTAAGTCCAACATTGACACTGAAATCCCAGCTCCTCGTTGTCCACTTCACATACACTATACAAACCAAGGCCCAGATCTCCTAACATGGATCTACTAATAGGGATCCACTAAGGCTACGTTCACATTACAGGCCTTAATGCTCAATTCTTATTTTTTGCTAACATCTTTTTTTTTGTCTTATCTATTCTCATTCATGTTTGAAAAGTGACCCATATCTGACATCAGTTTTAACGGACCTCAACTGTGAAGCGACCCGAACAAGAACAATTCATTTAAATTCAACAATTTGTCACATTTGCAAGACAGTAAGGACCGGATCTACTAACATGTCGCAATTCCCAGCGCAGCGCAAAAGCAATTGCGGGTGCAATTGGTACCGCCAGCGCAAGGTATTTACGAAAGTAGGGCACGCAAATGAGCGGAGGCGCAGATAATTCAAATTACGACTGCGCTAATATAAGGGCCAAGCAATGCGCACAATAGCCCATTAGCGGCAATGTAATGATGGGCAAAAGAAGCGCAAATGTCTCTCCAGTGGAGCTGGAAGTGTTGGTGGCAGAGAAAACCCCAAAGAGCTGCAGAGAAGAGATGTTTTACTCGCGCGTAAAAAGTCACTCTGGAATGACATAACAAAGTGAATGCAGTTGGGCACCACAAGAGCGATTTAGTGGAGGTAAAAAGCGCTGGTATGATATGAGGAGGTGACCCACGATGCTTACCACAAATAAAACCAAAGAGGATCCTTAACTCCCTTGGAGGAGCAGCAGGAGAGCCTGACTGAGACGCAGGTGCCAGTGTGGGAGGGATGGAGACCTGGTGAAGGTATGGCTACATGTAGCTGGAGAAGCCACACACACGCCTCTCCACTGTTGTGACAGTTACGCACACGTTTTAGCTGCATTGTTTTCATCAAGGCAATGTCACAGAGACATTGGCTCATAATAAATGTCAAATCCAGAGAAGAGCCTGCAACTTTTCCTTTTTGTATATTTAGGTAATAGTCTGAATATTGAGTGTGCATTCTGCAATGCTGCCAATGAGGCTTAAATTGTACATTTTTCATACTCGTTTGAATCTTGCGATCTAATGACTGCATGTTATGCTGTGTAGATGACTGTCACTTTGATCTTAGAGCCGGTTCCAGGGACAGTTTCAGCAGAGCTATCCTATGCGCAAAATGATAAGACATGCTTTTCCTAGGTCTTAAATTCCGTGTGCAATCGACAGATGATAACGGCCACCGCCTCTTGATAAATCACCTCCGCTGCCAATTTCCATAAATCCCTCCCTTTATTTTGCGCCTCAGCCTTGGAACACCCACAAATGCATATACAATTAGACCAAACCGCAAAAAAACGTCTTAGTAGATCAGAAAACAAGGTTTTAGCACCCGCAATGCGATTTGCACTGGCACAAACCTTTAGTAGATCCAGGCCTAAATCGTGAAAGCTGGTGAAAGTGAAATTGCGGTCCAAGTCAATTTTAAGTAATATTTGCAGTGGTGGTCCAACCCATTCTCATTCAAGTTCAAGTTCATGTTCTTTATTGTCAAATGCGCAGAAACGCAGGGTTATCTGTACAATGAAGTGCTCAGGGGGAGGCTCAGGTCAAACAACGTAAACAACCAAAAGTACAGTACTAGAATAAAAATAATAAAAAGAGAAATACAAAATAGGAAATACAAATATATATGTAAAGGCTATATATACTATATATACTATATACTAATAAATATACTAATATACTAATAAAGTGTTAGGGTTAGTAGCAGTGAATGTATCGAAACTCGACTATTGCAGAAAGTAAAACAGTAACATTATAAAGGATAAATCATATAGGCATATGACAATTATAAATATATAAATAATATATATATACATACATATATACTGTATATATATATATAATCTATCATAAATTATAATTAAAACTAATAATATGAATATGATAATAATACTAATAACAATAATAACAATAATAATTAACAACACAAATAATCACCACTAATGAATATTATAAATTACAATTATTATTATAGTTACTATCATAAATTATGTTTATAATATAGAATATTATACATATAATTGAGGTTATGACATTTATAAAGTGCAATAAATGAGTAATGCAAATGGCAGTGATACCGTTGGGAAAGACTGACAGTGCAAATGGCAGAACGAGTGCAAATAGGCAGTGTATGACAGATGAAGTATTGTCCTTGGGGTGGCTATGTGACAGGCCAGGTTAGGGCTGCTGAACAGAACTGTTAAGTAGCCTGATGGTCTGGAGGTAGAAGCTGTTCTTGAGTCTGCAAGTCTGTGACCAGATGCTCTGGTACCGCCTGTCGGAGGGCAGCAGGGTAAAGAGTTTGTTGGCTGGGTGGCTACAGTCCCTAATGATTCTGCGAGCCTTGCGCAGGCAGCGTCTCTGGTAAGTGTAGTGATGGGAGCTCTCTGCCGATGATGTGCTCAGCTGTTCTCACCACCCTCTGGAGAGCTTTGGTGGGCAGAGCAACTGCCATACCAGGCGGTGATGCAGCCGGACAGCTGCTCTCAATGCACCTGTAGAAGTTTGTGAGTATATGAGGGGCCATACCAAATTTCCTTAGCCTCCTTAGGAAGAAGAGGCATTGTCGGGCAGTTCTGACCACCTTGTCCGTGTGCAGAGACCAGGTTAGATCATCCGTGATATATATGTATGTGGGGGCGTGCCTGCTCCCTTGCGACCTCCTGTAGTCCACAATCATCTCCTTCATTTTGCTGACGTTGAGGGAGAGGTTGTTGTCCTGACACCATCCTGCCAGGGCGCTGACCTCATTCCTGTAGGCAGACTCATCACCATTAGTGATGAGACCCATGATTGTAGTGTCGTCAGCAAATTTGATGATGGAGTTGGAGCTGTGCTTTGCAACACAGTCGTGGGTGAACAGGGAATAGAGAAGGGGGCTCAGCACGCAGCCCTGGGGGGCATCGGTGTTGAGAGTCAGTGGGGAGGAGATGTGATTGCCGATTCTTACCACCTGGGGTCTGCCTGTCAGGAAGTCAAGTATCCAGTTGCTAAGTGAAGAGTGCAGTTTATTTATTCAGAAAGCAAGCCCAGAAATAGGCCAGGGAATAATTCTTTATGTGACGATTAAAAATTGGTCACGTTTAAAAGGGTTTCCTTTAAAATGTAGAAAGTCTTAAATGGAAACACCCAAGTAAAGGACAAGTACCTCATAGTAAAATAACAGTTACTTTCCTCCTGTCAGGAGGCCAGCTATCTCAGGCTGAGCCTGGATTTATAGAGGCAGTGGTGAGAAAAGAAGGGTCCGGAAACCAAACTGCTGGTCAGCATCATGTCTCCCTTCTTCTCTCTGACACTATGCATATTAAAGACAGTCATTATGCTATTTTATTTTATTTGGATTACTTCAGAGTAGGTTGAGTCTAAGATAATAGCTCCATCTTGTTCATAACTTTCTACATCTGAAAAATTCCTCTTACAAAAGTTGAATAGGCTATTTACAATTTAAAATTAAAATTGGAAAAAATCTAGATCTACATGTTGACACTGAATGAGCATGAATTATTGAGAGACAGATGAAAAAGTGTAATCAAACGTGATTCTTCTCATGGTGATCTTATTGAGCTGCGAGTGTCTTCTACAAAGCTGAATCATGAGCTGACATTTTTCTAAATGATTTATTGATTTGTGGAAAGTTAGAATATGTATATTCCCTCTAAACATACCAGGTACCTGATGTTACTATTAGATGTGCATGTGCCCCAAGTACATATTTTGGCCAACAGAGTTTAAATGCAGACTACAACGATCAAACAACGCATTTTTGATTGACAGACAGGACTCAATTGACATCTATATATCTTTCTATATAGCTATATAACAGGTTGTATTTGTAAGGAGGTGCCACTGTTCTAAATATATCTATGTCAATGAATGTGAAAAACAACTATCTGACTCTACGTTCTATCAGAAATTATCTGGGGATCCAATTAACATGTTTAAAACTCTGGTTCATGATATACTGGATAACTTTTTTCGCAAGGGTGAGATATCAAAAAAAGAATTGGAATTCCTAAAAGTAACAAACCCTATCATTCCTACTTTTTATGTTTTATCTAAAATCCATAAAAGTCTTGAAGCCCCCCCAGGTCGCCCTATAGTTGCAAGTATTGGTTCCCTGACATCCTCATTAGCCTTTGTAGATTTTTTTATAAGACCCTTCTGTGAAACGTTAACCTCTTTTCTAAAAGATACGAGTCACATGCTTTCATTTATAGACTCTATCAATCCTGTCCCTGAGGATACTCTTTTAGTATCTTTCGATGTTCAATCTTTATATATATGCACACACGAAGGAGGCACAAAGGAGGCATGGAATCTATGATATCTATTATAGCTAAACGAGGAAATAACCCAACACCTTCAAACACCTGCATTATGACTTTAACTGAGATTCTACTATCTAAGAATTATTTTATCTTTCAAAATGATTTTTTCCAACAGTTAACCCTTTAAACTCGGATAGGCTCTAAAATCGAAACGATAATAGCTAGCATCATAATTCTTTTTCCATCTGAAAGCTAAGACTTCTGTCTTCACTGCAAGCCCATGCAACCCCTGTAGCATGTTTTTTTTCCACTCTAAACGAACTGCGGAATACAGGTAGGTCACATGGTGGGCCTACCATGTGACACAGGTCACATGGTAGGAAAAAAAAACTCTGTGTAAATCCGTGCGAACGTATTTGTAAACTGTGCGAACGGAAACGGTTTACAAATCCGTTCGCACGGATTGTGAATCCGAGGGCACGGTTTACAAATCCGTTCGCACAGTTTACAAATCCGTTCACACGGATTTACACATCAAGTTTTTTTTTCTACCATGTGACCCCAGAGGGGCTCCGTAGCGGAAAGTTGTAAAGTTGTATACCTCTTACGAGAGGTAAAATCTATTGAATTGCGGATTAGCTATGTTCTAGAGATCTAATGTTACATCCATTTCCGTATATGTCATTGATGACGTCATCACGTTGTACCACGCCCGTGTCTGCTTGTGAAAAGGTCCGGCACACCTGGCTGTTTAGGGCACTAGTGTTCTGGGTGTCTGACCGAGAAGGAAGCCTGATTGTCGGCGAGCTCCGCTCTCAGCTGCGCTATCCCCGAAACGTCTCCTGCCGCCGACCCTCCCACCCCGGCAAAGAGGATAACCGATGTCTGGAGAAACATTAGCCGTTGACTAGCCGCTGCTAATACTGGCTGGCCAACTGCTAATATTGGCAAGCCAAATGCTAATGTGTCTCTCTCGGGCAGAGAGGAAACAGGGAGTGGGCAGGTGTCTTCCAGACATCGGTTACCCTCTTCGCCGGGGTGCGAGGGCCAAAACTAACAAAAACACCTTTGCACTCTGCTCACAAAAATGAGCATATCTCAAAAACTAAAAGATGTACATAGTTCAAATACATTTTGGAGTGTTGAGAAATATTTTGTTAATGTTTCTTACATAAATTAATTAATAAATGTATTTAGCCAATTTTGTCCGATTTTTAATTTGACACAATTTCAATATTTTTTCCAGTTATTATGGTTTATTGATTTACACAGCCTTTTAGCTTGTGTTGTGCAGATTTTAGGGATATGAAACATTTGAAGATACTCAAAAAAATGACATCACAGTAAGCAAAAATACTAGTGTAGGCTCTGGCAGACCATTTCTATTGCAGAGTATAAAGGGTTAATACATGCTCCGAATATTTAAAGTTCACTATGGATTTTGGCTCAAATCGTATTAGTTTCTTGGATTTATGGATCATAAATGAAAATAATCAACTATTCACTGATCTTTTCAGAAACCTTACTGCAAATAATACATTGTTAAGAGCAGACTCTTACCATCCTCTTCACTTAAAAAACAGCCTACCCTATAGTCAATTTTGTAGAATTAAAAGAATCAGTAGCAGACCTGAAGACTTGGACATCATTAAAGATAATTTTTAACACTAAAGCTGTAATCTATCTTATTACCTGCCCATGTGGCAAATCTTATGTGGGTAAAACCAACAGAGAACTAAAAACTTGCATAGCAGAGTAGCAATATCTGCTGTAAAAATATGAACAACCCGTTAGCGGCTCATTTTCTAGAGAGAAATCACCCTATCTCATCCCTGTGTTACATAGGGATTGAGAGAGTTCTCCCTCGCAGAGATGGTAACTTAGACAACTTGTTACTTAAACAAGAAGCATATTGGATACACCGTTTGAAAACTCTTACACCTTGTCTTAATGTAGAATTTGAGCTTAAGTGTTACTTTTAAATTGTATTACCTATATCCTGGCTCTTTCCATCTCGGTTTTGATGTCTATAGTAAGGGCTGGGTCAGGACCTCTACTTATATGTAACAGGGTGAACTGGTCCACCTTAAGAACATGGGTCCACCTTAAAGGGTACTCCCCTCCTAACAGGTTCCAGTCTGTTCCCCTGACTCGCAGCAAACCTGCTGGAGTATCTGTGGGCCCACTGGCAAAGGTATGTTAAACATATTGCATGCACCACCTCCTTCAAACTGGTCATGGTAGCCACTCATATCTAACATGTCTTTAGCCTAGAGTGGATCGCAGCCCCTGCCCAGAGTACCAGATGCAAGGAGCGTTGTCTTGACCCTTGTGTGATAAGTTAAGGTAAAAACAGGATTGATGGACAGTCAGCCCTTACATGTTTGAGTTGGACCATAGCATTGCCAGTGTGTAAACATTTCTTTGTTTCTTTTTTATAGCACAAACTGCTGTTTGCCCATGTTGTTTTTTATATTATGATGTTTAGTGTTTGTAGGCCTCCTGTCATCCTATGAATAGGTTGATAATACACAACCATCTGCCGTGTTTGTTTGTCTCCCTTGTTGTAGACGGGGTCTTGCCCTCCGGGGTTTGGTGGCGGCCTAAGCCGGGGCCTATTACGCCGATAGCCTCCCTCTCTCACTGCATGCTTGAGTGTGTAACCTATTGCTGTTCTGCACTGTGCACTTTAACCCTTGTGATTTGTTGTGAATGGTTGCGTATAGTTTTCTTCCAACCAGGCTCGGCCTTTGGTCCCCCCTGGCTCCGGCATACCACCTGCCTTGGTCGGTAACTTCCCGCTCTAACTAATGCAAATTCTCTTTATTGGTTAAACCATTTTTATATTTTTAACTATTTTATGCCCAAATAAATTGTATCTTTTTATACTCATTTGGTCTTCCCCTGCAGCATCCTTTGATCCTTTTATTCCTAAATAAAAGTATCTTTTTAACCTTGGAAACCTGGTCTCTGCTCTTCCTTTACGAACTTGTGTTCTCTTGTATGAGGTTTTGGTAAAACTAACTCTCTGGGCGCAATTCCCAGGGTGGCGTTGTCAGGTTTACGCCAGAGGTTCCCTCTGTGTTCGCACGCTATGGTCACATATATAATGTATATTAATCACAGGGTATGAATATTTATGCGTTAGGCTACACCTGTTTTTTTCTTGTTTGTTTACTACTATTTATCTAAAAGGCTTTTCGTGAATTTTTGTACTATTAGCTACTTGTATATGATTGTTAGGTATGTTTTTGAAATTGTAAACGGTATATATTGGCCCTCTTATCTGCTTTTTCCCTGTTTAGAGATGAAGTCCAGACTGGATAGTGCAGCTCCGTTCCTTATGTTTAGATAGTCTCTTTTATTAAAAAAAAGTTCTTATTATTAAGGTCTGTCCTATTATGCTTAAGATGTGGCTCTTATAATCTAAAAATTTAATCATTTTCATAGCCGATATGCCCTTCTTATTAGCTTACTGAATTCCTCACATATTGATGGCCCTCTTTAGGTTGGGTAATAAAGGTTATTTTGACCTAGATTTAAATAATGGGACTTACTGCTCTCGGGAGTCATAGGTAATTTCCTGTTATGTGTATTTGCTATTAACAATTTTTTTCTATCTTTCAATGTAATGATTGATTGTAGCAGACTAATTCCCTTATATGTACTGCTTTTTTGATTACGTCACTGATTGTGGATCGCTACCAGCTGCTGTATGTGTGTATACTGACTATTTAACTGATTATTCAACGGTTTGTACAATTGATCTTGAAAAAGGCCTCTTTGGTCGAAACGTTGATCGATCAATAAATATTTGATGGAATCGGAATGAGTGTGCGGCTATTTTCTCCTTTTGGTTGATATAGATTGTCATGACATGTTGGCTTACGGCTTCCCAGTTATGTGTTATGACAGTTGGTATGCAGTGTTCAACACCTGATTGCGCATTGTGACTCTATTGTTTTTACTTGTGTTAATCAGATGTGATTCTCAAAGAGGCGTCCAAGACTGATACCACCCCAATTGAACCAACCATTGATGAGCAGGACCAATAATTGGCAGAGAGTGAGCCAGGACTGTTCTCAGCATACAGCAAAAAACAGAAGAGAGCTGCAATTTCCAGTATCCAAATTCAGCTGAACCACTGTTTGGACATTTGTGATGGACAGAGCTGCCTGCAGTTTTGGGCCATAAACAGGCTGACCCTCCCCTCATTGTTCAAGGTGGCAGTAAGGGTGTTGGCAGTCCCTGCATCAAGTGCACCGGTTGAATGTTCAGCCATGGTGGGGTGATAATGTGACCCCATCGCCCACAATTCAGTGACAAAGTGCTGTCAAATTTACTTTTTGGCAAATGCAATGAATTGTAAGTGGCTATAGCATGTCCAAAACAATTCAAGCATGTTTGAAGGATACGTAGCGGTATACTAAATTGTTTGAACTAGTGCAGTGCCCATTCGCGCCGCTGCTGCACAGAGCACTGTTCGCTCCACCCCGCTGCTGCACAGAGCGCTGTTCGCTTGTTTATTCAAAGTTTATTAATATTGAACGTGTCGCATGTCCAAATTGCACCAAATCCGACACTGCACTTCCTTGGGTCCCCAGCAATACACCCGCCAAGTGTGAAGTCGATCGGACGAACGGTTCTCAAGATATGCGACGGACACACAGACAGACAGACAGAGATTCCCGATGGACACATAGACAGAGATTCCTTGCTTTATAGTATGATGGTTGGAATGAGTTTTCATCCAACATCAGTAAGGTTTATTTTTTATATACTTTGTTGTATCAATTGTTTATTTTATACATTATTCAGTTATATTTGGCTGTGATGCAATGTTTGTTTGTGCACAAAAACAGTTGACATAACTAAGAAAGCAAAGACAAGGTGTGACCCTCCTGAGGGGGGTGATGTTCAGTTTTGTGTTGTTCTTCTGTTTTCACTTTAAAGCACTTTAGAGTTATAGGGTGACATTTTGCCCTCAGAGCCCTGCTATCCATTATTGAAAAGAAGGAAGGAAGGTAGACAGACAGAATTGCAGTGAAGTTTTGTGCTTGTACATGGAGTCGATTAGTTATGGACAATTTTGTGTTAGCCTGTGACTTCATCATTTAATTGCAACCATACTGTCCATTGCACATTGTTCAAGTTATTCACAATGGCCAAACTTTCTATTGGAAAATGTAACCCTTGTTCATGACTTCTGAAAAGACCAGCCTTGATTTGAACCCACAACCTTCCACTGCTGCTTTACCTACTGAGCCAAACTATTGTTGTGGTTTTACTGGGGAGAAACTAACTAAACGGAGAAGTATTGTGACACTGCAGCCTATGACTGACAGTGCTAATCACTTTATAAAACTTTGTAGTGCTCTCCATTAACGAATAAATCAATACTAAATCACATGGGCCAGAAAACTGCTGCTGCAATGCACTCAATGGGTTTAAGCTTCTCGCCACTCCCCAATCAGTGATGTCAAATCAGGTATTCTGCTATTGACGGATAATGTCAAACACCTGCTTTGAGTTTTCTGCGCTGTATGATTTAGTGTTGATTTACTTTTCATGAAACTTCAAAATGATCACAGTACATCAGGGACTTGAACTCACAACCTTGTGCTCCAAAGACCTCTGCCAACTTCCACTTTGGTGTGCCCAAGTGGGAAAATAAAACAAAGGTTGAAAGCCTCAGAAAGAATATTATAACTGTATTAGTGCCCTGCATTAATCAATTTAAACATGGCTTTACAGACATCATCTTGAGAGTACGGACATAGTTGAACATGTCACATTGTCAATTTATCAAACTATTTGCAGCTGCACATTTAAACCTATCATTATATATCATTACAATTTTTTGGCTGTTTATTAGTTAAGGTATGTTGTTGTTTTTTTCTCTCTATGGGTTGAAACTTTAATGCCCCCCCATCAATCAATTTAAAGATAAGATAAGATAGCACTTTATTAATCCCCTTGGGGAAATTCAGGTGCCACAGCAGCAACTAACAGTACCAAGGAAAATAAGTACAATAAGTACAATAATATAATAAAAGAGAAGAGGTAATAAGATAAAAAAAATAGAGGTAATGTACATAATATAGAAACTATAGAGACAGTGCAAAAATGCAAATAATAATAATAATTATTATTATAAATGCGTATTCGTATATATATACTGTATATAAACATAATCAATGGAGTTCAGTCATTAGTGCCGGTGAGGGGAGGGAGGGGAAGGGGGGGGCTAGGGGGGCTAGGGGTTATGGCTGGCTGGCACACTTTATCTTTACTTTCAGCACAGGTGCTGCAGAACCAGTCTCTCAAAGGTCTTCATGATGTGTGAGGTCAGAGCGACTGGCCTGTAGTCATTGATAGACAACCCACTGGGACGTCCTTTCTTGGGCACCGGGACAATGCAGGAGGTCTTCAACAGCTGGGGCACCTTCTTCAGCCTCAGAGAGAGCAGCAGCAGAGGTGTGGATGGGGGCAGAGGTGATGGTGGTGGGGGGGGGCGAGGCTGTCTTTTCTGAGTCAAACCTTGACTCAAGGTTTAGCTCATTTGCATGTTCCTGGTTCCCCTCCACGGATGGACCTGATTGTTTGTAGCCAGTAGTAAAATCCTTTTCGTGTCAAGGCCATTACTTTTTATGGGCTTATTTAATGTTACTATTGATATTGTTATTGACTCCAGTTTAATAGTGTCTCTGGTATGGAATTTAAAACTTGTAAAAATTAATTTAAAAAAGAGTTTAAAATGCAGTGTTTAAAAATAAATTAGCTATTGATTGTTGTTATTGATGATTGTTATTATTACTTTTTGAAAAATACATATTTTTCTAAACTTTTCCAAATGTGTTTATTATTGCATGTATGTATGACTTGCATTACCAGAACTTGAATGTATTTTGAAGTAGGTCTGCAAGTAGGTGTAGTAACTACCCAGATTGGGTTGTTTTCAACCCTGCAGTTTTTAGGGTGTAATAACACTTTATGATATCTTTATGATATGTCCAAATTCTACCGCTGTACTTCAGGTCAGGGAAAACACTCATGACACTGTCATAAGAGCATTTGACATTGTAATAACACTTTATGATATCTTTATATCTTTTTATTCTACCACTGTACTTGAGGTCAGGGAAAACACTCATGACAGTTATGACGGTCTCGTGACAGCCATTGTCAAAGACAACCACATATGACAGTTTATTGTAATGTTAACACATACAACCAAAGGATTTATTTGTGTTTGATAATGAAGTCTGTCATGACATATGTTTATGACAGGTTATGTCCCTTTGGTTAATGTCAAGTTGTCATGACAGAGACATCTAGAACAGTGTCAACTTTGCATTGAAAGTGTCATTACATCAACCGAATGACACTTAATGACAATAGTCGTAAACATTCATGAAGTTTAATGTTCATGTCAGTTGTCATGACATAGTTATGACAGTATTATGTCAGCCTTATTCACCCCCCTTCAAATAAAGTATTACCGACTCGGACAAGACAGGACAACGAAAGAACAAAAAACAAAAGACAAAAAGGAAACAAACAAACCAAAAATAACAATAATAACAAGCCCAAAGACTTTTTTTTTTTAACAGTAATACCAGCTATTATCATGTCATCTTCCTGGATGCCATATGATCTATATGTGGTTGCCAAATTTGAAGAAATTCATGCTGTTTACACCTGTTATTATAATAGATTCTGTCAAGAGGAATGTAACTTGAGAGTTCATTAAGCCAGTGTGATATGGTTGGAGGAGTAGAGGATTTCCAATATATAGTAATACATTTCCTGGCTGCCAGTAAAGCAAGGTCAATATATTTTTTTTTGGTGCTTGTTCCATGGAGAGAATGGAGAGTCCCAAGCAGACACAATCTTTGTAAACATGGAATAGATACATTGAGACAGGTAGATATTGTGTCAGTAAAAACACTCCAAAAGATACATGACCAGAACATGTGGGAAAAAGTTCACAGCACAGAAATGATAGTTCCCCATTAATTTTATGTATTTTCTCAGGTGTAAAATATACTTTATGAACAGTTTTAAGGTATAATAACCTATGTCTGAAATTATAAGAGCAGTTGTGAATTCTAGAACAAATATGAGACCAATCTTCTAAACTTATTGACTCGCCAATGTCGTTTTCCCATTTTTGTCTGACCTTATCAGTATTGGCTGGGGATCTGTCTAATAATATTCTGTAGACCTTGGATATACATTTAGTGATTCTATCTGTAGTGTTGAGAACATCATCTAACTTAGATGGTAGTGGTTCATTTAGAGAAGGTTGTTTTGATTCAACCATATGCCTAATCTGAAAAAACCTAAACATGTGAGTGGGGGGGGGGCATTGTAGATATTTTGTAATTGAGAAAAGGACATAAAGGTACTGTTGATAAAAAGATGTCGGATTTCATGTATACCAAGTCCATCCCAGGATTTGAAAGTGTCATCATTAAAACAAACAGATAAGCAAGGATTTCTCCAAATAGGGGTAAATGGAGAGAGAGATTCATTATAGCCCAGTAATTTATGGGACATTTTCCATACTTGCATACTGTTTAAGATCATAGGATTCTGAGTGAGTTTTTTAACAACACTAAGATCATAATAAGAAAGACATTTCAATTTATAAGGGGAAGTCAAGTAAGGGGAGTCAAACATTTCAATCTTAACCCAAGGACATGGAGAGAGAGAGAACCACTGATTGATCTGACTGAGCTGAGCAGCAAAGTAATATAGTTTCAAGTTGGGTAGATTAAGGCTGCCCTTGTTGTAGGGAAGGTACAGCACCTTAATACTAACTTGAGCCGTTTCATTATCCCACAAAAAAGAAGAAAAAACACTTTGCATCTTCTGAAAAAAGTTCATAGGCGGTGTGATAGGGAGATTTTGAAAGAGGTATAGAAATTTGGGCAGAACCATCATCTTAATTATATTGCCTGCCTATCAGGGATAGAGGGAGCAGACTCATTCTTTTCAAGTCTTTAGAGATTTTCTGGATTAACGAGGGGTAATTTAGGTTAAATGTATCTTCAATTTTGGAAGGGATATTCACCCCCAGGTATCTGATGGAAGAATGAGACCATCTCTAATTTAACTGCTTTTGTAGTTGATCTGAGTTAAACTGGGAAATTGGCATAATCTCAGTTTTTGACCAGTTTACTTTATACCCTGAGACTAGCAGTAAAGTAATGGAAAAAGAGGGGGTTTGAAGATACAGTAAAATATCATCTGCATATAGAGAAATAATGTGGTTCTCATTGCCAATATCAATACCCCTAAGGTGTTGATGAGACCTAATCATTACTGCAAGTGGCTCTATGGCAATCGCAAACAAAGAAGGCGAGGCTGGACAGCCTTGTCCAGTACCTAGACTGAGTGAAAATGGAGATTAATAATTAGAGTTAGTCCTACTTATGGCCTTGGGGGAGTTATACAGTGTTCGAATCCAAGCAATCAAGTTTGGGCCAAAATTTAATTTAACTAAAACTGCCATCAGATAGTCCCATTCCACTCGATTAACAGCTTTTTCTGCATCGAGGGATATAACAACATTTTCATTATTTAAATTACTGGTATGATACAATATATTAAAAAATCTCTGTAAGTTGTCAGAGGAAAAACAACCCTTAATAAAGCCACTTTGATCTACATGGATAATATGTGACATAACACTTTCCAGAAGTATGGATAACACTTTTGCAATCAATTTATAATCTGCAGATAATAAAGAAATTGGTCTATGAGAAGAACAAAGTAATGGGTCTTTGTCTTTCTTCTTTAAGAGAGTGATGATAGCAATGGATAAAGGAGGAAGGCAGTTTTTTTCAAAAGAAGTCTGAATCATGGCCATAAGAAAATCCATTAATTTTGGGGAGAAGTGTCTGTAAAATTATAGGACTATAGGAAAACCATCCTGGTCTGGGGATTTGCTATCTTGAAGGGAAATTATTTCTTAACAGAGACATAACATAACAGAGATCCCTCTCAAGGGAGGCTTTGTCGGACTCTGACAACATAGGGAGAGTCACTTTGTTCAGGTATGTAGAAAGGAGATCTGAGTTGTTATTAGAGTCAGATTTATAAAGCTCTTTGTAATATGCAAAAGTCTCATTAATCTCCAATGGATTCAGTGTAATTTGACTGTCTGGCTTTGTTATCCTTAAAATTGTTCTCTCTTCTGCTTCTTTCTTTATCTGCCAGGATAAAAGTTTACCAACTGTCTCACCCTGTTCTACATATCTTTGTTTTGACTTTAACAATGACATCTCAATTTCTTTAGTGTTTAGAATGTTGTATTTCATTTTGAGGTTATCTAGCTGCAGAAGCAGTTGAGGATTTTTAGATGTAATATGACGGTTTTCTAAATCTCTAGTTTCATTTTCGATCTCGATAGGGTGTTCTTACTCTTCTTTTTCAGAGATGATGAGAATGCTATGATACACCCCCTAAGATAAGCCTTCAAAGTGTCCCAGACCACAAGAGGGCATACTGTGCTATTCTGATGTGCTTCAGTAAAAATCTCTAACTTATTGTTAATGTATTCATTAAAAGTCATGGTTTGCTAAAAGGGAGGTGTTAAAAGGTGTAATACATCAAACATTACCATGAAAAAGAGGGCAGAGCGTTTGGAGATTATTCGGGATACAAACATTTGGACACCGTTGGGACAAAAGCAGTTGGAATTTTAAAAAAAGTCTATTCGAGAGTATGAATTATGTACAGGAGAATAGAATGAAAAATCTTTTTTTATTGTTCTCCATATTTCATGTAGGCCCAGGTCCTGGGTGTTATTCAACAAGGCCGTAGACATATTAGAGAGAGACTGAGCCTTCTGGGAAGATCTGTCCAGTGTGGGGTCCAGGACACAATTAAAGTCTCCCCCCAAAAAAATAGGGATACTATAATGCAACAGCATAAGTGTTAGGTCGTTAATGAATTTTGAGTCATCAAAGTTAGGACAGTAGCAATTCATAAATATAATCTCCTTGTTGTCCAGAAAACCTTTAACAAAAATGTAGCGGCCATTGATGTCTTGTTTAATTACCTCAGGGATAAAAGAGACTTTTCAATTTACCAAAATGGTCACACCTCTAGAGTTGGAGGTAAAAGAAGAATAAAATACTTTACCTACCAACCCTTTTGCAATTGTTCATGAGCTGGAGGTAATAATTATGTCTCTTTTAGAAATGCTACATCCACTTTCTTTTCATTCAGATAAGATAAGACTTTCTTCCTTTTTGTTAGATTGCCTATCCCCTTTAAGTTCCATGTCATAAAATTATATTTAGACATAGAAATGAGTGAGAATTAGTATCAGGCCAGACACTATCCCTTCACAAAACAAATAAACAAACAAACAGAAAATGCATAGCTGGTAATGCAAATAACATAAAAATGAACATGGGAGAGAAACTAAAACGAAATACCCACCCCCACCCCCCTCCCCTCTGAAGCTCCCTCTGAAGCTCCCTCTGAGCCAGGGGCGTTGTTAGGATTTCAGAACATCCGGGGCTCAGCCCAGAGGAAGTCACAGAACCATAGTAGGGGGGTCCGGGGGCATCCCCGCCCCCCCCGCCCCCGGGAGAAATTTTTTACAATTTCAACAGCAAAATGCATCAATCTGGTGTAATTTGACATGAACATACATGGGTGTAAATGAAGCAGCATAGTAAACAGTTTGAGCAGCACTCTGTACAGGCCAACAGTGATACAGTATATTGTAGTCTGTCTGTCTCTCTCCTCAGGCCTGCCTCCTGAATTCTTCTCTTGACACTTATTTGTCTCCTCCCCTCATCTTTCTTTTTCTCTGTCTCCTCCTCTCTCTTGTTCATTTCAGGTTTTGCAAAAAATGAACAGAGACACGGTTATCAATTAATATATAAAACTTTAAATATATATGATATACAGTATGTGCTCCTCACTCCTCATCTGTCTCTTTACTGTAAAAAAAAGATCCAATCGTAATCCAGTGAGTTATATTTAATCAAAAGTTATATTTCTATATATTTCACTACCTATATCACTATATTACTATGTGAGATAGCTATAGCCTGAGGGCCTTTAGTGAAGTAGGAGGCTGACTCAGAAGGCAATTTGACAGGTGGACATTTATTTACAGTGCAACCGAAGTGCAAAAAAAAAAAGAAAACAAAAATTCAAAAAACTGAAGATTTACAGAACAGAGGATAACTCAACTCATACCAAATCAAAATAACAGCACGTGCACTGGCATCTGCACTGCCTGACCTTCCCTCTCAGCTGCCTCAGAACAACTCTTTAAATACAGCCATCAATTTCAGAGACACCTCCCCTGGCCTTCACCAACCTCACTACAGAGGTGAGAGATATTACCAGCTTTTATATATTAATAACCATAGTGTTATTTTCACAGAATTACAATTTCCTACTGTACCTGAATGCATCACCAAAACACATAGCCTACAGTAAATACCCGCGATCTCGCACAGCAAAAGAATAATACACATTAGCACAGTAAGAACCCCCCTCCGACATGGAATAGGCCATGACATCATCGCTGACGTCATCAACCACATAATAGACGCAACTGCATTGCGGCCCCCTCCCAAACAGTCGTTTCCCGCGGCAGGTAAGAGTACTTCTGTGAACAAAGAAAACGTAACTATACAATTCTGAAAATCCTGTAACCAAAACAACAATAAAGGTAAATGAAATAGCAACACTGTTTGTCATTTGTCATTACTGTGTTAAACCAAAAATATGGAATTTGGAAATCTCAACAAAATATAATGCTAAACACAAACAGACCCGGGATAGCTATGTGTGTTCGCATTACACAGTGAAATTACCGGTCAACTCAATATGTGATAGAATTAACAAACATGTAGAGATGTAACAATGGGCTTAAGTTATGGATTAAGAAATAATGTTCACAGTGACAAATGATGCGGTACCCACTTTGTCACATACTACAACCTAATAGTGAGCTACTTTGGTTTGTTTGTTACATATGGAAACTTAACTTTAAGCATGACTCATTTTAAGAAGTAAATTATTGAACCTGTGATGTCCTTCTGTTAGGAAGCTGATATTTTTCAATGCCACATCAAAGATCACCATGAAAAGCCTAATCCATTCTGAATGGCTGGAGGAGTCTACCAGCGTAGTAAAATATACAGAGGCATATATCTATATATATATATATATATATCTATATATATATATAGATATATATATTTCTATAAAAGATAATTCGTTTTTGCATTTAATGTTCAGCAGCCCACATAAGTAGACCTGAATGGGAGGATTCAGTAACTAACTGACTAACCAGCTGACTGGAGAGAAATAGTAACATTTTGTTTACAGTGATCCAATATTATATTGAAGATGTTGAGCGTCTTTCCAGATATGGATAATCAATCACTTGATTAAACTAACCTATAACATATCTTACCTTTCTTCCTTTTTTGAAAACGTAAAGAAGATCCATAATCTGTCTTGTCTTTTCCTGACATTGTGTTTCCTGGCTGTTATGGCTGGCTGTATGTAGCCTACCTTGCCTTCTCTGACCTAGACTAGGACCGACCGATTAAAATCATCCATAACGTAGCCTATTCCTTTAGTTCGACTCAAACTACACGATGACAGATTGGCAGAGCCCGCTACCAAACAGACACACGTAGCACGATGCACACAAAGCCGGGCTTCAAAGCTGGCTCACATAAAATAACCGGCCCGCTCTGACTACTAACTCAAATTTTTATTTTTTTTATTTTTTTTTTCGAGATCCGGGGTTATTTATAAAACATTAGGGGCTGTAGCCTCGGACGCACAGGCCTAACGACGCCGCTGCTCTGAGCGTTCCACCCTGTACTGCAGGGGTGAGACATGTAGTGTGGCTGCGCCTGCTCTATGAAGTTTACTAAGGAAAGAAAAAGTTTTCTACAGAGAATTAAAGAATACTTTGTTCTTGTACTTTCGGGTAGAGAAATGAAAAGGCATAGCGAAATAAGACAAAGCAACACCTCCCCTGAAGATATTTGAAATTACAAATGAGTTATTCTTCTATTTTGGTTAGTGGGGAGTGATCACTAAACCTTAAACCATGAGAAAAGTGCTAAAGATGGTGACTTAGTTCTAATAAAATATGAAAGAATAAAGAAGGTGATAAGAATGAAGAAAGTGATAATTTAATTTTAATAACAGGCTAAAATGGAAATGAAGAAAACACAAGAGCAGCCTATCATACCATCGAAGTAGCCTTACAAAACAGGGAAATGTTACTTAGATTCACACATTATGCCTGTCGCCTAGGCTATTGATAAGGCCAACGCACTGCATACGGCCAAGATAAGGGCTTCGGGTTGGCCTCTTTTGTATCAAATAAATATAAATTCAATCATTCGTTTCCCATAGGCCCAAGTGTCCAAAAAATATATTTAATAATTAATAGACTATTCGTCTTATTTGTAAAGTCATTTCAAACATAGGTAGGCTTCTCATTTAGGCCTATAGAGTTAATAGTCAGTTAAAGTCTTGCCTAGTTCCGCATTATAAACGAAATGAGTTGTTTCAAACAAAATCAATTCAACCATTCCTTCCCCATAAACCTAAATGTCCAAAAAATAGATTGAAGAATTAATAAAGTATTCGGCTTATTTGTAAAGTCATTTTAAACCTGCATAGGCTTCTCATTTATCAAGTCAATAGTCATTTGAAGGCAGTCTTGCCACTCGGTGCGAGCACCAGAGCTATAAAGTTGGTTTGATAACCTGGTTGAAATTATCTTGTGCCTTCACGGGGTCGGTGAACGTTACCGTAGTGTCACGGAAGGTCAGGATCAGCTTGCATGGTTGCAGAAGTCCAAAACGAACCTCTGCTTGTTTCAGACAGGTGATCACTCCTTTGAATTCAGCCCTTTTCTTCATTACTTCAGCCGTAAGGTCGGGGAAAATATGAATCTTCTCTGACGCACAATGAGGTTCCTGGTTTTTAGGCTGTATAGCCTCGCAATCATACACCTTGGGCGCGCTGGCCTGGATCCCTGGTCGCTTGCAGTCACTGGACCCGTCCGGTGTGCGATGTTGATAAGGGGCTGGGTGCCCATCTTTTCTTCACCAAACAGCTGCCTTAAGAGAGAGTTCATATAAACTGTCGGGTTGCCTTTTTCAACGCCATCCGGTAATCCCAGCACACGTATGTTGAATTTGCGGCTGTGGTTTTCTAATTTTTCAATCTTCTGTTTCAGTGAGACATTCTCCATTGCCAATCTCCATTGCCTTAAAGTTTCCCTCTAGGAGTAAGAGGCGGCAGTCAATGTCGCGTTTTGTTCGAGTGAATAGATTTTAGATGTGTTCTCTTTCATCTCGACATGGAGAGCGTCTATAGATCTTTGGATGGGTTCTAATTTACTATCCAAGGTAGTGCCAAGCTCCTATCTGATAACCTCTCTGATCAGGCTGGCAAACTCAGAGCGGTCCATACCGGCAATGTCTTTACTGCGTAGGTTGCGCTCTTTTCCTGGCATGGCCTGCTCTGCCATGTACCACGTGGAGTCTGACAGTTGAAATCTAAATAAAAGTTAGTTCTTGCCGTCGGTTTGCCGGTTTTGATAGATTATGTTCTTTATGTTGCTGAGTAGAATTCTAATAGGTAGGTTAATTGATTCTAAATAATCTGATTGCTCCGTAGAATTACATTTATTATTCGGTTTGTAGAGCGAGAGCCACACGCAGGCGTTCACTGCATGTTACCGGAACAGGAAGTGCCTTACCAGGCCGGGATTTCAAACCCATAATCTTCAGCACGAGAGACATGCACGAGATGCTTTACCTATTGAGCTAAACTCCTTTAAACAGTTTCTTTAGTTCTTTCTTTAGTTTCTTTAGTAGAAAATAAAGGCAGAAGTATTGTGATACGGCAGCCTATGATTGAAAGGTTTTTCAATCATAATACTGTAAACCTAGACTGTAACAATAGTGAACCCACTGTCATGAAAATGAACAAGTCCATTAAAGCTAAAGTTTCTGAGAGAGGAGGCTGAACTAAGTACAATGCACTAAAATGATCAAAAACCCATGACCATGACAAGTAATGTCATGGAATGAATACAACTAAATGAGAAGAGAAGAGAAGAGAAGAGAAGAGAAACAGAGAGAAGAGAAGAGAAGAGAAGAGACTCAACATCACTATTTACATAAGGCAGGTCAGCCCCCTCAGTCCTCTCAGCCCCATCCCGTAATGCATTGCACAGTGTTTCCAGTTCAAGGACAAAAGAAGTGAAGCAGTGGGACTGGGTTGCATTGTGGGACAGGCGTCCATTCATGCCTTCCCACTTAAGGCATGAATGGTGGTCAAGCTTGACAGCTGATTCATAGGCTGTCTGGATAAATACAGTTGCACAGTTACTGCCATGCTGCACGAATAGTGAATAAATGCTGAATGTATATACTGTATGTAGAGTGTAGTGTAGTGTGGTAGGTCTGGTTCCTTTGTAGTGTATGTGAGGTCTGTTGTCCTGTACCATGTGTGTCAGTATGTGCTGTACTATTATGTTACTCTGTTGGAGGTCTGTTGTGTCAGTACTACGCTAGTTGTTAGTATGTCTCTGCATCAGTGTCACCAAGACTAATCCCTGCACATTTATTGTACTTGCTGAATACAGATGATAATAATGAGAATAATGTTTCAGAAGATGGAGACCCCCCATCTGATCTACACCAGCCCAGAAACCACCAGAAAGTTCTAATGAGAAATGTTCCCTTTTGCAAAATAAATCAAGCCAATAAATAGATGCAACATGAATTCAGTCCATTTAATGGAAACATTGTTGGAGTAACAGTATACAGGTAACTGCTGTGTCTTGTGAAGACAAAAGAAGAGTCAAGACGACTTTTCATAGTATCACACACACCTGACGCACATATCTCCATATCTACATATCTCTTTCACACAAACACACCAGTAAAGATATGACTTCAAGACAATCAAGTGATTAATGCATGAATGTCCCATTGATTAATAGACTATTTAGCATCACTTCTCCTGTGCTCTTGGGGGGCACAGAAAATATATAAGAACAATCTGAATCACTGCAATATTTACACATGGTTCCAGTAACAGTGATCCACATTTTCTTACACTAGCTTTAAGATCCATGATACTGTACACTGGTAAATCGTCATTCACTACTGCATAGTGCTTTTATTTCACATTGCAATACTTCACACTGTTATTTGAGCAATATGAGACTGATG
This sequence comes from Centroberyx gerrardi, assembly GCF_048128805.1. Taxonomy (NCBI): domain Eukaryota; kingdom Metazoa; phylum Chordata; class Actinopteri; order Beryciformes; family Berycidae; genus Centroberyx; species Centroberyx gerrardi. Next base: position 24,852,370 of record NC_136018.1, on the reverse strand, counting down.
TAGATAACTACCAGGCTGTATGTAAAAAAACATAAGAAAGTTGGACGTTTTATATGGTCAGGAAAAGAGGCAATGATGTTACAGCTGTTTTTGCGTAGCTTGATAGATGTCGGGTTTTGATCTCAAAATGTTATAGGTGCTTGCCCCCTCTGCCCTGTCATCCCTTTCAACACCACTGACTACATGTTATGGATGAAAGCAATTTGGTTACAGCCTTTTGGGAATTACATGGGAGAACTTATTCAGTTGTTTCAAATAATGCAGAGGAAGACATTTCATTTTATATTTTTAGCATTCGGCTGAAGTTCTTATCAAGAGTAACTTACAATGAGGGAGCAGGTAGGGGTTCAGTGTCTTGCTCAAGGGCACTTTGGCAGGACACAGTTATTGATGGAAACACACTGGCTATTGCAGAGATTGAACCAGTGACCTATAGGACAGTCTCTGTACCCATTAGGCTGCCGTCCAGGACATAGGATTGAGAGGGGAAACAGATAGGGTAGTTAGGTGGGGTGGGGTGAGGTGTGGTGGGGTGGGGTGTAGTGGGGTGGGGTGGGGTGGGGTGGGTATTGAGATGGGTGGGCTGGATAGTTAGATGGGTGTGCTGGGTAGTTTGGTGGGTGGGGTTACGATGGCCATTTTAGGACATCCTCAGCCGCCTTTGTCATGATGGACTTGCATCAGGTTTAGCTGTCTTTTGTCAGAAACCTGATACAACTCCATGACAAAAGATAACTAAACCTGACATAAGTTCATCTAAATCTGACAAACTCCATCTAAGTTTGACAAAGTACAGCTAAACCCGATACAACTCCATCTAAGTCTGACAAAAGACAGCTAAACCCGACTCAAGTCCATCTCAATCTGATCAACTCCATCTAAGTTTGACAAAGTACAGATAACGCATATACAACTCTAAGTCTGCAGTCTAGAAATGACAAAGACTGCTGAGGATGTCCTAACATGGCCATCGTGTGGGGTGTGTAGTTAGATGGGTGGGGTGGCCTGGGGTGGGGTGAGTAGTTAGATGGGCAGGCTGGGTAGTTAGGAGGGTGGGGTAGAGTGGGCTGACTGGGGTGGAGTGGGGTGGCTGCAACCGTGGCTGGGGTGGGTAGTTTCCAAAGTTAGCAGTAACTAAAATGAAAACAAAAACTAGTTGTAAACTGAAATAAAAATAGAAACGTTACTATGTATATACTGTATATCCTATATATAACTATATTTTCTACTTACAAAACTAACTGCAGTGAAATAAAAATGCAAACGAAATTTCCTTAGTTTTAATTTTTCATAATTTACTTGCCAGGTAGCCTAAAGTGAAATGTTTTGAGTGGAAGATTTTTTTTCTCTCTCATTTTGTCATTTCTGTGGCTATGCGATGACTACACCACAAGATAGCACTGTGTGCTGTGGGCAGCCTGGGCACCCGTTGTTCACTTACATTTGGTAAAAAAAAATAGTTAGCCATGGAACCAGCAGTGAGAATGGTCGACAGAAAACACCAGAGACCTATTTGGAATTATTTCGAGCACAATTCTGTCTCAGATAAGAGCAAGTGTATTGTGCTAGGTGTTTAAATAAAATGAAAAGTAATATAAATAAAATGCAAAAAACAATTTACAATCTGTTATATTTTGTATTACACAATACTTTTTTTTTAACTTCTTAAACATTAGCCTCTGAAAAATACCTCACTTAATGAAAATGTTAAAACCGAAACTAAATAAAAACTAATACTAAACACTTTCAAAAATTTAACTAAAACTAAATTAATTTGAAAACCAAAATTAAAAACTAAATGGAAATAAAAACGAAAATATAAACAAAAAATAAAAATTAAAAATACAAAACTATAATAATCCTGGTAGTTTTTTTTTTTTTGGGGGGGGGGGGGGGGGGAGTGGGTAGGTAGTTAGGTCGGTGGGGTACAGCAGGTAGGTGGGTTGCTAGGTATGTGGGGTGGGTACTTTGGTGGGTGGGGTGGGTGACTCCCCTTTTGCTCAATACTAGCAACAGTAGCTATTTAAATTTCCACATGGAAGCCCTCACTCCTCCATTTCCTCCATGTTTCAGTGTCCCTGAAAGCCACTCAACCAAAGTCAACACATCAGGGGCCTCACTTTTAAAATGTACTTAATCTTTATCTCAATATCATTTTTAAAATTGTGCTCATGTCTAATTTATAAAAATATCTGAGACTGAACACAGCTGTGTATATTTGTTTAAAGTGTGTCTTACCCACTTGTAATATAGAAATCACAAATGAACTTCAATTTGAACATGTTCGCAGCAGTTTGCCTTGTGAATGCAGTCATTCTATAAACAAAGCCAGTGCAGCAATGGTTGACAGTTGTTTGCTTCTTGTAGCAGACTATTTATAGGATATTTTACTCTGTTTGTAATGTTAAACACTTTAGGCTTGACAATGAATCTTGGATTCATCATGCCTCAGATTAGTTTCTGTATACCACCAATAATTGGCTTCTTAATATAAAGTTGTGTACACTTACTACAACTTTATATTACACTGACTACTATCACACTTACTCATCAGTTTTCTTTAAAGATTAAACTCAGTTTGAAGAATAATATCAACACCTATCACCTATCAACATTAATATTTTTAGGCCCCTTCATACAAATTTGACGTAGAGCAACAACTATTTCCATGTCAAGTTGATGTTTTATAAATAACTACTTTATTGTGAGTTTCTGGGGCGCCACCGGGTAATACCAAATGTGATCGTAAGACCTTTCTAGAAATGAGGCCCCAGAAAATGACTTTTAAAATTTAAAAATTTTCATTTTCTTTTGCGTTAGTAAAATAAATATACATTTTATACTTTAAGGAATGAATGTGAAAGCACTTCATTAACATTACAATTGAAGTGGTGCTCATAACCACATTATAAGGCATCATAAGCACATAATAAGCACATTGTGAGTGCATGCTAATTATTAAAATCAGAGCATGAGATAATAAAGCCAATGTGCAAAAAATGTAGGGGGTTGAATACTTTATGGGGTAACTGTACAGTTAATGACATGCCATTAAAAAGAAGGTAAGGTAAGTGATTTTTGTATGATGATTATATTGTAACAACAATTAATCTAGGTTTCTAGTGGGATTATAATCTGCTGGTAATGCATCACAATGCACTTCAAGTAAAGTAAAGTATTACCAGCAGTTCCCCACTATTTTCTCAACATGACACTTATAGCAAAAATATACTGACTGTGGTTTTTCTTTAATTACAATATATTATCACTGTTGATATAGTTAATTATTAGTATTGCACAAAATCATCCCAGGCTCTACTGTACACAGTAGTGTTATATGAATAGGCTTCAGTTTTGTCAGTATTTTTCTTTTCTTACAGAACTACTTTAACAGCACCCTGCACAGCTGCTATATACTGTAACTACTTGACTTACCATGTTTTATTTTTCTGTTGTTAATTTGCATTATTTGTTTGCGTACTGGTAGGAGGGGTTAAGATCAGAACCCTATCTAACCCTAACCCCCCCCCCCCCACCACCACCACCACCACCCCCCAGCCACACTCCCATCCACCACCACCCCCACGAAACGGCTAAACAAGCATGGAGACAGAAGTTTGAAGTTGAAGTGGGACATGGAGGTGTCAGGAGAGGATCTGGTTAGACCCTGATCTTTGACATTTCAGCCATTTAGTTGATGCTCTCATCCAAAACCACTGTCACCGTAGACAGCGATGAAGACAGAATATGTAAAGTAGGAGATATATAAATCTAGCCTTGTACGTAGCCATGAAGGTGGAGGAAGGAAAGGCTCCTTTTAGTTCTCTGAGTGGATGATGAGTCAAGGGTGAGCCTCTGGTCATGAACTGTGGTGAAGGTATGGTGAGGGGTAGAGTTAGGGTTACAGTAATGGCTATGGTTATAGTTACTCCACACTAAAACACTTTTTTTGAGTTCTAAACTGGTATTTAATATTATGTAGTTATGAAACACAACAACGCTGGTCATATTGTCAACATTTGTGCATTACTTGCCGGTGCCGTATTTATCTCACTAAACCTGGCTCAGTTCGCCCTCCAGTGGGTAAAATGAGCAGCTGGTGTTCAGTTGGAGATGTAGCCGTGTTTGAGGACAACTATCCTATTCTTTTGCTACCAACCCCAAACCCCTCCCTCTTCTCCCGTGCTCTTCACGCCCACTGTCTTGCATTTTTTTAAATCCTGCAGTAGGCGAAGAGAAGCTCAAACTGGGGGTAGAATTACTCTTTAAGGTTCGGATTACTGGTAGGGTTAGACTGGGGTGGGGTGAGGTGAAAGTGGGTCAGGGCAGAAGATTGTGAGGTCATAATTGTTTTTTCACAATTAATCCAGAAAAAAATAGTGCAGTGGAGGTGGAGGAGATTTTATGTTGGTTGTCCCAAGGGAGTTTTAAAGAATGCATTTGAACATCAACATTTCCATCAACATTTGTAGATGGAGAAGTGAAGGGTTGGGCCATAAGGCCTGCAATGACTGAGGGTTTGAGAGGTCCAATAAGTGAGCTCCTAATGTCTAGTCAGCGTAGATGATGAATCCAGAGAAGGTGCTGTACTTGTTGTTGTTGCCGCCATGAGCTTTGCCTCCATCTAGTTTAATGTAGACCTCGTCTCCTGGCTCCAGATGCAACACAGCACTGTTGCTGGCATAGTCATAGTTCTGGTCAGCATCCTGGGCTATGGCACTGGCACGCACCTGCAGGAGCACACACACAAACACACATACCCCCACACATACACACACACAGACACATGCACAAGCATGCACAGCACCATACGCACAGAGTTAATATCTCAACACAGTCTCATAAAATTTTGTGAAATGAGTAATAACTCTGAAACGCAGATTGTGTGTGGACGTTTTGTGGACACAAATTCTGTGAACATTACGTTCCTCCACCGTGACAATAGCAGGAATTGAGCATGGCATTTCCTTTTTTTTGTAATTATGTGTTTATTGATTTTTTTTATAATGGGGTGATACAACAATATAAAAACGTAAAAATTGATAAAATCTTATTGCCCTGGAGAGGGAAAGCCTTATCACTTTATGGTAAAGTAACTTTAATAAACACACTTGTGGTTTCTCAGTTTACCTATTTCAAGCTTTACCTACACCAGACAAAAGTTTCTTTAAATGTTGAGGATCAAGCGGAAATGCATTTATAATTCCTACGACAATGCTGGTCTAAATTTATTTAATAACAAAGCTCTTGACCAGTCATTAAAAGCATCTTGGTTACAGAAAATATATAAAAACCCACTTAGTACAACATGTACAATTTTGAAATATCCTATATATACAGCCTATAATACTCAGAGATCTAAGGGATGGGAGTGATGCCATTTGTAATCTTCTGATTTTATTAGGGAAGTTCTTTATATTTAGAACCCAAACACAATCGATGCTAACATTAGGCTACTTTACAGCAGTGGTTAAGCATTATTAAAATAACAAAACAATAGCTAATGACAATGAGATGTTAGTGATCCATAAAAAGAAATGGGTGAAACTGTGTACTTTAGAACAATGGTCTTGATAGATCAATACAGCTGTTAGGCCATGATAAAATTGTCTATTGGCCCCCCCCAAAAAACGGTTCTATAATTATATGTTAGTCCTGTTCGGTTGTTGTTGTTTTGTTTTTGTTTTTTTAAGTTTGTTTTGTTTTTTATAGTGTCGTGATTACGTTTGTTTTCTTTTAATTTTGGTGTATGTGGTGATGTGTTTGTGGGTTTTTAGAGAGGTTTTGGTTTGGTCTAGTCTTCTTTGTTGCAGTACAGTGAGTAGAGTGTGGGTTTGTGTATGAGGTGTTCGGATCGGGGGCCGTGGTCTGGATATACTGATTCAAGTGTGTTGGAGTTTATATATTGTTTCATGAAATGGAAGTGTTTCTTGAATTGGGATGATGTGTGTTGGTGAGGGGGAGAGGTCGATTGGAATACAGATACCTAATCCTTGCCCCTATACACAGGTTTTATAGCATAGCTAATTAAGTCTTGCCTTTGTTTATTAGCCTTGTCAATGATGTGTTTTTTTTATTTAGGTTTATTGATCTGTTTGTTTTGTATATTTCACAAAAAAAAAAATATATTGTGTCCAACAAGTGTACAGAATCAGAATAAAGAACAAAATTGCTGTCATGTTAAAATAAATATAAGCTAGGCATTATGTCAAACTCTCAATCAAATATTTTCTGTGAAAATGGGCTTTCTTCCAGGTTGATTGAATCCGGTCACATTGCCAGAATACATGCATAATAGTACCTATTTCCTTATCACATGGGTTGTAGTATGTCCTATGGAAGAATTTGAAATTAAGTTATTGAATATTTATGTCGGCACATTTAGGATAGATCTCTAGGTTACTTTCCAGTAATCGCTGGACCACAGGCTGTTTTTGAGCCTCTTGGGATTCTGAGGTAGAGGTCTGTACATCCCTGGGTCTCAGGAGATGTACAACGTGTTTGCCGGGCTCCATGCTTTGTGTACATCAGCCTCATAATAACGACAACTGTACATGTATGCATTGTATTGTAGTTACAAAATTGGGTATGTACAGGATAATGAGCATACCATAGATCTGGTGGTCTACGTACCCTGAGGTTACAAAAGGTGTATGTCTTGTCTGTAGGGCACCATGTAGTTTGTACATCGACCTCCTTGAAATGGTATTTGTATAAGTAAATGTTTTGTATAGTATATGTTAATGACATCGAGCATAGCGACCTCTAAAAGACTTTACTGATACAATTACTCTGAAAAAATGTTGTGCTGATTTATGAACTTGGTATATACATTTATATATATTTCTTATTAGCCCCCTGTCTTATACTCCTGTGTATTGTTGATTATTTTGTTGTTGTTGTTTTTTTCTGTCTTGCATAATTTTTTGTTTTGCTTTTCTTGGTTGTTTACTGTTGGCTGTCTGTTGTTTTTGTTTGCTGGGTGGGGAGGGTGATAAGGGGGTAGGGTGGAGGGGGGACCAGGGTGGGTTGGGGAGCAGTGGGGGGGTTGGGGATATTGGTGTGTTACTGTTTGTTGTGATTTATGTTCTGTTCTGTTAGATTATATTTTTTAAAAACACATAGTTTCAAAGGATAGATCTATTCACAAATAGTGGACCATTCCTTCCAAATCTGCCTCAGTGAATTACAACAAGAGATACCCATGTTAGCCAACATATAATATATAATATATTATGAAGTTATTATCACCTATGTCCATTTTCTTCATAACAGCAATCAACCCCCAACCCCACTAAACTGTCAAAAGTCTTTTTCCCATTTCTAACCAGATACTCCAAAATACTCAATATTCATTGTCTATACCTGCACTTCACAAATCCAGTTTTGTCAGGGTTAATTAGCTTTGGAAGTATGGTTTCCAATCGTCTTGCGAGTACCTTAGCAACTGACTTTAAATCTACTCCAAGCAAATATACTGGCCTATAAGAGGAGCAGTTAAAGGGGTCTTTTTCCCGTTTTAGTAGTAAACTGAAAGAGGCAGTTCGGCCCAATTCTGGCATAGTACCATTTTCCATCAAATCATTGATGGTAGGCATCATAATATGGCAAAGAGGTGCATTCCGCATTGCCCTATCCTCCTCTGTTAAAGCTGGTAGAGACAGTTGATCCAAGTAAATAGAAATTTCCACCAGTGTTCCTTTACTTTCTGTTAGAGGAGTTTATAGAAGTCTCCAAATGCTTTATTGATTAAAAGAGGGTCATAGGTTATAGAGCCAGCCAGTTTTATTGATTTAATAGACCTTTCATTTTGTTCCCTTTTCAGCTGACGAGCAAGTAACCGATTAAGAATATATAGATTGCCAAATTCATAATGTTCCAGTTTCTCTACCTTTACCTCAAGTTTGTCTGTGTTTCTTTATTTAAAGGCACACTGAGTAGGATTTTCCCCCTTGAAAAAGCATAAACTCATCCATCCATTGGTAGTCTGTGACAGCGTCAGTGTCTGCAGAGAGTCTGCCTTCGGAATGTTCGGGATGTTTCTGGGCGTCAACCTTTTGGCAGTGGGTGGCTAAATCGTTTTATATCTAAAAGCCACGCTGGCTACGTAGCGATCCTGAACTCTAATACAGAGTAACTGGAGTTCTGGTCAGGGCTAGTGTGTGTTGTGTGCCGAGCTACCGTTGTTAGCGTATAAAAAAGCTGTTAGCTACGCTAACCGGCACCTACCTGTCCAACAAAAAACAGGCCAACTCCACATTGCTCTTCATCCCCATCCTCTCCTTCAATACTCTCCAACGGGTGAAAGCCAACCCCAGATTCACTCTCATTTTGGAACGTACCTTGTCTGCTTGCCGTTAGCTGTACTTTTTTACGGTTTTGTACCATTCTGGCAACCGCAGGGAGGAGGGGTCATATTTGAAAGTTGTGTTTACAAGCCACAGCCCGCAAAATCCTACTCAGCATGCCTTTAACTTCTTGATCAGTGATGTATGTGAAATAACATAACCTCTTATTTTGGCCTTGGCAGCTTCCTAGATTATTACTGGTGATACAGGAGAATGTTGGTTCTCAAGCCAGTATTGAGAGAGTTTCTCTTTTATTATGGAACAAAACTCTTTGCTTTGAATTAAAGACGTGTTAAATAGCCAATAACAAATTTGGGGGATTGTAATACCCATATCTAGATTTAAGTATACTGTTGCATGGTCAGATAATACAATGGAGCCTATACTGCTAGACCACACCATATGCATGCAGGTAGGTAGAGTTATGCGGCCTGAATAAAAGGTATGATTTCTAAAATTAGGCTTCAGTTCCCTCCACACATCTACAAGGCCAGTGGAATTACACAAGGTTTTAAGAGCACTGGAGGCTTTGGGGTTTGAAACTGAGGCAGAGGAGGACTTGTCCAACTCATTATTTAATACACAGTTAAAATCACCAGAAATAATCCCAATTCCCATACTATGCTAGTGAAATAACAAGATTGTGTCAGATATAATAATAATAATAATAAATAATAAGAATAATAGGAACATTATTTATATAACACTTTTCAAAATAAGGTTTCAAAGTGTTTTATAAAACAAGATCAAATCATCAACAGAGTTCAAAAATTGTCATAAAACATAAGCGGAAAAAGTAGGACTAAAAGAAAAGAAATAAGAGAATAAAACAAGGATAAAAGAGAAAATAAAATATTAAAATCATGATATAAAATAATAAAAGAGGAGGAATAACAGCTACAGTAAGAAAATTCCTTTACATAAAAGTAAGTTTTAAGGAGTGACTTAAAAGATGATACTGATTTTACTAGCCTGAGATCCTCAGGCAGGGAATTCCACAATCGAGGCGCCCTGACAGCAAAAGCCCAGTCACCTTTCGTGATGAGGTGGGACTTTGGAACACAGAGGAGGGCCATACCTGAGGATCGCAGTCTGCATTTGGGCATAGGGGGCTAACATATCAGAAATGTAGCTGTATATAAATATGGGAGAGTCCGTGTTTGGCCCATAGACATTCAATATAGTAGTGTTGCCCTAAAATGTTGCCTTTTATAAGGATAAACCTACCCTCGTGATCTTTCTCTTGATACTCTAGAATAAATGTAATGATTTTATTTATGAGAATTGCAGGACCTCTTTTATTTGAACTGTATGAGGACAAATAGACCTGACCAACCCAGTCCCTTTCAAGTTTAGCATGTTCGGTGTCTGATAGATGAGTTTCCTGCAGTAAAGCAATTGAAATGTCATGAAATGTTCCATGAGGCCAATTTAAATCTGATGTTCATGTTTAGTGTGCTTTAGTAAATGATAAAAGACTAGAGTGGACTAAAGCAGAAATACAAATGTGGGCGCAGAGAGAGAAAATAAATAAAACAGAGAATAATGAAAAGGGTACGGAAAGAACCTTCCAGCACATATATCCCATCCTCCTCCCTCCCCAAGCCCAATCCCCCAAATGATTAGGCCAGTTGTCTCCACTGTACTATGCAAGAAATGCAATGCATCAAGGTATGCACAATTTGAATAGCAAGCACTGTAAGCATAAGTGCTTATCTAACTGAGTTTAAAGAATGATATTAATGACAACAATTTGGTTAAGGCTAGGGTAATGTTTGGGTCATAGGTAAATAAGAAACACTTTTGCTGAAAATGAAAGCTTCTCTCCCATTCCCGTCGGAGATGAAGGTAAATGTATCCACCCGTCCACCCCTGGCCTCCACACCCTTACATTCCATCGCGCTATTCCAATGTCAAACTACTGCCTGATTCTAGTCTCCTCTATGTAATCCTTTCCTGTTGAGGAAACACATTTCTCTCACTTTTCGAGCATGGAGCATGTTATTTGCATTTTAAGACACAATTTCAGGAGACCAGGCTAAATATCTGGACCTAGATATTATATACAGACTGCAGCCATCATACTAAGCTGTATCAGACTCCGATGCTCTTAAAAAATTATTTCACATACGTTTGTTACCACACACTAAGACTAGACTACTAACTAGTATCATAAATGTAGAAAAGAACAGTATTTGACAGTCATTGACACATTGGATAAGGGCCAATTTTTGCATTTCTGCACGTCAATGGTCATTTTCTCTGATCAAAATAACATCCCCTCAATGGATATTCTGTAAATGCAAAATGAATGGCCACAAACATTTGGATAGTTATGTCTTTAAACCATTGCTTCATCTCTGCATGTACTTTTCCATCTAATGACAATTGATTTGTATTATTATTATTATTATTATTATTATTATTATTATTTGATAAGGTGTCAAACACAGAAACTAATAGCAGCCTGTGGAAAAATGCCCTGTGAAAATTAACTAATGGAAATGTTCCATCCCTCTGTTAGTTGGATGGAGGCGCCTAACACTGACTTTCCATGCAGATAGTAAAGATTGGATGGGAAATAAATCAGCTCCATATCAGAGACAATCATTTGTCAGAAATAAACAGAAATAGGACTGAATGTGAAAGTATCAATTTATGGAAACAGTCTGGATCAAATGAATGTGCATTTGGAATGAACTGATCAAATACTTGGCAGAAGTAACCTTGCCTGCTGTTATTAAAAAGAGAAATCAGGGTAAATCAGCGAGGTAAATCAAGCAGGGTTTGAATCTGCTTATTCAAATCAGCTGATAATACCATTCCACTAATTGACTCTGCTGCATTTTACAAGTCATCTTCAAATGGATCACAGCTCAAGGTAGTGGCAGTTTGTTGATCATTTACAAAGAAATAACACAGGGACGGGTTCTTTGTTTGAGGATATTAAAAAGTCTCACCAGTAATTGAAGACATAGTTTTCTGCTTTTTCTTTGTCACAGCATAAAACACTGTTGGTTTTATTCCAGGGCTGTTTGCTGTGTGTTTTGTGCTGTTTGGAGCAGCATTAGTGCGCTGACGGACAGGAGGGACGCGCTCGGTGGAGCGGCGCTCCAACAGCGGTTTGGCCCCTGGGGGCCGTGGGATTAGATCTGCTCCTGACAGCCTCCATGCAGCCTGATAAGAGACCGCAGGACACTCTTATGGATAAAACATAAAATGTAGCCAAGAGAAGAGGCACGGATTGCTGCATGAAGTGGCCTCTGTTGGTCCTTTAAAAATGTAACGACCACCACCAATATTAACAATACCACCACAACTACTACTACTACTACTACTACTAATAATAATAATAATAATAATAATAATAATGATAATAATAATAGTAAAAATAATAATAATAATAATGATGAGAAGAAGCAGATGAAGAAGCGCACACCTATTAATTGACAACATATTAATGTGTAATTGATAGAATTCTTTACAAGGGTTTAATGAATTGGTTCTGAATAGGTTTTCCTGTGATCTCATAATCATCTAACAGTGGTCATTCTTGGCTTGACGTAATGAAAGCTGATTATACAGAGCCACCAGATCTAACTGACCCTAAAGGCTGTTTGTCAGATCAACAGAAGCCCATGTGGCTCTTGCTGCCTGTGGACGTCAGTACATGGTGTATACAGTCAGTTAAATAGACAATTCATAGTTTATATAGTCAGTTTTAATAGACAGCTCATATAGAATGTATATATAGACAGTTTATAGTCTATATAGTCAGTTTATATAGACAGGTCCCTCCCTTCCCTGCGACAACCTGGCCATTGCTCTGCCTGGTCCCAGCTCTTCTCCCTCCTGGTAGTGGTGGAATGATCTTCCCAGCTCATCCAGGACTGCACAGTAAACCCATCTCTTCAGACTCCACCTCGCCCCCTGACCTCCTGTCCCCCTGCCTATCCCCTCATCCTGCTGGTCCGTATCCTGCTCCCCTGCCTTGGCCTTGACCCCTAACCCGAACCAGGGTTCATATCCTCCACAGGCTTCCCCCCAACCCTGACCCCTTACCTGCCTCCCTTCACCCCCTACTTGGTTCCCCTTACTCAAGGCATGGTCCCTAACATACACACACAAACACACACACAAACACACACACACACACGTTTGACACTTAGTTGTTGTTGTTACTATGCTATTGAATATTATACTTACACTTAGTTTTCTTGTTTAATGTTGTGGTATCTTTTGTTTTCATGATACTCTGAATTATTTGACTTTTGACCCTATTGATGCTTGAGGAATGTTCACTTATTTTACTGTTGCACTAATTGTAAGTCGCTCTGGATAACAGCGTCTGCTAATGCCAAACTGTCATATTGTCAGTTTCACGATTCATAGTTTATATGGTCACTTCATATCGTCAGTTAATAGTCTATATAGTCAGTTTATATAGTCAGTCAATAGTCCATATAGTCAGTCTATACAGTCACTTTATATGTACAGTGGTGTGACGTGACTGAAGGAGGAGAGGTGGACGTGAAGTGGATGAATTGGCTTCAACAAAGCGCACCAACAGTGTCACGCGTAAAACGTTTCTAATACGTTTCGAATACAGCCACTGTATACAGCCCTTTTTAAAACACCGATCTGGATAACAAGGTATGTAGTTGATGGTCAACTACTACATTCGCAGTTCACGCATTTCCATTTATTCTCTGTGTGTCCTCGTTGCGCCCTGTGCGTAACCGGATGGGTAAGTGTAGTGGGGTTTTTTGGTTGTTTTTTTTACCTGGTTGTTTTTGCACAGATCAGCCCACATGCTGGTGCCGTCCCCTCCGCGCATCAGGACGTGGTAGGTGAAGAAATAAATCCCGGGGATGGAGCATGTGAACTTTCCCGTGGTCGGATCGTAATGGTTTCCCAGGTTGGTCACCACGTCGTCGAACTTCAGCACCTCGTAGCCCTCATGTTGCTTTTTCAGCCCTGCGTAAAAGGCGATCTTGGGCACGGTGCTGTAAGTGGCAGCGCTGATGGCTCCGGCCGCGTTGGGTCCTGGAGGGCCCGGTAAACCAGGTCGACCCGGTTCTCCTTTCTCCCCGGGTGGCCCCGTCGGACCAGGCGGTCCCGGCTCGCCGGGGGGACCCCTGGGACCTGCCTTCCCCGGACGACCCGGTTCCCCTTTTGGACCTTGGATAAAAGTGGGTAAAGACTGGACGAGGCTGTTGTCTCGAACCGTGTCCGCCGTGGCGGTGCTGGTCGGGGATTTAGTGCCGTAGGGGTCGCACACCATCCTACAGGTACCAAGCATCTCGTAGTGCGCCGCCGTCCCAGCTGAGTTGACCAAAACCGGGATGAGGATGACCAGAACCAGAACCATGACGACCCCCAGGACCCCCGCCGCAACCAGTCGCTTCCTGCCGACCAGCCGCGTCAGCGCAGGACGATCCTCTTGCCTGCTTTTGGGTGAAATCTTGCTGGCTGAAGAGGTAACCCTTTAGAGAAAAAAAAAAGTAGCAGAGCTACACTTCGCCTTGTCGGTAATGTTAATTAACTTTTTAGGGCCAAGCCCCCTTACGAGTCCTTTTCTCTCGGTCCTTCTGTCTCCACACTTTTTCTGCTGATGTTTGCTTATTCAAGTGTCACTTGGAGTCTGAAAGTTCAGCCCTTTCCAGGCTACTTTACTGCTCGCTGATTTCCAAAAGCACTGGATTTAGCATCTCTGAGTGGCTTCAGATCCAGACACCCAGTCTGGTCCTCTTTGATCCACAGGTCTAAAAGCAAACTGTTTGTAGAGCAGCTATAATCCTCCGTGCTTCAGTCCAGGAGACCCTCTGATTTATAGCGCTGAAAGAGGAAAGAGCGCAGACACAGTAGGACCAAGCTAGAGAGAGAGAGAGAGAGAGAGAGAGAGATAGTGTGTGTGTGTGTGTGTGTGTGTGTGTGTGTGTGTGTGTGTGAGAGAGAGAGAGAGAGAGAGAGAGAGAGGGGGGAAAGATAAGGCACCATAGTCTATAAAATACAAATGTGGTAGTGACACCACCCACACCCAGTCCAGCCTACAGGATTCGGGTTCAACACCAAACGCAAATAAAGAGGCAATTAGGCCAATGATAAACAAGGAAAGTTAGGCTACTAAACAAATAGATTATTTGGAGTAAAAAGAAGTGAGAAAAAACACGTTCAGTTAAGAAAGGCTTCATATCATTTACCAGAAAACCAGAGGCAAGTAGCAAGTAGTTGCTCATGTTAATTGCCAACATTAGAAACATTTTTCAAAGTCATTAATTGATTCGTAGCTCATAAAGAAACAAACCAATTTGTCTTCTGGATCAAAACAAGGACATTGAGGGAATGTTGGTGTATTGACGGTATTAAAATCAAACTAACCTCGCCTAGTCTGGCTTCATTAGGCCTCCAAATATCCACTTATTGAGAGTCCCTGAAAATGAGCTGTGAAGGTAACAGAGGATCATTGGATTGGCACTTCACTCAATACCACAGTAGAGAATGATGAATTGCTGTTAAGGGCTTATAAGAAGTATGGATACACATTGAAACTGTGTGACACACAATGAAATAATAACTGGAAATTAAACTTCACCGGCTTCATGCAGTCAACTGAGCTCAAGTCACTGTGTAAACACAAACACCTTAGTTTAGTCAGTTGACTAACATTCTAGTCTAGACACATGCTCCCTCTCTTTCTCCTGCGCACTGTTCCTGGGTTTATTGTGAATAGTAAGAAGAGCAGCAGCTGTACATTAGTAGCTCATCCAGTGGTTGGTGGGGTCCTGGCTGTTCTGCCCCTGTGTCACCACTCTCATTAAAGTGGCACAGTGCAGCCCCCCATAGACAATCAGGGCTGCCCCAACACACACTCTACCTATAAATCACCCAGTGAAAATCAATGGGCTTTGGTTAGCCAGGGACTTGTGTCCTTGGAAGGCGTGAGATGAATCGAGAAGAAGCAAGAACAAAGCAGGAACAGCATCCACTTAAAGGGAAGGAGAGGCATCTGAGAAAAACAGCAACACCACAACAGCCTAAATTCAAATGCTGTTGTGGTGTTCAAACGCTAGAGCGATGACTGAGAGAAATACTGGCTGTTGGAATTTATTCAATCTTAGAGTGAGCTTTGGGGTGGAGGAATAACAGTGATAGTTGGAAAAGGTCACCGACTCATCCTTTGTTTCTCATAGCTGACTGGTATTGCCTTCGCATAATGATGCATTTCCATGACCGGGTTCATTTTTCAGCCTAAGCTTTGTCTATCTAATAGACTCTGACAAAACAATTGAACGGCAATAGAGGATGAGTCAGGTTGCCATTACTCTAGATTGCCTCTGAGATGGATGGAGGGATTAAACTAAGGCTACGATAACGAATGGTCTATTCTTCCAGGAAAGTTTGGAAACCACACCCTCTGCATTCGCACAACTTTCCTGAATATTCCTCCTGCTCTGTTGGTTAAATCACAGATTCAGAATGTGTGTTAACTGTGTTAACTGGTGAGAAATCCAAGGACAGTACATTTTTAGTCAAAGGAAAGATGGATTAGGTCTTGGTTTCCATCACTTAGAAATTCTGCAGTTCAAGTTGAAGTCAGGGCCTTGTCAATGCCATCAGCTTCTACAACAGCCGTCTCCTTAGCTACATCTCCCAGTGCTCCACTTTTTATTTTAAAGACTGTTTTTTGCATCATTAAATGTAAGCTCCTTTCACACATGCAGCCTGTTCCGTAAATGTAACAGCAAACCGTCATATGTGAAAAGGAGTCGATGTTGAAATGCCAGTAAATCAGTTCTGCCAATTTCACTGCTCAAGACGTGGTAATGTTACTAGTAATGTTCTGTATCAACCGTATGTGTGAAGGATGCCATAACATCACAGTTAAACATAATTTCCGGGAAATGACAAGAGTGGAATTTAATGGTATCGCCAGTATTGTGTGAATGGTAGCATTACTTTAAAAAAAGCGTAAAGGCATGTCTTGTGTGAACAACAGAAACTGCTACCTTTACCGGAAAAAAATGGCAATTTTACAGGTTTCATGTGTGAAATGGGTTATAGGAAAAAAAATCAGACAGGAGAAATGACAGAAGTGATGACACTCGGCATAAAAATAGAACTTGCTTGTCCCTCTAAATGTCTTCAAAATATAATGAAACCTGTTAGAGTGATAAATTACAATATCATGTAATGACATCTTCAGGCTGATATTGTAATAATTAAAAAGGTACACCCCTTATAATGGAATAATCACTGGTAAATGTAATAATGTATTAATAATACAATCACGTAACCAGGAAACAAAATTACAGTATCACCATGAAGATGTTATTATATTATCCAGTAAATTATTACATGCATATTACATATTATTATACTTTATTACATTTTAAGCCATTTAGTGCTAACACTCATCACCTGGGGTAACCTGAGCTATAAGCTAAAAGGGGAATGCAATCAGTCTGAAGGGCATTTACACTGCGTTGCTTATCTCTATATAAACGTATTATTTCTTAGTTGCTGGAAAATGGAAATGCAAACTATCTTGATTAAACAAATAATTTGATATTTCACATTTGTTTTTCATATTACATTTCATACTTTATAATTTTTTTTAGATTGCATTACATTGTAATCTCAGGGAGGTGCAAAATGCAAGTATACTGTATTTTCTCCCTTGAAAGGGTATGTACATGCCACTGAACAAAACTGAACAAAAGATTTCAGATTTCAAAAATTCCCCCAGACACCCATAGCATTTCTGGGGAAGTTTCCTTCAAGTCAAGGTAAATTGAAAGTGGTTCTACTTAAAACGCTAACAGAACGAGAGGACTGGATGCTGTTTTTTTTTCTCTATCTGCAGTAGGAACTGAACCTCTGCATGCTCAGCCCAGTCAGCTGGATGCTGTTGGTTTGTCACTGTAATAAGAGACCAGGAGCAGCACGGTGTTAGAATCCAGATGATGATGATGATGATGATGGGGTGAGAAAGAGAGGGAAGACAGAGGGAGGAGTGTGAGCAGTATGTGTACAGGCGTCCTATGGTGTGTCTGCCTCTGCTCTGATGGCCAGACAGATGTGCCTGCTGAGCCCAAGAGCCTGGTGTGTGAAAGGGATGAGCAGCTCTCACCCTCTCTGACACACACACACACACACACACCTGGTTTGTATTAAGATATTTTCTTCTAATCTCTCTCGCTCACCTCTCGATAAAAGTCAAACCAAGCCTGATTCCAGTCCAGCTAAGATGGACTGGAATAATGGACTTTTCTGTGCTCTTTGCTGTAATTTACATTCTCTGGTCTTCAGAGACCCTGTTCTCATACCAAATTTGTACTTAGTTACAAAAAGTAATGCAGAGTAATTTCGTATCATATTCTAGGCGGCAGGAGGCAGAGCTCACGTGACTGAAACAGGCAGTAGTCTGACATTTACATTGCGTGGTGGATGGGCGTATAAATTTACCTTCAACTCCAACAACCTGGGTTCAATTCCCAACTCATGACAAGTTTTAAACTAAGTGAAATTTACATTTTCAGCTGTGGTATTTCTTACTTAAGCATGACCAAAATCGTATCCTAACCTTAACCAAATTGTTGTAGGTTCCACTGGTTTTATTTGCCTGAACCTAGCCATAACCTTAACCCTAATCTTAACCAAAGTTATTTTTGTTTGCTAACCTCAACTATAACCTTAACCTAATGTGTTTTACCACATTGATAGGTTATGACCATGCACAGGTATAGTATGAATCACATAGGTATAGCTAAAACCAAGGGTGCATAACTTTTTCATAAGATATTGTGCAAATGTTGTATAAGAACAAATTGGTTGATACAAGTTAAGAACACATTAAGAAATAGCTGCATATGAGCATCAGTCCAGACTGGTTTGCCCTTGCTTCATTTTATCATGCTAAGCTTTCCAAGCATGAAAACTGCTGACTATCAGATGTCAACATCTATCTACTTATACCCATAAACCCTTGCGTTTTGGGGTCGTTTCCTGTAGTTGGTTTGGGTTACATTCACAGCTACCAAACTGTACTGCAGTTCTCTTGGAAGACATTGCACTCATTTGGTGTCACCTGAGTTTGAATGGCATTGTTCTCACCTGACCAAATGAACCAAACTAAATAAACTGCTCCAAACATGACTGGTGTGAATGCAGCCTCGGAGTGGAAAAAGCAGTTTTGACTCCTTACTTATTGGAACAGCCGATTAGCATTAGTACTAGCTCCCTCTGTTTCAATGAGGAATGCTAACAATGCTAGCAAACTGTGTTCAGAAAACATTTTTTTTGCCCCAAATGTGACAAGGCTTATATGTTCATATGAAATAAGCAATACAAGGCAAAAAATAAAAATAAATCAAATCCAAACAAAATTGATAGCTTTATTCAAAATGGTTAATTAACAGAACACATGAAACTTACATATTATGGCATGTGATAAAAGCATGATACGTTAAAAAAGGATTACATTTGTTCATTTTGCAACAGGCTGAAATGTGAAGGACAGCTGGCAAGAGTTTTAAAAATAACTATGAAGAAAATCTGGAATTGAGGCTACTGTTAGTTTGGTTTGTCCCAGATAAGAGAGTCGAAGCAGCACCGAAAACTAGAACAATTGAATTGAGTCAAACACACTGGTCTCAGACATCAGTGGAATGAACACAATAATGGGAGCTGTAATTGAGTTCAGCTCCTCACTATTAGGGCTACTAGTGGGGATTGTATTTGAAGGACTGTAGTTCAGTAGACTCCATTTTGTGTCCCAAGTGCCGGTTTGTGAGGAACACCAATGTCCTATTGTTACACTGTACTGTATTGCCCTTTGCTAAACAAGCTCTGGGGTATTTTGGGCCAAGCTGTATACCGTAGGGCAAAGAGAGAGACACAACTGAACACCAGATGAAGGCAGATTCAACATCTCTGCTTTGGCAAACAAGGGAGTTAAAAAATGAACCAAGCAAAGTGTGTGTGTGTGTGTGTGTGTGAATGTGTGACTTTACAACCCTCCCCTATAGGCTAGGATCCAGTAGACAGAGCTAAAATGCCTAAAACCCACCAAAATCCCACATACAGTAGGACTCGGCCTGGCCACAACACGCGCACACTGTATGAGAGGGTTTGTGTGTGTGTGTGTGTGTATATGTGAGACGTGTGTGTGTGAGTATGTGTATGTATGTGTATGTGTGTGATACTTGTGTGTGACAGAGTGTGTTCAGTTGAATCCTCTCCTGGCCCTCTGTGCTTGTTAGAGCAGTGTGAAGGGGAAGCTGAGTTTTTTTTATTCTAATGGAGCTTGGTTTAATGCTGAGGCATATCAGACAAACTGTTGACAACACTGACCAAATTCAGACCTAAAACACAGGCCACAGTGACAGAGCCAACTTATAAAAAAGGTGAGTAATTAGGACTATTTTTCCATCATTTTTAAAATCTGTTTGGGAAGACCTGTCACTCAGCTGACTGAGATGAAATCTTCTTTTTGAATGTGTACAAAGACCTGACATGTCGGTTGACAATACAGTGGTTTGTCCATCTCCACCTGTGGCCATTGTTAGGAGGGTCACAACTAAGGCAATATGTATATTCAACCACAAAGTTGTTACAGTTTTTCACAATTATTTACACACAAAACTGGAACTTGAGACACAATCACTAAAACCTGAAACAGTTCAGTTCATCTGTCTCAGATGAGATCCAGGCCACTTTGGTTCACCATGTGCTCGGCCATGGTTTAAGCAGGGAGGCTGGGCAGAGAGTCCAGCCCAACCTGAGCCGCTTCACTGTTGCTTCCATCATCTGGACATTCAGAAAGAGAACAAGTAACCTACTCTCTACACTATGCTTCTTTAGTTCTTTATAGTATACTGTAGTATACTATACTACATATCAGTAGGCCTATGCTACTCAGTGATGGTTGGCCAACGTTACAGTAATGAAAAAAAGAAATATTCTTAACATTCCTAACAAATCACATCATGTCTGCAGAACTGAGAGACGACCAGTCTATGCGAACACGGCTTGTGATGTAGATGATGGTGCTGTGGTCAGACCTAAATAGAATAACATACATTTTTTTTTTACAGAAAACTGTAAAAAAACACTTCACATATCCAACATATATCCAAGTGTTGATCGAAATAAACTATTTGTAATTGAAATAAAGTATTTGTGTGTTACTATATTTGCATATATATACATTACTGTAACAGTCTTTTAAAACAGGCTACTGTGCATAAGTGTAGGCTAACTCTGAAAATGCAAAAGGCATAAGCCCACTGGTAAGATATTCATAGTAGTGTTTTCAGTTGAGCACATCAGTGTGTAGTCGGTTGTTAGAAAGATGTATTCATATGATGGTTGTGTGTATCAATTTGATGCATTCAGTTTTGAGAGAAGATTACAGTTTTGAATGCAGTGTTTCATTTTGCAAGAGATTTGTAGACTTTTGCATTTTGTGTTAGTGTTTTTGTGTTTAGAGTTTTGAGAAAATGAGCCTAGTTTCAGAAAAAGTGTGTAAGCAATTGTGAAAAACTGTAATTGAACGAAAAACAACACTGTCCACTTTTTTCAACCATTCATACTATTTTTCATTATGGGGTAAATTGGCCAGTGGTCTTGTCAGATGTGGGACTTTTAGGACTTAGGAATTAGGTAACACTTAACTTACAGTGGTGCTCATAAGGCATCATAAGAACATTATAACCATATTATAAGATTAGATATTTTGCCTCGCTCGTACCTTTGGTATCCTGTGGTATAAAGCATCACAGACCGGCAGTGCTTGGGCAGTTTACTGACAGAACCTTACAGGATTTCTGGGTACTGAAGTCCTCAAAATTCAAACAGTTACCTGTACCAGTTGTCTGATGATTATATTGTAATAAAAGTTTATCTCTGCTCCTAAAGGATGTCTAATCTGCTGGTAATGCATTACAATGCACTTCAAGTAAAGCGTCACCAATAATCACCTGTTTGTTCAATCAGTGGAAACAAATGGAGCCCAAACCAACGGCCACTGGATAAGGTGAACAGGTTAGAATAAATTGTGTGCAGCGCCCCATGAAAACCAAAGGTCAAAATGAAGTGGTGAAGAAACACCCCTTTTTTCCCTCAGATGAATCTTGTCTTTGTATGTATCCAGCTGAACACAGAAAACATTCATCTTGGACTCAGACACACAGTGGAATGCGGTCCAAACAATATCTAACACTATATAGTTAGAATAAACACTTTGATAGATTACCAAAATGCAAAATGGGTGATCAATAAATAGAGAAAAAGGGGAAAAAGGCACATGCAGTGAGGTCCTGCTGGCTGAGCAAGCAGTCATCTTCCGCCTCTCTCTCTCCTCATCATTTGTTCTTGGCGGCCAGCGGCTTGCGGCTGATCTTCTTACTCTTATCGTTGCTCTTCTTAGGAGGCTCTGGGTTGGCCTGCATGTGTCGGCCATAGAGACTGAGGAAGATCAGAGAGGAGAGGAGAAATGAGAGGAGAGGAGAGGAGAAATGGCTTTAGCATTCACAGACAACTTAATCAATCACTCAAATCACTCAATTTAATGTACAACCAGGTGTGTATATGTGTGTGTGTGTGTGTGTGTGTGTGTGTGTTTGTGAAAAAATGAAAAATCTTTCCAGCTTTGAGGGAATCTGTGTGGAGTTGCAGTTGGTTTTTGGTTGATTCAGATTACCAGTTTTGTAACAGTGTGATTGGCTGATCACAAATCCGATTGCTGATTAAAATTATGCATTTTAGCTGAACTTCATTAGCAGATTGTTGTGGCTGCATTACATTGCTGAAATAAATCATAATTTCTTATCCAAACATAGTTGTTATGTTAGTGTGTGCTTGAAGAAAAAGGTTTTCATTCTATCCAATAGATTCAACGAGTTCTATAGGCTATGAAATTTACACATTACACACAATACACATTACACAATATCAGAAATGAATATACAGTGCTATGAAAAAGTAAGTACACCCCCTGAGTTTTTTGATATATTTGGACATATGCATATTTCATTTTCAAGACTTTTGATAGATAAAGGTTACCTAATTTAACAAATAACACTGAAAAATGGCTTTTCTTGTAATTGTCTCTTATCTCTTGTTTTGGACAGTGGTTGAATTGGGGGGAGGGGCAGATTTGGGGGAGATGGTGGAGTCTGGTGGGGACAGCTGTCCGTGGCCCTGGGGAAGGGGTGGGGGGAGGAACTTACAGAAACCTTACACAATACAATCTACAGTATCACCTTGTAAATTCTACCCATTCATATTATTCAACTTAATGTTACACCAGGTGTATTCAAAGGCTCTTCAAGAGCTGAGTCAATTTGAAACTGAACAAGGACACACAGTGTCATAGATGTGAAGCACCCTATAATTCTGCCATATTCCCAAACAGCACTCCGCAAGCACTTTTCAGCTTTCTACTTGTAAATTGTGTGTACCATGCCTTCCAATAGCCACTGGGGGCAGACAGGCTAACAGTGAGTCAGTGAGTGATTTACTTTGTGGATCCATTAGGTGCTTTACATCTTTAGGTGCTTCACATCTTCATTCATCTTCATTTAGTTTTGTGATCAGACACCCCTTTTCTATATATTATAATACAGAATATTTTTATTTTTTTATTGTTTTGTAATTCTATATTCAATACACTTTCCACTGTATTAACAACTCAGTTAACTACCATATTCAGCCAAAAAGAAACAAATTATCTTGATAAGAATGCTGTATGTCAAACTGCAGTGATTTAAGGCTAGTTACTTAAAAAAAGGGAATGGATTAATTGAATCAATCTTCATTCATTGTCATTACCCGCTTAATCCAATTCAGGGTCACGGGGGTGCTGAAGCCTATCCCTGCATACATCGGGCAGAAGGCACACACACACACACACACACACACACACACGCGCGCACACACACACACACACACACACACACACACACACACACACACACACACACACACACACACACACACACACTAAGTTCCCCTCTCAGTTAACCCTTTGTCAATTTTTTCAAGAGGGGAAATGGCATCCCCTTGCATCTCCCCTTAAATCAGCCAGGGTTGTGGATCATTATCCTGTTGCAAGATCCACTTTTAGTTCAGCTTCAGCTTTTTGATAGATGGCATCACTTTCTGCTCCAGTATTCTCTGATACAATGTGGAATCCATGGTTGACTCGATGGCAAGCTGGCCAGGCCCTGAGGCAGCAAAGCAGCCGCAAACCTTAATGCCCCGACACTGTACACACTATGCTTTACAGTTAGTATAAGGTTCTGCTGTTGAAAGGCAGTGTTTTGTTTTTGCTGAACATGACGTCTTACATTACAGCCAAATAACTCAATTTAGCAAACTTCAATTTATCAATTTATATTCTTTTTTGAGAACAGGGTGTTCTTCCTTCCCGACCTCCCATGTAGGCCAAGTTTGTGCACTGTATTTGAGCTGTCAGCTGAAAATAGTGAATGAATCCAACTGTTATCCAACGGTTATCTAATATGGATTGTGTGGATTTAGTTGCCTACCGTGCGTTTTGATACTTTCACAATGTTTAGAAAACACATCCAACTCCTTTATAATCAAAGGGAAATCCCATTTTCCACGATATGGGACCTTTAAATTCTATGCACTGAAGCACTGTGACACGGTTATCGGTTAAATTACCAAATTCCACTAATGTTACTTAACTAAATCCCACAAGATAATAACATTACCTACCGTTAAAGTTTGTAGGGCAGCAGAAGACGAGTTATCAAGTTACTGTTTACAAATCCTGTTACTAACACCGGTTGAGTTTGGAACAAATTGTGGAATGTCAAGTTTAACTCTTTTTTTTCACACCGGGAGACTGTCAGCTTGAGTTCAATGCTGCTGGTCTGTGCATCTCCACATGACAGACATGATGCGATGTGACATCAGGTGCATTAGAAATCGATTTAGATACATTTCTATACATTGACCAACTTTTTTTATTTTGTGCCTCTATATGGGAAACACTGAATCTTGCAGTCAAAGACGCCCTCTAGAGGCCATCTGACGAAGCGTATGACTGACTGACTGACTGCCTGCCTGACCTGAATCTTGACCTTGCCTCGTGATGCCCTCCACTGCGTCGTGGGAAAAAAACAAAAACAAAATACCTATTTGATTACTGTCAAATGAGCATAAATAACATATGGGCATATATAACCAATGTCACCTAGAATATGATCAGGCAGTTTAAACAATGATCGGCTGATCACCGACAACCTATTTAGATCTATCAGCCGACTATGCCAGTTGATTGGTACATCCCTAGTCACTAGCTGTTAATTTCACTTCGCTGACACACTTAAACATTTCTCTGTTTTGAATAAGCTCCTTCTCTTCCAGCTGAGGACGATCAAACCAAAGAAAAAAGGAGGAAACACAAAGAGACAATTATCTCTGAACTGGGCTGCTCTGGGGAGGAGGAGGAGGGAGGAAGAGGAGAGAGGACAGAAAGACAGAGCCCAAGGAAGAGTCCTTTCCACTCCATTGAGTTCTCTCTCTCTTCTGTATGAGCGAGACACACCCATGGGATTGAGAAAGTGACAGAGGGGGGAGAGAGAGAGAGAGAGAGAGAGAGAGAGAGAGAGAGAGAGAGAGAGAGAGAGAGAGAGAGAGAGAGAGAGAGAGAGAGAGGTGGTGACAGAAGACGTACGTCCACTGTGCTTGGCAGTAAGTGACACTAATAAGCAAACCACAGTGAATGTTGACTAAGTGCCCAATCATTACTGACCACGTCTCCACAGCTGTGCATGTATGTGTGACTTTGCGCATCCATGCTCATATTTATGTATGCATTTGTGAATGTAAGGTTATCTTTGTGTCTATGAGTGATAAATGTTTTTGTATATTTTTGACTGTCCTTGTGTGTGTGTGAGAGAGAGGGAGTTGTAGGTCTAATTGCACAGCAGGTAAACATCATATGGGCTGTTTGGCTTGAGCTGAGAGCAACTAGAGTTACATCCAGCTGGAGTTGTGTTCAGGTCGAGAGCAGGGGACTACAACACACACACACACACACACACACACACACCAAGATGATCAGATTGTAGACTAACACTCTAACAAACTTTCTTCAGATTAATTTTGGTTAAAGCTGCAGTAAGGAAGAGTCTAATATAAAAATCCACCCATCTTATCAGCCTGAATCAGGAACTGGGGCTGCAACAGAGAAGAGCATCGCAACCCCACTAATTGAGAAGCTGTAGTTTCAGCCTATTTGAACAAATTAAATTCTCATGTTGGTATGGTTATTACCTGGTGGGAAATCTTCTCCACACAGGAAGTGATGAATCAAAACGTATTCCGAAAGTGTCTCCTAAACAGCAGCGAGCAAGCACTCACCAATGTTGTCACCAACCCATAGCCCTGGGTTTTTGCTGATTTTTACTGATTTTACTGATTCCGGTGCCAATTTTCAAATTTTTCTTATCAATCCAATTCATTATCGTTTTCCTTATCGATTCCTACTGTATAAATTGTCAGGGGTAAAAGACTAAAGCTTTCTTGGAGTTAAAGTTGTTTTATTACTCAAAAAAGATTGCTGTGTAGTTACTTTTGTCTCAGAACTACTTTTAATGCACAGCTTAATACATTACTTGAAAGAACACAACACAAGAACAAGTGAAACAAGTAACTGGCTGTCAACATCACTGAACAAAAACAAAATATTTACCACTGTATTTACCACTTTATTGGGTCATTTTATGCGCACTCTACCCATAAATACAATATTTCCGAACGCATTTGAAGGCAGCATCTGCTTGCTACTGTTGCGACAGTTGCCGCGGTGCAGAACAAGTGCGAAAATCTAGGAGATAATGAGGTAAATATTGGACTTTTGGACCCATAGTGCACTCGTTTCACTTCAGAACACTGCAGAAATTTTATGCAGATTTTTTTGCCATTTTTGGAACTGTAAAGAAACGTTCTCTAGCAACTTCTGAAGAAGGCTGCAACGGAGCTGTGCTAGCAAACTCGCCGTATGTTATGGATATACAAACTTCACTGGTGTTTTGACTAACATGAGGGTGGGTGAGACACTACACCCGCCCAACTCCATTGGTGGAGGTAATTATGGTTAAAATAATGAGAAAACATATTTTTCAATTTTTCCAGAAAAAAACCTGACTCTACCTTGAATCATAAAAGACCAAAACAAATCCCACTACTAGGAAATTTTACAGTGAATTCAGTGAAGAATTACCATCTGTATTTTTATGTACAGTGGTAGTCGGGATTATTTCGATTTTAAGGCCCCAAGAACCAGAGGTCATACAGCGAAATCCCCATAAAGATACACTGAGCTTTTTTAGAATGAAAAGACTGAGATGAACAAACATGTCAGGAAAACACTGCTGGAAAAACTCACTAAGCCACTCACACCCAAAAGATTACTTTAAACATGTGAGTAAATTACTGTCTGAAGCAATACATGCCTTCTGGGCATGCTTGACATTTTCCGATTTTATTCACCCAGTTTAAATATATTTATTTATTATTATATTCAAAGAATTTCAGGACAACTTTTAATGGATTGGAACGGAACAGAAAGGAATGGATAGCTTTGAACAAATCTAAAAAAAAATCCTCTCTCTCTCTCTCTCTCTCTCACACACACACACACACACACACACACACACAGCCTAATGACATATACCATGGCCATAAATTCACACGTGGGAGCATGCATATGTGCACAAACAAATGTGACATACACGCACACACTGGCGTGCACACAGATAGGAAGTATATGGACAAAATTCACACTAGGGGAAGGCTGTCAGTCTATGATTGAAGTGTCCTGTATTTTCTCTCCGGGAGGGCGGGAGTCTATCTAACTCAGCCCCATGTCAACACTCTCTCCTGGGGAATAAAAGCTGCCGAACCCCATCTTCTCTCCACCCCACCACAACCATACCCATGGCAGGCATGCAGCAGAGACAAAGACACAGAGAGAGAGAGAGAGAGAGAGAGAGAGAAAGAGAGAGGGGGGACAGAAAAACAGGGAGAGAGAGATAGAAGACAGCAAAATAGGGAGAGAGAGAGAGACAGCAAGAGAGAGACACACACACACACACACACACAGAGAGAGAGAGAGCTCCCTGCAGAGCTTGTCCAGTCAGCCAAGCCGTTGTGTCCCAGAGGAGAGGGCTGGTTAGGGGCTAGGTACTGGGCGGCCCCTGGGACCAGCAGAGTGTCTGGAAGTGGCAAGGCCCTGAGAGATGGACAGCTTTTAACTCTGTATCTGTCAGAACTGACTCTATACACTGAATCTACTGGTTGGCTCTGGAACACAGTAAGCCCCAAGGTAATACAACAACAGACAAATCTTCTGTCTGGTTCCTTTATCATATGTCCTGTCACTGCTCATGGATTACCCTGTATCTCAAAAAAGCCAACTTCTCAAGAAAACCAGTCTTATTTATTTACACATTGAAACAAAATGCTTTGTCGACGGGGAGGAAGAGATGCGCATCAACAATTGTCTTCAGTAAGGACTACTAAAAAAAATAAAAACAGAGAAAGAAAACTGAATCCAAAAGGAGTGGATTTCCTAACTTCCTCTCTTTTATTACTACTTCAGCTTTTTTTTTTTTAAGATTATTTTTGGGCATTTTCACCTTTATTAGATAGTTTAAAGTAGAGAGAGAGCCAGGAAAGATTGTGTGAGAGAGAGGGATGACATGCGACAAAGGTCCTAGGCCGGATTTAAACCCAGGACATCATCACGTTTACATGGTATGCCCCTTAGCCCACAGAGCCACCAGGATGCCCCTCCTTCATCTTTTTGAATAGTTTCACAGGCCCTAGAGTCCTGAAAAATGGTCCTAGGACCATGTAAACCTAGGATTCAAGGGCAAACATAGATATCATTGAAACTGTCAACTACACATATAGACATAACCACATAACACATAAGCAGGTTAAATCATTCTAGCCAGTGCATCTGATAACACCAAACTATGCATATTTCTACTTAATCAGTGTAATAAAGGAGAGAATAAGGAGGAGGAGAAGAAAGAGACAGCGAGGAACTGAGGGCGAGTGAAAGGATGGGTTTAGAGAACAGAGAAGAGCTCCTGTTTGGGGTTTGGCTTGTGGTGACTGATTGTGTAAGAAGAGCAGGATTACTCATTTAGTCAATAAGTGGCCAGTGCAGCGCACTTTGTGTTGTCATAACAAGCCTGAGTGTTAGCATAATTGTAGGTTCACAGCATTGATGGATGAGTCTAGGAGAGAAGGAGGATATGGAGGGAAGAGGAGGGGGAGGAAAGGCGCGATCCATTTGATGTGAGGAGTGGAGAATAATGCAGCCTAATTAATGATGGAGTGTTCGTTGGACCGGAAGTTACTCCACGGGAAGAAACAACTAATTGTGGAGGGTTTGGGGGGTAAACAGCACTGTGGTGAGGACAAGCCGTTTATTTAGGGCAAAGGAGGAATTTATGAACCATCGGAAGGGACCATCTGAAGATCCAGAGTTGTGAATCCACCTGTGTATGGGTTGGAGGTTAAATTTCCAGCCAAGGAAGTCTCTGCTGTCTTTCGTTTGTTTCTAAGTAGCTTGTCAGGAACTGACCAATGGTAAGAATTCACAAAGTAATAGCTTGCAAGGAGAATGAAGCTGAAGGCCCTGGACTCTAAAGCCCAATGTACACCAGATGCGGCATGGCTCCGGCACGGAAGCCGTGCGTGTACCGGAACAGACTCGCGCCCATGTGAATCAGCGCTGCAATGTCCACCGGGTGCGGATGCGTTGTGGTAGCGGCACGGTTTCTGTGCGGAAGCCGTCCGGAACCTGCTCTGTTCTTTTTCCACGTCTGGTCTATTTTTGCCGGATCCGCTTGCATCTGATAAGCGTTAAAATGCACTTTATTGACTTGCGGGTGATGCATATGACTCAATCAAACGCGTGCAGTGTACATTGCCTTCCGTTCCGGAGCCGTTTCGATCCCGTGTCCCGGCCGTTCCGCTTCCGTGCCAGAGCCGTGCCACATCTGGTGGACATTGAGCTTAACACCTGTTATGCACTGTAGTTGCCTTCTGCTATGATGGTGCTCCAACAACAGAAGTTACCAGGATGTGTAGTTTTCTTAAAGCTGCAATAAGGGATTTTCCAACCACTAACGGGTGACAGAAACACACAGCAAAACTACTGGAATACGGAAGCCCCTAAGGACAAACAGTGCATAAAGGCTAATAGCTAAGCTAAACGTACCTACGGAGAAGTGTCCCCGGTTACCAGTCTCGCTTTGCCAGATTTTTCTCCCGCTGAAGGTTACATGTCCCACAGTGACAAGTGAAGAGGTAGGTAGCAAGTTTACTAGTTTAACAAGTTTACTCGCTCGCTTCATCGATTCCGCCCTTACATTTTTCCAGGAATGGGAGGGGGAGAGGGCCGCTTTTAAACAGCGAGGGAGGAGACAAGCTAGTTTAAAAAAAATGAAAAGCTACTGAATGGGCCGAGAGGAGCTTCGAGTCGGTCTGGGTTTTGACAACAAGCTTTAGAAAAGAGGTGAAAACAGCACCACAGATGGCCCGCGTGTGTGGATAGAGATTTATATCATTATGTCTCATGGAAATCTCCACATAGCACACGTTCGTTTCAGGATTGGTGATAGGGTCTGAAATCGCTTATTGCAGGTTTAAATGTATGCCAGTATAATGAAATGTCCTGGAACTCTCACACTGTCCCAAATTAAAGTAGGGCATTGGCCTGTTGATAATAAGGTGATGAGGTGATTTTCTTGCTAGCATTGGAATGCATTCACATTTTACCTTAACATTCTAGTCATTTAGCTGATGTTCTTATCCAGCGCAACTTATACTGACTAAAGCTGGAAATACACTAGAAGATAATTGGGCTGATTAACACCATATTTGGACATCCCAACAATCGGGAGGAGAATCCCTGATCTGAGGCTTGGCTGGGATTGATGGTCAGCACAGACTATCTGGTAATGTGAAGGGTTTACAGATTCTAATATCTTAAAGCTGCTGTAGGCAACTTTGGAGAAATGAACAAGAGTTATAGAATTAAAGAAGTATACAACAAAAAAAATCCACCCCCTCCCTCTCTGCTCCCTCCCCTCCCGTTACTCTTACCTTCAAACGAGGCTCAGGTATGTGCATGTACATGCCTGTCAACTGAGAGGGGCAAATCTCTGCAATGGCAGAAATTAGCCATTGCGGTTACAAACACACATTGTGATACAAACGTTGGTCTAGGTTCACTCTACACTGGAAAGATAGTCTCAGCAAACTTGATAAATTCCAAACCTTTTACACAAAACACAGCTCTGCAAGGTCAGTCTAGTTGTGTGTTCAGTTTGTTGCACATAGATTAGCTACCACAGTTGCAAAGCTGTAGTTACCTAACACGGGCAGACTGACTGACTTGAATGTGGCTCCTTCCTGATGAACACATCGTGTGCTGTGGGAAAAATAACTTGCTTCCTTACGCAAGTTTATTCCAGTCCCAGTAGCATTTTATTTTACGTCTGTCAGGATGAAAGATAATTTCACCAAATATTACCAATATTGTTCTAAAAACATCGCCTATCTAAGCTTTAATATAAAATATTTTACGCAAAAGTATTAAAGTATGAAAAGTCTTGCTCAAGGACACTTCAACAAGCCACATGGCTGTCATCCACAGTGAATAATTGACAGTCCTAGCTCTTTTGATGACGCTTAGTGAGATGTCGCTTCATGAGATGGCCTCTAGAGGGCGTCTTTGACTAAGAGATCGCCTATGGGCTAAATGACACATTCAGTCCCATACTGATAATGCCATATTGGATCTCACACACAGAGCCACACTCTTCGCCGTCAATTTACAGACAACATCTTCTGCTGTCCTGCAAACCTTAACAGTAGGTCACATTATTCCCTGTGGTCTGTGACGTTGGTGGAATAGCTAATTTAACCGATAAACCTGTTGCGCTAGCCAAACATTGCTCCCACACACACTCACTCTCTGCCGTTACTTGAAATACATAATTTATATTGCAATATAAATTACAAACTGTGCATAAGTAATTAAATGCATTAAATTCAAATACTGCCAATCTCTGTGTACTTGTTCAAAATGATCCAGTTTTAGATTCATTATCTGTTGCAGTGGTACGCACATGGACTATTAAATCATATAGTTGTGTTAAATCATATCTCACTGAGGTGTGTGTGTGTCTGTGTGGTGTTGTGACGTGACCACATCAAACAATGGAGTTGGCGGGTGGAACGTGTACTTAGTTGGTTTAGTCAGCTCAACAGACACACTCATATCTGACTGGTGCTTGACAGACACACTGCTGTTGCTGTTGTTTTACACGTTCTGATGAGAGAGAAGGGTGGGAGCAGGTGGGGGGGTCCTCCTCTATCTCTCTCCCCCTTCACTCTGCCTTTTTCTCTTGGCCACACTCCATCCTTTCTGTCTGTCTCTGACAGTTGTGGACTGACATGGAGGGGAATAGGAGAGGAATACTGAGGACGATCAGGGTGAGAGGACCAGTATCTCTCTGGGGAGGTACAGAGAGAGGGAGAAAGAGAGCAGGAGCAAGAGAGATCCCAATCATGGTGTCTGTGTCTCTGATTCCAGTACTGAGGGAGGTGACCAGGAACAGAAAAAAAACGCAAGCAGAAAGGTAATCAATCTCCCATTATATTTTAATATGAAATACATGTTAATGTTTGTCTCTGCAGGTTATATGAAGAGATAAATTCCTATTTCCACTGTGTTATATACCTTTAAAAAGAAAAAACAACTGCAACTCATTAGTAGAATACAGTAAGACTCAGTAGAAGTGGAGGAGGTGTAGAAGGAACAGAGGGAGGTAAGGAAGGAGGAATAGCAGGAGAAGCCAAACTCATGATTTAAAAAAATGAGAGCAGATGACAAGAAAAAAAATCTTTGTTGACTCTTGACTTCATCAGTAGATAAAGTACCAAGAGGAAGAGTGAAAAACCATACCTAATATTAAGTAATGGAAAGCTGAAGATGTTTCCAGTAGTGATGAATGTCTCAAATGTTTTGTGTTTTGGAATGTGACACATAAACCAGTAAGTTCAAGTAATAATCCTCTGCATTTTCATTTATATAAATGTCCATTTTGTGACTCGCTATTACTGATTAATATAACACAATAGATTCAATATAGCCAATTTATGAAAGCTTTTACATTTGCGGAGTTGGGTAGGTTTTTCCCAGGAAAAATTATGTTTCGTTTCTGTTTGTTCGGAATAAAAAGAATGAGAACTGGGTAGTTAGAGCAGAGATAGCACTGTGGCTGAACAGACAAAAAAAAAGAGGGCCACCTACAGAAATTCAAACTTCATAAACAAAAGAAAAGAAAAGAAATTCCAAGGAAAAAGACGTCACAGTACTGGCCACACTGTTTGAGAAGAAGAAGTGCCGTCTTGGAAGTGCAGTGCAAAAACACCACAACAATGATTGCTTAGCACCAAAGATGGAGACACAAAAAAACAAAACACCATATCATGGACGCTTGGCATCAAAATGGCAGCACAAAAAAAGAAAAAGACAGTAACTTGAGGATTACTGCTTTAAAGCTAACTAAGCGATTTTTTCTGACCACTAGAGGGTGACAGAAACCGCAACACATTTATAAACACACAGCAAAGCTACTAGGCGAGTAGAGACTTAAGGACAAACCGCGCATAAAGGCTTTGCCAGATTTTTCTCCCGCAGAAGGTTACATGTCCCACAATGAGTGAAGAGGCAGGTAGCAAGTTTACTAGTTGAAAACGTTTACTCGCTCGCTTCATCGATTCGCCATTACTCGGGCCAAATTTGACAACAAGCTTTAGAAAAGAGGTGAAAACAACACAGCTGGTCCGCTTGTGTGGCTATTTGTTTATATCATTACGTCTCACGGAAATCTCCACGTAGCACACGTTAGTTTCAGGATTGGTTACAGGGTCTAAAATCTCTTATTGCAGGTTTAAACTTTGTAATAAATGTGAAGTCCTGTTCTGTACCTGTATGTGTGTCAGTATGTACTGTAATGCTATGTTAGTCTGTCAGAGGTCTGTTGTCCTGTACTATGTAAGTAAGTAAAACTAAATTTATATAGCATTTTTTAAAACAGTTTAAAAGTGCTTCATAGAGACAGAAAAGAAACAGTAAAAATACAGCTAAGAATACAAACAACATGCAGGCAGATGATGCATTAATACGCACATACATACATACATGCAGAGTACACATAAAATAACAGCACAGCCTGACTATTATAAAAAAGGCCAGCCTATAGAAATTTGTTTTAGGCGCTGCTTAAACAGACTCAGCTGATCTGATAGTTAAGGGGAGACGGTTCCAGAGTGTGGGGGCCAAAACAGCAAAGGCACGATCTTCTTTGGTTCTAAGTCTGGAATGAGGGCTATCTAGAGGACCCTGGTTGGAGGACCTGAGTACCCTTGCTGTTGCTCAGGTCGGTAGGGGATCAGCAGCTCAGTTATGCAAGCCGCCACCAGGCCATGCAAATCTTTATAAGTAATTAAGAGAATCTTAAAATCAATTCTATACTTTACTGGTAGCCAGTGCAAGGAGGCAAGAATAGGCATTATATGGGATGATATAACGATTAGACTTAAGCTAGGAGTCTGGCTGCCGCATTCTGCACTAGTTGCAGCTGAGCCACAGCAGCTTGGCAGTTCTAAAATAACTGTTCTAATTTTGGCAGTGTTTCTCAGTTGGAGAAAACAGGACTGAACAAGCTTATTAACATGCTGCTCGAACTTCATGTGTGGGTCAAAGATAACACCAAGATTTCTAGAGGTGTATGTGATGGTGACCAATAACAAGAACCTCAGTTTTGTCATGGTTTAGCTGAAGAAAATTTTGAGCCATCCAGTCTTTAACAGCAGCCAAACAGTCACGAAGAGTGACTAAATTAGTTATATCATCTGGCTTTACAGACAGACACAACTGTGTGTCATCTGCAAAGCAATGTTAGGATACATACATACATACAATACCAAACCACCAACTGCTTCGTTTGCTGCTTCGTTGGGAAAACAAACCAACTGATAATATGGCCCAAGGGAAGCATATATGAAAACAAAATGGGTCCAAGGATTGATCCCTGGGGAACCCCACAATAGCTGAAGACACAGAATTGCCAATAGATTAGTACACTTTCTGTTGGACAGGTAGGAAGAGAACCACTTCAAAGCTTTGCAGAAATACCAACCCATTTCATACTAAGCCTATCATTAGGATGGCATGTTCAATTGTGTCAAAAGTTGCACTCAAGTCTAGTAACACCAAAATATAAAATTCACCATTATCTTAACAGAGCAGTTTCAGTACTGTTTCAGTACTGTGATTTTGAAATTTCAATTTTATCTATTTTATTTAAATTTTGTTTTATCCTCAGCGACTACCTTTTCTATAATTTTGGATATGAAGGGTAGCTTGGATATAGGTCTGTAGTTGGATAAAAGAGAAGTACCAAGGCCAGGTTTTTTCAAGAGGGGCTGGACACTAGCTGTTTAGGGACACACCCAGAGGTGAGGGACTGATTTATCAGTAGAGTACAGTTGGGCCCACATGAGAAATTTAGGAGGGATTATATCGAACAGACTGGACAGCAGCCCATGTGAGGTACCATATCTGAGAGACCCTGTAGAGAAATGGGCATGAACTGAGTAAGCAGATTGGAACGTGCCTGGAAAATCAGGACAAGAGGATCAAGGCATGATATTTGCTCTGATACCACTGATCGTGACAACAAAAAATGCTAAAACATTTTCAGCGTCAAGTATCAGTATCAGTCTGTCGTCCTGTACCACATGTATCAGTATGTACTGTACTACTATGTTAGTCTGTTAGAGGTCTGTTGTCCTGTCCATGTCTGTCAGTATGTACTGTACTACTGTGTTAATCTGTTAAACGTCTGTTGTCCTGTACCATGTGTTTTAGTATGTACTTTACAACTATCTCAGTGTCATTCTGATAGATATGTACAGTGTCTGAGATCTCAAATAACCCTGGAGTTTTTGGTTTCTTAGTCTGAAAATGTTTCAAATGGTGAAGAAGTGTAGACGTTAAGTCCCATGGGTCTCTTGGCTGAGTTCTCTCTCTCTCTCTGTCACAGTCTGCTGTACACTGGAGAGGCCAGAGCCCAGGAGGAACATGGGATATCCACAAAGAAGCACGCACGTACTCACGCACACACACACACACGCAATGAGCACAACAGTTCCATTATGCTATTATATAAGCACTACAGACAACAGTTCTATCTAGAGATCAACACAAAGATTTCCCATTTCTTTTAGTGTGCTCTGTGTGTGTGTGTATGGCTCTGGTGATGAACTGTTAGGGCCAATTAAATGCAGGAATA
Source organism: Centroberyx gerrardi (assembly GCF_048128805.1). NCBI lineage: Eukaryota > Metazoa > Chordata > Actinopteri > Beryciformes > Berycidae > Centroberyx > Centroberyx gerrardi. The sequence goes on along the minus strand of NC_136018.1, from coordinate 24,816,594 downwards.
AGGGAAGGGAGGCGAATGGATTCAGATTCCTGATGGTGTCTTTATGGAACTCTGCTATTCCACACGGCTTAATTAATCACAGCAAAACTTAGTGTGTGTGTGTGTGTGTGTGTGTGTGTGTGTGTGTGTGAGAGAGAGAAAGAGAGATTGAAAGTTGGTATTTGCCTCTGTATGGGTGTGCATGTGCACAGCATTTCAGAGTTAAAGCTACAATATGTGTGTGTGTGTGTGTGTGTGTGTGTGTGTGCGTGTGATAAATGCGCAGGGAGGCCAGAGGCCATTGATCTGATATGGGCCTTCCTCTCCCAGCCGGCTCATCTTCACTAGAGCTGCCAGGCAATTTAGTAGCTTTCTATAAAAGCAGAGAAAGATCAGCAGGAAGTACAAGAAGAGGAGGAAGACGACGAGAGAGGAAAGGAGGAACAGAGAAGATGAGGAAAATGAGAGGAGGAGGAGGTAGAAGAGAAGGAACAGGAGGAGAGAGAAAGGGAGGAGAAAAAAAGAAGATGACAAAGGAGAGGAGAAAATGGAAAGAAGGTAATGACAATGATTAAGATTCATCACAAACAACTGGTGATAAAGGATATCCCTTTATCACAATAATAACCTTGACACTACACCAACTGATTTCACTGATTAGCAGACCTTCAACCAGAGAGAGGGAGCAACTAATTAGTGAAATTAGCTGGTGTAGTCTTTGACTGGAATTAAAAACTGCATACTCTCAGCCTTCAATGGCAGAACAGGACACCGCCTGTGTAAACACATGGATGCACGTCAAGTGTAAAGGCTGTTTTATGGTTATAAGGCAGGTGTCTTTCAACAGTGTCTGAAGACAAAAATGACGTCAAAAAGACAGCAGTATGTGTTGTCCGACAGTGTCTTGTACCTGTCGAAATTTGTAAGGTCACAGACGCCGTCATTGATTTGTCTTACATTTTCATTGTTTGGCTGGACCAAGCGTTCTATCGTTGCCATGGAGATGGAAACAGCTGTCTAGCTTTGGTCGAGCAGGATAAAAATGTAGAATAGAAGTAGTAAAAATAGTAATGGATGGCTTTGAGGAGAAAATGGCAGAACAGGTGAGGAAATATCCTCACCTGTGCGACTCGTCACAAAGGAATTTTAAAGATGCACAAAAAACAACGAGCTGGGGGGAAATTGCTGCAGCTCTTGGTGCGGACGTATTGGCAGCAAAACAGCGATAGAGAGGTCTTCGTGACAGGTAATGTTAAGATTATTATGTCCGTTTCATTTACTATAATGTCAACTTGATTAGCTACTGTAGCTCTATATGGCAACAAATGTATCAGTTCACAATCACAAGGTAAACCCTTGGCATTAACAGTAGGCTAATTAGGCCGTGCTACAATGTTTTTTAAATTTTTTTATAGTAACGTTAGATGCTGGATATTGCCAACGTTAGCTTGTGTGTTTGTGTGCGTGTTTACACGCACAGCTTGTTTGAGCATAAATGCCTCAGTGTCGTCCGACACTTTTCGTAAGACACCTGTCGACACGTCTTATAACCATAAAACAGTCTTAACGCAGACACTCCAGGTGGGTATTGCAGGTTCTGTTTCTCTAGGACAATGGCAGAAATCCAACTTCATACATACACACACACACACACACACAACAACAGCACTGACTAATGAGACGTGGTCGGATTGTTAAATGGAGATGGTTTCCCTGTACAGCAGCCTCATTTAGCCTCCACTAGCTACTGATTAAGGCAGGGGGAGAGAGAGACAGAGGGCAGAGGTGAAGACTGGAAACAGTAAAGATATAGGAAAAGGAAATAAACAAACTTGAAGAGAGAGGAAGAGAGAAGACATTATATTAAAGAGGACAGAAAAAAAACAGAGAAAACAAAAGGATATGGAAAGGGAGTAAACATTGGTGAAGATAAAGAGAAAGAGAGTGAATATAAAAAATAAAAGTGTGTTGTTCTTCCTTAATGAGCAGTGTGATGGATGGGCTGTAGGGGCCTGGCTGGTCCATGAGAGACTGGGGGCCCTGGCCTCCCCGAAGCCCCTATAACGAGAAGGGATGGGATGCTGCTACCACACACACGCACGCACACACTTGCCTGCCTGCCCCGTTTACTTATTCCAAATATGTGAAGATTATAATTTGTTAATTGTTATGTTAATTCTTATTTCCTCAGCCAACTCTGGTTGTGCTATCTGGTATCCTGTCTAATGTAAATCTTTTGGTCACAAGCCAGTGGGAGCTACATTTTTAATGGTGGTGAGAACTCTCCCTACAGCAACAACCAACAGCAGTGGATGAGAAAGACTTAGTTTGGGTCTATTTTTAAAAGACATTTGTATTAAGAGTATGGAAAAGTAAAAATCTATTTATGGAGAGGTTTCTTTTTGCTGAAATGGTCTGGATCCTGAAGTGTCTGCACAAGTGACCTCCATCAGGCATCATGCTATACTGTACAACAGAAAAGTAGAGTCTCTATCTTTGAAATAATATCTCTACATCTCTGCAACCTTTGATCTGCGATTTTGATTCTATTCCCACTAATGTGTTGTGGTCACTTACAACACACTCTCCCTCCACTTAACATACCACCCGGGAGCCCTTAGAAAGCCACTTATCCCTTAAAAGGAGAATACCAGTGTAATTTAGAGTTCTAGCCCATTTACTACAATCAATGTCAAATTTAAATTTCTCCCAATCCTTTTGTAATGCATGCTGTATATAATTTGATTTTTTTTTTACATTTACTTGTTTTTCGTTGTTTTTACAATGCAAACCTTTTGATGTCAAACCTAGTATAAATATAACTGCTGTCCAAGCTCATACTTAGTTCTGCACTTAACTGGATTCAGTCCTACCTTTCTGGCAGGACTGAGTATGTCTCACTGGGAGGATACAGGTCTAGATTGCTCCCTGTCAACTGTGGTGCTCCGTAAGGGTCGGTTCTGGGCCCCATCCTGTTTACCCTCTACATGCTCCCCCTTGGTTGTGTCATCAGCAGACATGGGATGTCTTTCCATTGCTATGCTGATGATACCCAGCTGTACATCAAAACTGCCCCAAGCCCTTCTGCAGCCATGTCACACCTCAGCACCTGCCTTGAGGAGATAAAGGCCTGGATGAGCAACAATTTCCTCCAGTTAAACAGCAGCAAAACTAAAGTTCTCCTTGTTGACACTCCACACCAGGTTCAGTCATCCCCCATACCTCATCTCACCTTTTACAGCCAGGACATCCCTCTCCTCCTCAGTCACTAATCTGGGTGTTAGGTTTGACCCTCACCTGACTTTTGATGGCCATATAAAACATCTGTGCAAAACCTCTTTCTACCATCTCAAAAACATCTCCAAATTCTGCTCCACTCTATCCCTGTCAGATGCAGAGAAGCTTGTCCATGCCTTTATTTCCTCACAAACCCCACAAACCTCCATCCACACTCTAAGATCTGGCAACAGCTTGCTCCTCTGGGCCCCCAGAACCAAGGTCCGCACCATGGGGGATCGGGCCTTCTGCTCGGCTGTACCACGCTTGTGGAACAGCCTTCCTAACCATCTAAGGCAGTGATCCCCAATAGGTGGCCCTATTGAGCCAAATATCTGGACCGCGCCGACCCATTGGCACTTACGTGAACGCACCTGTCATAACATGTTGATTTACTGCTGTTCTTTCTGATAAAGCAACAGTTTTATCACAACATACGACTCCATTAGTGTCAGAAAAAGACGTTTTGTTTTGCCCCCGCAGTGACTGGGTCCATTTGTAATTTTCACCGCCGTACACCGAAACTGGCCCGGTTAGGCGGAGTCAGCACTTGATATAAAAATGGGCTGCGCTGCCAACATCAAGCCCGAACGCCCCGGGGTTAATAAAAAGCACATCCATTCAAATTCTCCTGGAAAAACAGAGAACGTAATTGACGTTACTTACATCAAATGCACGAGCATGTGCAGAAAGAGTGAGTGTTTACATGACGAAATTTTACGTGTGTTAAGTCTTGTGATTGGGTGGGCCTGGGTTCCAAGTGGGTGGGCCCAGGCCCACCTAGGCCCACCCACAGCACCGCGTATGGTCAACTGTCATCATAACATTTATTTAGCTTCATATGTTTTTGCCAGATTTAAAGATAAGAGTCACTTCAGGTCATGATTCACACTTTCAGACCCATGTTTGATAGTTTGATTAGATGGCATTTTACCAAACTAATCCTATGTCATAACTCAATCCTAAAACATCATAACTCAAAATACAAGTCTTAAATTTCTTGTGTGACCCAATCTACCCAGGCCTAAATTATTACTACTACTACCACCACCACCACCACCACTACTATTTCTACTACTACTACTACTACTACTAATAATAATAATAATAATAATAATGGTAATAGCAGCAACAACATCTGCACATAAAACAACTTTTATTGGCGCAATGGAAAAAAAACCCGGACGTTTTGGCCCTTGGCTTGGCATGCTTGACATAATTTGGCCCTTGGGGAAAACTAATTGGGGAACCCTGATCTAAGGGCAGCATTTAAGACAGGCCTAAAAACCTTTCTATTCAGGAAGGCTTTTTCATGTTAACTCTTGTTAGCGATCATTTTCTTTTTTTGTTTTTAACTCTGTAGCACTTTGAGATTCACTGTGAATGAAAAGTGCAGTACAAATAAAATGCATTATAATAATTATTCATAAAGACACCCCAAATGAGAGGACATAGATGTAACAATAACGTTTGTTAAGCATAAAACGTGTTTTTGAGGGATTATTTCCTGGCAGAAATTTCATTTCTTCCTGTGGGTGATTGACAGTAGGCAGAGTGTAATGTAATGCTCACACTGATATGAGAACCCTCAACTAAGGGACAATGAAATAATGATAAAACAGAGAAACTTTGACAAAACCAATTTAAGTCTTCATGTTTCTTGTGATGGATTGTCCAGCTGGTCTGTGGAAATTACATACTTTACAAAAATGAATGTGAGCAGTTGACTTCTTCTGAAGGTAGGAAAATGAGCCCTAACATCTCCAACTACACTGACTGTGCAGACACCACCAGGAATAATGTAAAGGAGAGGGGCAACCAAAATGATTGGCTTTTTTTTTTTTTTACAAACAAAGGTTAGTAAAACACCCGAGTCTTTTAGAATTTTGGGAAGGTGAATTTCCTGGACTTCTAGTGAGATCGCAAGTGAAGTGTGAACTACAATACCTTCTGAACAAATTACTGGCCAATAAACTATGCTTGTGTCATCATGCTTGATTGTATCCCATTCTTTCTTTAAACACTGAAGTAGGTATATATTTATTACAACCATGGATCCTATGGATAATTCACAGCCTTTGATCCTACTGATCCTAATGATTAATAAATGTATTTATTCTTTGTCAATGTGACTCCATCAGCTCAGCATCAGGAACTTGCTGAAAAGTAACAATGTGGATAATGGTATGGTCCTGTGGCCAGCGATGGGGGAGGTGGGATATAAAAAGTAGCCTAATGCATAACAAAATCGTGACTTTGACTTGCCTATGAGAATAAAATGGTCTTATCATAGAACTCTACCTTTGGTTAAAAAAGGTGCTGTATTCTGTAGGTATGTATTTGTAAACCTTTATTAATCTACCTGTAATCCATTTATTGAATATATTGTATTCCTATTGTATTTTCTGGAATTCTTCTTCTTCTGTCTTTCTTTCTTTCTTCTTTTTCTCCGCTAAAAGTGTCTGCAGCTCATAAACTGTATTTGCAGGTTGTTTTTATTGAGCCTGTTCGCGCTTCTCTGGCTGCGCAGGCCTCCTCCCTCTACCTCAGCACCACAGTGTGTGAGAGAGTGCCAAGAGCAGTATGAGTGAGGGACAGACGTACTGTAACTAGGGGTCAATTTCGGCACAGTGTAAACTGTAATCATGGCGAAACGCGGGTAGCCGTGTTAGCCGGTATATGCCAGCTAATGGCCGGTAAAATGTGCAGTGTCCCACAAATAAAAATCAAAATGTCTTTTAGTGTCTAGCTATAAGGCGCCACATTCTCTTCTCCATTAAAAAGTAATCTTTATTAGATAGATTTTAGATAGATCTAAAGATAGATTTTAATAATGAAAAATGCCCTCATCTTCCATGGATCCTATGCTCATTTGAGGTGGCACCTCTCCTCCAGATGTTTGAGCACAGTCTACCTGCCATTGTCCAAAAAACAGTTCTTAATTTTCTGTCTGTAAGTCTGTAACCGTGTATTTCTAATGATGTGGAAACCCATCTTAGAAAACCCACTTAGTTTCAGCTAGGAAAGCTCCACCCACCCCAACCATGGACTGTTGGACATCCTCCTACAATCAGGGAAACGGTATAAGAGAACCCGGACCACCACATTCACAGACACCTTCTACCCCACAGCCATCAGGCTTCTAAACTGTCCCTCATCCAGACACGTGTAGTAAGGTTACAGTGTGTGAGTGGACCAGCACACTGGGGACACTGCAGGGGTTCAAATCCCACGCACGTAATTCAGACATGTCTCTCCTGCACAACCTCAGCGCACTAAAACACTCATTAAACATAGAAGACTAGAGATAAAAGCCTTTGATTCGGAGTTAGCCTCAATAGTACACAGTTCTAATCACCAGCCCAGACCCCTCCACATGTTCAAGCTTTGTTTTTATGGCAACTCTGCTTCAGAGGATGTTAGGCAATGGAGACAGATGGGGGAGGGGAAGGGGATGGTGACACCAGACAGAGGTTGCAAGTCGGCCTCTCTCACATCCCCTCCCATCAGCCTTCCAAAACCCCCTTCCCTCTCTGATGGCTACGTGTGAAGACCCGATTACTGCTGCGCCCCTGTGCACCCGTCTCTGTTAAGCATTAATGCGTGAATTTAATTAGACAGCAACTGAGTGGGACCACATAGTGCATTCAGCAGGCCTGGCCAAGCAGAAATGGCTGGGAGTGAGACAGAGAGAGGAAAGAGATAAAACATGTTAAAGAAGATAATGTGTGAGGCTGACGTAAGCTCAAGAAAGCATCCAGGCGACAACACTGGGCAGCCTCTGTCCTGCTGGACACACTGTAATACTGGCTACAAGAAAAATCCCCAAATTTACTGATTATCCATTGAAGAAATTAAAAGACAGTCTAACACAAGTGAGACTACAAACACCCAGCACAACTGGAAAGCAAGCAGTAGCAAATTGTGTTTTGAGCTGTAGATTCAGAATTGCACATATCCTGAATTGCCTCAAGAATCACTCCTATCATTTATTTGGATTTACTTCTAAATCTTTAGCATACACTGGCTGGTCAAAGACAAGTTCTGATGCAATGATTTCCTCCTTGAGGAGAACAGATGTGCAAAAAAATGGACATTTAAAAGTTTGATTTTGTTGTTAAAGTCTACTTCACAGAAACTGCAAACTTTATGTCTAAGTCCATGATTCATCATACTGCACATGCACTATTCTCCCTTACGCTGTAGCTGTTAGTAAATGACAAAATTTCAAAATATGAGTGATACGCAGACCAAACAAACCAAATAAATAGCCTTTTATGATACCATATTGTGGCCTAGTATAGTAGGATTTGCATGCTTGGTCTGTATATAACTCTTATTTCCTGCATGGTTTTGGGTCGTGTTTGGACCCAAGATGCAAGTATGTGCAAATAAATTGCCATGAAATCTTGAGGTCATTCACGCTAATGTGAATTAGCACTAGTAGAAAAGTCCTATATCACAGGAGCCAATGTGGGCGACCCCCACTGGAGCCTGTGCTTATTGCTTCATGTTGCATTTGCGGATACGCTGGGACAACTGGGGGACGTCAAACCAGGCAGTAGAGGTCTATGGGCTCAAATGGATGCCAAGTGTTTTTTGAATGCAAACACTGAAGTTCACTAATGTGAAAAAAATGAAAAAAGAATGAAAAAACAATTCACATATTCACATGTTGTGAGAAACAAAACTTCCCCTTAAAGCCCCTATGTGTAGCATTTGAAAATTGTTGACTTTGGTGACTCCTAGTAGTAGTGCTAAAAAAAAGACACTTTTGCAAACGTCTTTATGATGTCTTAGCGCTGTTTGCGACACCCCCCTCCATACAGCTGGAATGTGTAAACAAAGTACTGCTGGAGATAACCGTAGCTCAAGCATTAGTTCCTACATTATTCCTAATGACAGAATTGTACTGTCATCGCCGTAGTTGTGAACATAGCCTATCCAACATTTTACTATTCGGATGCTATGAGCTGCAGCTAATGGAAAATGCTACCACTAACGAACTAGACTAAGCACAAATCAAGTAACATAATCGGAGTATAGAGTTGTATTAAATGTGGCGATTATGGCCAAGGTGGCAGAAGGTAGGACACATGAACCAGACACAACCGAGGCAACCGGATGGCAAATGCGGACTATAAACGATGTGATTCCAACCCACACACACTGGACATGAGGAACGCCGTGGTCTGCTCACTGATGTAAGTCGCTATGATGGTTTCTTTCGCTTCCCCAAATGCAAAGGCAAATGCGACTGTTTGACAGGCACTGAGTTTGCTGCTCTGGAACGTCAAGTAGTGTGGATTCATTGACACGTGTGGACATTGAATATGTAACAGCTCATTAACATGTTGATTGTCATTGGCTTTCACCTGGGTGACTGCTGACAATAACGCCACAGAAACGTTACACTGCTCCGGTCAACAAGGCTGCGGAATGTTTATGAATGAGCTCAATGCATTAAAGCTACACTAAGCGATTTTCCGACCACTAGAGGGTGACAGAAACAGCAACACATCTGTAAACACACACAGCAAAACTGCTCGGCTACAGAAGCCCCTTAGGACAAACCGTGCTTAAAGGCTAATGGCTAAAATAAACGTACCTACGGAAAAATGTGGTTACCAGTCTCACTTTGCCAGATTTTTCTCCCGCTGAAGGTTACATGTCCCACAATGACAAGTGCAGAGGTAGGTAGCAAGGTTATGACTTGAAAAAGTGTACTCATTTGCTTCATCGATTCCGCCCATTATGATAATCTTTTTTAGGGATGGGAGGGGGAGAGCGCCACTTTCAAACAGCGAGGGAGGAGACAAGCTAGTTTTAAAAAAATGAAAAGCTACTGCTACATGACAACAAGCTTTAGAAAAGAGGTGAAAACAACAACACAGCTGGCCTGCGTGTGGCTATTTGTTTACATCATTGCGTCTCACGAAAATCTAAACATAGCACACATTAGTTTCAGACTAATGTTTCAGACCACTGTTCATAACATTTAAGTCTCGTGTGTGACAGGAGAGTATTTTGTGACAGTACTCCAGTGCTACTAGACATAGTTTGACTGTAAGAATAATTCCTGATTACAGATCAGCAACAGCACTACCGATTGACCACATTAAATAATATGCTAGGAGTTGAGCACTCCTATTTACTTATGGGACAAATTGGATAGTCAAATGCCATGTAAAGTCCAGCATCCACATTGGCCAATTAGATCGCTGTGTCAATTCTGTGCCAAAATTCCGTACTTGTAATCAGTGTTTTGCATGTAAGTTTGAGTTGTGCCTGTAATTATTTGTTTTCATTTGTGCATGTATTTTTTACACATTTACAAACCTTGATGTGCAACTACATGCCTGTTTATGCATTCACAAATGTGAATCTAATTGTACAACACTTTTATACACATTCACAAATGCTGATATACAACTATAAGTTGCAAAAAATGTGTGAAACTTATTTTATGGGTTTGTATTTATTTGAACAAAACTTTTTCACACATTCACAAATGTTGATGTGCTACTACAAGTTGCAAAACATTTTGAACCTCATTGCATGCATTCAAAAAACATTTGGAATTTTTTTTCCATTTGAGCCCATAAATGTCTTCACAGACTTGGTCTATTGTCTGCTGAAGAGCCACTGTGGGCCACAAGGTGGGTGATGGGAATATTAAAATGGCACCAAAACTGGCCCTGGAGAAATGGCCATCAACAATTTTCATGTTATGTTGCCTGCAGTACCAGGTAAATAAAACCCCAGGCTGAAAAGACTATTTGAACCAATTATCCATTGAGCTAGAGGAGAGAGAAGCAGGCTTGTGTCTGGAGGTCGCTGGTTGTAATCCACAGACCAGCTAGAAAAATCTGTGTGGGAAAGTGAATGAGAAACACTCTCCTTAGCCTTAACAACTACCACTGAAATGCCCTTGAGCAAGGCATTGAACCCCCAACTGCTTCAGTGTAGCCACTCGGTAACGGTGATGCCCCACCGAACGCGAATTGCCTAGCGACCAATTCCGCCTCCACTGATTTTCTATGGGACGTGAATAAATCGCTGTGCTGAGCATGCTGGGATAGCTTGCGGTGCGGACCAAGCTCGCGGCGCGGTGAAAAGGGCGGGACAAAAGTTGAGCTCAAGTTAACTTTATGCAAATGTACGCGGTGTTCGTGTCTCAAGAGCCAATCACTTTCGAGGCTGCAGCACCGACGCCTTGTCTGTACAACCAGGAAATGCAAAAGTGAAACTTGTGAAGAGTGCGAAACTTGTATCATAGCTGATAATCTAACCATGTAAAAAAAAAATTTCTTCAGCGAATCTCTTAGTTACACTAACATTGTTGTTGTGAAGCATTTATTTCCATTTGGGCAAAGGAGAAAAGCCTACTGTAAATCACGTCCGTGATTTACAGTACAATACAATACATTGCAATGTAATGCAGTACAATGCAACTTTATTAAGTGAATAAAGAACTCTTGGGGGCTGGGGGAGAGAGAGAAAAAAAGAACTTGTGGGGTTGACGAGACACTCACTCACCACACAAGTCAGCCCGCCCATAAGCGGCCAGTGAGAGAGCGCAGATGCGACCCAATACAAATTCATTGCGTTCAGTGGGGCATCACTGGTTGCACTAGCCAGCTCCCAGTGACCAACGGTAGAAGACTGTGGTTGTACTAGGCAGCACCAGGTTGGAATGTGGGGAACTGAATGAAGCAGAGTGATGCTGAAAAAAAGGAGCGTGCGCCACAAAAACACTTCCACTTCCAAAAGGTTGAACCTAAAGCGTGATGAAGCCCAGCTGAAGGCCAGTGTTTAGACTGATCACTGTGTGGTCAAGACCAAACAGGTGAATATCATTCTGAATTCTGCTTTCTACTCCTGCAGCGCCAAGGATGACGACTCAGCACTTTGGAAAAGTGCTGAGTGGGGTCTGCCTGCAGACACAGGCACAGACACACCTCCTTAATGGGAAGCTAATTGGTTGTTAATGATGAGACCTAATAGCTTCAGAGCTCCCTCTTCTGCTCCAACAGCCGGTACATGTGGAATAGGAGGAACTCAATCTGACACAGTGGTGGAAGAGGAAAATGATCAGAAAAAATAAAATACATTTCCACAGGGAGCTTGTGGGAGATTCCACCATGTTATTGAGTAGATGCTTGGACTATTATACCACCTATTGCTTCTTTTTCCACAACCACCTCCTCCCAAAACCGAGATGGCCAAACTCACTGATCTGATTGTAGGTTGGTGAGTTTAAAGTGTGTTGAAAGAACTGAGAAATTTGATGACCTATTTAAAAACAACTTCACTCCCCTCCTCAATCGTATGAACCAAGATTTTCAACGGCCATCCTCCTACCTCTAGCAGGTCGCATAAATGGTGTTAAAATGAACATTCTCCCTAAGTTTCTCTATCTTTTTCAATGCATCCCTATTTTCATCCCAAAATCTTTCTTTGATAAGCTCGACAGTAGTATTTCACAATTTATTTGGGACAAAAAGAACCTCTTGGATGCGCAAAGAGATCTTGCAAAAATCCAAGTCATTGGGTGGTATGGCATTGCCCCATTTCCAGTTGTACTACTGGGCCTCCAACCTCTGCTCTGTTTTATACTGGGCTAAGCTAAGATCTCTGGACCCGGTTCCTGCTTGGGCTCATATTGAGTCAGTCACTGCTGCCCCTTCTTCATTGGCGGCCTTGCTCTATCTGCCTCTTACATACCAACCCTCTAAACGAAACAAAAATGTCATTATAGCAAACAGCATCAAAATTTGGAACCAATTTATTAGGCATCACTACTTCCAGCAACTCCCTCTCATGGCCCCCCTCTATGCTAATCCACTGTTACCCCCATCCCTACAGGACAATGCTTTTGAGCTATGGTACAATCATATTTGCCTCATTTGAGCAAACTTGTTAACCGATTTCGAACCCCCAGAGCTCATTGCTTCAGATACTTTCAGGTTAGGGACTTTGTACGGTTTCCCAAACATCCCTCCCACCTCCCCCATTGACCCTCTCCTTCAGTCTAACCCATGCCCTGTATGACAACCTCTTTGTACTGCAACCCCCTGTGGCCATTACACTTAGAACCCAATATGTATTCGTTGCCACAGAGGCTCTGCTGATCTTTTGCACATGTGCTGGTCCTGTCCCTCCCTAACTACATACTGGGATTCTGTGTTTGACTCTCTCAAGTCTTTTCTACCCCTATTGCACCTTCTCCTCTTGCTGCTTTGTTCGGTGTCTTGCCAGTAGACTCCCCACTTTTTGTTTACCAACGACTTTCTGGCATTTTTAACTCTACTGACTAGGCGCCTGATATTGCTAAATTGGAAAAGTGCTGCTCCACCAACACATACATGCTGGATAGCCGATGTACTCCACTTTATGAAGTTCGAAAAAATCAAACATACCATATGTAGAACTATCCCCAAATGTAATCGTGCTTGGCAGCCTCTTATTCAGCATATTGAAAGCTTGCAACTGCAACCCCCTCCTCTCGCAAGAACATACCGTAGCCTTCATGGCTAACAAGACCAACTGCTACGTCTGTGGACTGATCCCTCACTCCACTACAGGCAGTCTCCCGTTGATGGCTCTACCCCTTTTCCCTGTCATTTATTGTCTATAGCCCACACCATTACCATCCCAATGATCTCGCTGAAGAACAAAGTAGATTATTCAACCGTTTGCAAGAATTATTCTCTACCCACTCGTAGTCAGTATGACAACAAGCTTCTTTCAATTGCTATCTCACCAGTTACTTTTCCTTGGTGTATTTCAGGAGATGGTACAGGTCCTTTTGTTGGAGAAGTATCTAATTGTACCGTTATTTGGAACAAGGACATTGATTATGAACATTGTTACTGTTCCTGCGATCAATTTTCAATGTGCCAATATCACCCAGTTACCTGTAATTGTTGTACTTGTCCCCCTGATTGTGGGCGTGTTACAATGCCATTAAGGCAAAGTAGAGATGCCCCTACCATAGAGGTAGCATATTGCGGGACTAAATTGTTAGGAAAAATACTATCCCCATCTAAGATGTATTTAAAAGCCCCAGCAGGTGCTTATTGGATTTGTGGAAAAAACGCTTACACAACTCTTCCTCTAAATTGGCGTGGCATCTGCTCCTTAGGCTATATATTACCAGCCATGCGTGTTACACCAACCTTACCCCTTACATCTCATAATAGGAAGAAACGTCATTCAAACCTTTTCTATACTCATGACAAAGGCTGCAACACCTGTGATTTCTTCAGAGCTAGCTTTCCTCTGTATGGAGTTATGTCTGCTATGGACCAAATTACCGACCTGTCTGTCCTCGTTGAAGAATTAGCCAACATCACCTCTAAAGGGCTATCTGTAATAAATGCTGAATTAGCCTCAGTTAGAATGATGACTCTGCAGAATAGAGCTGCATTAGATTACTTATTGGCAAGTCAAGGTGGAACATGTGTTGTAATTGGGTCAGAGTGTTGTACATATATCCCAGATTACAATAATGTCACCATACCTCATATCATTGATCATCTTCATAACATTTCAAAAAAACTTCACTCACCAAACTCTTACTCACTTTTTGATTGGTTTTCTAATAAGTTTGGTGTTTTTGGTACGGAAATATTTAATTATGTACTCTATGCTTTTATTGTAGTAACAATATTCCTAATGTTGATTTACTGTTTGAAATTGGTACTCTTTTCTTGCACTAAGACCTCTGCGACCCTCATGGTAAATAGATATGGCCACTCTATTACCGAAGAAAACGAAGAACCACTGAATCCTTTAGCTCCTTACATGGAATCTACTAACTTCATTAACCTACCTCACCTTTATGTACATAAATTTCCCTAGCTCCATCTCCCAGTCATTGCATACTATTGTATTGTGTAATTTTGTTTTGATTTTTTCTTGATTTCATTTCTTATATAAGCCTACACCTCCACATAGTAGATTAAGTTGATCTACATGATCAAACAGAGGGGAATGTGGAAGAATTGTGTATATATATATGCTGTGCACCACTCTGCCTGTAGGTGTCACTGCAGGCTGGTTGTATGTAAGATTCTACTTCCTCTACTAGCGCCACCCCCGAGCAAGTATAAATACTGATCGGTGTCTAGCGTCCGATGAGAGAGAGTAATTTACTTACCAAGGCAATGGTCTTTTCCCGTGCACGTAAAATAAAGCATAATCAACAGCAGTCAACTGAGTGTTTCTTGAAGGATTCCACGACACTATGTAAAAGCAAAGTTGAAAAGATGGGTTTTAAGTTGTCTTTTTAAAGTACCAAGTGTTTCAAAAGCTCGAAGATTTTCTGTGAGTGAGTTCCAGAGCTTTTGGCCGTAAGAGCTGAAAGCTGCGTCCCCATATTTGGATTGGGTTCGGGGGACCATTAACAGGTTAGAGTTACATGACCTGAGAGATCTGTGGGGAACATATCTAGCAATCATATCTTTAAGATAGTTGGGAGCATTTCCATGAATAGATTTAAAAATCAATAAAAGAATCTTAAAATCAATTCTAAAAGACACAGGCAGCCAATGAAGGGATTTAAGAACAGGTGTAATATGGTCTCTCATTCTAGCGCACGTCAGAATTCTGGCAGCAGCATTTTAAACTCACTGGAGATTAGTAATTGTTTTTGTGGGCAGGCCGGACAGAAGTGTGTTACAGTAGTCTAATCTAGTAGAGACAAAGGCATGAACAAGTTTTTCAGTGTCAGCAATGGAGATAAAATCACGTACTTTGGATATATTTCTAAGGTGGTATTAGGCAGTTTTGCAGACATTGCTAATGTGGTTTTTAAAACTGAGTTCTTTGTCTAAGACAACTCCTAAGTTCCTCACATGGGTTTTGGCCTTAAGAGATAGGGAGTCTAAATAGGCTGACACACTCTCTCTCTGGGCTTTGTTGCCAATGACAAGGACCTCAGTTTTATCTTTATTTAGTAGTAGGAAGATCTGAGACATCCACATATTGATGTCATCTAAGCAATTTATAAGGTTCAGAATAGGACTCTGTTCCTCAGGTGCTAGTGACAAATACAATTGGGTGTCGTCCGCATACTGGTGGAAACCAATGATATTTATTTGGTTTGTTAATTATACGTCACAGTGGGAGCATGTACAGATTGAATAATAACGGCCCAAGAATTGAGCCCTGGGGGACACCACAAGATATGCCAATATGCTTAGAGGTAAAAGTGCCTAGTCCAACATAATATTCACGACCACTTAGAATCTAAACCACTCCAGGACTGTGCCAACTAGGCCAACCCAGTTTTGAAGCCGATCAAGTAAAATCGCATGGTCAATTGTATCAAAGGCAGCGGTAAGATCTAAAAGGACCAGAACAGAAAGTTTACTTGAGTCATAGTTGACTCTCAGGTCATTAACCACCTTTACCAGTGCTGTCTCAGTGCTATGGTAGGCCCGGAAGCCTGATTGGAATGTCTCATGGAGACTATATTTATTAAGATAATCATTCAGCTGAATGTGTACTACTTTTTCAATCAGTAGCAGTGCTATGTGGACCAGTACTAGTAATATTCTCTCAAATAGTAGTGATCTTGTCCCTGAAAAATGTTGCAAATTCATTGCATTTATCAATGGTGAGGAGTTCAGATGAGATATGGGGGGAAGGGTTTATCAACTTATCAATAGTGGAGAAAATAAATTTTGGATTGTCTTTGTGATTGTCGATCAAACTTGAAAAATAGGATTTCCTGGCAAACTTCAATTCCTTGTTGCAGATTTTCAGATGGTTTTTATATCAAAGTGGACAATTAGCTTTGTTTGCTTCCACCTCCTTTCTGCTCTCCGGCAATCTCTTTTTTTCGCTTTTACTTTGCCTGAGATAATCTTATTTTTCAGTGGAGCAACAATATTAATGCAGTCAGTAAGTCTAGAATTTAGACTCTCCACTATAGCGTCACAGGAAAAGGATGTAGTGGCTGGGAGAGTGGGCATGAGATGCATAAAAGTCTCAACAGACTCTTTATTAAGATAGCGCTTGCTGATGGTCCTCCTACTGTTCATCTGTTTGATTGCGATTGACACTTCAAAGAAAATACAGAAGTGATCAGAGATGGCAACATCTAACGTGTGGGACATTTACGTATGTTCAACCCATGTGAGATGACCAAGTCTAAGGTATGTCCATGTTTATGAGTGGGTCCTGACATATGCTGCATAAAATCAAAAGAATTAAGTAACCTTATAAAATCAAATGCTTTAGAATCTGTGGTGTTATCAATATGAATATTAAAATCTCCGGTTATAAGTATTAGGGCTGCCCCCTAATAGTCAACCAAACCGTTAGTCGATGAGAAGAGTCTTAGTCGACCAAGTTTTCATTGGTCAGTTAGTCGCAGGAAAAAAAAAAAAAAAAAAAAAAAACCTCAAACTCCATTTGGGAACTGCGCCTTGTTGTTAAAAAGTTATTAGACCAGGGTTGCCAACTTTGGGTACCTGGCTGGAGTGAGATTTTGATGCCATCAAACTACAAAGCAAGGAATCTCTGTCTGTCTGTATGTATGTATGTGTGTGTGTATGTATGTGTGTGTGTCCTTCGCATATCTCGACAACCGTTCGTCTGATCTATTTCACACTTGGCGGGTGTATTGCTGGGGACCCAAGGACGTGCAGTGTCGGATTTGGTGCAATTTGGACATGCGACACGTTCAATATTAATAAACTTTGAATAAACAAGCAAACAGCGTTCTGTGCAGCAGCGGGGCTCAAAGCAAGCGAATGATAGCCTACGCCTATTGTGTGTTTTTTTTGGTGAACCACAGTGTATTTCACCAGTGTTTCTGACCGCGAGTAGCCGCGACTTGGGTGTGTTTTTTCAAAAAATATATATTTAAATAATTAAATTAATATCATAAACGTGCAACGACTAGTCGACTAATGGCTTGAACTAACGACTACTAGTCGACTAGGAAAATCTTTGGTCGGGGGCAGCCCTAATAAGTATATTGTCAAATTCTGTTGAAATTCTGGAGAGCAGTTCTCCAAATTCATCCAGGAAGCCGACACTATGTCTCGGTGGGTGATAGGTCATGAGCATGAGTACAGATTGAACAGCTTTAAGATTCATCGCAAGGTATTCAAAAGTAGAAAAATCACCAAAAGAAATTTGTTTACAGCTAAAAGTGTTCAGATAGATACAAGCAACACCCCCACCTTTTTTATCAACTCTAGGAACTGTAAAAAAATATATAAATTGGGAGAAGTTTTGTTAAGTATAAAAATACCATTGTTGTCCAGCCAAGTCTCTGTGAGAAAGAGAAAATCAAGTTCATAGTTTTCGATTAGTTGACCAATCATAAAGGTGTTATGAGTCAGTGACCGGACGTTAAGTAGTGCAGACTTAAGAATCTGAGTGGTGGGTTGCAGTATATCTAACTTTACACAATTGACAATCGTTAAGTTACTGTTATTAGGAACTTTCCGAGGCTTTGCAGCACAACAATCATAACTGCAGTTCCAGATTATAGGGAAATGGTGGGGCTTAGACCAGCAGGGGGAGCTATCGACAGTGCTAGTGTGTGAGGGTGGCGGCAGAGAAGAAGAATTTTGTCTAGTAACCGCTGTTGTGTCCAGACATGTGCCGGGAGTACTTAGTCACGAGCGTGAAGTGGTGTGGATTGCATGTAGTATGTTTGCTGATAGAGCACGTGTGCCCTGCAAACTGGGATGAATGCCATCCCTCTTAAAAAAGGATGGATGTTTCCAGAAGATTAAAATTGTCTATAAAAGTCAGGTTGTGCGATATGCATGCTGAGTAAAGCCACATGTGGAGACTGAGCAACCTGCTAAACCGAGGGGATTGGTCCGGAGATAAAAAACATGCTTTCCACAGTCCTTCAGTGAATTAGAAACAGTTAAAATCATGTTTTAATATTTTGGACTGCTGATTATAGGTGTTGTTTGTGCCAACGTGGATGATAACAATATGGACGTATGGGTGCTTACTAAAAAAAGACGGGATTTGCTCTAAAATGGTTAACACCTTGGCACCCGGCAGACAGTGGGTCACGACAGATTTCAATTTGATATTCCTGACAATGCAGTCACCGATGATCAGTGAGGCCGGAGGGGGAGGCGGGGGGCCACGGTCCGAGCAGGGAGCTGCAACCCGGGGAAAAGGCTGCATGTCAGCTGGCTGTGTGGGAGTGGCATGTGATTTGAAGCGATGGTCAGCAGGAAAGCCGCCTGTCTGGACAAAGTCGGGGGCCGGGGAGGCGGTGACAGGAGGCCCGACGGAGACACCGGAGGCGGGGATGGAGGGCTGTGTGGGTGTCAGTGGGGGAAACTCATGCTCATCCGAGATGTCAAATTTATTGACTAGCTCCAAGACCTGCGGTAGAGGGGGGCGAGAGGACTGTTCACTCGCAGCTCTCACAGCTGGAGTGAGCGGTGAGTGGGGGCATGGTAGTTGGGAGTTGATAGCGACACAGGCCCAGAAGGCTGGGCCGCTGCTCCGGTAAGTTTATGCCGGCAGTGTCTCAGTTTTGCCTGGTTAGCCTTCTGCTGTTAGGGTTCCGGGTTGGTAGCAAGCAGTAAATACAGTAATCCGTCCATGGATTTCTTAGAACTCAAAGATTTGATAAAGACTTGAAAAAACCAGGACGATCGGTAAAAACAACAAATGGATAAAATAATAAAATGCTAAAATAGTGCAGAGTATTTCAGTAAACAATTCACGCAGTTGCAAGATGGCTTTTATGTATGTCTGTAGGTTTGTGTATGGTTTGTGCATTGTATATCCTGGTTTTTGTATGCCTTGAAAATCCTATAAATAAACCAACGTTGATCTGGGATTGAAATTACTGATTCACTTAAGTAAAAACTACGTTACAACACCTCCTCTAGTAATATTAATTGACAGTGATTTTCTCTGACTATTCCGGTAAAAATTCTGTCTTAAATTACTTATCTAGTGTATTGTATGAGTGAACTCTTATGTCCTGGGGTCATTTTAATCCCGTCTGGATTTACATCTGGTGTTTCACACAATTACCGACTTTCATATCATCATCTGTATTACAAGGACCTAATCGGTAGCGGGTAGAGTAGTATCATTTTAAACTGATTAGATCAAACTATATTGATCCTCATGGGTAAATTAGGTTTTTGCAGAAGCAAAAGTATTAGGATTCAGCAAAAGGGAAAAGGACAAACAGAGTATAAAAAACAATTTAAATAAGGAAAGAAAAATTTAATTTAAGCCGAGAAAATGGTGAAAAAGAGTGCATTTGAAATTACAATGAAATGGAGCCACTTTAGAGTTCTGTCTTGGGGCACGTGAACCACACGTCCCCAAAAAATGGGAACATTGCTCCAAAAGAATCTGGTCACCTTATGCTGTATTCTGAAGGCTATAAGTTTATTAGCCTTACCTGTAATATTAGGCTATTTTTTTTAATGAATCACAACAAAATGTCTTAGTGTCTAGTATAACATTAAGCCCATTTAAATTTGTGTATTTGTAGCAGAAAAGCAACCAAAGGTGAGTTTAATCCAATCCGTTAAAATAGATTCTCAATTTAATGTAGGCTAGTAGTCTATTTCCAAAGTAATCACTGGTGCTTTTCTAATGATACGGAAACCATTAAAAGGTAAACTCACTTAATATTTGGGACATTTGTACAGCTAGTAAAGCCCAGCAGTTTGTCACACAGTAGCTAACAAAAGCAGTTAGAAAATATTAGAACCTCAAAAGGTTGGAAAATCATCGGTGGAAGGAATTACAGACTGGAAGGACCTTGGAATGTAATGCGCACTCCTGTTTCTCAACTACGTCAATGCTTTTCCCCGGTCAACAGTGCATAGTCTCATGGGCAGAAGTTAAACAAAATGGCAACCAGGAAGCAAGCAAATCCTTGCCATACTTCGCCACTCAGCGCACCCCATTTTAAACAAACGAGGTGAAGTCACTTATGTGTCCGTTCAACACAAAGGTGACAGCCTGGGGGTACATTGGATGCAGTAGTTCACACAGCTTCATGAAAGATCTTCAGGACATTCTAAATGTTTTCTCCACTGAATTCCCTCAGCACCACCCATTCCCACCTATCCTTGCTCCATATCATCATCCAAAAATGCCAGGTTGCCAGGGGTGCAGTTGCATGCATCATCTCACTCTTTCTATCAGGTTTCCCAAAAGCAGCAGCATAACATCTTATAACTGCAACAGAGCTAGGGCTATTGCTAAGACGAACAACATGATGTGGTAGTACAGAAGTGGCAGGACACTTTTTAGTGAAAAACCTCAAATTCCCACGTTTCTCTGGATAATCCAAATGTGGGTTCTCTGTTACAATAAGAACAGAACAGCAGTGAAACACTATAAAATCCAAGATGAGAGAGACATGGACAGAAAGAGAGATAAATGAATAAAAGATGCTGTATTGTGGAGGAGAGGAAGAGGTTTTAGTGTATGTTAATGTGTTAGGAGCCACGTAGCGGTTAGCTGGCCTGTCAACTCGTTCTGTCAGAATAACAAGAAAACTGATGAAATATGCATGACAGGTAACACCCTCCTCCCACTGCCCACCCCCATGCCATCCACACACACACACGCAACAGCAGGCAGCAGTATGGTCCAATGTTCGGAGAGACCCAGGTTCAAACTCCCACCTTGCTGAAGTGTCCTTGAACAAGATACTCAATACCAGCTCCAGTGGTGCTGTTCTGCAACTGACCCTGACCACTGACCTCCCTTTTGGGGACGGAATTCCCTGCATGGAGACTAGAGGTGCACAGTACCATTATACATATTTGGACATCTATAGTGAAGATTCAGCTGACTAAATTAGATATTGGAGGTGCAGACAGGTGTGTGTGTGTGTGTGTGAGTGTGTGTGTTGACAGAGTTGGAAGGTGAAGGACATTTAGTCAGGTGTGAATGAAGCTGTGAAGCCAGAGAAGATCTCTTTGGGATAAAGCTGTTAACACCTGTCAGACAGACAGCTGCTAGTTGCGCACGCGCACATACTCACACAGTCTCCATTTTCACTGTTACACTCTCTCTCACAAACACTCATACATCCTTCTCATATTTTCTGTGATAATAAACAGTGTCTCTCTAACACACACTCATTCTCTTTGACCCACACACCCTCCCTTTTCTTTCACACACACACACACACACACACACACACACACACACACACACACACACACACACACACACAGCAGTATGTGGCTGCCCAGCTGCCTGCAGTAGCTCCTATTGGCCTGTAAACTATAAACTATAAAGGCTGATCGCTAAATCTGGTCCAATGAAATGCTCAGCTCTAAAATGTGAGGAAGTTGAGCTGACATTGGAACAAATTGCTTCGCCCTACTCTACTAAAAGATCTCCGGCAAAGTGCCTGTTACGTCTGTAGCGTTTTCATTTGCTGTCCTCGTATATAGCAGAGGACATTTTCATCTCTCCCACTCCTGAGGTAGAAAGATGGGAGCTGACATCTCTCCCAGGAGAATTTAGACATGAATTTAAACCACTGGGAACACTGACCCAGAATCAGGCGCAAAAATGCTGAGAAACATCATCTAATAATGACGTGAGGTATGCTTGAAAGAACTCAATGGACACATCATTGGTCCGTTTCTGTAAGTGGTAAAAAAAAATACATGGAAGACGAGGTTTATCAAGCCCACAGTGCAATTTTAAAATTAAGTTGCTTTCTGAAAACGAGATATCCACTGTTCGCCAAAAAAAGTGACCCATGGTCTTACAAAATGATCAATAGCACAAAATAAAAAACAATTTAACACGTTATTTTTTAAAGCCTTGGGAAACTGGACTTATAGCCTTTATTTTCTCCTGATTTCACAGTTGAGTATCTTTTTTAGACATTTACCAAGGTTTGAAAGACCAGAGGGGTAGCTGAAGTGTCCTAAGCTGTAACTGCACCCAGGGAGGGCACAAATTTGCAGTTTTATCTGGAATCCCTTATATGGACATATGACACTAGGATCTGTCACATGTAAACAATTCTCATGAAAACTTTTCAGTAGTGATTTGATGTTGTTGAAATAATGTGCACCGTTTGGCCCGGGTGCACGTGGTTTCCACTCCATTTACAAACAGCACATGCCAAGGGACATGGCGGTTGTGCTTCTGAAAGCTCGGCAAGAACGGCAAGGACATGTTGCAACTAAATAAAAACAAACGTGGGTAAAACAGTGAACTGATCAGTGTCGTGAATGTCGCGCAAACATAACCATAATTGTTCATGCTGGCAATTATGGAAATGTGTTTGTTTCAATTCAAGGGACATCAACTAGGGCAACTACAACCAAGGCTTTTGGTCCATCGTCCATTGTCGTTTGATTACTCAGCTGTCAAGTGTGCTCACAATGATGTGTTTGTTGCCGTCGGCTGACTGGTTTTCTCCGCCCTCGCCGCTATGAGCGGCGTACCGGCACACCCTAATGGAGTGGACTCATAGGCTCATGGAGGAGCAGGTAGACTAAAATATACACATATATACACATACACAAAAACAAATGTAAGAACCTGATGAACCAGAGGATGACGAATCCAAAGATGTACACCCACCACCACAAAATCCACGCTCCGCACAACATGTGAGTGAATGGAGTATGTTATGCTATATTGTGGCCGCGATACTCAGCGCACAAGTGCTCTTTGCACTTCTGTTGTTTGATTAACGCCAATATACAAAATCGCTGTTAATTTTCATTGAGATACAAGATAATTAACATTTAAAACTCCAATACTTAAACAGTTTGATAAGCGAACAGAAGTTGTGCTGCTTTCTTACTGCTACTATACGTTTCACTGTGGCCAACATCATGCCTATGTATGTTGTCTCAGTTACTCCAGCAACAGAAAGAATTTTACAAGGAATTGATCGAACAACAGCAAGAGAGTTTTAAACTTTTTGTTGGACGGGACAAACAAGAGGCTGGATGGAATGATTAGAGACATTCAATTAGTCAAATCTAGTTTGGAGTTTACCAGCACAGTGAAAGAGCTGCAGTCTGTGAGGGAATCCATCGACTATAAACTCAACAAGCTCAAATTGGATTTGGGCTTTGGTATCTGAGTATACCAAAGGCATGACTGCAAAGTTGGACTATTTTGAAAATCAAACAAGAAGGAACAACATTGTCGTGGACAGTTTAACAGATGAGCGAGAGGAAAGCTGGGAAACCTTGGAGGAAAAGGTCAGATCCATGTTGAAAAAGAACTTGGGATTGGATGGTGACAGAACTGAAATAGAACAAGCCCATAGGCTTGGCCAGCTCAACGAGCAGGACAGGCCACAGCAAATAGTGGTCAAGCTACTGCGTCACAAGGACAGTTCTCTCTGCCACTAAAAAGCAGAAGGGTACCAACATCCATGTAAATGAGGACTTCTCAGAAGCTGTCAGGAAAAAGAGAAGGGATCTACTGCCTCAGTTGAGAGCTGCAAGAGAAAGAGGTGACATTGCAGTTCTGAAATATGACAAATTAGAAGTAAAACCTGGAGACATGCGGAGATGTGGCCATCAATTTGTGTATCTGAGGGGGGGAAGGAGAGGTAGAGTTGAGTGTCGTCAGCATAACAGTGATAGGAGAAGCCATGAGAGGAGATCACATGGCCGAGGGATTTAGTATACAGAGAGAATAGCATGAGCCCTGAGAGACACCAGTGCTAAGTGTGCAGGGTCTGGACAGAGATCCTCTCCATGACACCTGGTATGAGCGGTTAGACAGATAGGATGCAAACCGGACAGGGAGGAATTGATAAGGGCAGTGAGGAAGGGAGTGATGTCGGTGGAGATGGTTTGGAGAAGAGTGGAAGGGATAGGATCAAGGGGGCAGGTGGTGGCTCGATTAGACCTGACAAGTGTGAGGACATCTTCTGGGGAGAGGGTAGAGAAGGAAGTAAGCCCAGGGACAAGAGGCAGAGAAGCAGGTTTGGAGTAAGGAATAGTATTGTTAGTGGCCGGATGATGGAAGGAACAGCTGATGTCATCCACCTTCTTAGCAAAGTAGGTGACAAAATCATCAGCTGAGAGGGAAGAGGGAGGGGGCGGGGAGGGTGGGTCGAGGGAGGAGAAGGTGGAAAACAGCTTACTGGGGTTGGGGGCAGAAGACTGGATTTCAGTAATGAAGAAGGAAGTCTTTGCTGCTGACACAGCAGAGGTGAAGTTGGAGAGGAGAAGGTTGAGAGGAGAAGGTGGAGAGGAAAAGGTGGGAAGCAGCGAGACTGTCAGGGCGCTGCGATTTTCTCCATTTCCTCTCAGCTGCCCGAAGCTCTGTTCTATGAGTTCGCAGAGATTTAGACAGCTAAGGAGCGGATGGAGAGGATCGAGCTGGTTTAGTGGTTAGTGGGCAGAGAGAGTCAAGAGAGGAGGAAAGAGAGGATAGAAGAGTAGTGGAGGCCTCCTCAGTGGACAGGAGAGAGAACTGCTCGGCTGAGGGAAGCGAGGAAAGGATAGCAGAAGAGAGCGAGGTAGGTGAGAGAGTTTTTAGGTTGCGCCGGGTGGTGATAGTGTGAGTGGATGTTAAGTGGGAAGTGGGGGGTGAGATGGGAAGGGAGAAGGTTATAAAGTGATGGTCAGATACAGGAAGAGGGGTAACAGTAAGGTTGGAGGTGCAGCAGGATCTGGTGAAGATGAGGTCAAGCAGGTTCCCTGCCTTGTGAGTCGGAGGGGATTGAGAAAGGGAGAGGTCAAAAGATGAGAAAAAGTTAAGGAAGGACAGGGATTGCAATTTCTCTGGCTGGATGTTGAAGTCACCCAGAAGAATGACTAGAGTGCCATCCTCAGGAAAGAAGGAGAGTAGGACATCCATCTCATCAAAGAAGTCACCAAGCTGACCAGGGGGATGGTAGATTACCACAATGTTGAGCTTGATAGGTAGAGATACAGAAACAGCATGGAATTCAAATGAGGATATTGAGAGGTGTGAAAGAGGAATGACAGTGTAAGTCCACTTGGGTGAAATGAGGAGTCCAGTGCCTCCCCCACGGCCTGAGGCTCTGGGGGTGTGAGAAAAAGAATAAGCAGCAGAGAGGGATGCTGGGGTAGCAGTATTTTCAGGTATGATCCAGGTCTCAGTGAGGGCCAGAAAGTGGAGGGATTGAGATAGAACATGGGCTGAGATGGTCTCAGTTTTCTTAACTGCTGACTGGCAGTTCCAGAGTCCTCCAGCAATAGTAAGACAAGGACTGCTGGTGCAAATTGGGTAAATAAGATTACATGGGTTCCTACACCTGAAAATAGTGCCATGTCTACGGGGCCTCTGAGCTGATGTTACAACAGGGATGGGAGAGAGACACATAGTGTAGCAGACAGGGAAGCAGTTAAGTAGGAAAGCAGTTAGCGAGGACAGGTAGTTACACGAAACCCTAGCCAACCCTAGCCGGGTGTCCCTATTCTCTGGCCTACCCTCAATTGACTTCCTGTGCTGGAAAAATACAATTTAGACAGTGTACTGTAATGTAAGAATGGAAAACTACTGAGTGTCTGTATAATAACTTGTGTGACCAGGTCACGTCTCCTTTTGGATACGCAGAACCAGTCCCCAAGGCCTGCGTCTGCTTGTTTGCTGACCAGACAAAGGAGGAAGCTGCGGTTGGGTCTGGATGCAGACAGATAGCGAGACAGACTGTAGCAGTTCCTTTCTTATCAGGGTTACTGAGGTGTATAAATATACTGTACTGAGAGCAGATCATTGCTCATTGCTGTGGGGACCTTCGTTCTCTGTATGCTTGAGCCCATTTGCAAATGCTAAAATAAAAGCCAGAAAGACAAGTTTGTGTTTGCTCTCCTTTATTGCAGAATTTCCACAACACTCCCGCAAAAAGTGCGCAGAGGCTGACAACAAGAGGCTGACACTACAGCTGACGCTGTAAATGACTGTGCCAAAAAGTACCAGTTCACCAGAGGAGCTCAAGCCACTCCCAGCAATTAACAACTACTTGAACACCAACTGGCCTTCCCCAGCCAAGCACTTTGAAATTTAACTGGTTTCACCTAAACTAGTTTCAGCGAAACTACTCAGCACCAAACCAAACACTTTCAAATTAAACACCGATTTAACTAAAAGAGAAAGATAGCACAGTAACAAACAAATAGCCCACCAAGTGCTGCTAGATCCCAACAAAAAGTGCTCTGCTGAACCAAGCTGAGATAAAAACAGAAGATTCTACACAAAGTCAAAGTCAAGTCAAAACATGTTTGACCAATATACCAATGAACACTTTTACTGCCATTGCTGGATTTCCAAGTTAGAATCTGTCCATAGCACATTTAAACATATGAAGCTTATGACATAAGTCTCATGAAATTTAGTCTATAGTAACTTCTAAAAACATTCATGTACTAGCTTTAACTGAGACTCATTTGGACTCATTTGATTATAATAACTATTATGTATTAATGGATACAATTTATACAGATACAGTTTTTATAACGATAAGAATACAATCTCCGACTGGCCAACAGCCTGAATGAGTTCTATTGTAGATTCGACAGAGAAGGTGGCAGTCCTGACTCCAATCCACATAACCAACCCCCCACCCCCTGTCCCCAGCCCCCTAACAGGCTCTTCAAAAGACAGAACCCCCGCAAGGCAGCTGGACCTGACTGTGTCTCCCCCTCAACACTGAAACACTGTACAGACCAGCTGTCTCCAGTATTCACGGACATCTTCAACACCTCGCTGGAAGTATGCAGAGTTCCTGCATGCTTCAAAACATCAACCATTATCCCAGTCCCCCAAAAACCAAAGATCACAGGTCAACGACTGTGATCTTTGGTCTTTTGGTGATCTTTTTTGGACTACAGACCTGTCGCCCTGACCTCTGTGGTAATGAAGACCTTTGAGCGCCTTGTGCTGACCCACCTCAAGACCATGACAGACCCCACCCTAGACCCACTGCAGTTCGCCTATAGAGCAAACAGGTCTGTAGAGGACGCAGTCAACATGGCCCTGCACTACATCCTCAAACACCTGGACTGTCCTGGAACATACGCTAGGATCCTGTTTGTGGACTTTAGCTCCGCTTTCAACACCATCATACCAGCTCTTCTCCAGGACAAACTCTCCCATCTCAGCGTGCCCGACTCCACCTGCAGGTGGATCACTGACTTCCTGACAAATAGGAAGCAGCACATGAGGATGGGGAAGCACATCTCAGATGCCCAGATCAGCAGCACTGGTGCCCCACAAGGCTGCGTACTCTCTCCTCTACTCTTCTCCCTCTACACCAACAGCTGCACCTCTGCGCATGAATGTGTCAAACTCCTGAAATTTGCAGACGACACAACCCTCATTGGCTTAATCACCAATGGTGACGAGTCTGCATACAGATGGGAGGTTGATCAGTTGGCATCATGGTGCAGCCAAAACAACCTGAAGCTCAATGCTTTAAAGACAGTAGAGATAGTAGTGGATTTCAGGAAGAGCCCAACCCTATAAATACATAGTCGTATCTATTGTATTTGTATTCCCTGTATAGTAACACTATTTATTCATTTTTGGTACTTGGTCAAATGCAACTTGCTACTGAGCCCTTGTAAAAAGACCCTCGCTGACCCACTTAGTCACCACACTTATTGTATATACTGTATATATTTTTCAGGAATCTCTTCTTTCTTCTTTGTATCTGATATTTGATATTTAAATTATATTTGTAAGCTTGATTGGTGCTTGTTTGTCTGTATAAATGCTTGTATATTGCACTGCACCAACTTCACCAAGTCAAATTCCTAGTATGTGAAAATGTACCTGGCGAAAATAAACCTGATTCTGATTCTGATAAATATGTTGCGCTGTACATTCAGAGTCACATTCCTCTGCAGGGAACTGTGGTTTAATGATGTAGAGGTTATCTGTGTTCAAATTCACCTAGCACGTTGAACCTATACTGATTGGGTACTGTTACAGGCTGCCTAATTCAGATATTAAGTATTTGGATAGAATTTGTGAGGTTTTTGATAAAATGTCGACGACAGAAAAAAATACTTTAACATTGATTGTCTCTCGCAAACGTGCCCTTTCAGGAAAAAAACTCTACTCTGTGGCCAAAGCATTTAACCTAATAGTAGCCTAATATTAGACCATAAGCTTACTCCCCACCATTAGTAAAGTTATGGAAAGAATGGCTTCTGATCAGATTTATGATTACTTTGTGACCAACCAGTTGATCACGCTTATAGACCAGGTTACTCCACGACCACTACCTTAGTCCAGATGACCGATCACTGGCTTAGAGATCTCAATGAAAGGAAATTAGTAGGGCTGCATTCTTAGACTTTAGTGCAGCTTTCGATCTTATCGATCACAAACTGCCATATGCTAAATTAGAATGTTATGGTTTCTCAGCAGTTGCACTCTCTTGGTTTGGGAGCTACCTAGAGGTACTGTTCTATTCACACACTGCAATTGACTCAACTAACTCCTATGCACCATGACTTTTTCAAAGGGACTGTGGTTTTTAGCTGCGCTACTACTTCTGGTTATAAGTAGCTCTTCCATTCATAACCCACTCCATGATGAACTCAGTCAATTTATGAATTATCTGCATTTGTCATCTACCATGTCTCATGCTGAGTCGGTTGACAAGCCTATGAAGTATGGGCATGTGTATGAACGTACACAAGTAAAATCAAACAATTTTACAATGTTACAATGGATCTCTGCTTCTCTTGATCCTCCCATGTGTACTGCTTCTCTGATGTTTTGAGGAAGAAGTCTCTTGCTGGTTATTCTGTTGTGAGCTGAACCTATCCCAGCTCGTTAATTTAACAACTCGCCCTAATTCTAAATATCCAAGTAAATACATGCTCTTGGACTTAATTCTTACAAACAATCCTCATAAACTCTCTGAGTTTTTGCAAATGATCTTAGTGACCACTGTGTTGTTGCATGTGTCAGAGATGCCAGGCTCCCTAAAACAATCCCTTCATATATTATAAAAAGAAATTATAAAAGGTTTATAGAACTGGCGTTTCTGCACAATATTCATTGTGGTGACCTGGGAGGAATTAGTCGATGGAATTATTTTTATTCTGTTTTCTCATCTACCACAAATAAACACACACCGCTTAAAAAATATAGAATCAAGGGAAGAGATAACCCCTGGTTTTCCTCGGAGCTCTCTGATTTAATTCACAAATGTAATGTTACATGGGCTAAAGCCAGAGAATCAAATTCTCCTTCTCTCTGGTCCAGATTTCGATATTTCCGTAATAAATGCACTACTTCCATAAGGAATTCTAAATCAGAATTTTATCTTAACTCGATCCCTGATAATTTAAATAACCCCTCCAAATTTTGGAAGACCATTAAGTCGCTTAATCCTACTGCCTCTGCTTCTCTCCCACAACAAATCAATCATTATTCTCAGCCAATAATGGGTAAGCAATGCATTGTTGACGTTTTTAATGAACATTTAGTTTCTGCAGGGTTTTTGTTCGACCGTATATATCCTGGTTCGAAATCTAGTGTCTTGGTATACCCTCCTAATGGTGATGGAACTTCCGATTTTGGATTTGCTTTTGAGTGTATTTCTACAACTGAAGCCCTCAGGCCCAGACCGCCTTGACTCTTATTTATTGAGACTTTCAGCAGAACTGATAGCTGAGCCCTCTACAAATACCATCCCTAAAATCTGGAAGGAGGCCTATGTTTTGCCCTTTTTAAAGGGGGGGATCCCACTGACCTTGGCAACTACCGTCCTATTTCAAAGCTTTCGGTAGTTGCTAAGATCATGGAATCTCTGGTAAATGCCCAGTTAAAGGATTTTTTTTACAGAAAAGTGGTTTGCTGAGCTCTGTCCAGTCAGGTTTTAGATCAGGCCATAGCACTATAACTGCTGCCCAGGTGCTAAATGACATAGTACAAGCTCTTGATAACAAAAAACATTGTGCAGCAGTATTTATTAACTTATCCAAAGTGTTTGACACTGTCGACCACACAATTTTAATTAACAGGCTCCACAACATTGGATTGAGCTTCAAAGCAGTCAGCTGGTTTGAAAACTATCTATCAGTCAGGTCGCAGAGAGTTCTTGCCGATGGTCAGACATCATCCTCCAGGTTAATTGCCCGGGGCGTACCTCAAGGGTCTATTTTGGGTCCAGTCTCGTTCACTATTTACATAAACAGCATTGGCTCAGCTGTGAAAAACTCGAAAATCCATCTGTACGCAGATGACACAATTGTTTACTCTTGTGCCGCCTCTCTATCTAGAGCCGCCAGGACCTCCAAGAATCTTTTAATTCCATTCAGGCTGATTTTAACTATCTCAAATTGGTTCTAGATTCTGATAAAACCAAACTTATGTATTTTTCTAGATCACACTCCCAGCTTGTTCCCAACATCTCAATGGAATAAGCATATCTATTGCCAGGAAGTGTTCTCCTTTTGTTACTACAGCTGCTATGAAACTAGTTATTGCTTCATTAGTGTTATCCCACCTTGAATACTGCTCTGTTATTTGGTCTGCAGCCAAAAATAAGGACCTAAGAAAGCTTCACAGACCTGCTACATTAGCTCTGTGTTGTCCATATCACAGTAGTACTGATAGAATTTGCTGGTGTTATAATGTTATAACATTAGCTAGTAAAGGCTAATATTGCAATCCAATAATGTTGCACCTTAGTTACGTTTGTACATCCATACTGGTTAATTGCAGCTGGAAAGAACAGTCACAGGAGCTAGTAAGCAAGCAGCTGACAGCACGCAAAAAGAAAGGGGTGGTTACTGTATTCAATACATAATAAAGCAAGAGATTTTTATTTGCTTTTCGGGGTTTATTGCGTGTACTCGCACTGGAGTAATCGTGCCCCAGGAATACCTGAAATGGGGAAATATCATCCAATTACACGGCAAACCATTTCTCCATATAGGAATTCTGCTTCTTTTTCAAACCTTGATGTCTTTATTAAGTCCCAGAGGGTAACAAAACAACACAACTAAAGCCACAGGAAACTGAAATCTGTAATTTCTCTTCAAACGATATTAGAAAAGTCAGTGGCTGACTAAATGTCATCACTTTTACAGACTGGATCCCCCACAGTTTCATCTATATTGAATAGGTCCCAGTCAGGAAGGATGGAGGTATGGTGGCATAGTCAGCAGACAGCTGGAGGATAGATGACTGATGCAGGAGGAAACTGGGTGAGCCCACGCTTCAGTTTTTATACATGAGCGAATGAATGCAGGGTATTTGCAGGTTAGAAAATCAAAGACATTTTTTATGCTACCTGGTATTGAGGATTTAAGACCAATTTAACCACACTAAAGAAACAAAAATATGCCAAACACAATATTTGTTATCCATTTAAATTGCAGGCTATTAATTATGCAGCATTGACTGGAAATAACTATGTATTATTCAAGTAAAATAGACATAATAACTACTTATAGCGTTAGAATGACTGGTAATTACTGAGTAATATAATAATATGCCTCTTCCCCAAGACCACTGTTGGATCTCTGTTTTTTCTCTCCTCTGACTCACCTAGCTGGAGCCCCGCTACTGCTCTGGAGCCCAGCCATGCTTCCTGGTGGTGAACACCGGACTTGTGCTCACCTACCTTCTCCCTGGTGGACTAGACGTCTCGGCCCTGGCTTCCCCATGTTGGCTCCACGGACCAACCTCGCCTCCAACTACTATCTCTCTTCTCTCTCCTGCCCGTCCAACCTCACAATAAACACCCCCTGCAGGGGTAAAGAACTGTACTCCCCATGTGTTGTGTGCTCTGTTCTGCCAAATGGCAGAGTGTTGGAGAACATGGGCATCAAACAGAGCCTAAATCCTTGGCCACCACAGAACCACTTACCTCCGTTTTGTTTTCTCTGCCTGTTTTATCTACTGCACAGCCAGCCATGAACAAAGGAATTAAGACCCTGGTGGAGACAACGCTGAACAGCAGAGAATCACCCTGGAACTGACTATGAATCTTGGGTGTGTCACCAAGGAGCTTATCCAGAGCCGCTGGGAGACAGCCCAGCGAATGCCATTGCTGGAGCCATGAAAGGAAGTGCACCAACCCTTGACGAAGTTGGACCAGAATGATGTGGAAGCGTACATACATACTTTTAGGTAATTGCTTTGAGAGAAGGCTAGGACACTGCTGACTGGACAGATATTCTGGTTCTTAACAGGTGAAGCCCAGCGAGCCTAGTACTCCCTCTAGGCGGATGCAGCTCACGACTATGAGACCCTGAAGACGGAAATTCTGGGTCGCCTCAGGCTATCTCCCGTAGCTGCTGCCCAGCAGTTTGGGGTTGGGGGGGCAGGAGTTAGCAGGACAGGAGTCAGCACCACGTCTCCGGGGAAGAGCAGGAGATCATTACGCACGGCTGGCGCACATCACAGCTAATTAGCGGCCCTTTAAAGGAGAGGCAGCCAACCTGGCAGGCAGACTGGTCTTGAGTGTCTTACAGACAATATCACAGCTAACCTTTGTACTTTCTTTGTTTGACCAGACTGAGAACTCTAATTCGGCTGCCTCTTCCCCAAGACCACCACTGGATCTTTGTTTCTTCTCTCCTCCTTGCCTCCCTGGAGCACCACGGCCGCTCTCGAACCCAGCCGTGCTTCTTGGAGGCGAATACCAAACTCTCACCTGTCCGTCCAACCTCACAATAAACACCCCCTGCAGGGGTAAAGAACTGCATTCCTCGTGTGTTGTGTGCTCTGTTCTGCCCCATGGTGCTAACCAGCACCTCAACAAAAAATAAATAAATCTGACCTGTAATTGTATTAGATAAGTGGAACTATCACACACTTTTGAAAACTTAAAGAGGTGCTAGAGGTGAAGGATTAACTACTTCAAAAAGGAAGAAAGCTTCCAGCCTCTATCTAGCCTACTGCTGCTAGTTAGTATGGAGTACTTTTGTATACATATGTGAATATTGTACATTGTCACTATTAGCATGTCTTTTCTAAAATATGTAGTGTATTATTGTATGTATCCTACATTGTAAACAAAGGAAAACCTAATGAAAAAACAGATTGTTTCTGCACAGGTGCAGTCAATGTCTCTCCCCTCTGTGGAAGATAGATCGATGGAGATAGTGTGTGGAAGCTTTCTTCCTTTTTGAACTAATTTATTCTTTGCCTCCAGCACCTTTCTGAGTTTTCAAAAGTATGCGGTAGCTTGTCTTATCTAATACAATTACTAGTAAACGCACCTTTTTATTACTTGTATATTACTAGCACTTTAGTGCTATTTACCTATTATTGCATCTATTTTACTGGATATTGGATATTATAGCGATAGATAAATATTATAGAGTTATTTCCAGTCATTACTGTGTAATTAATGGCCTGTAATTTAAAGGGTTTACAAATATTTTTGACTGAACATGGCTAATGAAAGTTGTGAAACTATAATGTAGTATGCATTATACTGCATTATAATGCAGTATGAGAAAAAGGACACCAGGAAATTACCTGTTTCCGTGAAGTCGTACATCCTTGTCATATTGTATTAACTCTGTCCTGAATTAATATGAGTGGACATGCATGTGAGTCAAATTTAATGTGACCAACTGGAAGTACAAGTAATGTAATACAACATAAGAAAATAAAACTAATACAAAGAGTAAAAAAGAGACAGAGAAGCACAATTTTGTGCGTGTGCGCACTGCAGTTTTTGTATACCAGTGAGTGAATGAGTGTGAGAGAGAGAAAGCAAATGTGTGTGCATATGTGTGCGTGTTTATGTCCGTTGACATGGACCAGTGGAGAGTGATTGATCATTAAGTTAGAATAGCGGTCTATGGTATTGAGTAGCAGAGCTTTCCATCATCAAGCCTGACAGCTGCTGATGAGGCAGACAGATGACTGATCAATTTGATCACTTTGTCAATTCACAAAATCTAATGTAGCCTTTCATTCGAAGTCAGAAATTCCCTGGCAGGGCGGAATTACGTCCTTGGTGGGTTCCAGCGGGCCAGCTTTGAAAAAAAAAACAGGGGCGAAACATGGACACTAGTGATGTGCACTAGTCCATTTTCTCATGGTCGACTATTCAGCGCGTAGTCTAAACTGATATGCACACATTCAGTGCATGCCAAAATTTACAAAGGCTAAAGCAGATCACTTTCTGCTCTCTACGGTAGGCCTACTGATCGGTTGCATAACTTTATCAATCATGTTGCCATGCTAGTTTGGTTAGCTTTATCTTCCTAGGTGGTAAAAATAGTTGGATGAAGCCATGCTACCTTTCAGTAAACCAGCTTGTCCTTTACTTTCTTCAGGTTTGCCCACGCTGGGCTTTAGTGTGGCAATAGGCATAGGGACAAAATAACACCAGAGAGAAGTGGAGGGTTTTTTAAAAGATACCAGAAGCCCTCTAATGGCTGGTCTAATTCAACCATTTGAGTTCCACATAGTTCACACTGTTTTAATTACTTTAATGGCATATCTCAAGATAATAAAAAACAAAAAACAAAAAATATTATAATGGCTAAATTGCAAAAGTTGTCGATCCCCCGCAAACGATTATTTGAATATTTGGTTTTTAATGACGCATCCCTAATGCACGGCCACAAGAAGCTATGATATCTTTCCCCAGCGTAAAATACTGTTCCCCATTGCAACAGCTAATGTTATGTTGTCTAGCTAAGTAGCACAGAATGTTAGTAACTGCATGTACAACTTTACATTTTAAATTTCTATGTTTAACCATTACTACACAGGTGTTTTCATACAATTAAAGCTCCACTAGGCAACTTCACACCTCGCTGCCAAATGGCAGCGAGGTGACTATTTAAAAAGAGACACTTTAAAACAGCTTAGGGAAGAAGAAAATAAATATATAAAATATCAAGTGTTTATCTAAGTGTCTAAGTGTTAATCTTAAATTATCTAACATAGGCCTACAGCAGGCTCATGTTTACCCACAGTTTTGGATTTCTTATGATTCGTCACTTCCTGTGTGGAGAAGATTTCCCACCAGATATAGTTTTACATAAGAAAGAAATCCTACTGCAGCTTTAAGGTCACACAATGCTGAAATCATTTTTTTTTCTTTTTCATTTTATTTTCAGGTTTATAAACAGGTTAAAAATAATACAGTGTGGTGTTTATAGTGTATGCTGCCATGTTGACGCAACGTTAGGTAACTGCATCTTAGAAAATCAGAGAAATCTTGCCTGAGTTTCCTACTTGGAAAGTTGAAGGGCTGTTCCATTGCAATTTTCATGGTAGGAAGTTGGAATTGTACACTTTCTGACATCTCTGGAATTAACAGTGGCAGGCCTCCACTGCCGGAAATGTAGAAAACTGAAGATACTGTAAAGACATCAGTCTGTATGTTGTAGTATAAGCGGTCAGATAAGAAACATTTTTAAATTAGAGCTGGTTTGGAAATTGCATTCTCCCCTCCCTAAACAGCTACTCTTGAGGTGCCCTTGAGCAAGTCATTTAACCAGCTCCAGCTGCTCCAGCACAGTTGCTCAGTGTCCGAAACAGAAGATTGTGGTGGTACTTGGCAGCTCCCAGTGACAGAAGACAGACAGAAGACTGTATAACGATAATGATATCTATCGCGATAGAACTTATATTCAATATAAATATAATACATGCTCGAAATCACTGCTTGGTTGGTTAAGTAAGCAACTCCACACAGCGGAGAGAAAGCCTCGGAACAAAGTTAGGTTACACCAAAGACCTGTGAAAGAAGCGCTGGCGCTGTTTCTTCATTATTTCCTATGGAAAAGCTGCGCTTTCAGCGCTTATGACCCAAAACAGGTACCTCACCTCTTTTCAGCGCCGTGAGCACTCAAGTTGAAACTATTTAAACTTTGTCTGAAGCGCACTGCTCATCACTGTCACTTCAGAGTTCTGCCAACCAATGAGGATGAAGCAGGGGCGGGATCAAGAGCTGGCATCCTGCCATTTTGTAGCTAACATTAGCTAGGCTAACGTTTACCATAGCAACAACACCCAGAGACGTCTTCTCAGCTCCCCGCTCCAGCGCTCACCTGACGCTGCCAAAACGCTCAGCACCAGTCCTGCCTCGCATTGCAGTTTTAGGTTGCTGTACAAATCCTACACGTGCTTTCTGTTTTGGTTGCTATAGTTGAGAAGAGTTGTGGA
The DNA here is from genome assembly GCF_048128805.1 of Centroberyx gerrardi. NCBI lineage: Eukaryota > Metazoa > Chordata > Actinopteri > Beryciformes > Berycidae > Centroberyx > Centroberyx gerrardi. The sequence continues at coordinate 24,780,231 of NC_136018.1, read as the reverse complement.
AGGAAGGCAAAGAATGTTTTCACTCACACACATTTGTGTGTGTTTGTTCGTCTGTTAGCAGGATATCTCAAAATGTTGGGCACAGATTTGCACAAAACTTGGTATGGTAAGGTTGGTAATGGGCCAAGGAAGGTGTTGGGCGTGGCATATCACCAAAAGCTGCATAACTGCCTTGCGGGGTGTTGTCAGACATGGCGGAGGTCTGTGCTCAATTGAGCACATTTTCTAGTTGGTACTGTGTTGGGATAGTTTCTAAGTGTTTGAGAGTTGGACTTCAGACATGTTTGATTGATAATGGCAGGTGGGCTACTGCAGCTGGTCCTTGTGCTCAACCAGCTTTTACAAATTCTTATTACAAAATACAGGTGAGGAAACACTTTTTCCACACAAAAAAGCAGAATAATGTGAATGCACACTAAGGATTCAGCAGCACTGAATGAGGCAGGACAGAAAGATCTGTCCTGCCTCATTGGAAACATGTCTGGAATAATTTCCAGACATGCTCAAACAGACATGCTCCTACACATGTATGCACACACATCAGAATAATGTTGAGACATGGTCTCTCTCTCTCACTCATGCACACGCATACACACACACACAAACAGAGTGGAGGGGATCAGTTCCAGAGTATGCCCCAGAGCAGCAGTTTTAAAACATTCACAAAGAGAGGATTTACAGCATCTCCTCCTGCCTGGAATAGCAAGAGAAAAAACATGACTACTATCAGAGTACAACCCCCTAACAGTTTCCTCTCCACTGGAAACAAGACTGCTAATACTGACACTCCCGCACTCTCAATTACAGACAAATCAAATGTCATACATGTCCATATCAGACATAAATATATACACACCAGACCACATGCAGCTGTTTGATCAGCTTAGCATGCTGATCCTGGATTTAGGTTCCCCTTTGTTAAACAACATTTTTAAAGTGGAAATGTCCACCAGCTTCCTACATGTTTTCAGTTTTCAAATACCATATTTTTCCTTGCAGAATTTTTACACATTGCCGGTTAATCACTCATTCTTTTACACCTTTGACTATTTGTTAATAATACAACTAATACTTAATTAGCTACACAGACTCGCTCCTGGAAATTCTTATTATCATTACCCATACTTTTTCATACTTTGTCTGAATGAGCTTTATAGCATGCATAAATTGGAAAGCATATTGTTTCTATACGAGATCTTATCTTTGCATGGATTTTAGTAAATCAATGGCTGTTACGCTTTGGGTCAATTACTAATGCAACACATAAACAGCTCACAGCAGTGAAGCTTGGCAACATCTCAGGTTTATATGTGAAGTTTGTTAATTGGGCTGAGACATATGAGTTTTTCCGGAGGAAGAATAGAAGGTTCAGGTTCCTGGTGACAATTGTCATGACATCTTCTTACAAAGATATAGTTTCAGCTCAAAGCTCTTCTACCGTCAGCTCTCAGAAAGGCCGACACTTCTTTTCACTGGTTGACCAGGACATCGGATGATCAATGTTTAATTCAAATTCTCCCTTGGATTTAACCACAGGCTATTTCTTCACAAAGAAAAGCAGGAAATACCTCTGGTTTTAAGCCAGGACATGTTGCAACTAGAAACTGAAATACTGCTTCTTTTTTCTTGATCTTATCATTCTCATATCTCCCCTTTGACTGTAGAATAAATCCTTATGTAATCCTATTAATTGCTAGGATTCACAGTTTAATAGAAAACATTGAGCAGTGGCTCAATGAAACATGGCTTCAAAAATACAGGAGACTAATATTAGAATACAGCAGACCAACTCAGCCCCCTGAAACAACATAGTATCTATGACAATTAGATACAACCAGGGGTAGAACTTAAATGGCAAATAAGGCAGAAAAATGTTGCTGCACTGCTCTCTATGGGTTGAAACTTTCAAGCATGTTGCACTTCTGGCCACACCCCAATTGGTGATGTCAAAGCTGGTGTTTTGCATCAGCTGTCAAAGGCAAAATACCTGCTTTGACATCACTGGACATTTTAGGACGTTTGACGTTTAGGACAATAAAGTGCCAATGGGGTGTCTCCCAAATGACAAATGAACTTTCATTGCTTATAGACACAATGAACAAAGACAAAATAATATAATATTCAGAATGTTATTATTAATACTTAAAAGCATTGTAATAATTGTTTTTAAATGGTTCTACAATGTTTTCTTTTTAGAAATTAATAAAACATAACACTTTCAGACATATTGCAAAAATTATTATCACAGCAGAAGGATTGTGTGGGCATTAGGGCGGCTGTCTGCCTCACGAGTTCTCGCATGGGCCTGGGCCGCCGCACTGAATGCACTGCATGACGGACAGAAGTCACACAACGTCACTTTCATTGATTGAAAATGAAATGTAGGTCAAGCTGAAACGAGCGAATAATTCAACAACAACCGTGTGGTAATGATGGCAGAGAGTTCACAACCCATCTCGGCCGCAGAGAGAGTAATTTGCACTCCGAGCAATCTAAAAAGGCCTGTTTGGAAATTTGGCTTTTTGGTCAGCAGACGGCAAAATTGTGGAACCTCGAGATAAAGTTGTATGCAAGCCATGTAAGCTACAGTTAGCCTACCATGCCACCACTAGCAACCTGTATAAAAATTAGGCTATCGAATAACATATCAATTACGAATCATTAATTTGATTTGATCTCGCTCTGAGAGACAGCGCATTCTCAGTTCTCACTCTAGCACCAACCACGGCGCAGAGAGAGAGAGAGAGAGAGAGGTCTACGGTCTTTAAATGAAGTTTTACGGCACAGGACATTATTTTATTTGTTTATTTTGTAATGTGTGGGTATGTAGATCTTTTAAAAGAAATAAATATACCTATACAAGTAGTTATGTCTCTCGTTGTATTGGTTTGCCCTCTTATGGACATAATGCGCGAATAGATATTTGAATGGTTCGAACCTATGTGTTTTTTTAGAAGGAATAATCGAACGTCATTTTTGGCCAATTTTGACAGCCCTAGTGGGCATGGGTGTGGATGAGGGTATGACTGCCAGCAACTGTCCATTATTTACTGCTCTTGTAACCGCCATTGTCAAATACAGTTAGCTAGGTAAGTCACTGTATGGCATCTACAAATGATAGTAAAAATCGATATGTATGAGCCACAACGATCTGTATGTATGAGCCAAAACAAGCCACGGGATCTGATGTGGATGAGGGGTTTTCTGTAGAGTTCTACGGGGGAGTGTCTACAGAAGAAGAACAGGACAAAAAAAGTCGCACACAAGTTGTGAAGTTATTAGGCACGGGCCCGAGCACCGACCGGTGCGAAGCCCTATTGTAATGCAAGGAATTATTATTATTTTCCTTTTTCTTGGGCCGAATGAATCGCATTTTTAAGGGGCTAAAGGTGCTCGGATAGTTGTGAAACTTTGCACATGCCTCAGAAGTGGTGAAAATTTGATATTTTATGGCTCTTACGCATGGGTGTGGCAAAATGGCTCAATAGCACCCCCTACAAAATTTCAAAAAAATACCCCTCGTGCTACGTTTCACCTACATGTACGAAATCTTGTAGGCACATGTTTCATGTCCAGACTTAAAAAAAACATCAATAGGTGCCATGACCTAAACCCAACAGGAAGTCAGCCATTTTGTATTTATTGTGGCATTTTTGTGCATGTTTGGCCATTTACAGGGGTCATACTTTAACTAACTCCTCCTAGGAGGTTAATCGGATCCACCTCAAACTTGCTCAGCGTATATAACAGACCTTGACGATTAAAAGTTGGTAAAAGCTTGACTTTTCGTCCAACGGCGTGGGCGTGGCAAGGCGTTGAATTTCCATGTTTCGCCACGAAACAGGAAGTGCTTTGTAACTCTTTGTACATGGTCACATCTGCCCCAAACTTCACATGTTTGATAAGTGTCCCGGCCTGAGCACATCCACAGGCCAATATTCAGTTATGGTCATAGCGCCACCGACTGCCAACACAGGAAGTGGTTTGCAACTCCACTGAACGTGGTCAAATCTGCCCCAAACTTCACACGTTTGATGAGAGTCCCGGCCTGAAGACATCTACATGCCAATATTCAGTTAGAGTCATGGGCGAGGTGTCGAATTTCCATGTTTCGCCACGAAACAGGAAGTGCTTTGTAACTCCACTGTACATGGTCAAATCTGCCCCAAACTTCACACGTTTGATAAGTGTCATGGCCTCAAGACATCGACATACAATATTCAGTTATAGTCATAGCGCCACCTACTGGAAACAGGAAATGACATGTTTTATACTTTGATGTACTCCTCCTAGCGGGTTGACCAGATCCACCTCAAATGTGGTCAGAAAAGCCTTAAGACCTTGATGATGCTTCATTGTGAAGATTGGGAGTTGTCATCGAACGGCCTTGCCCTGGCAGGGCGGCGAATTTCGATGTTTCGCCATGAAACAGGAAGTTGTGTTAACTTGAGTGTACATTGTCCAATCTGCCCCAAACTTCACACGTTTGATGAGAGTCCCGGCCTGAACACATCTACATGCCAATATTCAGTTATAGTCATAGCGCCACCTACTGGCAACACAGGAAGTGGTTTGTAACTCGACTGTACGTGGTCAAATCTGCCCCAAACTTCACGTTTGATGAGAGTCCCGGCCTGAAGACATCTACAGGCCAATTCTGAATCATAGTCATAGCGCCACCTACTGGCAACACAGGAATTGGCTTGTAACTCGACTGTACATGGTCAAATCTGCCCCAAACTTCACATGTTTGATGATAGTCCCGGCCTGAAGACATCTACAAGCCAATTTTGAATCATAGTCACAGTGCCACCTACTGGCAAAAGGAAATGACATGTTTTATAATCAAAATTCAGAGCCGCGTCGACCGGTCGGTGTCCAGTAACGACGCCACGGCTGCGGCACACCCCGACGTGCGCAAAGTGCGAGGGCCCGATCATCGCTGCTTGCAGCTTTAATTGCATTTATACTTCCACCCACAACTACTCTGCAAAAAAAATGGAGCAATCCAACTTATTTTGCCTGAATTATCCAAAAATGTATTCTTTTGTGTTGAAAGTAAATTTTTGAAACTGGAACTGTTTTCTACTTGTGTTTATTTATTGGAGATTACAAACTTATAGCATTTTATAAATTTATCTAGGGACTAAAAGTTAGCATTGGTTCCATGTATCATGGTACCTAATCTTGGGTGCTACACAGGAGAGGGAGAGAAGAACTACTTTGCTACTACTACGTGGTCACCTTAAAACTAAGACTGCTGCACATGATTGGTTAGTGGTAATTACTGATGAAAAATATCCTAAACTGCAACAGATTATTTTCATAGCTGCAAAATAGTGTTCAAGGATATGTAATTTACCACAGTGATGATGTTGCACTCATGAACCTCAGAACTGGACTCAGAGTGGCATATTTTGTGAATGGTGTTTATTCTGAAAATAACAATTAAATGGTGAAGTGAGTCGGCTGGCTGCTGATAACTGCCAACTGACAAACAAAAACTGTACAAATCATTGTGATTACTAATACAGAAATAATCAAAATATCAACAACAATATAAAATTATAATTACATTAGATTCATAAAACATCCCTGAATTACACTAACCTATTCATTCTCTGTATAAAATATCAAAAAATGATCATTCTCTAATGTAATAATGTTTCTACAAATAAATAACAATAATACTCTACACTTGCATTCATAAAAACTGATTCACTACGTACTTACAACGGATGTCCGCCCTGCGCCCTGTTACCATGGCGACGGTTTAAACACTAGTACAGCTGATCAGATGTTAGCATCAGCGATTGCCAAAACGAACCCATACTCTGGCTTCCCTTCAAGTTAAAATCAACCGATAAAACGGTACACACAAACCCAAACAAGTAACACATGCCGGTGAGTCAACCCAACCCTACATTTAACTCCAAATATTATTTTAAGTGGCAACACGACCGGAAAATAGCGATCGTTTGCTAGCCGCGGCAGCGACCAACGGCTATTGGGTATCTTATCACAAAACACTAAATTTCCAAATAAGAGCATAATTAATAGTTTGGCTAGCTTACATACATTACTATTGTTGTATCAAGGTACTTGGTGACATTTTACTGACCTGAAAATAACAATTAAATGATGAAGTGAGTTGGCTGGTAGCTGGTAATATAGCTAGTTCTCTCTCTGCTGATAACTGCCAACTGACAAACCAGCGCGAGCTCACCTCACCATGTCTGCATTCTAAATTCTGACTGCCTTGGCTAGCCATATAAATCCCAAATACAATTAAAAAGGAACATGGGGCGGGGGTGTATGTTTAGGAATGAAATAGTGCAGCACTATTGCATACATACACTTTCAATGTGCCACAATGACAGCTGAGCTGTTATTATGTTGTGAAACCAAGTGACATTTACACATCTGTTGTTTTAATAATTTTGGCATATTTAAAACTGACTACAATTTAAATCAATATAGATTTACATCTGAAAGGGCGTGTGTCACAATGAGCCTGTAAATAAAAAAAAACAAAAATATTTATTTTTCCTAATTTTATTAGGAAAAATAAATATTAATTAGATTGGAAATTTTTATTGATATAAAGAAATGATTGTTGCTGATGTTAGAGCACGTGTCAGTTGTTTATGTATGGCTAATCTGCCTCTATTGATCTTTGAGTAATTAGGAACAAATCAAAAGGTGCTTTTTTGTCCCAGCTCCTCCGTTTGATGCAAGTTACCTGGTTTGCTAACCCTGCAAATGAGTGGGCAATGCTTGCCCAAAAACTAAAGGCCTAGTTATACTTCTGTGTCAAATTGCTGGCGTTGCTACACTGTAGGTGTCTATGGTGGTGTGAGCATTTATGGTTCTGACCCCCGAAACGCTAGATGGAAGTGTTGTGCTGTTAGCATGGAAGTAATAACAGAAAAAGTAGTAGTAGTGTTTACATTCTCTGAAACTCCTGTTCTGGGATTTTTCTCACCACGAATTCAGTGACATCTGGTAGTCTTTATAATTCAGAGATGAAGTTTCCTACAAATTCACATATTTGCAGTCCTCCTCAGCTAGTCTGTTCGATCTGCTCCATGTTGACTTCACGATCAGCGTACATCAACCAGATACAGGTAGGAGGAAATCCAAAGCAGATCTACGGCATAGCTTCAGTGGTACTTTGACAGCATAAATTACCCTTAACTACTCAAACAAGTTACCTTTCGAAGTCAACTGCCAAGCTAATTATAGCAATTAACCACATCAAATGCTGCGAGGCAGGGAACCAGCTAACCAGCTAGACTGGCTAGTTGGTTATGCACTAGTTATTAATATCTTACTTATGAGATTAATTTAAAATCCATGCATAGCAGTGGCAGTGACAACTGCTGATTCGTGGATCTCACAATGAAAGGTGTGTTTAAATCCATTTTGCCTTACCTCTCAGGCTTATTCACTCCATTCCAATTCCAAACAGCACAGAAAACAACTCCGGCGGGTTGTAATCCTGTCAGTGAGGGTAATCCATTACAGTGAACAAGAAGCCAATATAGCGGGGTTCTGTCTCTTTGCATCCATCAATACTGCAGTAACGCTGACCCTGCCACAGTAGAGTGACATGTCAATCAAAGTTTTTGATTAATGCGTTGCAATAATAATTATAAATACTAATTAATGCGCTAATGCACTGTGATAGACTGTATGCAAATGAGCCTCCTCGCTAACATAGAGGAGCCTATTTTCCAGAAGTTGCTGAAAGACAACAAAGTGGGTGGCGCACTTCAATAGACAAAAAAAAAGACCAGGATGTTTTATTTTCAGACACTAAAGCAGGCAGCTAGCAGCTGGATAGGCAGAATAAGCGAGGACAGAGCGAGAGAAGCACACAGATACACTGCTGCCTATAGTGTTTCTATAATCATTCAGTCAATTGCTGCGGTGGTGGGCGGCGTGTTTGGACGTTTCTATTTCGGAGAGCCACATTTTTGAACTGCATCGTCCTACCCAAACAGAAGCCCCCTCTAAACCTCAGAACACTTCTGAAACCCTCTCAGAACTAAGCATAAACCAAGCTTTACTCTATTACTACTACATTCCCACACCTTGCTGTACTTTTGCCTTTGTTTTGAAGGTTTGCATGAGGGCTCGTCATCCTCAATTCAGCATTCAACAGTATCGATATTGTTGAGAGATTGGATAATAAAAGAACATCAGCACATATGAATTTTATTCAGTAATAATAGATTGATAATAACATTCAGTAATTTTGGGCATATTCAATGTATTGAGATATTCTAAATTTACCACAATTCTCAATTATCTTCAGTAGCGAGTGGTTTAATTCAACCATTCATCTGTGATTGGAGGGGCTTGATAATCCCAATGACATAGCTGCTGTCACCAACCTTAAATCTTTAACATGCAATCCAGTTGTTACCTGGTTTATCAGCACTAAGACTAGTCACATCAGACACTAGTTGGTAAATGTGATGAATATCCAGAATCACCACTAGAAGACATTACCCTGAGTAAAGGAACAATGGGATGGATAGAACCAGCGTGACAGTGCGTGTGACACACACACACAGAGTTTCAGAGACACTGGAGTTTGTGTCAGAGAGGCAGGCTGTTGGTCAGATGAAGGGATTCTCCATGGAGTCCAAAACAAAATGAGAATTTCAGTAATATTTAATTTTTCTATTCACCAGAAGTTAGAGCTACGTCAGAAAGAGAATGACATTTAAACATTTAAAACTACATTATGTAAGATTTTTATGTAAAACTGTCTTATCAGCCTAAATGACAAAGTGGGGCTGCAAAAGAGAAGAGAGTCCCATCCCCACTAATTTAGACACCGTAGATTCACCCAAATTAAATTCTGGCATGAATCGTAGAGTGAAATCCAAGTGTCAGCAGTGAGCGAGTGCTTCATCCAGAGAAATCTTTTGCCTCTCTCGTCCCCATCGTATCAAGTTTCACAGACTGGCCAGGGCTTTATGCAGTTTACTGACTGTGGGGTTGATCAGTCTAGTGTAGGAAAAACTATCTATCTTTACTCTGAGCAGGAAAATGCAGATACTAAATGAAAAGGATTAAGAGAAGACTGTGTGTGTGTGCGCGCGTTTGTGAGTTGGTACTTACTACTTGTATGTCTCTGAGCGGACGTACTCAAAGACGTGGGAGACACCCAGCTGAAACTGGTCGGCAATAGGAGTCACCCAGGGATTATTCTCTGCTTTAAAGACCTGCTTAGGACCAGTCAAATCCAGGTTACCTAGGGAAATATAGACACAGACATTGAGAGATTAATTGATTTGAATTTAATTGTCACTGAATGTTTATCTATTATAATATTGTGCAACATTGATATTTATTGATTTTTGCTTAATTACTACTGGTCACCTGTTTATGTTTATCATATTACCTGAATGGATACATCACATAGACATAGAAAGAGAGGAAGTCGTGAGGAGAGAGAGAAAAGAGATAGTGGGATAGATGCTAAACTGTTATGTTGTCACACACATACCATTTCAATTCTACATTCATGAATCTGTAGCTTTGTATCCTCTTGTTGTTACAATGTGACTTTTGTCATCAGTTCACACAGGGAGACATACCCCATTTACACTGAGATCGGATAGCCATCCGATCAGCTCAAGACGCAAAAAAGCCAAAAAAGTGTAAATGCAACCAAGACACATTGGAGAAAACCACCTTCGGAGGTGGTTTGAGACGCATTGTATCCTTAAGTTTGCCAAGTGTAAACGCATCGGTCAAGACGCATACGCCAACTGTCAACTCCTCCCAAACGGAAAAACGTCTCTCAACAACACCCTTAATGAATACTGATGCTTGTAAATGTGCTTGCCATTCCATTCTCTGTGTGAGAAAATGGCAAAGACGGAAAAGAGAAATTTCCCCGGTGGCTTCAGTTCGGGCATCACCAACAAAATAAAGTTTGAGTGGCAGCAAGTCACAGCAGCAATTAATGCCGCCAGCTCCAAGAGCCGGACCCTTTATAAAACTAATACTAAAAATATATATGAAGATATAAAGGTTGACGCCAAGAAGCTCATTGCGGTGGTGGGGAGCTGGCTGTAGAGGACGGCTGTGCCCCACCGGCATCTCCAATGCGCCCCGGCCATGCGCCACAAAACGATAACGCATCATTAATTTATAACCTTATGACATTAAATCCAATTGCTTAACACCTTGAATTTGTCGCAATTATTTGGAACAAATTTGGGCTCTGCTAAAAGACTGTAATGCACTTTCTTCAGACTAATTTACACCATATGAGCCTATAATGAAACGTAGATGCTTTTTGGACAAATGATAGGCAACAAAGACACTATATAGTTGTAGACGTTCTTCTGACACGGAATATTATTATTAGAGGGATTTCTAATTTGCTGTAGAGTAGGCCTGGAAATGAACTGCGTAGTAAAGGCTGTTTTTACTTTATTTCACTACTTTGCCATCAAAGTCGCCGTTCCCCACTGTCTCCAAAATATGCGCACTCATGGGTCAGTTTCTGTAGCGGTACGCACATTCTCATTATAAGTGTTGTTTTTTTTTTATAATCTGTGTGAAGTAGCGCCTGCCGTCTAACTTGAAGAATATGCAGAAATGCATACAAAAGCTGTGGCGCCTGCCATCTCCACATTTGCATACATGCATTGATGTGGCAAAGCATCATGAGTTCCTCATGAATGGCCATTAAGTAGTTTGATAGCACTGGGGATAATGAATGTTCGGTTGCTTTTCATTCAAGGTAGTCTATAGTGGATAGCAGAGGAAGAATAGGGAACTCTCCATACAAAGGGTGATTGAGCAAATAGCAAGTAGGCCTACTGTTACAACATATCTATCACGTTTTGTCTGAAGTGCCCTTCAGACGCGAGTGCTTGTGAGTAGTGGGTTGGAGGAGTAAGAGAGGAGACGAGAGGCTAGTGCATGTGTAATATCACTAAGGCTGCTGCAATAACTGAATAATCGAGTGATTGCAATTGCATGAGCTAAGAGCAATTCTTTTGTATAACCGTGAACATTGTTTTGTTTTCACCTTAAGGATTTTCCTCTTCCATATTAACCTAAAAAAAAAAAAAACACACATATATACTGTATATATACACTCACCGGCCACTTTATTAGGTGGATGCTCGTTAACAGCCTGCTCCTCCAAACAGCCAATCATGTGGCTGCAGCTCAATATATAAAGCATGCGCACATGGTGAAGTGGTTTCGTTTTTTTTATGTTATGTTTCATTGTTCTCTGTTTTCTAACATTTTAACATGAAATAGCCAAGAATACTAAAGGCTTTTTAACTTTACACGGAAGAGAGGGGCTTGGATTTTTTCTTCTTTTTTCCTCTACATATGGTTTAGTTTTTTTGTTTCGACCAAACATTAGAACGGGCGAGATGCTTGATCTAAGAGACTCTGAGCGGTCTGACTGTTGGTTCAGCAGCTCAGAAACAGCTGACCTCCAGGGATTTTCACACTACAATCTGTAGAGTTTACAGAGAAAACAGCTTGTTAATGAGAGGTCAGAGGTCAGAGGAGAACAGGCAGACTGGGTCAAGCTAACAGAAAGGCCACAAACGCTCCAATAACAGCTCAGTACAACAGTGTGGAGTGCAGAAGAGCCTCTCACAACAAAATGAGCTACACAACAGATGACCAGGCATACCTAATAAAGTGGCCGGAGAGTGTGTAAATATATATATATATATATATATATATATATATATATATATATATATATATATATATATACACACATACATGCATACATTGCAGCTTAGGTGTAATGCAGGTATCCTTTATACAATGAGATAACGCTGTGTTAATGTTAAGAGTATGCTATACTTTAATGAAATTATGCCAACGCTATACCTACACTACATGTGTCTCCACTCTAAGTCTATGTGAATTTTTAGTGTAATCTTAGAGATTTGGTCAGATCTTACAGGTCTTGATCTGACATTAGATAGGAATTCCGGGTACTGGTTCTCTAGAAGATTGACTGGGCTCCCTCGTCATTGAGTGTGTGTGTATGTGTGTGCGTGTGTGCGTGTGTGCGTGTGTGAGTGTGTGTGTGTGTGTGTGTGTGTGAGTGTGTGGTTGTTTGGTTGTTTGTGTGCTCAGTACCAAGCTCAGGGGGCAGGACAGTCAGTCTGTTGCCCTGGATGTGAAGCTCCTTCAGCTGAGCCAAGTCCCCGATCTCCTTCGGCAACGAGATCAAATCATTATCCCTCAGACTCAACTAGACAGGCAGACAAACAGACAGAAGAAACATGTAAAAAAAATGTTCAAAGATTAAAAAAAATAATAATCACAAGCATTATGCTAACAATTCACAATTAATTACAATAACTACAACAATAATTTAGGTGACTTAAGGGAATAGTTCACCCACAAATGAAAATTTAGTCATTATCTACTCACCCCCATGCCAGCTGAAACTCGGGTGAAGTTTGTTAGTTCATACAGCTCCACAGTGGAACGGCGTAGAAGCCTTCTCCAAAACAATTGAAGTTGCTGGGGACCTGACTTGACTTCACGGTTAAAAAAAATAATGGAAAATAACCATAACATGGCTCCATGCAGCTCGTCCAGCATAATGCAAGTCTCCGGAAGCCAACCGATCCCAAAGTGACTTGAAAAGACATTTACACCATTATTTAGCTGAAATTGCCACTCTAGCTGTTGAAAAGTTCACGTTTGCGCGCACCCGAGATACGAGAACAAGGAGAACTACATGTGTAACAAATTACCAGAAACAAGACTTCCGGTTTGGCCGTTTAGCCTTCAAAATAAAAGCGTGAGATTTGAAAATAGGTAGAAATACTGTTTTAAACCAATTACTTTGTATTTAATCGTCAAATCCAATAAGTGAGCACCCATATTAATGTTTGATGTCAAAATAATGACATAAAATGTGCCATTTTTAACTATACACGCTGCATGTATTACACTGCGCAAAATACATACAGAACAGAGACTTAAGTACATTACATTACATTACATTATGTCATTTAGCAGACGCTTTTCTCCAAAGCGACTTACAATAACTACATTTAAGTACACTTAAGTGGTCATCAAACATTAATATGGGTGCTGACTTATTGAATTTGACAATTAAATGCAAAGTAATTGGTTTAAAACAGTATTTCTACCTGTTTTCAAATCTTGCGCTTTTATTTTGAAGGCTAAATGCCCAAACCAGAAGTCTTGTTTCTGGTAATTCGAGCTAGACATGACGTAACAGCTTGAGTGGCGATTTCAGCAAAGTAATGGTGTAACTGTCGGTCTTTTCAAGTCAATTTGGGATCGTTTGGCTTCTGGAGACATGGATTATGCTGCACAAGCTGCATGGAGCCATTTTAGGGTTATTTTACGTTATTTTTTGAACCGTGAAGTCAGGTCAAGTGAGGTCCCCAGCAACTTCAGTTGTTTTGGAGAAGGCTTCTACGCCGTTCCGCTGTGGAGCTCAGGGCGCTGTATGGACTAACAAACTTCACCCGAGTTTCAGCTGGCATGGGAGTGAGTAGATAATGACTGAATTTTCATTTTTGGGTGAACTATTCCTTTAAGGACTGATTCTGATTCTGATTCTATTGGTACTGAACAAGCCAGGTAAAACAGTGGTATTTCCTCTGCAACCTGGCACAGTGTTGCTGAGGTTTGCTACCACACCTTTTCCCAGAACTATACAGAAGTATCCAGAATCTGGATACATCTCATGCTACATGTTACTTACTGGAACTGTTTCTTCATTTGAAAAATGTTCTGAAATATACATAGTTTTGGACTGGACAAGACTAATCTGAAAAGTTTTGTATTGCCATTCCCATGCACGAAAATACATGGGAAGGTGAAAGAAAGAAAGAAGAAAAGAAAGAAAGACGGGACTTTTTAACAGAGTTGTGATCCAAAATGAATATACTGCAGAATATACCGTATTTATTGTTTATTGTCATTGTGATATGAATTTCCGCGATAAACACATAAGGACTGCGATATCAAGTGTAAAAAAATTTGTGTGCATCTACATTGTACATTACAGTAACACAAGTCAGACCGTAGTAGCCTTGTCGAGTTGACAACGTAAACAGATTCAATTCCAAAAGAATAAACAAAGCCCACGTGAAAACGCAAAATTAATGAACCTTCTCCAAATGAAAATGTCAGTGTAGAGGCAGAAGAAGATGTGGTACCAAAAAAGGGAAGTTCATCCTTCATTTGGCAATATTTTGGATATCGAAGAGATGACCTCTCTCAAGCACAAGTTTTGTGTAAAATATGTTGAGCCGTGGTGGCTACAAGTGGGGGGAGCACTACCAACTTATACCATCATTTAAAACACAACCATAAGGGGTTGTACAAGGTGATACCCTAGGAGAGATCATCCCAGCGCCATAAAGAAATAACAGAGACCATCACATACTACTTAGGAAAAGACATGGTGCCGATTTATACTGTTGGCAAAGACAAGTTTGTGAATCAATTAAATAAGTTAGATAAACACTACCAGATTCCCTCACAAACATGTTTCTCAGTCAGCATCCCTGAAATGTATGGGAAATGTTGAATTAGTGTAGAATCTGAACTGAAGCAAGTTGAATTCTTTGCTACTACGGCAGATCTTTGGTTTAGCAGGACAGCAGAGCCCTACATATCCCTCAATCTACACTGGACGCATCAGGTCAGCAGCACGTCAGCAACAGGCATTGAGCCCTGCATTTGTGTCTACACTGGTTCTGTTTTAGTTGCATTTTAGCCGCGCATTCAAAAGCGTGAAATCAAGAACAAAGCCTCAAAATACACTAGCAGAAATTGAAATACATCATTGATATGGGTAAATAAGCCTAGTTCCTATGTAGGCTATAATCAACACATAAGTTACTGAATACTAAATTAACCTTTCTCCAGAATGCAGCATCAGTACTCTCACATAGATCTAGCTGCATAGCCAACTATTCATACAAGTACTATTATTTCTGTTACTTAAAGGGGGGGTATCTTTTGCTTTTTCAGCAATTTTATATAATTACCTGGTGTCTATAAAATACATGTTACGTTTTTTTCAGAAATAATCGTTTAGTTTTAGCTTTAGCTATTCACTTCCCAGTGTTTGTTTCCCACCTACAAGAAAATAGGTTGTTTTACATAAGCAGCGTCTTATGCTAATGAGCTACTGCTCTGATTGGCTGGCCATTCTGTAAGGCCCGCCCTCCTCTTAGCGCTGATTGGTCGATTTCAGACAGTCCAGTGGAGTATTCCGATTTTAGTTGCATAATTGAAGTGCATTGTAGACATGTATACACCTTAATCGCACTATGACGTCCTATCTAGTTTCCGCAGCATTTTGTGACACGTACGGCAATCCAACTGCTTGACGACACATGCTCTAGCTTCCAGCGAGTGTTGCGTAACTTGTTTACAGAAGAAAAGATGACACCGGTAAAAAGAAGTCCCAACATTTTTCCCAACAACGGTTTTAGGTTAAATTCCGGAGGGAAACTCGGACGTAGGGACGTAATGTGGGTGTGCGTCTTCAGTCATTAATCGGACTATGCTCTGTAGCATGTAAACGGGAATATGAATGGAACATTCTATAAGCAACTCATGTAAACACCTTAATCGAAATATTGTCTTATTTAGAATAAGGTCAGTAGTCGGATTATTGCAGTCCATGTCAACATAGTCATTGAAACGAAACTGAAGCAAATAACCTAATGTGGTCTACATAGGGAAATTTTTTTTTATCTTTGTAATAAAAGCAACACAACAAAATCAGTGTCTGTTATTTATTTCTAAAATACAATATACATAGGGGGAAATGGAGGCGTAGACATTATTTTATCATCTAAAATATTATACGCACGTCGCCAAACGCACTTGAGTAAGCAAACTGCAAAAAGAACTGTGCAATTAAATGATAAACAATAATGAACTATAAGGTATTTAAAAAAAACATGACAGGATTGTTCAATCGTCGTGAATTTACTGCATGGAATTCCTGGAATGCGCTATTACGCACGCACTAATCTCACGTTTCCTATAGCCTACCTTACAATGTTATATAGTATTAGGCTTAAATAACAGGCAATAACCAGTATGGATAACATTCGTTAAATATCAAATATTTATACAATTATAATGAGCTCTGTCCGTTAAATCAGTTTGGGAACGTGCTTTTACGCACTCACTTTCTCTCCTCTCCTCTGTTCCTCCGACCCAGACAACACACTCACTGGATTTCTCTAAAGCAGCTCCTTGGCATGGTTTGTCTGAAAAAAGTGTTTCTGACGAGTAGCTGTTGACATTCATGTTTGGATATTCCATGGAAACACAGAATTGCGCAATATTGTGCAATAAATACTTTCAGTTTATCCACAGACAGGCTGTCCCATGTAGACATAGACTAGTAGACATGTGGAGGAGCTCTGAGCGCCTCATCACACTTCTATGTGAGTAATCATATATGTGCGAAATTACTTTACGTGGAGTTTTGATGCTGCTGACTTGATCAATATTAAAAGGAGAACGCTTTTTTTCTCTGCAGAAAATGCTGTCAAAAATGACACCCGCATTGACCTTGCACAGCTGTGCAGAAAGATGGTGGGACATTTCTCCCACAGTTGGACAAAGAAGCAAGCATTAAATAAAGCCCAGCAGGAGCTGAACCTACCAGCACACGTCCTAATCACAGAATGCAAAACAAGATGGGGGACGAGGCAGCAGATGATGATGAGGAGGATTTTGGAGCAGCAGCGGGCTCTGTCTCAAGTCCTCTCAATGGACAGAAAAACAAGACACCTGGTTCCCTTGTGGGAAGACATAGAAGTCCTTGAATTGATCAACAAAGAATTGAGGCCACTACAAGATTTCACGGATGCTCTGTCTGGGTAAGATTATGATAGCATTTCCTATTTTAAATCAGTTCTTCATGTGTTGAAGACAAAAATTATTGTGGAAGTTGTGGATTACATGGAGAGCAAATACAAGGATCCTGTCACACAGTCTCTTCCAGATACTGCCTCTTTCCTCAATCCTTGTGAGCTTCTGCGAGCTTGTGACCAGAAGGTCGTCGGTTCAATCCCCCGGACCAGCAGGATAAATCTGGGTGGGGAAAAGTGAAAAGCAGCGCTTGCCCCTCTCTCATTACCACCACTGAGGTGCCCTTGAGCAAGGCCCTTAACCCCAACCGCTCCAGTGGAGCTGCTCAGTTGCCAGCAGATCAGACTGTGGTTGTACTGGTCAGCTTCCAGGTGTGAATGTGTGTGTGAATGTGATCTGGGCGTTCCTGAAAAAGAGAGCATTGCTCTCAGTGAAACTCCTCCAGAATAAATAAAGGTGAAAAAAAAAAAAAAATTTCAGAGATTCAAGGCAGAATATTTAAGTGCTGAAAACCTAAGAGACATCAAGGCGAGGTTGATGTCTGAGATGGAGAGGATAACTCAGGATTCAGCATTTTTAAGTATTAACACCCTGACAATGTAGAATAGTAAAATAGGACTGTATTAATCCCCATTGTTGTTTCTTACTTTTCTAGGAGAGGGGCCTTCTGTTGCTACCTCAAGCTCAGCAAACCCAGAGTGTGAGCACCAGCAGAGCTCCTGAGTCAGAGCCCCTGATGAGAAGAGGGCAAAGAAGACACTGGGAAGCTTCTTCAAGACTACTGTCCCCACTACATCCTCCTCTGCACACCTTGAACAAGCTGTTGAAGCAGTTATGGGCGACAGCTACCTGCTGTCGCCCACAACTGACAGTGAAGGTAACCTTCTGGCCTGGAGGAAAATCCACCAGGTCAACTTTCCCATGTTAAGTAATCTGGCCAGGAAGTATCTATGTGTGCCTAGCACCAGTGCACTCTCCGAAAGACTATTCAGTGCCTCAGGGAAAATTGTGACATGCCAGTGTTCATGCTTAAAAAACCAAACATGGTTAATACGCTGGTCTTCTTGTCCAAGAAGGGCAGAGGTGATTAATGGCATACAAACATTAGCTGGCAGTCACAGAGAGTGAGAGAAGTAGTAGAGAAACCTTACGCACCCTAGACTGATGATTCAGATTTTGTTCTTTTTTATTTTTAATTGTTTACTGATCCTGTTAAATATAGGCTTGATTTCAGTGTGTTATTTGAGAGAGAAAAAAAAACAAAAAACAGGGCAGGGTAGATGATTAAAGGATAACGCTGGTGTTTTTTAATGCATTTCTGACCGTCAACATATCCTATGAAAATAACAAAATCAACAATGCGTTTGCTCTACTCCCATTACTTTCCGACTTCCCACGTTCCCTTTTTAGCCTTCAAACCAGAAGTCATTGGCTCCAATTGTAAGCTAAAAACCTTTAAATACAGCTCACAAAGACATAATTTCAATTATAAAGTCAGGCTATTGTAGTTATTACCAAATCAAATGGGAACAAATTCTTCATTACGCCGGGGACTATTTTCGGTGTTACGGAACTACCTTCCTGAGATGGAAAACATGTTTACAGCCGGATTATTAAGTTGTCTGAGGAAAAAGTCGGCTGGCCCGGTGCATCGCAATGATGAAATATGCTGCCCAGAGCAACAGCATGGCTCTTTGACGTGTTTTTAATCATTTTTGTAATACAATGGAGTTCTATGGCTACTCAGGGTGTCTGCGGGGTCTTAAAAAGTATTAAAAGGTAATAAATCAATTTAGCGAAAATGAAGGCCCTTAAAAAGTATTAAAAAGTCTTAATCGCCATTTTATGAGGTATTTAATTTTGTAGCTATTTTTTCAATGTGAATAGCCTATTTGTCCAAAGAGTTTGTGTGCTAAAAGTTTGCGTGAATTTATTTATTTTGCTCCTCACAACTACTACAACAAACTACAACCGGAAACAGTAATGCATAACCCGGAAGTTAAGAGACGCCCTCTTGTGCACCGGGCGAATTGCGTAGCCGCGTAGCGCTTGTGGGAAAATCTGGATTGTTAATGGCCCAACTGATCACGAAGTCCAACACCCTCAGGAGGAGACACAAAGAAAAACGCAATGAGCTGGTGCAAACTGAAAAATTGTTGGAACGCAAAGCAACTGAATTGAGGCACATGCCATGAATCTTGATAGGTATTTGTAAGGAGGGAGCCCCCCCACAGCTCACCGTTTGTTTCATATATTATCATTATCCAAGTTCAAAGTTTACACAAGTACATATAGTGAAATTCTGAGTTCTGAAATTAATGATTTCATAAGACTGTGTGTGTGTGTGTGTGTGTGTGTGTGGCTTTATCAGTTGTAACTGTAATATACAGTAGGCCTAGGAGTGTCCTTCTAATGGCTGAGTTGCCATTCACTGCTGTAGAGCCCCACCTGCCCAATAGCATGCTGACGATGTGATTCCCAACAATGTTTTGTGTGAAAATGATGTATGGCCTCATTTGTTAGGCCAAATGCAATGGAAAGTGAATGGGAAAGAGAGCAAAGCATGCAAAGACCACAGAGATTTTTGTTAATGACCGTGTTGTGTCTGTGTGTGTGCGTGCGTGCGTGCGTGTGTGTGTGAGCATGTTACTGTTATTACTTTTAATAAACCTTGCCTTTGGGTTAGTCACTCAATTTATTCTCTTGAGCTTTGTTCACTCCCGGCCTATCTGAATTCTGTTGTATTGATACAGTGGTCCATAGAAGTTATCGCAAACTAAGACTGTTTAGTTTTGCAATCTCAAAATCAATGTATAGTAAATGTAAGTTAAAGGTGTGTCGCTGATGTAACCGGTTACAGCTCGAAGTGGCGTTGAGGTCTTAAAATATATTGAAAAGGTCTTAAAAAGGTCTTAAAAGGTATTGAATTTAACTTCAGGATTCCTGCATATACCCTGCTACTGAGACATGGCTTTATTGGGCATCAGCTACATGGACAAGACTTGTTAGCAAAACAAATTCATTGCTGATGTTATTTTCATAAGATTTGTTGACGGTAAGAAATGCATTTAAAAACACCAGCCTTATCCTTTATGGGAAAGACCTTGAGGAGTGCTCACATGTAACAAGGACCAAGGAAAAAAATCAGTCATTTTAAAACCATTTTTACTTTGATTGATTTGCACATTTATTTGTTTAGCTGTGACAAAGATGATTTGCTCTAAAGCTGTTCAGGGAATTCTGGCTGGTTTAGAACAGCTGTAACTATTTTTGTGATCATTTATTTTGGAAGTTAGTAACAGTTTTGCTGTTTGCTTTAAGAAGAGATTGCACTGGTGTTTTTTTTCTTACCTAGCACAGGATATTGTTACATGCAATAAGTATAAACCATCACTCTCTTAGCTTTCATTTTTGTGATTGCACTGATGCTTGTGAGAGAAATGGTTGTTCAATAAATCCTCTAAAAATTATATAATTTGATTTAATTGCACAGCACACACAGGCTTTTCATTTTCAGTTTCCGTGCCTACATCACAGTGTTTCCGCTACTGCCGCTGCAATCCTTGTGTGCAATATTGCTGTATTTCTCATCACTCTTATCTTCTCATCACTGATATGTTGATAGTTTTAATGGGTTTTTGTATGTCGCTTGCCCTCTATCAAGTGTACTGCCTAAAGCTCATATATGATTCAGAGAATATGTTGTGGAGTCAGGAGTTTATTTTAAGATTGCAAGTTCTGTGACAAGTTCATTACTATAACTCAATCCTTCATAAAGTAATTAGTTAAAAAACAATGAAGATAAGTGGGATTAAGGTAGGTCACTTTGCATTTGGCAGTTTGTTTTTAGTGGGAGCCGTTAGTGTAACCAGGACCCTGATCGGAACTACGCTCATGCCCTTCCTGTCCATGTAGTTCTGAGCTGGGGAACTTCAGGGATGTGTAGGTAAGTTCGGAACACAAAAAGAAGGATGAAGTGCTCTGAAAAACTTTTCAACAACATATCCGCTCAAGGTTCATCTCTCCATTGCCTGACGAATCAGCAAGTTAGCTCTTATTTTGAAGTTCCGTCTTCCATTCACAAGAAAAGCCTTATTTTTCATATTAAGTGTTTACATGGTCATGGATAAGTTACATTGCGGGGAGAGAGACATGACCCACATACAACATCCCAGTAACTCTAACTAGTATAAGCAGTCATTTTCCCCCGGGAGATGTATTTTGTAATTAGCTAACTTAGTTAGCATAGACATCAGACAGATGGGAACTGGAACATTAGCTTACGATATATATATATATATATATATATCCTTAACCCTATATGAAAAAGCCATGAAAAAGTTTGTACACCCATTGAGGTTTTGCACAATTTGTTGGGCTATAAAATTATTTTAAAATGAAATTATTGTAATTTTTTTTTGTCTGAGACAATAGGCGGTGCAAAAGTAAGTGCACCCCTTGAGCTATATTGTGTCACTGACAATGTTTGATCAACATTTCATATCTTGTGCTGCTCAGATGTCATATTCAGGTTGTAGTTATAGGTTTTTCAAAATTGTAGTTACTCTTGCCTTGTTACCCAACAAAAGCTGATAACAGGTCTCAATGGAATCTCAGGGTGTGGGATGGATTCAATGTCAGAAAACATGAGTATAGTGTAGAATGAGAGGTTCACTTATGGATGGCGTTGGGGTCCAGGTCTTCAAGTCTGAACTTACTATCTGCAGCTTGGTCAGCTTCCCGATGTCGGCAGGCAGAACCTCAAAGTCGTTGTCACTCAGATAGAGAGCACGCAGAGTGGCTGTAACACACACACAGAGCTCTATTAGTCAGAGAGAGAGAGAGAGAGAGAGACCTAACCAGGTTGGGATTTGATCAGTAAGACCAGTCACAGCTGATTAATAACGCCACGCAAACTGGACAGGAGCAACTGACACACACACACACATACGTGTCAAACATAGATTTACTGCCGCTTGTCTGACAAGAGGAGACAGTGAGATGCCATCACAAACACACCAAAAATAAAGACCAGACCAACACTTATCTCAGAAGAGCTAAAGCTATTGTCTTGTTTAACTGCTTTACCACGGAGGCCAACAAAGGTGACTATTCCTTGGACTCATATTCATCTTTTACCATATCCCTGCACCTCATCCCAACGGCGAGGAGATCCCACCACTGACCGATTTCCCTCCCGGACCACTTTTCCTATCCCAACGCTGATTTCTGCCCAGCGACATTTGGAAATCAGACGAACTGACTGCAGTTTTAAAAATCTAGTTCATATTTCTACAGTACCTCTGCATAATCTACCGAAATCAGATAAGCCTAAAACTAATATGGCTCTACTCAATGTGAGATCTCTTACCAATAAGAGCTTTATAGTCAATGATCTTATCGCTGAGAAGAAATTGCACTTCTTGATTCTTGTTGAGACCTGGCTCAGCTACGATGGTGCGCCTGCACTTGTCGAAGCCTGTCCCCCGAATTACAATTTCTTTCATTCGACTAGGCAGGGTAAACGAGGGGGCGGAATTGCCACTATTTTCTCAAGCCAATTTAGTTGCACAAAGGTCAGTTTTGGTGATTTCTCTTTATTTGAGTATCTTGCTATTGTTCTAAAGGCTGAACCAGCAGTACTAATTTTAACAATATACCGTCCGCCTAAGTTTTCCACAGTGTTCCTTCCTGAATTCTCTGATCTTTTGTCACTTATCATTACTAGCTACGATCGAATAATTATAAATGGTGATATGAACATCCACATAAATAATATGATGGATGCTAAAGCTATGGACTTCCTCAATCTTCTACACAGTTTAGAATTAACTCAGCATGTCACTGACATCACCCACAAACATGGTAACATTCTTGATCTAGTTATCTCTAGAGGGATAAGTGTCACTGATCTCCTGGTGTCCGATATCACTATATCCAATCATTACTGTGTATTTTTTGATGTTCTGTTAAACACTATAAGAAGCAAACCTGAATTCATAATCAAAAAACGGCATTTAGATGCTGCAGCAGAACTACGGTTTGCTGAGCTCACAAATTCTCCAATTCAGCTTGGCATTCTAAAAGAACAAATTGCCACCTACAATAAAGCTGTACGCACCGAGAGACAGGCCCACTTTTCAAAGATTATTACTGAGAATAGTGGAAACTCTAGGGTACTGTTCTCTACCATCGATCAGCTACTAAATCCAGCCCCCTACGACCCACTCAGCCAAGCCTCAATTCTGAAGTGCAAAGAATTTGCCAACTTCTTTCACAACAAGGTCACTTCCATTAGGACGGGCATTGTCAGAACAGCTGGTAAACTCCCTGACATCCCCCAAAACAGGCCTCCGATTTTAAGCTGTTTTACCAAAATTACAGATACAGAACTCCGTAAGATTGTATCACAAACCAACTCTTCCACATGCGCTCTTGATCCAGTCCCTAGTAACCTTTTCAAAAACGTTTATGAAAGTCTGTCTTCCTCTCTTTTAAGGATAATTAACATCTCATTGGAAACTGGAATCTTGCGGTAGTAAAACCATTATTAAAAAAATCAAACTTAGATAATAATATCCTTAGTAATTACAGGCCTATTTCTAACCTACCTTTCATGAGCAAGATACTTGAGAAAGTGGTATTTAATCAACTCAATACCTTTCTCAATGAAAACAGTATCCTAGAGAAATTCCAATCAGGTTTTACTGTAGATCCAATCACAGCACAGAAACAGTTCTTGTAAAAAATAATAAATTATCTCAGGCTTGCTGTTGATTCAAACAAAGTGTCAATCCTCATCCTTTTAGATTTAAGCGCAGCTTTCGACACTAACGACCATAATATTTTAATAAACCGTCTGGAAAATTGGGTCGGTCTCTCAGAAAGTGCTCTGAACTGGTTTCAATGCTACATCACAGGGAGAAAATTTTATGTTGGTCTTGGTAATCATATGTCCAAGAAATATGACATACCCTTTGGCGTGGCACAAGGAAGCTGTCTTGGTCCACTTCTATTTTCATTGTACATGCTCCTAATAGGTCATATCATTAGTCAACACAATGTCAGCTTTCATAGTTATGCAGATGACACTCAATTATACATTTCCGTTGAACCGACCAACCCAAACGCCTTATATTCCTTGACCAACTGCTTGGCTTCTATCAATCAATGGATGAGTGACATTTTCCTCATTCAATTAAAATTGAATTCAATTAAAATTGAATGAGGAAAAGACAGAGATACTTTTAATTGAAAACAAATTCAAAAGGGACAATCTTTTTAACAGACTTGGAGACCTCGCTCACCTGACTAAATCAGAAGTAAAAAGTCTTATCTGATTTCTAGATTCTGATTTAAGTTTTAACGCCCACATCACCAAAGTCACCAGGACAGCTTTCTTTCACCTGAGAAATATTGCCAAAGTACGACCAATTTTAACGCAACACGATGCTGAAAAATTAATTCATGCTTTTATTTCCAGTAGGTTAGATTATTGCAATGCCCTACTCACTGGTCTTCCAAAAAAGTCAATTCAGCGACTTCAGCTTATTCAGAACTCTGCTGCAAGACTTTTGGCAAAAGCCAGGAAGAGAGAGCGTATTACTCCTATTTTAGCTTCCCTTCACTGGCTCCCTGTTTCTTTTAGAATTGATTTTAAGGTCCTTTTACTCGTCTACAAAGCCCTGAATGGCATGGCACCTTCTTATATTTCTGACTCCCTAACTTTTTACCAACCACCCGGACCCCTTAGATCCTCTGATGCTACTCTTTTACATGTGCCCAACGTAGTCCACAAAAACAGAGGGGCAGCTGCTTTTACCCACTATGCCCCAAAACTCTGGAACACTTCTGCCTGAGGACATTAGACTTGCGAGCTCTCTGGGCATTTTTAAAAGCCTGCTGAAAACCTACCTATTCAGGTTGGCTTTTAGATAATGTATTTATTATAACTACTTATTATATTTATTACTACTTATTTGCACTGTTTTATCCCTCTTTCAATGTAAATTGTTTTTGTTGTTTTTATTAAATTGTTTTATGCCTTTTCTCTTTAGTGCTAAATTGTGAAGCATTTTGAGTTGCATTTTATGTATGAAAGGTGCTATACAAATAAAGTTTATCATTATTATTATTATTATTATTATTATTAATAATAATAATAATAATAATAATGTGAAATCCATATTACACTGTAGATCACTAACATAAGCTCACTGTCCCAATAATTTCTCCACCGACTGCAGCACAACACTAAATGTAGTGAAACTCCTCAACAAGTTAACTATTGATGCATTAATAAAGGAATCCCAACAATTCCACACAACAAATAGACATAGAATGCTAAATGTATATGTACTGTATATTTATAATAGGCAGAATAGGCAGCTTTGTTGGCCTCCATAATAAAGCAGTTAAACAAGACAAAACAGCTTTAGCTTTTCTGAGATAAGTGTCGGTTGACCCTCTGGTCTTTCGTTTGGTGTGTTTACATATGAACTACATACAGTCCATATGTTGGTTGACTCTACTGTATATGTAGACTGATATGTATAGTCCAGGGTCTGGCTTCTGATTGATTAATCCACTCTCTATTACTGTTAAACACTGCCTCTCTGCCTGGTTAATCCTGTTTGTCTTGATGTTAGACACTGCCTCTCTGGCTTCTGATTGCTTAACAATTGGTTAACACCTCAACATCAACAATTCAGAGTGGGATCAGTCTAACCAGTTTGATAACGTGTTAAAGAGAATAATTAAAAAACAAAAAAACACACACACAGCCTCATGTGCATTAGACATTGTGCATATGTTCAAAATGTAATTCCAAATGTAATCTGATTGATCATGAGGCCCTAATCACTATTAATTGCTACTGGGGTTGTCATCTATCTTGAGAGCCCTTTCCTTACAAAATGCCATATAGTAATTCAACATGGTAACATTTTAGCAAATGGAATCATCTCTGCTGTTTTTCAATACAGAGCAACGAACAGCAGGTAACATCTGTTTTTTCTCCATCCAAATCCCTTCAATAAATTAAATGCAGAACATCATCATTGCTATGTCTGGTGTTGATGACATAATGAAAGGTTATTCTGTCAGTAATCATCCCTCCTCCTTCCGTCTGATTAACACAGCATCCAGAGCAGCACCACAAGAGGTGTGTGTGTGTGTGTGTGTGTGTGTGTGTTTGTGTGTGTGTGTGTGTGTGTGTGTGTACTCACTGAGATAGAAAAAGTTTCCTGGCAGGGAGTTCTGGTTCAGGTTGTTGTAGGTGAGGTCCAACACTTCCAGAGCTGGCAACGAACCAAATCCCCTCGGCAAGCCGCTCAGACGGTTCATACTGCACACACACATGCACACGCACTTCTATTCAAAATTCTGCATCATTACTGTTCTTGCAGTGATCAATTTATTAAAACCTTTTCAAATTTAATTCAATTTGTCACTGACACAGCACAAGGTCAAGGAAATTTCAGTTCAGCATCAGAGATAATTTCAGAAGGCTTTCTGCTTTGTTCAGTATCAATAGAGAGGGTTGAAAGGCCAAAAGGTGTGTTGCCCAAACTGGTCGTTAACTGTGTGCTGGTCAAATCCAACTGGTCGCCAAGTGTGTGTTCCCCGAACTCAACTGGTCGTCAAGTGTGTGCTCCCCAGTTGCTTGTCAAGTGTGTTTTCCCTAAATCCAACTTATCGTCAAGTGTGTATTCTCCAAATCAATCAATATATCAATCAATCAATGAGCCTGTCTGTCTGCATGCCTGTCCTTGGGGAATGACTATTATCCATGTCAGTGGCCAAACAAGCGCAGAGCAGCTCAAAGACATGGAATTAGCAAGACAGGGAGGATTTGATCAGCAGAGGCAAATTGATTCTGCGACAGTGTCTTGTGTTTACGTGTGTGTGTGTGTGTGTGTGTGTGTGTGTGTGTGTGTGTATGGAGGCAATTTACAGGTCGGAGGGACAAACTGCTTTTGACAAATGAGATAAAGTACTTACAGGCATGCCCACAGATAGACACACACATACACAAAGCTGGAAAAATAAACAATTAGACAATCAAAAGTGAACACGCAGCCTGAATAGAAGTGTGAGGCTTATACTATCCAGATGATGTTTGTCTGTGGATCAATACACACCAAGGCCCATCTCCTAATCCTAGCTCACATTGACACCCTGGCTGTGTGTGTGTGTGTGTGTGTGCCTATACTGTGCCTACCAGCATTAGAGATCCTAAGGCAACAAATATAAGAAGCATTTCTACTAGACGGGTGAGGAATTGAATCAACTTGTCCAACTCTGTAACCATGTGTACACACACACACACACACACACACACACACACACACAGGACTGCTGTTTGAGTTGAGAGCAGTTGAGACACTACTCAATAGTTGGTTAAAAAAACACTGTAAACGCTGAAGCCGGTCTAAGGTGAATGCAGACTGTGTGATTTGTCCGTCTTATTGCTGTCCGAGACAAATTTTTCACATCTGGGCAAAATCTTTTGTCATGAACGATGGTCGGCAGTCTTTGTTTGTCCAGTGTGACAAGGTCAACGACAGCCGATCCATGGAGTCCTAGGCTCCGACAAAGTTCTGGCAGTCTCAGAAATTTGAGAGCCTTGAGTACATAGCCTGCTTAGCCACTTACAGGTATCTGTAACATTGTGACAGTATAGGAAAGGTTAATATCGCCGCCAACACAGACTGAATTAAGTGTCCCGAATTGGATACACCTTTTGCATCTCAAAAATATGTGCGCTATCATCCATTTGCATGGACTAGAAGAAAATCAATTGCAAGTTAAGGTAAAAGCGATATTAAACGTAAAAGAAGACAGATGGAGGATGGTTAATTTATGAGAAACTGTGATTTTTTGGTCATATGCTGTCCGGAATTGGATACAGTGACGCTGTATCCAAGTTGCAAGTTACAGTTGCCTCCCCCTGCGTTGTCCAGCCTGCTATGGTCTGCTGTCGTTGCTAGGCTAACATTAGGTTGTCAGGTTTGTGTGCTTTCACGCCGTTCACTGCGTTGTGCTGAAAGTCACCCAATCATGTTTCAAAAACGGTAAATTATCATACTCTTATCATATCTTCATATCATATCTTATCATAATGTCAAGTACTTTTGAGTCATCTGTCTGAAGTCTAAGTCAAGTAAGTCGCAAGTCATAAAATTTGTTTCATGTCCCCCACCTCTGCGGAATGTTATATTGCATCTAAGGGCTTAAGGGTGGTAGCAGCAGCATGTCTGTATATTACATCGCCATAGTCAAAGACAGAAAGAAAAGTTGCCTCAATGATTCTTTTTCTACATGAAACAGGGAGGCAGGATTTGTTTGTATACAGATAGGCAAGTTTCATCCACAACTTTCTTACAACATTATCAACATGAACGTAAAGAGTTTGTTATCAATCCACATACCTAAGTATTTATAGTGTGGAACCATCTCTAATGAACTACCATTTAGGGTGTTAATCTGGAGTTTGGTGTTGTCATTTCTCAATGAGTGCTTCTTCCAGAATATTGAATGAAGTTTGCAGATTATCAGCAGCAAAACTGCATAGAATCAGTGGAACAGTATGGTATTGTGTCATCTGCATAAAGATGTATTCTGCAGAGTTTTAAATTGAGACAATATCATTAATATAAATAGTGAACAAGACAGGACCTAACATTGAACTTTGGGGGACACCTTTTGTCACACATATAATCTCTGATTGAATATCAACCACTTTTACACACTGATATTGATAAATAAGGTTATTATGAAACCAGTTACATGCAACGGAGTCAAGACCAATAAGTGAAAGTCTGTGTAAAAGCAGGGAATGATCGACTTTGAAAGATCAACAAACAGATCAGCACAATGTTGATTTTTGTCCAGAGCAGACACAATATGATTTAAAACTTAGGTAGTGGCTGTGATGGTGCTATGATTTGACCTGAAACCAGATTGATGAGAGTTCAACTGAGAATGCCTCAAGGGAAATGCCTTGAGTTGATCATTTATTAGAGACTCCAGGATTTTGGCCAGACAGGCTAATTTGGAGATAGGCTGGTAGTTATTGATATCATTTTTATCTCCTACATTATGCAGCAGGAGAACATGAGCAGCCTTCCATGCCTTCGGGATTAAACCCTATATGATGGATAGGTTAAAAAGATGTGTTATCTGATTTGAGATTAATGGAGCAGAGAGTTTTAGAAGGAAGAGGTCTAAACTATCATCGCCAGTTGATGTCTTGGAGCCAATGGCTAAAAGTGCATCTGTGACTACTTTTGTGGCAGGGTTAGGGTTAGCACATATCCTGTACAGACCCACAGCGCGTGTTCAATTCCATTCACTGAAGCACTGCAACACGGTTCAATTACCTAATTCCACTAGCATTACTTAAAGGATAATGCTGGTGTTTTTTAATGCATTTCTTACCGTCAACAAATCCTATGAAAATAACAAAATCAGCAATGTGTTTGCTCTACTCCCATTACTTTCCGACTTCCCACGTACCCTTTTTAGCCTTCAACCGGAAGTCACTGGCTCCAATTGTAAGCTAAAACCCTTTAAATACAGCTCAAAAAGACATACGCATTGCTAACTGTTACCACGAAAAGTCAGGCTATTGCAGTTATTACCAAATCAAATTCAAATGGAAACACATTCTTCATTACGCCGGGGACTATTTTGGGTGCTACGGAACTACTTTCCTGAGATGGAAAACGTGTTTACGGTCGGCTTATTAAGTTGTTTGAGGAAGAAGTAGGCTGGCCCGGTGCATCGCAATGATGAAATATGCTGCCCAGAGCAACAGTATGGCTCTTTGACGTGTTTTTAATCGTTTTTTTTAATACAATGGAGTTCTATGGCTACTGGGACATGGCTTTATTGGGCATTGGCTACATGGATGAGACTTAGCAAAACAAATTCATTGCTGATGTTGTTATTTTAATAGGATTTGTTGACGGTAAGAAATGCATTAAAAAACACCAGCGTTATCCTTTAAATACCACAAGGTAACGTTAAAGGCACCTGCCGTTAAAGTTTGTAGGGCAGCGAAGACGAGTTACTGTCTATAAATCCCCGTTACTAACTGTGGAATGTTAAGCTTCACTTTTGTTTTCACACCGGGAGACTGTGGATTGAGTTCAGTGCTGCTGGTCTGCCGTCTGTACATCTCCAAATTACAGACATGATGTGATGCGCACATCAGGCACATTAGAGATCGATTTAGATCCATTTCCATACAATGAGCAACTTTTGATTTTGTGCCTCTGTATGGGAAACACTGCGTCGCACAGTCAGAAACGCCTTCTAGAGGCCATCTGATGAAGCACAACATCTCACTAAGCGTTACCTGACTGACTGACTGACTGACTGACTGACTGACCTCAATTTGCGTCGTGATGCCCTCGGCTGCGCCGTGGGAAAAAGGGGAGAGAAAAGGGAGAATTTAGGAGACTCAGACTATTAGCATATGATGGCCTGAAGTTTTCTGCTAAATTGCCAGGATCCTTGGTTCCAGAATCAAACAGATGGCCTGCTGCCATGAATTGTTTGTCAAAAGTTGTGCATATGTCCAGTGACCAGTGACCAGTTAAATGACAGTGACCATCATATGAGAAGCTAAAGAAACGCTAGTTTTATTCCCAGTAGAATCAACTACGTTCCAGAATTTCGCTGAGTTAGGGTTTGGAGGTAGAAACTGCATTTATATAATATGATTTGGCTTTCCTAACTGAGGAAGCGCATTTACTTCTCAGCTG
The DNA here is from genome assembly GCF_048128805.1 of Centroberyx gerrardi. NCBI lineage: Eukaryota > Metazoa > Chordata > Actinopteri > Beryciformes > Berycidae > Centroberyx > Centroberyx gerrardi. Next base: position 24,749,554 of record NC_136018.1, on the reverse strand, counting down.
TCTAAAAGCTCTAAACTGCACCATCATTTTCTGTGGCAGGTTGAATTTCTTCAGTTGCAGTAGAAAGTACTGGGAAATTATGGTGCCCAGGAATCTGAATGACTCCGCTGTGATGACTGGGGAGTTGACCAGGATGAGGGGGGTGATTGGGGCTGGGCTCTTCCTGAAGTCCACTACTATCTCTACTGTCTTTAAAGCATTGCGCTTCAGGTTGTTTTGGCTGCACCATGATGCCAACTGTTCAACCTCCCATCTGTATGCAGACTCGTCACCATTGGTGATTAAGCCAATGAGGGCTGTGTAGTCTGCAAATTTCAGGAGTTTGACACAGCCATGCGGGCTGTCAGGCACGCTGAGCTGGGAGAGTTTGTCCTGGAGCTGGGATGATGGTGTTGAAGGCGGAGCTAAAGTCCACAAACAGGATCCTAGCGTATGTTCCAGGACAGTCCAGGTGTTTGAGGATGTAGTGCAGGGCCATGTTGAATGCGTCCTCTACAGACCTGTTTGCTCTGTAGGCGAACCGCAGTGGGTCTAGGGTGGGGTCTGTGATGGTCTTGAGGTGGGTCAGCACAAGGCGCTCAAAGGTCTTAATTACCACAGAGGTCAGGGCGACAGGTCTGTAGTCATTAAGACCTGTGATCCTTGGCTTTTTGGGGACTGGGATAATGTTCAATATTCTACAGTGTGAGAAGTTTCTGACAGTTCAGTTCTTACATTTAAGGTAAGACTACATACCTAGTTGCTAACCCTGGATACCAATGGTGTATTGGTAGATCTAGTCAGTATTATACACATCTCTAGCTTAGCCAAGTGTTGTTCATATCCACTGGTTTTTCTAGTACTATCATTTGAAAAATGTTAAGTACAAGAAAGCTGTAGAAATGCCTGTTTTCCCCGAATTTCAACAGTGCAGTTACTTTAATATATTGTTAATTTAAAAAAGCAAGTACCACACTGTAGCATTTTGGAACAATCATCTAAACTTTTGATAAGACTAAATTTACAAGACAAACAGTCTAACAGCCCTGTGACATTGAATTTTGTAGAAGCGTCCCTGCCCGAAATCGAACATGGGTCTCTCGATTGATAGTCTGCAATCTAACTCCCTATGGCACACTTTCAGCAACATGACCAAAAGTGGTGAACAGAGCAACCGACCCACATTGCGATCCTTAGGCCCCTGCTGTCGCAGGACTAAAAACTTACAATACTCTACTCGCATATTTCGTGTTCAGGTGGTAAAATAAGTTGCTGGTGTTTCAACCCCTGGTAATGACAGTCATGCTACAAAGCTTGCAGATGATAGTTTTGTATTTTTATAACCAAACCATGTCCACTTTCACTTTTACTTCCTTCAAGCTGTCTCCGCTTACACAAACAAACGTACATGGGTGCTACTCGTAAGCTTGTTTTTACCAATTTTGCGACTTATGACAGACTGCTTGAAGTTGTAGTGCCAATAAAGATCAACCCCATTTTGTCCGCCTTGTATGGGTACCATCTGCAAACTGAGCAAAACATCTCTGGTATGGAGGGATAAAACTGTGTCTTCTATAAAGGAAGAAAGTTTCTCCCTCATTTCTATTCATGCCATTGTGCATCTTTATGCTGATGACACAATTTTGTATTCTAGTGGCAAGAGTATATCTCAAGCACGTAAGGATGCACAGCTAGCCTTTGATGTCATTCTGAATAATTTATATGATCTCAATCTTGTCAAGCTTGACAAGACAAAATACATGGTTTTCTCGAATGCAAAATCTGAGAATTCATGTCAGAATCAAATTGTTACACTGAATGATCAACCAATAAAACTAGTCAATTCATATACATATCTGTGGATCTGGATTGACAACAAGTTAAATTATTGAAAACATATTGAGACCCTGGTGAAGAAACTTAAATTAAGAACTGGCTTTTATTTTAGGAACAAAGCTTGGTAAAATACCTGCTTATTTGGCTTCACTTTTAACATACCAAGAAAGTAGATATGATCTCCGTTCTCATTCCATTCTACTTTTCTCACTGCCAAAGGTCCGTACCGAACAAGCAAAAAGGTAATTTAGCTATCACGTTCCCTGGTCTTGGGATTTTCTTCAAGAGAGTCTGAAACTGCAGGTTCTTGTTACTCTCTCATATTTTAAATCCATGATAGCTGATTACATTCTAAATCAATGTGTCTGCTTTGCAAACAAATCATAAATTGAGTCACTCTGTGACGATCCTCTGGCTGGAATACATCTTAGGGCAGTTTTGTGGGTGGGGGTCTAGTCTAGTCCTGAAATAATTTCCACTCTGAATGTAGTTCTCTGTTCGGGGGTGTGGTTTTTGAGCCGGGCCTGGGCTTGATCCCTGCCCTAATTCCGCTATATTTTAATGTGATTATGTATATTTGTACCTATCAATTTTATATGTATTTTTTTGTATGTATTGTGTCATATAACATTGCTGCTGGCACTGCCATTTATTGGACCAGGTCTCTCTTGAAAAAAAGATTGTATCTCAATGAGACAACCTGAGAAAATAAAGGTTAAATAAATAAAATAAATATTTATAACACTATGACAACACTATATAGAGTTGAGACATTTGGTTCCGGAAGCACTTTTGACGCAGATTTGACACAGAATTTACAGGGTTGTACAGTGCAACAATACTGTTGACAATATTGTCGCATTGTACACACAGATCATCTCTGCATATTTTATCGTTGACGTTTCAGGACTTGAACCCACAACACTGTGAGCAGACAACGTAGTGAGATGCAGTGTCTGTGTGCATGTGTGTGGAGGAAACTCAGACAGCAGACAAGGCTGGCCCTGGGGCAGCAGAGCCAGAGCATAAACAACAGAGAAAGTTAACAATTTACTCCTACAACTGAGATTTACAAGGAATCAGAATGGAGGGGTGGGGGCAAGCGCACACAAAACAAACACACAGATGGAGGCGTACCCGAGATTGAGGTGTTTGAGTTTCTGCAGGCTGCTGATCTGAGTAGGAAGCTCCTCAATCTGGTTGTTAAACATGTTGAGAACCTCCAGGTTCTTCAGCTCAGAGATGTTAGCAGGCACCACTGGATGAGAGACAGAGAGAGCAAGAGAGAGGAGAAAAATGACAAGCATATCAGATTCCATGTTCATCCGAGCATGTGCACGTGCATAAACACACACACACACACACACACACACACACACACACACTTTCTCTTCTCCAACATGTTCATGGCTTTATATCTCCAACTAAGAAAGAGACAGAGACAGTGAGGTTACACACACACCCTCCCGTCCCCATCTCCTGTTAACAAGCTAATCATCGTTAGCCCGGGGCTCAAACAAACCTCACGTCTTTGATGGCTCAATTAGCCGTTGTGTTGACCCCAGCTGTACACTTTGACATTTTAACATGATGGACATATCTGCTTCTCTCCTTCACCTCTATCCCTCCACTCATCCATCTATCCATCCATCTACTCATCCATGGTTCTATCCCTCTTTGTCTGTGGCCAGAAAGGTGGACACAGATCAATGGGCTGATAATGAAGAGCAGAAAGTTTCTATCAGATTACCAGGCTGATCAATGGAAAGAGGGAGGGATGGAGGAGGGAGAAAGGGAGAATGAGGGAAGATAGACACCAAACAGGCCCTGATGTGAATGCTGCCGTGGGGATGAGTTGTGGGGAGGTGAGGTCTTGGCATACTGATACCATATCAGAGGGACCTTTCACAGAAGGCATCGGAGTGTGTCTGTGTGTGTGTGTGTGTGTGTGTGTGTGTGTGTGTGTGTGTGTGCGTGCGTGCGCAGTCACAACATTGAATTCCTCTGCTTTTGAAGCTGACAAACTACACATGAAAACTTTGTTTCAGGCTGAAAGAAGCACAGTGCCGTCCAGTCAGATGAGGACTGCTACTAAAACACACAGATTTATGAGAAGAGGAAAGCTTAATCATTAAAAGTGCGATCACAACTACAGTTTGTTTTCTTTGGTCAAAACCATAGTGGAAAAACAAACTTTTTCGCATTTTTGTATTCAATTTGTTTAGGTTCACACTACCCTATTACAAGCAAACCATTTTACCATGTCACCATGTCTTACAAACTATTCTCCATTTTTTCTCTTAAAATACAGAGCTGTGCTGTTCTCTGCTGTTCTGAAAGATCCAGTCTATATCACACACTGTATCAGGCTGGATAACCACGGTGGCTGTTAAAAATGTAATGCCATGTTGAGTTTCCTTGGCTGACAATAAGGCAACAGTAATGTGGGCCTGGTAAATTTAAGACTAAGCTCAAATTAGTGAGCTGCAGCTTTTGTGCACCTCAGTGCTGTTACTGTTCAGTTTTATGCATAAGGGTCTGTGTGTTGTTAGCCTGGTTCCAGACTCCTGAATCGCGACCCGCCCACTCTTCAGATTTGGTCGAGCGATTCAGAGTTTGGTGTTGAAGGCAATTTCTCGATCAGGCCAATCAGCGCCTTTGTGGGCAGGACTAAAGTTTGAACCGTTCGTGCAACAGTTTTTTATTGCCGTTTCGGCATAATATTTGTTGAAATCATTCCTTAACCAACATATTGTCTTTGCAAAGACAATATTTTTGTCAAAAACGATGACATTCTTGGTAAAGTTAGTAATACACCCAGCATCAGTGTAACTGAAAATAATAGATAATAATAGATACGTCAGTCACTAGTGATTGGTTCGGGGAAAACACCCCCCCACACAGAAAACGGCTAACATGGAGTGGAAACAAAATGGCCATTCAGTGAATATCAGGCTAGTGTGTTGTCATAAAAACAGTAAAAACTGTAATCACTTCAAGTCGAGCATGTGACCAAGGCTGCACATCTTTTTCCTCTCACTCTCCAATATACTATCCATCAGCCAATCAAGCCAATACTAGTACTGAGCAACTTCCAGTGGCCAACAGTAGAGGACTAAAGATAGAGGATGTCATGTTGTGTCTTCTAGTCAGTGAGGACTAACTAACCCTTGACAGCAGTGACTGTCTCTCTCTCTCCATGGTCGGTGGTTTTAAAAGGTCCTTGTGGTTCACTGAGGATGTCAGGAATCAATTCCATTTAGCTGGCCTCACTCTCTGTGGGCCGCTGACCAGGGCTGAATCAATGGTAATAACACGACCCCCCATCCAGGTGGACAAAACCTACACAATTTATATGGTCCTCCGTACAATATACTCTATTGATTTCCATATGGGCTTCTCTATCTAGTTATCTGGGTGTATGACCTGGGGACTTGGTGGATTGTGTGTGTGTGAGAGAATGAGTGTACTGCATGAAGAGCATGCACACAGATATGATTCGTGACATTTAGTGTTTGTGTGTGTTGGGAAATGGTCAGCTAGACTGATGGTAATGACCAGAGTGGAGGCATGTTACAACTGGGTGGCAGCCAATAGGAGCTCAACCTTTATGTAGTCTTTCTCTCTCTAATGAAAGACTTTCCAAATGTCACTGTAATTCTTGACTACCTTCCAAAGTTCAGAAGGCAGCGACATCACTTCCATCTTTTATAACACAGTGCAGCTTTTTTTGTTGGATTGCCAACCTAGCTGGGATAAGAAGACCTCTATTGCATTTACACCATAACCACCATTAAAAAGGACCTACGGGGTATATGTGTGTGAGGTAGCAGGGGTGGGGATAGTTGGTTACATTAAAAAAATAATACAACAGCTATGAATTCTGGGAGGGTTGAGCTGAGGATTTAGCATACCTAAGAGTGCCCAAAGGCAGGTAATGACACCAATTAGCTAATCCCAGTGCTCTTTGATCTGGGCTAAAAATAATGAAGGAGCCACATGTGTGTAATCTCTCCGTCTCTAACATCAGATTAGAGAACAACAGCCACACAAACCACAACAGACAACAGACAACGTCAAGAAGTCAAGAAGAGGAAGGAAAATAATTGAACACATACCAAATTTAAATCAACTTGAGCATTATCTTTGACCCTGTGTGTGCGTGTTTCAGTGTCAGTGTTTCCCACAAAGTGTTAGTCAAGTCTGTAGTGGCTGAGTAACCCCAAACACCTAAATAGCATGCACACTTGTTTTCTATCTACCATTTTTGTGTACTATGCAAGGACAAATAAACCCTTTAGTTAAAATCCTTTAGTTTGCATTGCAATTACAAGTCAACTTTGCGATGGCTGTGTCTGAAAGATAGTCAAGAGGGAAAACTATAGTGTGGCTCCATTAAAATGGCAAAAGCCCATAATTTCCACCACTTAGAGGGGCTGGGGTTTGCATAAATGGATTTGAGTGGAAAAAGTATTTGAACTAAACTAATAAATTAATGGATCAAAGGTTGATCAGACAACCTGTAGCCAATACCAATACATATATATTCGCCGGGATCGTACCCAATTCCAATATTGAATCAGTGCATCCCTAAAGGCTGGGACACATTACACGTTTTTGAAGCCCGATTTGGCAATGATTTGAGATCGGGCGGGGTCGCCGGTAGTCCAGGGTAGTCACGTTGTTTAGTCGCACCTGTAATCGTTATGTGTGTGGAAGTGAAAGACTCAAATCTCTCTCCCATGATCCCAATCGGCAACGTCACGATGAGATCAAACATGTTTGATTTTATCGGGGCTTGTCTTTGCATGATCATGTGGTTTGTGCTCGTCAAAGACTTTTTTTCAATAGCCAATGAAAACGGAGATTGCGACAGACGAAGTAAGCGGCATGTGTTCTCAGTCTTTTTTCCATGCAAATTGCAGCACAAACCACAATTGCTGCAAGCCGTGTGGGCTGCATGTTTGTTTTGGAATCAAAATATCACGGAAAAAAGCATTCTCGCAAGTGCAGGTGTACCACGAAAAATCACATTCTCGCGAGAGAACTGCGGCCACGTATTCACAGTCTTTTGTATACAGTCTATGTCTTTTGATTTGCGCTCCTCAAAGACAACTGTTGTTGTGTGTGTGCATCACAAGAGACTGGAAATCTGCAGATTTCAGTTGTTAAATGTGCGCTGCTCAAACTTTTCATTGTCGTTATTATGATTGGAAAAATCTTTTAATGTGTCCCAGGCTTTAGTCAGTCTGAAAATATTAGTTGCAACCAGTGACATACTCTGATAATAGTGTGACATAATTTCACCATCATTCACCATCAAGATTTTTCTTGAATCAAGTTGGAATTATCTGGAAACATGTGGAGCAATCTCCCTTGGATATTAGATATTATCATTTGTGTCATGAAAAACCTTGAGACACCTGAAATCAAATGAAACTGCCAATTGAGTGAGACAATTTCACTTATTTCCAAACGCAGATTTTTGTCACATGCTTTAACAGAAACAAGATTTTAAGGCCAAGTCCAAGATTAAAGCCACAGTAGGCAAGTTTGAAGGAAAACAGGAAAATAAACACACTTCTCACCCCTCTTCCGTCCCTCCAGTAACCACTGACAACACAGAGCAAAGCCCTCCTGTTCCAGAATTTGCCTCAATTGGTCAGATGCCTAAGCACCAAATTTAATTTGAAGGGTGACATCAATACTGCTGAGATTCTGACATATTAATTTACTCATTTATGTTCACCCAACATGTGGATTGCTTTTGCTGAATTCAAACAAAATGTGAACTTATAAAACCTACCTGCAACAGCTTTAAATGATTTGTAAGATAATAATATTTTGCAAGGTGATGGTTCACGTTCGTAATACTGATTTCTACTTGTCCTGCTTTCAGATAATTCAGATTGGGCAGTGATCTGTACAACACAATAAGGAGAAGCAGGAGAGGAATCTGCTAATAGTACATTTCCATTATAAAGTATTTTTAATAATAATAATAATGTATTTTTAATAATAATTATAACCCTTCATTTCCAGTATTAAATGGGTACAGAAATCCTTTAACACAACAGTTTCAGTTCCTTGTTTAACAGATGCTGCAACACTGAGTTTGTTGATGGGCCTATCCTGACCTCTAGTGGTAGAAAATCACATCACTTCATTCTAATACTTACTGACTGGGTTGTTACTGAAGGTGAAGAGTCAATATGTACATGCTGTTACAGAGGAAATAGGGGCACATGAGCTACAACTATTTGCACTGTTTGTTACTTATTGTAACTATATGAATCTGATTAAACTGACCCCAACACTCATCTTTTTTACCTTCCATGCCAAAAGGCACAAAACGGCTGAGCAGAAGGCTTTGTGGCTTGTATTCAGTATCTGAAATTAAAGGTTCCATATTCTACACTTTCCAGTGTTTTATTTTATGTCTTGAGGTCCATTAAAAGTTTGTTTGGTGTCATGTACTAAAAACATTCTCAATCCATTTTTACACGTTCATTTTCCAGCATCTCTCTGAGCCTTACCAAGAACAGGCTGTTTCTGTTGCTGTGTCTTTAAGGCTCATTAATATTAACATAAAATTATTAAAATATTAATATTAAATTAATATTTTTACCAGCAAAAATATACCTCTCATAAAAATATACCTACCTCTTTTCAGTGCTGTTTTCTGTATAGAATCAGGTACTGTGCATTCATTTAAAACTTGCTCACTGACTTATACAATGAGTACAACTGTAACAGTGAAAAAAAAGACTTTCTGCTGCTACTTTGAGAAATACTGCACTGAAAAAAGTGAAAATATATGCCATGGTGCAAAAGTGGCATAAAATGATTTTGTTTCCTAACACTGATGCACATGATCGTGATGAATAATAGTGATCACAATATTTTGCAAAATCATTGATTATCATTTTAGCCGTAATTGTGCAGCCCTATTTCACAAATTGATATTAATTCTCAAGTATGGTTAGCTATGTAAGGCATGTAATAATTTCAGACCCTGCCTGCATGTCAGCAGAATAAATGAGGAAGGAGCTTACCTGTGAGCTTGTTGTGGCTGAGTACCAGCTGAGTGATGTTGGACAACGTGACTGAAACAAGAAGCAGCATTATATCAGTACAGGACTGCACACAACTCTGCATTTAGTAGTGCATCTTTATAGTTTGTTTCTAAGCTACTTGTGCATTACTTGTATAATTCCATTTTAGGGAATGTCATACTTTTATTTTGCTTCATTTCTTACCTTTTAGTTTACTAAATGTGCTGGCAGTTACTAGCTACTTTAACATGGGATAACTTCTTGAAAACACACAATCAGAGCTAGCAATCTCCTCTCTGCCCTGTCTTTCCTGTCTCTCTCTTCTGTGACTGTCTAAAAAAAAAAACAGAACTGTTCTTTAAGTTAAGTATGGGTGTTTCAGAGTGTCTGTAATCAATGCTGGTTAGTAGTTCCAATACATGTAACTAAACTAGTAGTAAACTACATTTCACAATAGCTTGGTGGTAGTTCAACCATATTCAAATTTGAATATTGTTTTAGGAGTATATTACTTTTTGGTCATTTTGAGGCATAGTTAACTACTGCAACTACCAACTATTTTTGTCTAGAAAAGAAGGGAAAGAAAAGCAAGTTTTTTTTTTCATTTACTCTTTTACTTGTTGTACCAGTCAGATGTTACAAAGCCCCCTTTCTTTTTTTAATTCTTTATTTTAAGATAAGATAAGATAAGATAGCATTTCATTAATCCCCTTGAGGAAATTCAGGATTCATTTTAAGTTTCCATCCAACAGAAAGTTACCATTCATGCCACCTATTTCTGTGAAGTAGCCAAATAGTGTAGCTTGGTTTGGGTTTAGATCCAGACTGAGTGTAAACGTAGTTACATCCAACAGATAGTAAACATTGTGATAAAGCCATATAGGTTTATTTGGTTTGGTTGGACTCTAGTTTCTGGCAGGCAGCTGTCAACATTCATTCACTTTATTTCTAATAACATCCTCATCAGTGGTAGTTTTGCAGTCACGTGAATTTGTATTATATGACACTGCAGATGTAGATATGATCCCTTTTCACAAATGGTTTGAACTACTTTTCACAAGTAACTGGTGAACTAAATTGCATTTGTCTTGAATGTAGCTTTGCTGTAGATCCACTTCTTCCAATTTGCCAAATTTGCCATTTTCCAACAACTGGTAGCTTGAAAAACTACACTTTGTAACTTCCCCAACACTATGCTTCAGGTTAAGTATGGTATTTCTATTGTAGGTTAATTTTATTGAAGGTTTTGCGTTTTTCTACCACCTCACTAGGAGCTGTCTGCAGTGACGTCATCACCCATGGCCAGAAAGGAGTCCTAGCTGTGTTCATTTACTTAAATTTTTCAAATGTAGAACAGAAGAGTAGTGACAGTTTCGAATAGTAGGCTCAAGACACACATTGAAGTGAACTTTAGGATGTTGTCTTACACAGTCCTGGGATGTCCAGCATGTTGGAAATGCCTCTATCGCACATCTCCACTTCGGGTAGGTTCTTGTCCCGACTCTCCTCCACTACCTTCTTCAGAGACTTGGACATTTTCTGAAATGATTTATCCAGAAAAAAAACAAAAAAACATGATGTCAGAAACGGTGTCGTGCATTACGATGCCACAATATATTTAAACCGATTTAACTTCCACAGGACCCACACACTGTTTACAGTAGGGGAAATTAACGGAAGTTATGTTGAGATAACACGAGTTAAACGTCGGTTTCTGACGCCAGAAAGGTACCGACAGCTTTTCTAGTAACGGCGAGGCTTACCGTTTGGAAAAGAAAGACTGAAAAAGAGGAATCTGTTTATTTTTATTTCCAGATAGAGACTTCGCTCCGAGCATACACCCTACCGGAAGTTGATGTGCGAGCCAGAAAAGTCTCAGCATTCCATAAAAGGACACTTCCTGTTCCTGGATGTAGGCTACCCAAATAATCTCGGTTCATTTGAAGAGGAGAATGTGTCAAAACAAATTTAAAAAAGATTCAATTTAAACAAGACTTAAGCCTCTCATACATCACAGGATTTTTAAAAAACCTATGCGTCTGATACACGTATTCAACACGTCTTTTACAACTTTTTTTCCCCCTTCTAGTTAAATTGCTTTCTTTGTAAAAGGAGTATAACTTGCAAATGCTCACACACATTAAAGGTGACGCCTTGGATTACACTGAAGGTAATTATGTGCTCCTATTGATGTTTTTTCCCCCCCCCCAATATCCTCATGCTAAGTGTGTGAGATAATTTGATCAACTAAAGAATACTGCTCCTGGCCATGATAATATTCCTGTCTCTATTGTTAAATAAGTTAAAATGTCTATTGTTGCCCCTTTGACTCATATTTTAGTCTCCATAGCTAATGGTGTACTTCCAAAGGATCTGAAATTAGCTAAGGTTATCCCACTTTTTAAAGCTAATGATCCTATCTCCTTCACAAATTATTAACCAATGCTTCACAAAACCCATTGGCGATCCCGAATAACCAGCAGTAAATACATTATTACATATTTCAGTTAAGCATAAACAGGTGTCAATATCAAACAAATATGCACCAGAGAAGTCCATATGTACAAGATGCTTTATTTTTGTCATATACCCTACAAGACTCTAATACGAAGACGTCCACTAAACCTTCACTTTTAAACCTTATTTAGCCTCATTTTAGCTTAGACACCTATAACCATTTAGACATTTTTTGAACGGCTAATCAACGTAAAATTGCTTAGTGGGTTGGTCATTGCAGTGGCAAAAGTAACATATTTCAGTGGGGAAAGGAAATATATAAGAACACAACTTGAATATAAAAAGAATCAGTAAAAATAGTAAATAAAACAATAGACTAATAAATAATTGTGGGATTATGTTAACATATGCTGCCGACAATTTCAACACGTTAATAGGTTGTAAAAGTGTATAGGCTGATGGGAAAGAAATGGATAACATTTGTGTCCTTCTCTCAAGAACAAAGAATAAATATGTGCAATACAAAAAACACAACCCCCCATGTCTCTATATTTGCTGGATGTTGTTTTAAATTTTTGTATGTGTACAGGCTGTGGAAACAAATTTCTTCTAAGAGGACAATCTATCTATCTACCTCTCTTGATTTCAAAATACATCACGTTTGCGCGCACCCCAGCGATAGGTAAGACTAGCTCTAATTAGCAGAAACAAGACTTCCGGTTTGGCCGTTTAGCCTTCAAAATAAAAGCGTGAGATTTGAAAATAGGTAGAAATACTGTTAAGTGTTTGATGTCAAAATAATAATGAAAAATGCCATAGAATGTGCCATTTTTGGCTGGACTGCAACAGCGGGGCCAGCCCTATAAACGCGAATGTCTGTCACTCACTGACTGACTGACTGACTGAGTGATGAAGTTACACCATTGGTCGGCCGTGGCACGTGGCACATCATAGGATCACAGAGCCAGAAATGTAAGTTTCGTTTTCTCCGCCATCTTGTTTCTCCGCTGAGATCGGGAGCCCGTTTCTCCCACACAGTAAGCAGGCTGACCGATATCGATCAATGCGGGCCGTGGGCGCGGTGGAGAGGACAGCGGCGGAGAGAGGAGACGGGACGCGCTGGAACGGAGATCAGTATGGATGTATGGACTATTATTCTGTATTAACAGTCTACAGCGGAGTTAGTTACACCATTGGTCGGCCGTGGCACGTGGCACACCCATACACGGTCCAGCCATATACTAGGTTTTGACCTAGTCTTGTTTAACTATAAACGCTGCATGTATTACACTGTGCAGAACAGAACAGAGACTTAAGTGGACATCAAACAGTAAGGTGCTGACTTATTGAATTTGACGATTAAATACAAAGTAATTGGTTTAAAACTATTTCTACCTATTTTCAAATCGCACGCTTTTATTCTGAAGGCTAAATGGCCAAACCAGAAGTCTTGTTTCTGCTAATTCGAGCTAGTCTTACCTATCGAGGCCAGAGTGCAGGCAAACATGACGTATTTTGAAATAACGGCTAGAGTGACGATTTCAGCGAAATAATGGTGTAAATGTTTGTCTTTTCAAGTCACTTTGGGATCGTTTAGCTTCCGGAGACTTGAATTGTGCTGCTCAAGCTGCATGGATCCATTTTATGGTTATCTTCTGTTATTTTTTGAACTGTGAAGTCAGGTCCCCAGCAACTTCAGTTGTTTTGGAGAAGGCTTCTACGCCGTTCCGGTGTGGAGCTCAGGGCGCTGTATGGACTAACAAACTTCACCTGAGTATAGACGTTGGAACTAGGGGTCCCTATTGACAGCTTCTCCTTACTGCACCTAACTTTGTTTTAAATAAAAAATTGGTGCTTAAACTTTCATTTCTTTCTTCAACATTTCCTTACAATAAATGTTTCCATAGCATTATGTGCATGATCTTAGCCTCTCATAGACTCTAAGAAATGATAAGCCTTTCTCCTGCTCAAAGCACTTCACATGTCTAGACTACGTTTACATGCGCACAATAATGCGACTATTGCCAATACTGCGATTAAGGCAATAGTCTGATTAAGCCGTTTACATGATTGCATAAACTGACAACTCCCCAGAATAATCCTGTTTACATGACTGAAACACTTAGTTTGATTATCCAGAGAGAATTGTAGAAATGGGATATACTGTATATATTTTTTGATAAAAATAACTTGTTTCCTGTCTCACCACTTTCAAATTTAATCAAAACAACCATGACTGAAACATGGTTTCGGATTAAGCGAAAGGTAAAGAAAAACGTTTCATTTCTCTGTAGGGTCCTTTCCATAATGTTGTCAGACACTTATAATAACAATCTGAGCCTGTCAGTGGCAAAAACAAGCACTTTTAGTGGACGTACATTCACAGTGCGAATTGCCCCATCGGATTACTATCAGTTACATCGGTTACTAGTAAAAATAGATAAGTGACTATAGTAAAAGCAAACTAGCATAATAACAATAGGATTTAGCCTTAAGGGCTTAAACCCCTAAGTAGTCAGTGCCTTACATTAACTGCTAACTACTAAAAATGCAACAGCTAGTAAAGTTACAATAGCGATATATTTTACTTTTGAGCATTTATTGTGTACTGCTTTTAATCCTCATTCCTGTTAAGGTCCCATATTCTACACATGAGAATAACAATAAAGCCCTTAAGGCCCTGACACACCAAACCGACGTCAAAGAACCAGCGGCGATGAAGGCCCACTGTTGCGTCGCCTCACGTCGCCTGCGTCTGGTCCAAAAAGTTGCACTTGAACACACCGCAAAGACTACAGCCGACGGCCAACTAGCACGTACGTTCTGCGCCTGCGTGAGGGGAAATAACCATATGTCTGATAAGAAGTTGCAAATGGCACTGGCATTGTCAGCCCTTGGTCTTTTGGTTGTGGAAGAAGAAAGGAAGAGGCGGAGGTGAAAAATAAGGAGAAACCGCACTAAATGGGTGAAATCATGAATACTCCAGCGACAGGCTCAAGGGGCTTTCTCGAACCTGTGTCGAGAGCTGGAGATAAATGAAACCTCCGATTTTAAAAATTTCGTTCGGCTCTTTCCTGTTCAGTTCCACATGTTGAAGGAATTTATCAGTCCAATCATCCAGAGGCAAAACACGAACTACCAATCAGAGTGATCTCTCTCACCGACGGGCTCCAACGCCGATTCAACATGCTCAATCGGCCGAAAAGACGCCATCAGGGTCCGACTAGTGCCGACGGTGCGGGACACACCGCAAAAACTAGGGACACCGACGCTTACCGATGGCCCGACATTGGCCGACGGCCGACCATCGGCCTGGTGTGTCAGGGCCTTTACAGGACTTAACCCACGAAAGGCCTGTGGGCCTGATGGCATACCATCATGGCTGCTGAAGGATCATGCTGAAAATCTGGCCCCTGTTCTCTCTTACATTGTGAACATTTCCTACGTGCATGGAACAGTTCCAGCTGCATGGAAGACTTCAAATGTGTGCCCCATAACCAAAACTTCAAACCCCAGCACTCCTAGTGACTGGATGCCCATCTCATTAACGTCATGCTTGGGAAAAATACAGGAAAGATTCATCATAAATAAACTGATGCCAACAGTGATGTCTGAATGTAAGAACCAGCATGCCTACCTCCCTAGGTCTAGCACCATAACTGCCCTTGTTAAAGCCACACATTCTTGGTTAGTGACTACAGATGTAAAACAGCAAGCAATGGTGAGAGTGCTGCTGGCTGACATGTCTAAGGCCTTTGATAGGGTGGACCATGCCCAGCTGCTGCAACATCTGGCCAACACAGAGCTGTGCCCTAGACTTTTAGCCTGGGTACACAACTACATGACTGGAAGAAGGCAGAGGGTGATGGCAAATGGCATGTGTCCACTCGAAAGACTGTCTTTGACAACACATTGCACATTGGGTATGCTGACGACATAGGACTGTCTCGGGCCATTCCCTTAACAAATATTCATAGTGACACCTCAATGGCGATGGATGCCCAGCAGCTGGATAAATGGGCTGCATCAAACAATATGCTGCTCAATGGAGAAAAATCAGTGGAACTGAGAATCTGCTTCTCCAGAAACCCACCACAACCTGCTCCTCTGTTTCTGGGGGGACAGGAAGTCCCGGTCGTGACCACCACCAAGTACCTAGGCTTTCACCTGGACTCTGACCTCAGCGGGGACACTCACATTGAACAGGTAGTGAGGAAAGCCTCTAAACGGCTACACTTTCTGACTGTTCTAGCCAGACACGGCCTACCCTGCGAGGACCTGGCTACCATCTACACTGCTGTGGTCAGGCCATCTCTGGAGTATGGCAGTGTCCTTCTGGTGGGGTGCAATAAAAGCCAGGCTGCACTACTGGAGAGGGTGCAAAAAAGGGCCCTCAGGATCATCTCCAGAGGCTGCACCCCACCACCGCAACTCCCATCTCTTCAGAGCAGGAGGAAACAGGCAGTCATTCAGCTGGTCAAAGAGATGACACACGCACAACATCCACTCCATGACTTGCTCCCACAGACAAGAGCAGATAATACAAACAGACTGCTATGGAACAGCAACAATTTTACACACGTCCAGTACAGAACAAACAGGCTGAAAGCAGCATTTTAAAATGTATGCATGGTTGTATGTAAGTGCATGGTTGTATTTTGTAAATGTGTATGTATGAGTATGAATGTATAGGTGCATGTGTGTATATAAATATGTATAGTTTTACATTTTTATGAGGTACAATCATGTATAGATATATTTCTATTTTTATTAATGTAAATTCTGCTTCTATTAAGTTGTTAACTGTGAGCATGAATACTAATAAACTCAAACTCAAACTCAAACTTTCCAGTGTTTTCTGTCTTGAGGTCAATTCAAAGCTGTGTGTGTGGTGTCATGTACCAAAAACACTCTCAATCCATTTTTACATGTTCATTTTCCAGCATCTTTCTGAGCCTAGCCAAGAGCAGGTTGTTTCTGTTGCTGTGCCTTTATGGCTCATTAATATTAATGACCTTCTGTTCTGATTGGCTAACCGTTTCAAGAGTGAAACGTGAGACACCACAGACCCGCCAGCTGCAGACAGCAAGAGGCAGGGAAAACTCTCCGGTAATGAACAATGACAACTGTTCAACCGCTTTGAAAAAAAATACTTTGTTAAACTATTATTTCTTACAAAAATTATAATGAGCGTACTTTTGTGACGCCACAAAATTACGGAAGTCCAACTGGCTCATTTAGGCGCTTTGATACTTTTACAATGTTTAGATAGCACATCCAACTCCTTTATAATCAAAGAGAAGAAAGAAATCCTGTTTTACACGATATGGGACCTTTAATGTCCTGATAATTTCTTTTCCTCTTATTTCAGGCAGCAACAAAGCCAACAAAGGTGACATCAAGTGTCCTAGTAACAAAGCTAATTGAAAAAAAACAAGACTAGGTTGACCTAGTGCAACCTGGGCCTCCTCTTGGCTTTCGCACCCTAGTATAATACGTGTTCTGTACTGCCCCCTGCATTGTATTGATATACTATAAGTGTGGTGGCCTGCAAAAACCCAGAGATGCCAACCTCAAATGATCAGAAAGTGTAGTAAGAGGTCTGCAAATGTGTAGTTTGTCATCAAAATGTGTAGTTTTCACTGTGGCATACAGACCTGACACTTTGGCTGCAGCGCGCAGCATGTTGACAATCTGAAATGGAGCTGGATCGGAGCCGCAACTTTGGAGATGCATAGTTTTTATTTTTGTCGGACTACGCAGTGGTCTGTTGTGTATTTGAGCCATATAAATGTATATAAATGCCAATATTTTGCTTATTATAGTCATTTGTCACCATGTCAGTTAACAAAATAGAGGATAAATAAACCAACGTCAGTTGTTGGAGATTAGGTTATCTGAGCCGCTGAGAAGCCTTCTATTTGGCAACAGTACACCTACACTGTCATAAAAAAACAAGCGTGAATTCACAATAGCTGCGACCACGTACACGCATGGGGAAATTTTTGTGGACCAACCAACCAACCGACCGACAGAGCGAGCTATAGAGCTGCTGGTCGCAGCTAAAAAAAAAATGACGTAAGTACCCTATGGTACGTTAATGTTCCTCACAGTACGCAACGGGCAGACCGCAGGCGGAACAAGAACGGAACTGGTGTAGCAGCTTAAAATGCCTAAAGTGCTTCAACTGGGCCGCAACAATACGCAAATGCATGCTGTGTAGTTAGATTGGTCAATCTACAGAATTACAGAAACAATAGCCTATCATGCATGTAAACAAATGTTTTGATATTCAATTCAACTTTATTGAATAACAGTACTCAGTACAAACAACGCGATATCATGTATACCACCATGACTGTGTAGATCTTCATGCCAAATTGTCGCGCGACATTCAACAATGGGTAGTCAGTCAGTCAGTCAGTCAGTCAGTTAGCTACTTTCACTCTTCTAGGCCGGTCCCAGAGGCCCGGCAAAAAAAATGCTTAAAAGACAGAGGTAACAAAACAATCTAGCAATCCTAAATCATTTGAATAAAAGATATATAGTATATGAGATAAATCTACATAAATAACATTGGTCCATTTAAAATCTGCAGAATGCAGAATTACTTTCAATATTTGTTTTCATCCTAAGGCAACTAGTAAAACTGAAGAAGTCCTACACAAGAAGCTAAAAGAAAAAAAGGAGGAGAATGAGAGGCTGCGGCAAGAAGTAGAGGCGTGCCAAGCCCAGCTGAGGGATGCAGGGGGGGCGGCATCGCTCAGTGCCCTTGTAAATGGTAGGCTTACATTATTGACACAAATTGTATCACTTTGTCACTGCTGTGATTGATTTTTTTCATGTATTCATTCTTTCATTCACTCATTCATCCATGCTTTGCTCCTAGCTACCTGGGTAGAACCCATAACCAGCAAAAATCCCTTCATACTGCTACCTTAAAACTTCATAATACAACCTTAAAACACTGCAATGAAACCCTGTAATATGATATCAATTGAATAGGAGTAATGAATACAGCTATAGTCTTGGGTTTGAATGCAATAAGTAGCTTTGTGTGTGTAAATAACAGGGTTCGCACAAGGTCCTTAAAGTGCTTAAAATACTTGAATTTAGTTTGCTTAAATTTAAGTACTGGAATACCTGGAAAATTTACCTTTTAAGGTTAAAGTACTTAAAAGGTCCTTAATTTTGAAAACAATCATAATTCTACAGTAATCCCCCCTCTAATCAATTTTGTCAGAATCTCTCTTTTTTTTTTTACGTGTGTAGAGACTTTGCGTCCCCTCGTGCCTTGAACACCTGTTACGCTGACAACGCGCTTTCCCTTTGTCCGGAAATCCACGTGTGGCGAAATGTGACAATGCCGGGAAAATGTCAATTTAATCCAGTTTGGCTGGAAATGGAAATATATCATGACTGGCTTTTACCAGAGAGCAAAAATATACACCGTGCCCATTGCAAACTTTGCATTAAAGACTTCAACCTTGCTAGTATGGGTGAGTCGGCGCTGAAGAGCCATATGAAATCAGCTAAGCATCAGGCAGCAGTCGCCCAACACGGAGTAGGGTCATCTATTCAGGACTTTTTTGGACAACAATAGACAACAATAAGGTAAGAGCACAATTTTAGGATTAAGGAACATTATGTTATTATGTATAAAAATGGGTAACGTTACCAATATAATGTCGGTAGGAATGACTGCTTACTTGCAACATGTTAATTGTGTTAGCACGTTGCAAGCTAACAAACCAGATGGTTTGCTAGCCACATTAGGTGCAATAAACAATAGGTTACCAGTTCAGAATCAGAATCAGATTTATTTTCACCAGGTACATTTTCACATACTAGGAATTTGACTTGGTGAAGTTGGTGCAGTGCAATATACAGACATTTAGACAGAAAAACAAGCAGCAATCAAGCTTTACAAATAGAATTTAAATATCAAATATCAGATAAAAAGAAGAAAGAAAGAAGAGATTCCTGAAAAATATACTGTATATACACAGTACATGCAATAAGTGTGGTGACTAAGTGGGTCAGCGAGGGGCTTTTTACAAGGGCTCAGTAGCAAGTTGCAGATCGGATGATCCGTTGCAGCCTGGACTTGTCCCTGGCAGTAGAAGCAGCAAACCAGATGGTGATGGAGGATATGAGGATGGCCTCGATGATGGCTGTGTAGAGCTGCACCATCATTTTCTGCGGCAGGTTGAATTTCTTCAGTTGCCGTAGAAAGTACATCCTCTGCTGGGCTTTCTTCATGATGGAGCTCATGTTCTGCTCCCACTTGAGGTCCTGGGAAATGATGGTGCCCAGGAATCTGAATGACTCCTCTGTGTTGACTGGGGAGTCAACCAGGATGAGGGGGGTGATTGGGGCTAGGCTCTTCCTGAAGTCCACTACTATCTCTACTGTCTTTAAAGCATTGAGCTTCAGGTTGTTTTGGCTGCACCATGATGCCAACTGATCAACCTCCCATCTATAAGCAGACTCATCACCATTGGTGATTAAGCCAATGAGGGTTGTGTCGTCTGCAAATTTCAGGACTTTGACAGTCATGCGCAGAGGTGCAGCTGTTGGTGTAGAGGGAGAAGAGCAGAGGAGAGAGTACACAGCCTTGTGGGGCACCAGTGCTGCTGATCTGGGCATCTGAGATGTGCTTCCCCATCCTCACGTGCTGCTTCCTGTTGATTTTGTTGTAGTGGAGAGAGACTAGAGAGTAACACGTTAGTAACGTAACGTTACGTGAAAAATAGTTGCAGGCTACATAATGTTATTTTATTGCGTGAATTTAACTTGAAACTGATGTGACATACTAAGGCCCGGATCTACTAAAGGTTTGCGCCATTGCAAATCGCAGTTTTCTGATCTACTAAGCCAGCAACAGGGCATTTGCGCCTGAAATCATGGGTTGATCTGTGTGCACCGTTTTTTGCTGTTTGGTCTAATTGCATATGCATTTGAGGATAGCTCTGCCGAAACTGTCTCTGAAACCGGCTCTAAGATCAAAATGACACAGTCATCTACACAGCATAACATGCAGTCGTTAGGTCGCAGCATTTACACGAGTATGCTGACTTAAAAATGTACAATTTAAGCTTCATTGGCAGCATTGCAGAATGCGCACTCAATATTCAGACTATTACCTAAATATATAAAAAGGAAAAGTTGTAGGCTCTTCTCTGGATTTGCTGACACTTATTATGAGCCAATGTCTCCACGACATTGCCTTGATGAAAACAATGCAGCTAAAACGTGTGCGTAATAACTGTCACAACAGTGGAGAGGTGTGTGCGCGGCTTCTCCAGCTACATGTAGCCATACCTTCACCAGGTCTCCATCCCTCCCACACTGGCACCTGCGTCTCAGTCAGGCTCTCCTGCTGCTCCTCCAAGGGAGTTAAGGATCCTCTTTGGCTTTATTTGTGGTAAGCATCTTGTCTCACCTCCTCATATCATACCAGAACTTTTGACCTCCACTAAATCGCGCTTCCGGTGCCCAACTGCATTCACTTTATGTTGTTCCAGAGTGACTTTTTACACGTGGGTAAAATATCTCTTCTCTGCAGCTCTTTGTGGTTTTCTGTGTGACTATGTGTCAAAAGCTGGAGGGGTTGATAAAGTGCAAATCACACCACAAATGATTTTAAGCTGCAAATCTGCTAGACAGAGGTATGAAGACTTTCTGGCCAGTCAGAGGGAGGGAAAAGGTGAGAAACGGAAGGGTGACAACAAAGAGGAAGAAATAAAAGAAAAAAGAGAAAGCCGAGGCTGAGACCTCCACCAAAGTAAGGGAATGTATGGTGAGATTTAAAAGCTTCAGAAAATCCCTAAAAGAGAAAAAAGCAGAACTTGAAGGTATCAAGTGAAACAGAAATGTAGAAACATTGTTTTCTGAAAAAAAAAGAGAAAAAAAGACACTCCAAAAAGCTCTGCCAACGTATCAGCCAATACCCCTTCAGAATAGAACTTTGCAAATAGCTAACAAAGAATATTGGTTTTGCTAATAGCTGATGTTTTATTTCAGGTACCACAATACCTTATGTCTTTCACAATGTAAGGGACTACAAATCTCAAGTCTTTTTCACTTTTTTTTGGTTTGTGTGCCAGTTTCCCATTCAGCTATATCACCTTGTTCTACTGTGCTCCATTATATTGGAGCATAACAATGAATGTTTATGTCTAAGTGCTCAAAACAGAATGTATGTCATGACAAGTGAAACTCAGATGTTGAAAAATGCAAAATTGAGAGCCTGAAAGTGTGAACATAACTAAAATGTGTACTATGTTTTTGGTACAGTTAATAAACATTAACTTAAATTAATTACATTGGTTCCGTGGAGTCCTTAAACATGTAAAAATTGTGCTTGTAAAAGTCATTGAAAGTCTTTAAAATGCATTTGATAATGTCTGTATGAACCCTGAAATAATTGTTTAAATGTCTTCTTGATCACAGATATACCAAACATCCTTAAACAAATTAAGGAGAGCAAACAACCAGATGATAAAAAGGTATATTATTATAGGTACACTGTTTAACACATCGACCATGACATTTTCATGTTATTGCCACAGCTTCTAATAACTTATAACCCATTTCTGATCAATTAATAAGATTGACAGAGCGTTTTTTTCGACGGCCACAGCTATAGACCATAGGCGCAGCTATTTCAGCTCATACGGTAATCGCTCAGTGGAGCTAGGACACCCAATCACATGTGTTTACTTCACTGAACTCAGCCAATCAAAGCGATTGTTTATGGTGCATGGAGAGATCGCTAGGGAAACGCACAGAGAGCGAGAGAGAGAGACGAAAGCTACACAGAGAGAGATGAGAGCATGTCTTGCTCCAAAATAAGAAAAGTAGATGCAGAAAATCGAGTGTTCAATGATGAATGGACAGACCAATATGCCTTCATTCTCCCCGCAACGAGTTCTAAACCAGTCTCTCTCATATGTTCTGAAACCGTGGCAGTAACACCAAGCACAGATCCTGTACAGACCCACGGCGCATATTCAATTCTATGCACTGAAGCACTGTGACACGGTTAAATTACCTAATTCCACTAACGTTACTTAAATACCACAAGGTGACGTTAAAGTCGCCTACCGTTAAAGTTTGTAGGGCAGCGAAGACGAGTTACTGTCTACAAATCCCTGTTACTAACTGTGGAATGTTAAATTTCACTTTTGTTTTCACACCGGGAGACTCTGTGGATTGAGTTCAGTGCTGCTGGTCTGCTGTCTGTACATCTCCAAATTACAGACATGATGTGATGCGCACATCAGGCACATTAGAGATCGATTTAGATCCATTTTTATAC
This sequence comes from Centroberyx gerrardi, assembly GCF_048128805.1. Classification (NCBI taxonomy): domain Eukaryota; kingdom Metazoa; phylum Chordata; class Actinopteri; order Beryciformes; family Berycidae; genus Centroberyx; species Centroberyx gerrardi. Next base: position 24,726,904 of record NC_136018.1, on the reverse strand, counting down.
AGACCAACATTAGACATTATGATATTTCGGACCTTTGATGGGAATACATTTTAGTGACTGGACCTCCTTGAATTTTAGTTGAATACCCCTGTTACAGACCAATGAGTCAACAATCCAATACCCCATCACCTGCCATCCCTGTGGGTTGTGGCAATAACCCTAAAAGAATGTTACAAGATCTGATGGCCCAGACCTTCTCCAGGGAGGAGATGGCTAGCCATTCTTTGACAGGGTCAAAGTCTAATTTTTTAAAGTTTTTTTCCACTCACAGAGCAATTGTGTGGCGTCAGAAGATGCTTATGCTTCATGAGCTATATGGAGTAATTTTATGGTTATTTTTTGTTATTTTTGGAACTCTAAAGATCGGTCCTGCTACGGAGTTGTGCTGGGAAACGCCGGGAGTGGTATATGACTAACAAATTTCACCAGAGTTCCCATTGAATTTTCATTTTTGAGTGAACTATTCCTTTAATATAATGTTGTAGGTCAGGGGTACTCAAACTCCTTTTTATTAAAGGTCCACTTATGAATTTTACACAAGTTCAATGGTCCGGAACATTGCCAGTAAAACGCACCAGCATAAATCAACGTCCATATCTTGTCCACAACATAACTTAAACATAATAAGTACACACATTCAATAGTACAGTATGGTGGCTTGAATCAGTGGGAGAAATGGCACTGTTTGCCTGTAACCAATGCCTTGAACCTGGGCATAAAAGGTGTGATTGCCAGGCGGAGGCACTGACCCAAGTGTCTGCTTTGGTAGGAGTTTTTCACAATGTTCATTGTGGAAAATCCAGACTCACATCGATATGTGGAAGCAAATATGGTGAGCACATGAATGGCCACCTTCTGAAGGTGGGGAACATTTGACCGATAGTGACAATTCATTGTCATAGCAATGCCATTACGTTTCGTGTGATTGGACCAGAGTGAACGCATCCACAGAGACTGACGACAGGCGGCGGCACACACACACACAAGCGACTCCGTGAAATTAAAAATCAAATTTATACTTTATCTCTTATTATACAAACTGATTTTTAAAAATGCTAACCTTTTTATTGATGTATTAATGTGAACTAGAAAGGTGCATTTTCTGGAGAAAATGCGTGTGATTGCTGAGAGTGCAAACTGTGGCTTGTCAGTAAAAAACACTGGTGCAATTTAGTGTGGGTACAGCTCACCCTTTCTGTTGGCTGTCTGTGTCTGTCGCTTTCCTCTTTCCCTCTTTCTTGTTCTATGGCTGTCATGGTATGTAGTGTTAAAGTTGTGGAAGTGGTTGAAGTTTCAAAGAAAAAATCTATTCACCCGGACACCCTGAACAAACATTCATATCTCAAAAACTGTGAAAGAAAGTCTATTAAAAGCTAGAGTGGGACAGGCAGACAGAAAGTCTATTAAAAAGCTAGAGTGAGACAGACAGACAGTCTATTAAAAAGCTAGAGTGAGACAGGTAGAAGAGAGAGAGAGAGAGAGAGAGAGAGAGAGAGAGAGAGAGAGACTAGTGGTAGAAGAGAGAGAGAGAGGCAGGAGTAGTAGAGAGAGAGAGGTAGAGAAGTAGAGAGATGTAGAGAAGTAGAGAGGAGGGAGAGAGAGGTAGAGAAAGAGAGCTCACTTGAGCAGTTCATTCACATATTACACATCAAACTGTTCAGCTGTTCCTGCTTTAACTTATGTGTAAATATCTAAGTGATAGGATTTGTAGTTTTTGAGTTAGGGACGTTTGTTCAACACTAGTGCTTTACAGTCATTTTGCCTTCTTTCAACAGCTTTTTCTTTTTGCACATACAGTATTTAAACTATAGTTTCCATATCTTTTACACTAAGTACATATATTACACATCAAACAGTTCAGCCATTTCTCCTGTCACTCACAATGTAAATACCTAAGTGATGGGATTTGTAGTTTTTGAGCTATGATGATTTGTTCAACACTAGTGCTATACTGTTTTTGGCTCTGATGAACAGATTTTTTATGTTTACCCATATTTTAACTCACAATTTCCACAATTTTAACACTGTATACATATATTACACATTAAAATGTTCAGCCAGTCCTGCTCTTTCTCACAATGTAAATGATGATGATGGGATTTGTAGTTTTTGAATTATGAACGTTTGAGCTCCACTTACGCTACTGCTGCTCTCCTAATGCTGCTCTCCTAATGTGGCTCTCTGCACTTCTCCGATTCCATACACATGTGGGAGGCAACACACACACACACACACACACTCTCTCTGCTACTGCTACTACTTCTAATACTACTATTATTACTACTGCTACTAGTTCTAATACTACTACTACTGCTACTACTTCTAATACTGCTACTACTACTAATACTACTACTACTACTACTGCTACTACTACTACTCCTACTACTTCTAGTCAAGTCAAGTCAAGTTTATTTATATAGCCCTTTATCACAAGCATGTCTCAGAGGACTTTACAGAGAATGTGTCTAGCTAGGTCTAACTAAACACAATCAGTGGTAAACAAAATTTTGTAGGACAGCATAATGAAAAACACAAGGTAGGTAGGAGCAGATTTAGCGAGACAAACAATCTGCCTATTCTATATAGCCTAACCTACCCGGCACCCCAGCCTTAGACCCTAAATGCACACAAGGAAAAACTCCCAGGAAAAACCTTAGTGGGAAAACTTGGAAGAAACCTTGGGCGGGCTGAGGCAGATAGAGATCCCCCCCCGGGACGGCTTAGCATGCAATAGGTGCCGGGCAAACATTGACAGAGTCATGGGCAACAATGATGACAAGAGAAAACAGAGAAAGACAAAAGAAGGAGAGGCAGCATGCGGCGGTGAGAGGGAACTGAGGCCAGCACTGAAGGAGCGAGGGCAGCAGTCGTAATTCAGTGTCCAGGTGGGAACAGCGGAAGGGAGGAGCAAGGCCAGCACTGACGACTAAGAGCCAGGGCAGCACCCGTCACGGCCAGGTAGAACACTGACCTGGAGTCAGAGAAGAGGAGAGAGAGGAAGCCGTGTACACACACACAACACACCCAGACACACACACACGTACAGACGAAGGGAAGAAACAGCTGCACACAGAACACACAGGGTCAGAGACACGATAGGTGGGAGCAGCATCAGGGATGGACCGAGGCCGGCGCTGACGACCACTGCACTGCACCGGAGTCTGAAAGGGGGAGAGAGGAAGGGGAGAAGCAGCAGCAACAAAACACAAGATAGACACGTTGGGTGGGAGCAGGACCAAGGCCGGCGCCGACAACCGGCCCGAGCAACACCTGTCCGCTGGCAGGTGGAGCACTGGACCGGAGTCTGAGGAAGGGGAGAGAAGACACACAGAACTGCACACAGAACACACAGAGTCAGAGCACATCGGGTGGGAGCGGCAGCAGGGATGGGACTAAGGCATGCACTGGCGACCACTGCACTGCACCGGAGTCTGAGAAAGGGGGGAGAGACAGGTACACACAAAGACAACGAACACACGGAGAGAGAGAGATCCAGGTGGGAGCAGCGTCAGGGATGGGACTAAGGCCAGCACCGAAGACCATCAGGGTCAGAGGAATCTGAGAAAGGGTGGGGAAAACCAGCCGCGCACACACACACAAACAGAGCTGTGCAGAAGCAGCACAAGACCCAGACGTATTTGGGCACAGACACGCTCATACAGACAGCAGATAGAAAGTGATTAGACACAGTGTAGCCAGAGGGCAGCCCTATGCTTGTGTTCCCAATGGCAAATTTCTATATAAATACTGTCTAGTCTAGGGTAAGAGAAAAGACTGTGTCGAGCCCAGGCCAACGGAGCTAAGGTAGGTCGTATGATTGCGAGAAAAGATAGGTTTTGAGTCTAGATTTGAAGATTTCGACAGAATTAGCTTCCCTGACTGTAAGAGGTAGCTGGTTCCAGAGATAGGGAGCTCGGTAGGAGAACGCTCTACTGCCTGCTGATTTTTTCTTGATTCTAGGGACAATAAGGTAGCCAGCATCCTGCGATCGGAGGGCATGAGGTGGAATATAAGGGATGATGAGGTCGGATAGATATGTTGGTGCAAGCCCATGTAACGATTTATAAGCTAACAGAAGCACCTTAAAGTCAGATCTGGCTTGAATTGGGAGCCAGTGAAGGGAGGTTAGGATTGGAGTAATGTGGTCAAATTTTCTAGTTCTGGTTAGTATTCTGGCAGCAGCATTTTGCACAAGTTGTAGTTTTAATACTTCTAATAAAGCTTAAAAGCTTCTAATACTGCTACTATGACTACTGCTACTACTTCTAATACTACTACTATTACTACTGCTACTACTTCTAATACTACTACCACTGCTACTACTTCTAATACTACTACTACTGCCACCACTACTACTGCTGCTACTACTACTACTACTGCTACTTCTAATACTGCTACTATTACTACTGCTACTACTTCTAATATTACTACTACTGCTACTACTTCTAATACTGCTACTACTACTACTCCTACTACTACTTCTAATACTGCTACTAATTACTACTGCTATTATTTCTAATACTACTACTATTACTACTGCTACTACTTCTAATACTACTACTAGTGCTACTACTTCTAATACTGCTACTACTGCCACCACTACTACTGCTACTACTACTACTACTGCTACTTCTAATACTGCTACTATTACTACTGCTACTACTTCTAATATTACTACTACTGCTACTACTTCTAATACTGCTACTACTATTACTGCCACTACTACTACTGCTACCACTCCTACTCCTACTACTACTACTACTTCTAATACTGCAACTAATTACTACTGCTACTACTTCTAATACTACTACTATTTCTACTGCTACTACTTCTAATACTACTACTAGTGCTACTACTTCTAATACTGCTACTACTACTACTGCCACCACTACTACTGCTACTACTACTACAACTGCTACTTCTAATACTGCTACTGTTACTACTGTTACTACTTCTAATATTACTATTACTGCTAGTGCCACTACTACTACTACTGCTACTACTACTACTACTTACTGCTACTAATACTACTGCTACTACTTTTAATACTGGTACTACTACTGCTGCTACTACTACTACTTCTAATAGTAGTACTACTGCTACTACCACCACTACTGCTGCTACTATTACTACTACTACTGCGATTACTACTACAAACAATAGCACTACTACTAAACTTACACTACAACTAAAATTACTAATGGTATTACTGCTATTACTTTTACCACTACTGCTGCTACACACACACAGACACTTGCATAAACAAACAAACAACACACACACACACACACACACACACACACACACACACACAGACAGTGATCTGAAGGCCAGGAGATGTTTCTGGTGCTGGCTGAGGTCGTGACACTCCACTTCAACTGTAACTCACACACACACACTACTACAACTGCTACTATTTTAAATACTTTAAACAGTGAAACTTCTTGTACTGTAGCACTACTACTACTGCAGCTACTACAATCAGCAGTCTCTCTACTCCACTCTAGCTGTTTTATAGACTTGCACTGGCTTTCACTCTTTTAGTCTTTCTACTGATACTACTACAACTATAACTTCAGCTACTACTTCAAACACCAGATCAAAATACTCAAAATTTACAGACATTTAAACTCTTTGTAATGAAATTCAACTGTCTTCAGCCTTCTCTTGCTGAAGCAAGCACACAAATTTTCTTCAGATAATTTAACCTTTTCTAGTGTTATGTTATGTTATATTTATTTGGAGCAGATGCCAATGCTGTATTATCACTCTTTTAAGATGATGTCTCATTGATCCATCATAGTGCACTAGGTGTCACGGCTCTTGCTGTGACTCTAGTTTTCCTTGTGTTTCTTTTTGTTCCCTGCCCCCTGTGTGTCTCCGCCTCCCTGGTTTGTCTCTCTGTGTTTGTCTGTGTTTGTTATGTGTGGCGTGGGCGTGGCTCCCTCTCCTTCCCAGCTCCTGGGCTCCAGAATTACCTACACACCTGAACCTCATCACTCATCACCTCCAGTATATCTACCCCGGCATACCTTCCATTCTTCGCCAGATTGTTCCACCAACTCCGTGGTAGACACTCTCGGTCGCTCTGCATTTTCATGTCTGGACTATTCTTGTGTACCTAGTTCTGTACGTGTTGATCGTATCTCTCCTGTGTCCAGGATTTCCCTATGAGTCTCTCCACCTGCCCACGCCACACCTGCCAGTCTCTCAGCTTTCCTGCCTGTCCGCCTGCTCGCAACACATCTACCCGAGCTCCAGCCAGCCTGTTCGCTCGCCTGCTAACCCGCCAGCTCGTCTGCTCGTCAGCCAGCCCAGTCCGGATCATCTCCTCAATTCCGACCAGCTGCCTTCATTCCACTACACCCAATTCCAACCTCCAATAAACCTTTTTCCTTTTTCTCCTACCTATTTGTCCGTGTCTGCATTTGGGTCCAAGAAAACAACCCCCTTAACAGAACAATCTGGCCAAGAATGGACCCAGCAGACACTGACACCCTCCGCCAAGCTATCGCTAACCAGGGCGCTCTCGTGGGCGGAACACAACCAGACTCTCCGGGACGTGATAGAGACCCTGCGGTCACTTACCTCCAGTGTGTCCCAGCTGACTGGACAAATGGACCAAGTCGCCGCGCAGTTTTTGGCAGTCCTATCCTCTGCCAGTCCCTCACCTCCTCCGCCGCCAGCCATTCCGGCTCCGCTCCCTAGGGAACCTTTCGTCCCGGCGCCGGAGCGCTACACAGGAGACCTGGGGACTTGCCGTCAATTCCTCCTGCAATGTTCCCTAGTGTTTGAACAACAACCCTCCACGTACATCTCAGATAAGTCCCGTATTGCCTATGTCATTGGGCTTTTGAGTGGTCAAGCTTCTCTTTGGGCCACAGCTGTTTGGGAGAGTCAGTCTGAGATTTGTAGTTCATATGATAGATTTGTAGCAGAAATGAAGAAGGTTTTCGACCATCCCGTTCGAGGCAAGGAAGCCTCTAAACGGCTCCTTTCTCTCCGTCAAAAATCTCTGTCCGTAGCGGAATATGCAGTAGAGTTCAGAATTCTAGCGGTAGAGAGTGGATGGAATGAGGAATCTTTACAGGGAGTTTTTCTCAACGGTCTCAGCGAGAGTCTTAAGGATGAGCTAGCGGCTAGGAACGAGACAACCAGTTTAGACTCCCTCATTTCCCTCTCGGTTAGGCTTGACAACCGCCTTAGAGAGCGCCGCAGGGAGAAAGCTAGCCGCTCTTCTACTTCATCTCCTAGTTGCACCCCTAGATTCCCCTCCCGTAGCAGCTCTAACCAGTCAGCCTCCCTCGGTGCGACTGCCAGCCAGTCGTCTGTTGTCGCCGTGGACGAGCCCATGCAGTTGGGTCGAACCCGTCTTTCCCCAGCGGAACGTCAACGACGGATTCGGACCGGCGCCTGCATCTACTGTGGCCAGGACGGTCACTTCTTGGCAGCATGTCCGCTCCGGCCAAAAGAGGAGGCTCGTCAGTGACAGTGGGGGTACTGATGAGCCATACCACCATCTCTTCAACTCCCCGCACTCGTATGCAGTTCCATGCTTCCCTGCTCTGGAAAGAAGATTCCATCCCTGTGCTTGCTCTAGTTGATTCCGGCGCCGATGCTAATTTCATTGACGCCACTCTGGTATCCCAAGCTGGTATTTCCACCGAGGCTCTACCTTCCACCCTGGACGCTAATGCTCTGGATGGCAGACTCCTGGCTCGGGTCACCCACCACTCTGTACCCCTCAACCTCCTCATTTCAGGAAACCACCGGGAGTCCATTCAGCTCCACCTGATCTCCTCCCCTCTCGCTCCTGTGGTTCTGGGTCGGCCCTGGTTAGAGTTGCATAACCCACATATAGACTGGTCTACGGGGACTGTGGTGAGTTGGAGTGTCTTCTGTCGTTCCCATTGCCTCCAATCTGCTCTGGCTCCCGGTGAGTCCGCTGTTTCTCCATCACCTGAGCCTCCTGATCTCTCCTCTGTGCCCGCTGTGTACCATGATTTGGGAGAGGTATTCAGTAAACAGGGAGCCCTCACCTTACCTCCTCACCGGCCGTATGATTGCGCCATCGATCTGCTACCTGGAGCTCCTCTGCCCTCTAGTCGACTCTACAACCTGTCACGTCCTGAGCGAGAGGCCATGGAGAAGTACATTCACGACTCCCTGGCCGCCGGACTTGTTCGCCCTTCCTCTTCTCCCGTAGGAGCGGGGTTTTTCTTCGTGGCAAAGAAAGACCACACCCTGCGTCCCTGTATTGATTTCCGTGGTCTCAATGATATAACGGTAAAGAACAAGTATCCGCTTCCTCTCATTGACTCTGCTTTTGTGCCCCTGCAACAGGCCACAGTCTTCTCCAAGCTGGATCTCCGGAACGCTTACCATCTCATACGGATTCGAGATGGAGATGAGTGGAAGACGGCGTTTAACACCCCCCTGGGACACTTCGAGTACCTGGTTATGCCCTTCGGTTTAACCAACGCCCCCGCCGTCTTCCAGGCTCTCGTCAACGACGTCCTCCGAGACATGCTGAACCGCTTCATCTTTGTTTACCTGGATGACATCCTGATCTTTTCTCGGGACATGGAGGAACATACCCAGCATGTGCGGTTAGTGCTCCGTCGCCTACTTGAGAACAAACTGTTTGTGAAAGCCGAGAAGTGTGAGTTTCATAAGTCTTCTGTGAGTTTCCTGGGTTACATCATTGAGCGGGGACAGGTGAAGACGGACCCGGCCAAGATCCAGGCAGTGTCGGAGTGGGCGAGGCCCACTACCCGGAAACAACTCCAGCGATTCCTGGGGTTTGCTAACTTCTACAGGCGTTTCATCAAAGACTACAGCAGAGTTGCAGCTCCCCTAACCCGGCTAACTTCTCCTGTCTCTCGCTTCTCTTGGACCCCTGAGGCTGATACCGCGTTCAACCACCTCAAGAGACTCTTTACCTCCGCCCCGGTCCTGATTCACCCAGACCCCTCTAGGCAGTTTGTGGTAGAGGTGGATGCTTCTGACTCGGGAGTGGGGGCTGTGCTTTCCCAACGTGCGGCAGATGACATGAAACTACATCCCTGTGCATTCTTCTCCCGACGTCTCTCCCCTGCAGAGAGTAACTATGATGTGGGTAATCGAGAGCTTTTGGCTGTGGTTCTGGCTTTGGAGGAGTGGAGACACTGGCTGGAGGGGTCCGAACATCCCTTCATCGTCTGGACAGACATAAAAACCTCTCCTATCTCCGTTCTGCCAAACGTCTGAACTCTCGCCAAGCTCGGTGGGCATTGTTCCTTGGCCGTTTCAGTTTCACCCTTACCTATCGCCCTGGTTCCCGGAACGTTAAGCCTGATGCCCTCTCCCGCCAGTCTGCACTTGAGAAATCTACCTCTGAGCCTGAGACCATCCTTCCCTCCTCCTGTGTGGTTGCTGCAGTTACGTGGGAGGTGGAGGATGTAGTCCGAGAAGCGCAACGCACCCAGCCAGACCATAGCCATGGATTGGTAACCTTAAGGTTATCAATCAAACTGGCTAGCCTGCTCCCAACTAGCTTGCGTTCCTGTCGGCGGCCGTGACCTTCCTCTGAGAACGCCCCTTTGAGGGCCCTCCAAACAGAGTCCTTGCTCAGTGTAATCTGGAAGAAGACAAGAGCAGAAGAAGAGTAATGGTTAATTGTCATTTCATTTCATCTCCATGTCTCACAAACACAACCTATATCCCAATATAGTACAAGAATGCTGTTCATAAAACCATGTCTATATTGTAATGCTATATTACTGTATGTGATAGTATATCACTACACTAGTCAAGTGTGCATCAATTTTGTGTATACACAGCTAAAAATGACCAGTAAGTAAGTCTGTTTTATCTCTATGACATTACCACTCTGCTTTGTTTCTGCCACTTTTTTGAAAAGCGAGGCAGACCGTGGATTTCAAGCCAAAACTGCAGAGCTGCTTGAAATCCGCGATCTGCCTCGCTTATGGAAAAAGTGGCAGAAACAAAGTGGAGTGGAGTGCTCACTTTGTTGCCAGGCAACCAAAGTAGCACTGAGTTGTTCTGTGGAGAAGTGACACATGATGGCCGGGCTTTCACACCAAACACGCAATCGAGGCATTGTGCAGAGCATGGCCATTGTTTTCAATGAAGGATGCAGCTCTCCTAAACAGCAGGAAGCGTTGCGAACCACCTTGATATTTCGTCAGGTTTTTGCAACTATATTGAACTTTGACCTCCAAATACGTGGACCCCTACAAGGTGCATCCAATGGCAGCCGACCCATTGGAGCGCAGTGGGCGGCGCCCCGGTTGATTGACAGACAAAAATATATGTATATTTATTTCTAAGATTTTAGCTGTTAAATTATGTTTAAAATGTCAATAAAATGTCCTGCTCTTGTAAGTAAAATATTATGTTCTGAATATGTGCTATTACACTTTGTAGACACTGACTGTCTGTTACGTTCCGAGACATGTGATCTGCTGTCGGGGCTCACTTGCTTGCACCCAAGCAGGCCGACGTTGACTCACATTACACCCTAGCGGTTTAAGAAAGAATAGCAGGCAGCGATCTATCAGCATGAGATGACAGGTGCCTTTTGGGGCACAGAGAGGTGCGCTCTGGCCATCCTGATGCAAGAATCTTCACCAATCAAATTCATTGGAATGTACCGTCACCCACAACAAAGTGCTAACATCATGGCTGCTGCTAATGCGCCAAACAGCGTTGAATCTCTCAGAAAAACACATTTTAAACAGTTTAGTCTACAGGAAAAGCTTCATATCGAGCAGCTTGGCCCGGACAGACCCGATATCACCATCAAACAGCACTCTGGTGACAGAGGGAGAACTACATCTGAGTATTCTGCAGAAGCTGGTATGAGAACAAGCACAGATCCTGTACAGACACGGCGCGTGTGTACAGTTCAATTCAATTCAATGCATTGAAGCACTGTGACACGGTTATCGGTGAAATAATTCCACTAATGTAAATACCACAAGGTAAAAACGTTACCCACTGTATATGTTTGTAGGGCAGCAGTTATCAGGTTACTGTTTACATCCCGTTACTAACTAATCATGGATGTGTGGCTGCTCCATTCACAACGCAGCATTTTGTTTCCATTCCTCTGCTGATGGCCAAGGTGACAGGTTGTGGACTGTTTCTTTAATTTTGTAAAAAGTGTACACTGTCTGCCCAGCCCTTGGTTAGATTGCTAGTGGCAGGCCACTCGCATCTGCGAAAATGCGCTTCCATTGATTTTATTGTCTCCATAATTTATTTATTTAAAATAGGCCTATATGTTAAGAGTTTTCCTATAATAATTAAATCTCCAAATAGTTAATATGACCTAATTTCGCTATATAAAATTAAGAGTGAATTTATAATTTAGACTAATACTAGTAGTAGTTTGTCTTATCGATTGTAGAGCCATATAGTCCCGCGCCATTAGTCAGCCGATTACCGGCCGCCACTGGACGCGTCCAATGGCATTCCGGCATTAACAGGTGCCGGAAGTTTTGTAGGCGCCGGAGCACCAAGGAGTTATAACTCCACATTAAAAACATATTGGAACCTGGCCAAAAAGTCACAGGCATGGCAGATAATATCCGAAAGGATGGGGATACCAGATTAGGAAAAATATATTGCGTTATTTACATATACCACATTCTGATTCGAAAGAAGCCTAGATAGCATCATTGTTTCAGCTGCTTTGTACGATGTTAAGAGCTGAAAGCAATTTGAAATTGTTTAATACTGCTGGTGACCCCGCTAGTGCATAGCCTATCCATTCAGGTTCACATTTCTGGAACAGTGAAAATATGTTTCTGTAGCCTACCAAAATTGCGCTCTACCTCACGCAAACTATGCGCATTGTCACTTCTAATGTGAATGCCCCGTCACGCGCGGATCTTATCCACTCAAGCTGAACTATTTTCAAGTTTTTGCGCGACCAACTGTGGCGGAAAAATCCACGAGCTGCGCAGCCGGCGGTGAGCGCGTAATCCGCGCCATTCCATAGGAAATAATAGCGTTTTGAGCGGAAACCGCTCCGCAGTATGAACGCAGCCAGAGAGGCAGAGTGCAAGCTGGAATCTCGGTCGGCTACAGAAACATTTCAACTTTCCAGAAATGTGAGCCTGAATGGATATGCACTAGCAGGGTCACCAGCAGTGTATTAAACAATTTCAACAGCCTATGGGTTAGTTTTCTGTAAATAGTCCATTTTAAATGGTGTAGATAGATTTACCAATGACACGAATAATGTGCTAAGTTAATGCTTTCAGGTCTTAATGTCGTACAAAGCAGCTGAACCAATGATGCTATCTAGGCTTCTTTTGTGGAATTTATAAATAACCCAATATAATTTTTCTAATCTGGTATCCCCATCCTTTCGAATATTATCTGCCATGCCTGTGACTTTTTGGCCAGGTTCTGATATGGTTTTATATGGCTATAAAACTTCTGTCTCCTGTAAATGGCGGAATGCCGTTGGATGCGCATCATAGTATTTGGAGGTCAAAGTTCAATATCATTGCTTTAGGTGCAAAACCTGGCGAAATATCAAGGTGGTTCGCACCGCTTTGCACAGCTGTTTAGGAGACCGCTGCAGTATCCTTGATTGAAAACAATGGGTGTTTGGTGTGAAAGCCCATTAGGAATTAGGAATGAGGGCTACTTTGTGGTTAGGGTTAGTGTATGTGTGTGTGTGTGCATGCTGAGAGTGCAGACACCAGCGAAGCCCAGTGGTTGAGTGCCTATAAAAGATAGATCACACTCATCAATCTTGGTTTTTACCACAGAATGTGTGGTTTTTACTTAAACTACAGTATAGCCTATCTACTCAAGTTGCTGCATGGGACATGTAGTAGCCTACAGTTAAACCTGAGAATCAAGGTGGCTTAAAGATTGGATAACCAATACTGGGCCAACACTTACTTAAAATGGGTAACAAGCATGCATTTGTATACTAAATCAACCTGAACAGTCTGGGTTACTTTGGACAGATAATTAAAATAAAAATATATACTGTATTAATTTCCATTTTACTCCCATTTTCTCCAATTCACTTCAGTTATTAGAGAGCTAGAGAACAGCAGCCAGTTGCACCAGTTAAACTTAAATTCAAATGTAGGCTAGTTTGAACTGAAAGTCTCACTAAGTCCGAGTTTACACATTACTAAAATTGTAACGGTTGCACCAACTGAAATAGTTCCAACGTAAACATAAGTTACAACTTAAAACTTACGCCTACCTCCTACTAGGTGTAAAGTCATCCGTAAAATAACTGGCATGGCGCATCAATTTGACAGGTGGGATAACTTGCTGGAGGACCAGGAGGAACAAATCCAGTGTGGTTTACGTGACAGATTACATCCTTTTGAACAGTATGATGATTTAGATACTCGCGCTTTCATTTTCCCGGAGCAGAGATACAAATAAATCCACCACTTGGGGTGATTATTTGTATTCATCTATGCAGAATACGTAGTTTATACAGCGATTTCATAAAGTGTCCATACATATTTTAATAATCCGGACATTTCAGTCTCCCAGATGATGTAGCCTAACAAGCTTCCTGATGTTTATATTTCACCACTTCAATTCACTTCACTTGCTAAGGAGAAATGCTCATTCAGGACGTTGGAGAGCGACAACACTGCGGGGGGAACCTCTGACTTATATCTTGAACATGAATTTAGATCACTGAACTGACGAATATTTATAACTTTATTTATAACTAGTTTCAACGTAACAGTTAGTGTAGACTTTACACCCTAACTTACGATAGAGCTTATGTTCAGCTGGTGCAACTGGCTGCAGGTGCACTTCCCCACATTTCTAATATTTTACATTGATAATATTTCCTAATATTAATTTGAGAAAGTTAAAGGCTTACCTTCATAAAACTTCAGATTATTGTAGGTTGTGTAGAAAGGTTGTGTAGAAAGGTTGTGTAGAAAAGTCCTGAGGATCCAATTTCCGCTGCTTGTAGGTTGAGAATTTCAATCCTACACACTGACCGACCGTGCGCATCTCTTATTTAAAGGCCATGCATAGAATGATCAGCTCATCACCTACAGAATGCCATTTTGACATCACTCAAAAGGTTCACCTCTGGAGTCTGCCTACACAGATTAGCGCCTGTGTATTCCTGTGTATAGCAGCTCATTGTAACGTCATTCAGACAGTAAGCATCAAGTGCAAGGTGGCATTTTTTCATGAGAACCTCAGCTTTCTTGCTGTTACCATAAACTGTCACAATTATGCATCACTGTTGTGTGGGAATGTCAAATTGACTAAGAAACAAAACAAAAACAAAAAACGCTTCAACTAAACATACTGTTGTGTGTTAAGTTGGATAAAGCCAAAATCAACTTGGAGATTTATTTTTTGACAATGCAGTGAGTGAAATACAGGTGCTATAACCATTCATTTAGCCTCTGTCCCTGAGCGTTTTTTAAGGGACAATGCATAGTTTTCAACACTCCTCCGTTCCTAGTTTGTCACGTGTGGTAGTAATTATCTGGCCTTTGTCATATGAATTGCATGGGTGTTATTATACTATAAATGACAAAGAAACAGCCATACAACTTCTGAAATTCTATGCTTAATTGCACACACAAAAAAATAAGTATAGGAACAGTGAAAATTGCAAGTTAGCTAACTATAATAGATAAGAACAGAACAGAATAAATAATACATATAGAATAGATGTATACATGAAGCAATACATGTATATATACTTTTGAACACTCTATATTACATTATATTATATTATATTATATTATATTATGTTATTACCTCCACCAAGGAGGTAATGTCTTCGTCTGCATCTGTGTTTGTCTGTCTGTCTGTTAGCAGGATATATCAAAAAGTCGGGCACGGATTTGCACAAAACTTGGCATGAAGGTTGGTTATGGGCCAAGGAAGAAGTGATAAACTTTTCATATGATTGGCCAAAGGGGGGCGTGGTTTTGGGCGTGGCATATCACCAAAAGGTGGTTGTCACACATGGTGGAGGTCTGTGCTCTACTGAGCACATTTTCTAGTTACTGTTGTTACTGGAAATCAGCTGCAGAACTACAAGCATTACAAGAAATAAACAACATTTGATTATGCATAGTTTATGTAACAGTTTTATGAAGATTATTTGATAGCTTTGATTATCATTGTTATTATTCCTATTAGGCTACTATTATTATTAGTACTAGTATCAGTAATAGTAGTAGCAGGAATAGTAGTAGTAGTAGTAGCAGCAGCAATAGTAAGTCATAGTAGTAGTAATAGTAGTAGTAGGAGTAATAGTAGTAGTAGTAATAGCAGTAGTAGTAGTTGTATGACATCATTAGTAATAAGGAAGGAGTGGAAGGCCATGAGCGATACCTGCATTTCAGCTTTCTTGATATGGAATACACAATATTTCAAATTATGAAATGTAATGAGGAAAACAAAGCAAAGACTGACTAATTAAATATTGGTAAATTATGAGATTTTATAATTTTTGTTAGTGTCAGGCCTGTGGAGGATATGAGGATAGAAAATCCTGCGTAATAAAGCACCTGGAGGATCTGATAATTTGGTGTACATAGAGAGAGTAGAGGAGAATCTGAGCCAGAAAGGAGTAGTACACAGACAGATTCCCATGAAGCTTGCATTTGGCTGTACAATGCACAAGGTTCAAGGCATGACAACCTCATCTGCTGTGGTTTCACTAAAAAACATATTTGTACAGGGTATGGCCTATGTAGCTCTCAGCAGAGTAACCTCTCTCAGTGGAATGCACATTATTGACATGGACGAGAAGAAAATATACGCCAACCCTGAAATCACTGCTGCCCTCGAGAGCATGAGACAAGCCAGCTTTGATGACGTAATGCCTCTTCTTCAAATCACGCAAACATTAAACAGGCCTGACACACTCACCATTATTCATCATAACACAGAAGGACTGCCAGCCCATGTCAGTGACATTAAGAGCCATCATGATCTGTGTCTTGCAGATGTTTTGTGCCTTACGGAAACAAAGCTGCGAGGTTCCTTTGTTGCCGACAGTCTCCATTTGGAAGGCTACAATATGTTTAAACGTAACAGATATCTTTCATACACAAACTGTGCTGAAATGGTTGAAAAAGATGGTGGTGGAGTTGCTGTTTATGTAAAAAGTCATCTTCAAGTCCATGAAAAGAATTACATACAGAATGTAACTGATGTGGAGTTTGTGCTTGTCAAGGTTGAAGCCCCGCTGAATATACTGATTGCTGCTGTCTACAGACCTCCAGAATACAGTGTTGGATCATTCCTGTCAAACCTGGCAAGCCTGTTGGACTCTGTAGAGATCATGGATCACCCAACCATATTCTGTGGAGACTTTAATGAAGATCTATTATTCAACACAAGGAAGCCAATATTTGAACTGTTTCAATCGAGAGGATATACACAACTGATCACTACTGCGACCACTGAAAAGAATACACTGTTGGACCCCATTTTCATGTCTCGACCACAGTATTGTCTCCAATCCGGTATACTGCAAAGCTATCACAGTTATCACCTTCCTGTATACTGTGTAATATCCTCTAACATGACTTAAGGATGTCAGGAGTAAAAAAATAACAGACTTTGATCGAGCATATTTTGAAAGAGCATAACAGAATGGAGTAAAGTTTACCTCAACAGAGTTTGATAGCAATAAGTTTACAGAAGATGGTTTACTGGAGCACATTACAATAGCACTATTGAAATACAATGAGCAATCACATGCAGATCCCTGTAAAGCTGACAGAAACTAGTAGAGAAGACAGTAGTAGAGAAGACAGACAAATGCATGCAGCATATGTATATATAAATCCATGGCATTTAACAGACTGGTCAAATAAGATTGAAAAAGTTGAAAGAATGATGGAGAGAGGGAGAGGGGTAGAAATATAAAAGGTTGAGTCTGAGAGAAGTACAAAGTGTATAAGACACCCTGTAACAACGCATTATGTAATAACACCGCATTATGTAGTAACTCGGCAAAATGTAATAAATTTCCCCGCATTTTGTAATAAATTATTACATATTGCAGGCCACTCCCACTTGACCTGAGAGGCCTGGCAGGAGTGTACTCCTTAAACATGTCTGTAATGTATTTGGTCCCACTCCATGTATTGATTTATAAACAAGCAGCATTGCCTTATATTCAATTCTGTGGCTGACAGGAAGCCAGTGTAGTGACTTAAGGATCGGGGTGATGTGGTCTGACCTTTTGGTGCCTGTAAGAACTCTAGCAGCTGCATTTTGAATAAGCTGAAGCTTTTTGATGGTCTTTTTGGGGAGCTCTGTCAAAAGACCATTGCAGTAGTCTGCTAGAAATAGAAGCGTGAATGAGTTTTTCCAGGTTGGCTTTTGACATGAAGTCCCTGAGTTTGGCTGTATTTGTAAGATGATAAAAAGCTGATCTTGTTACTGCTTTTATGTGGCTATTTAGACTAAGATCAGAGTCAACTATAACGCCGGTCTAATTTAATATTTGGGTAGTTTAATTTAGCTTAATTGTTAAAAATATAACGTGTACAGATGAAGACATCCATTTTGGTTGGTTATTACATAATGCACTCAGGGGTGGAAAGAGTACAAACAAAATCTACTCAAGTAGAAGTACTGTTACTTTGATGAAATTATACTTAAGTAGAAGTAAAATTACTGGTGTAAAAATCTACTTGAGTAAAAGTAAAAAGTAGTTCATTTAAAATGTACTCAGAGTAAAAGTTACTAGTTCTTTTTTTATTAAAGAACACCTTTGCAAAATAAAGTGCATAAACAGAGTCAAACATGTCAATTCAATTATGAGAGGTAATAGTGCTTGTGTCAGTACAGACCATCCCATAAAACATTTTCCAGTAACACAACCATTCCTATCTTCAGGTATCTCTGTAAGCAAGAAATGTGTGTGTGTTATCTAAACAAATCTAAAAGACAAAACATTCTGGATGTCAAAAACTTCGTATGCATCTATGAATGTAAAAAATTCTAACTCTGTATGTTTAATGAACACATGACATTGATTATTTATACAATGATGAAAACAAATTTTGTTCACAGAGGAAACATCCATCAAAGCTGAAGGCCTGATATCACTGTGCTCTCGGTGTGCGGCTGTTGCAAAACTACTCCATTTATGTATACAGTACTGCACTATATGTATGTTAGAGCTAGGCGATGGGAAAGGGGGGGTATCACAATATTCAGAAGGACTTTTTTGATATTGATATACAGTATATAGATATCTGCTTAGCTATGGAAAATCACATGTTAAAGGGCAAGTTCAGAATTTTGGACCCCTAGCCCTATTTCCTACTTACCAATGATGTTGTTGATTAGTAGAGTCCTTTCTCTGGACAATCCATGCTGTTCTTCATACTAGAAACCCGCAGCTCAGGCCAGTTACCCACAAACCAACGCAAAGTCAATGGGGCCACTCTCCAGTCTGTACAAGCCCTGAAATAAACACTGAAACCTACTCCACAGTGCACCCAAAGTATGTTTCAGCGTTTGTTTCAGGGCTTGTACAGATTGGAGAGTGGCCCCGTTGACTTTGTGTAATGCAGTTGAAACCACGTTGTAGTAGCCCCTTGGGTAAACTCACTCCTAAGTTAAATACCTCCACTTCGCTACCTGAATTGGATCCTTTTCAGGTGGTGGACTGGATAAGTCCATGGTATTAACTTGCGTGGTCAAGTGCTGCTGGTGAGCGGAGGGTTGGCGGTTCGAGGCCAGGTCGGTGACAAGTGCCCAGTGCAAAGTGCCTGCCAGTAGCTAGTAACCACCTGCTATATTTGCATTGGTTTGAAGCTAACTAGCCAGAGCTGCAGGTATCCAGTATGAACAGCATGGATTGTGCTGAGAAAGGACTCTACCGATCGACAACATCATTGATAAGTAGGAAATAGGGCCAGGGGTCCAAAATTCTGAACTGACCCTTTAAGATAATCTAATCAATGTTCATCATAGTGGACTGCTTGGTGATGGGTAGTGTGATACAGTATCGGAATTAATCTGTAATTTCCAATTAACCTTCTCAAATATTTCTGAAATCATTGTTGTGAGAAATCTGACATAATATCTACGTTTTAGCATTAATTTAGACAACAAAATGTGTATCACGATTCATAACATCAAAAAATCCCACAATACGGTAATACAGACAGAAGATAAATGGTATATATCGGTATATCACCCTGCCCTAATCTATGTCCAGATTACAGTTCCTCTTTTTATTTAATCTTTAGACCATTACTCTCTGAACTTGCTGTTTAGTTTGAGCAGGAGCTGGTTTTCAAAATTAGTAGAGTTCATCCTAGCTCGCTTTGCAGTGAACAGCAGTCCAGCACAGCTGAAGAGGCGCTCACAGGCAGCAGAGGCAGGCAGGCCAGTGTTGAGTTTGAGAGACAGCTTTTTGATGTAAGGAAATGAGTTCAGTAGATCCATCTTATCTGAGACACAGGCAAGGTACCCATCCAGCTCCCCTGTACCTTGTGACTTTCTGGACTTCAGTGACGAGAAGAAATCCTCTTCATCTGATGAGTGTTGGCCGACTTGCTCCAGCTCATCCTCTGTCATTTGGTCAAGGTGATGTTTCACATAGGCCAAACCTGTAAAGTGACAAATACACACACAACACATAGAGTATATTTGACATTTAGGCTTTAATTTATGTGGCAACATAATTCATCATAATGTTGACATTACAATAACCAAAACGCTTTCCATACTTATGTAGACAGGCTCATTATATTGTTGCATGTATGATATTGTACTGAGTAGGAACACAGTGGACAGCATTGGGATTAATAACAAATAATAATAAAAATATGAACAACAATATTATTAAGCAATAATATTAAGTAATGAAATCATACCTGCTTCTGTGACATTAGCTTTCTCAGTCCAAGTGGTCTTGAACTTTGGCAGAAGGATTGCTGCAGCTATCAGTTCAGGGTCTTCCATCATCCCACCAAAGCGCTTTTGGACACCATCTTGAATGGCTCTGATCAGTGGTAGACACACCTTGGAGGATGCTTCCAGTCGTCTGAGTTTTGCTTGCAGCTGGAATATCACCGGCAGCAGCCATCCCATGTGTGTGTTTGTCTCAGACTGAAGGATGTTTAATGCCTTCACCACAGGCTTCATCACAGTGCAGTACTTGGTCAAGAAGGCGATTTCAGCCGAACTCAGCCTGTATGACATAAAGCAAATGTCAACAGATAAAAACTATGTTTTAAATGGGAAGTTTGCCACAACCAAAATTCACAAAAGACAGGAAATTCAAGTTACCACCCCAAAGCAAAACAACTCTGTGCTAAGGATTGCCAGCAATCAGATGCTTTATTTACCTATCTCACTACTGATAATATTGATACTTTGTGGTCATTTTTATGATATGGAATAACAAGTCCACTCATGTTCGATTCAGGCTGTATGCTCAAGGTGTGTGTATTTATGTACTATTCACCCTATATGTTTTATATATGGGAAGAGGTGTAATTGAAAATGTAATGGAAAATGTGTAGGAACCCTGAGATGGAACAGTCATAATTCCAAACTGTGAATAGTGATTACATAATATATGAATATCCTATTTAATGAATACTCATTTTCACCTTGAATTCTTCACATACATTTCTGATGGCACCCTCTCCCTCCTCTTGTATGATTTGTATGATCCTCTCCACAGCCATGTAAGGCTGCACGTGATAGCCGTTTGTATGTATCATTCTGCCCTTCTGCCTTGGCAGCATCTGTTGCGGCGATTAAGTTTAATAGGTGGCACGCACACCTTTGATGTGGAGGAAGTTGGTGCTCAAGACCGTTGTCTTCTTCCAGGATGTTGAATGTGTCCTGATGGTTGGCTTGGGGCTCTTCTTCAGTAGAGTCTTGGTCTGACTCGGCTTCCTCGGACGGGCTCTGCTCACCAAACACACTGAACGCTTTGATGAAGTTTGAGCCGCTGTCTGTTGTGGTTCTTACCACTTTTCCCCTTATCCTGTACTGACAGTGAACGTCATCAAGGGCACCTGCTAGCACATCGAAGGTGTGGGACCCTCTCAACCTCTGGCACGCAAGTGCAGCGGATCTTCTCTCGAAGGTTTCCTCATCTATCCAATGACAGGTGACCCCGATGTAACTTCTCTGGTGCGCTGTCCAACAATCAGTGGTAGTGGCGACATAGCTGACTCCACTGAGGTGCGACATCACAGTCCTCTTCATTTGAGTGGAAGCTGCCTGTATTCTGGTCCGGAGAGTGGGTCTGGAAATGACCTTGCATTGAGGATTCAGCGTTGATACAAGTTCTTTAAAAGCAGGTTGTTCAACCACAGCAAATGGATGAAGACCCTCGCAAATGAAGTTAATCATGACCTTGTCAACCTTTGCTTGCGGCACATGTCTGGTTCCACCCACTGCCATCAGGTCACATATTTTTGCTTGCTTGGGGTTTTTTCTGGTTCCAGGGTCCGCTTCCATGCTGCCACGAGGTCAGTGTAGGCCTTCAGCTTTGATGGATTCCTCTGTGAACAAAAATGTTTCATCATTATATAAATAATCAATGTCATGTGTTCATTAAACATACAGAGTTAGAATTTTTTACATTCATAGATTAATTCATAATTTTCATAGAGTAATTTATAGACTACATCATGGATGGGCAACTGGCGGCCCCTCAAGTGTGGCCCCCAGATCAGTTCGTTTGATCCTGCATATAAGATTACTGAATGAGAAACATTCACCAATATAATGCCTATTTGGCAACAGACAAATTGATGGATATTACTTCTATCTTTATTTCTACCTCGATCATAGTAGGTTTGTCCTTTCGGGACCTGGTTAACTAGACAATTGCTAACTGTTGTTGTTGTGGCCAACAGGCTTCCTCATATTCACAGGCCCGCATCAAACACTTTCTCATTGGGACTGGAGCTAAATCGCTAACGTTACCCGATGCTAATCGGACTGAAATACCATAAACTACCGTATCCATTTCTCATTCTCATGCTACGTTAGCGGACACGTTTTGACGGCACACAGATTTCAGTGTAATACCACTTGCTATAATTTTAAATTCTTACAGACAAATACATAAAATCCTGTAACTTACCGCAACAGCAACCCACCCCGAGACCTCACATGCACACTCACCTTATGCCATACTCTGCCATCCGACATTGAATTGTTCTTTCACCAACCCCAAAAAGCCTTGCAATGTCACTGATAGACAAACCCGCAAGCAAAAAACTTTCCAGGGCTTCCGCAGGCAGCATATGAGGAGGGCGCCCAACTGTCCCAGCATTATTTGTGTGGTAATTTATATGGACATGTTCAGGATGAGCCACTTCCTCCAAATTATTGAAAACAAAAGGGTCAACCTCTGTGTCCGTGTATGCCGCTAATTGAAACACACTGTCAATCAGAGCATCCACACGACAAAGTAAATAGTCCTGACTGACAGTATTATTTTCAGCTAGATTAGCTAAGCATCTCAGTTCTCTAGCGATCTCCTGACTGGAGGTAGCCATTTCTGTAGTGAGTGAGCCTGGCCACCGGTGTGGGAGCAAGGCATGTATAGTCGATCTAGGCACTCTGATGTCGATCAACCAATAGGTGAAAAGTTGACCCCATGACACACAGCCCCCTCATTTGCATAATGAAGCAGAAACGCATAAAGAAATGTAAATGTAAAAAGAAAACACAGAAATAAATAAGTTTGGGGAAATAAATAGGGGGAAAATGCAAAGGGAAAATAATACAGACATAAATACAGAAATAAATAAAATGAAAAGAATTAATAAATAAAATGGAAAATTAAATGGGAAAGTAAATAAATAGGGGAATTAATACAAAGGTAAATAAATACAGAAGCAAATTAAAACAGAAATATAAATAAATAGGGGAATTAATACAAAGGTAAATAAATACAGAAGCAAATTAAAACAGAAATATAAATAAATAGGGGAATTAATACATTTTATCAATTAATTAATGCCTACATTTATTTTTAATATTATTTTTGGTGCATTTAATGGCATATTTATTTATTTATTGAGTCATTTATTTATTTCTTTATTTATTTTTGATTTTGGCAGTTACGGTCCTCCATATAACCAAGTAAAAAAGTAATGACAAAAGCAGAAACAAGAAAAATTAAAGCTGCAAGCAGCGATGATCGGGCCCTCGCACTTCGCGCACGTCGGGGTGTGCCACAGCCTTTTCAGTATAGAATGTGTCATTTCCTGTGTTGCCAGTAGGTGACGCTATGACTATAATTCCAATTTGGCCTGTAGATGTCTTCAGGCCGGGACTGTCATCAAACGTGTGAGGTTTGGGGCAGATTTGACCACGTACAGTGGAGTTACAAAGCACTTCCTGTGTTGGCAGTAGGTGGTGCTATGACTATGATTGAAAATTGGCCTGTAGATGTGTTCAGGCCGGGACTCTCATCAAACGTGTGAAGTTTGGGGCAGATTTGACCACGTACAGCTGAGTTACAAACCACTTCCTGTGTTGCCAGTAGGTGGCGCTATGACCATAAGTGAATATTGGCCTGTAGATGTCTTCAGGCCAGGACACTTAGCAAACATGTGAAGTTTGGGGCAGATTTGACCATGTACAGCGGAGTTACATACCACTTCCTGTTTCGTGGCGAAACATGGAAATTCGACGCCTCGCCCATGACTATAACTGAATATTGGCATATAGATGTGTTCAGGCCGGGGCACTTAGCAAACGTATGAAGTTTGGGGCAGATTTGACCATGTACAGTCGAGTTACAAAGCACTTCCTGTTTCGTGGCGAAACATGGTAATTCGACGCCTCACCCATGACTATAACTGAATATTGGCATGTAGATGTGTTCAGGCCGGGAGTCTTATCAAACATGTGAAGTTTGGGGCAGATTTGATCACGTACAGCCGAGTTACAAACCACTTCCTGTGTTGCCAGTAGGTGGTGCTATGACCATAACTGAATATTGGCCTTTAGATGGGTTCAGGCCGAGACACTTAGCAAACATGTGAAGTTTGGGGCAGATTTGACCATGTACAGTGGAGTTATAAACCACTTCCTGCTTTGTGGCGAAGCATGGAAATTCGACGCCTCGCCATGCCCACGCCGTTGTACGAAAACTCAAGCTTTTACCAACTTGTCATCGTCAAGGTCTTTTATATCCGCTGAGCAAGTTTGAGGTGGATCCGATTAACCTCCTAGGAGGAGTTCGTTAAAGTATGACCCCTGTAAATGGCCAAAAATGCCACAATAAATGCAAAATGGCTGACTTCCTGTTGGGTTTAGGTCATGGCACCTATTGAGGTTTTTTTTAAGTCTGGACATGATACATGTGCCTACAAAATTTCGTCCATGTAGGTGAAACGTAGCGCGAGGGGTATTTTTTTGAAATTTTGTAGGGGGCTAGGGTTAGGGTTAGCTATTGAGCCATTTTGCCACACCCATGCGCAAGACCCATAAAATATATAATTTTTCACCACTTCTGAGGCATGTGCAAAGTTTCGCAACTTGTCGAGCACCTTTAGCCCCTCAAAAATGCAAATCATTCGGCAGAAAAAGGAAAATAATAATTCCTTGCATTACAATAGGGCTTCGCACCGGTCGGTGCTTGGGCCCTAATTATTAAATCAATGAACGACAAAACACAAAAAAGACAAGGGTTGGAAAGAAAAAATAGTTTGAAAGTTTGAGGAGTGAGAATTTTATAAATGTACAAAAATGTAATAATGGTAATAAGTAGAAAGAGTATAAGGAGTATTTTTAATAGAAAAAGCAAAAGATGATTTACTGGAGCACATTATAATAGAAAAAAGTATACACGTAATGCATGCAACCAAAGTAGGGGGATCCTCCTTGCAGTCAGGCTAGCCAAACCGGGCCAGGGCTGCCCCAGTCTCACTGAGGCTGGGAGGGAGGGAGGGATGGATGTAGGATCCCCCAATGAAAGACAAAACACAAAAAAGACAAGGCTTGAAAAGAAAAAATAGTTTGAAAGTTTGAGGAGTGAGAATTTTATAAATGTACAAAAATGTAATAATGGTAATAAGTAAAAACAAAAACAAAAAAGAAAGAAAATATGTAGGAATGCTTATGTGTAGGGAGAGTAGAAGGTGTATTTTGAGTAGAAAAAACAGAAAAGGTAAGAAAAGTAGAAGCAGGAAAGAAGTGATTCTAAAGTGTAAAATGAGTAATAAAGCAGGGAAGTAGTAAATGGGAGTATTTACAGTTGGAAGCAAAAAGTGTGTAAAAGTTCAAAAAATGAAAAAGGAAAAACAGTGAAAACAATGTTAGAAGAAACAGTACATTGAGACATTCAGTACATTCAGTCTCCATACACACTTCTCAGCTTTGCACTCTGCAAAGCTGAGAAGTGTGTATGGAGACTGACAGTAAAAGCAGAGCTTGATAAAGATGTAAAAAGATGGAGAAAATGTATGTGATTCCTCAGAGCATGAACTTATTTGTTGCTAAGGTGTGAAAGTAGTACGTTCAGGAGTATCAATCGCAGGAAGACTAGAAAGAATATAAGGAATATTTTTAATAGAAAAAAGCAAAAGATGATTTACTGGAGCACATTATAATAGAAAAAGTATACATGTAACATGCTACAAATACAATTGTTGGGCCAGGCCATGTGGTCAAACAAAGGAAAGGCCTACATGTAAGATTGAAAGCCTAAAACACCGGCCTAACAAGGGAATCAGAAACCTGAACTCTAGCCCACCCGCTGGGCTAGGACCTTAACAAAGGAAAGCAGCGCCAAAATTCCAACAGGCCCTGAAGTTCACACCTAGGTGCGAACTGGCTGAAACCCAACCTCTGGTCTCTCATTGGACGAGACTCGGGAGAACCCCGGGATGTCCCCATGACGTCACCAAGAGTATAAATTCCAGAAATACCTTTCCTCATCGCCCCTTATTGCGACCCCGTTGCTGAACAAGGTGGTACCTGAAACGTTCGAACTGTTCTTTTGTTTAGCCGAGGCGCAGTCTTCAACTCGCGGGACGAGACCAGACTGTTTAGTGTTAGCCATAACACTGTTGGATCCAGAAGGATTAGATTAGCTGTTTGTGCATCCGGCATTCTAACTCCTTACACGCACTGCCGTGTGTAGCAGACCTGCAGAAGTGGACTGGAAGAGAATACAGCTGAGGACGCTCCTTCCCTCCAAGAAGACAACGTAAGGATACGTTTCTTCCACCAAGTCGACTCCTGGCTGACATCTTCGCTGCCTACGAGGAAAGCCAGCTGGCCGTTGTTCCGTGCACGGAGAGATAACGGTCCCGCAGATATCCTGGGAAACCCCCTGGAATCGATAAGACGGACTCAAACACACACCAATCACTCGAGAGTGAATCCCAAGTAAGAGGTTTTGGTTCTGGGCAGAGACTAGAATAGGTGTGTTACATAAGCTTACTGATCAGAAGCTGTATTTGTGCGTATTGGGAAGCGCATCGGACCGCCGCGTCCATATTATGCTGTATGAATAATACCTCAATCATTATGCTTGCTGCTTAATTTGATTGTGTTAATGTGAAGCTGATTTGTGTTCAATTGCATGCCGCTGAGCTTGCATCCATGTTAGTAGCCACCGTATAAAGCCAATATACTGCCTTTTACCAGTTCAAAGACCAGTAACCCGGCGTACTATTTCCAAGTCGTACCCCGAGTTCCTGTGTGGTAAAAGGCTATTGTTGTGTCTCTAGACGGCGAGTAGAACCTCTAGGTTTACCCTGAGTGTTTCCCCCTTTCTCTCTCTCTCTCTCTCTCCCTTACTAACCCACACACACACACACACACACACACACACACACATCTCATTACCCATTCATTGCTACTTTAGAATTAGATGGTGTTGGTTTAGCTGCCTAACTCCAACTCCATCTTGGTTCCAAAACCCCCTTTGTTCAAACTGCGCGGTCACAGCCGCCATCTTGAACTCTCGCGAGACCTCCCACTCACATGGTCACGTCCGCCATCTTGCTCTCTCTCTCTCTCTCTCTCTCTCTCTCTCTCTCTCTCTCTCTCTCTCTCTCTCTCTCTCTCTCTCTCTCTCTCACACACACACGCACGCACGCATCCATACGTGCCATATGCTGTTTGTGCCTTTATGCTTGTTAGTTAGACTGATAGTTATAGTTGTATAATAAGTTGTTGATTAACTGCAGTGTTATTGATTATTGATTGATATTGCTAAAGTTAAATAAACTCCATTATACTTACTACTATAAGTTGTCTGTGATTCCTTGTGCATATGTGTTGCAATAACTGCTGGTTGTGAGGGCCTGTGTACGAATTCACCCTTCACTGTTCACTCATAAATGTACAGTGGTACTCAACCACTGTCATTTGGGGGTGAACAGCCATTCTGAGACTGTATTGAAGGTTCGGTTATTGGTCCCTGATTCCAGGGTGGTGCCCCGTTTATATTGACTCCCGTCAATAATTTTATGAATATTAATAATTTCACAATTATTAATTATTAATTGCTAATAACCAAACCTGCCCCTATCAAAGCCCAACACAATACTCTCAATGTAACCAAACTAGGGGGATCCTCCTTGCAGTCAGGCTAGCCAAACCGGGCCAGGGCTGCCCCAGTCTCACTGAGGCTGGGAGGGAGGGAGGGATGGATGAAGGATCCCCCTCACAACAACAAAACTGCACCACTTGGTTTGACTGCTCCAAAAGGCAGCAAACCGTATGTGCTCCCCAGGCAGTGATACTTTCACTGTGGGATGAAGACGCAGCAGTCCATTGCTGCCCCTCCTCACTCTAGTGAGCCTCACCAGCTACAAGTAAGTCACCTTATGTCTATGGCATATTAATTTCAAAGAAGTGATATTTACATTATAGGCTCAATCTATGACTGCAGAATGTAAAAAAAATAGCACACCCTTGATCTTTTGTTCTTATTTATTTCTTATTTTTGTTTCTTACAGTTTCTTACTGTTTCTTACAGGTCTGAGATATCAAACAACCTTGAAGCAGAGCCATCTTTCCAGAGAGGGAACAGCCACCCAGCATCCTCTGCTCTCTCCTGACTCTCTGAAGCACACTTCGATTTTCTTCTGCTCTTCTGCTATAGAGTTACTCACCAAGCTAAGAGACTTATCTAGACTGAGGAGTTACCACACCAAAGGGTCACTACTGCACCTTCTCAATATCACGAGGCCAACATATAATTGACTTTCAGTAGCTGTTGAATGACTGTTGAAAGACTACTCTGTTTCAATATCTGACTACTGATAGTTCAATCAGGAGAGACTAGGATGAATGCTCGAATGAAAACTTTATTCATGACATGAAACAAGATGTAAACTTTGGTGTAAGCTCCATGGAGGAACTCCTCCCATTCGTGAAGATAGGAGTACGTCCAGGATAGACGAAGGAATTAGGATGTCCCCCTGCGGAGTTTCTCTGGAGCCTGGACATTGGTGGTGATGGGGTGGTGGAGGGACGAAGGTAAGCACAGCGACTGGAATGACAGCAGCATGCGGCATAGATCTGAGAGAAGGGCAATAGCATAGTAGGTGACATGTATATACTCCCGTCACTTAGACGATTGGTTCTTTGAAAAAGAGAGGGAAGTGACGGCTAACTCTGATTGGTTCTCTGGAAAAGAGGGAACGTGTTCACCAACTCTGATTGGGTAAAGAGAAAGCATGAATGAATGAATGAATGATAAGTAGTCTACCTGATTGAAATTGTGTAATACTTCACTTCAATCAGGAGAGACTAGGATGAATGCTCGAATGAAAACTTTATTCATGACATGAAACAAGATGTAAACTTTGGCGTAAGCTCCATGGAGGAACTCCTCCCATTTGTGAAGTTAGGAGTACGTCCGGGATAGACGTAGGAATTAGGATGTCCCCCAAAAATATATTCTAGAGTTAGAACAATAGAGCCTGCTAAAGACGTAAAGAACGGACAATGAGAGAATGTTGGATTTAAGGCCACCTAAAAATGATGATTGATGATTAAGGGGAGGTGAATTGGAGCTCGCCAAATAAACCTTATGCCAGTAGATCGGCTACGACCAGTAGGCTAGTGCTGTAAGAGGAAAGCTGACTTCCAAAATAATGACTGCTGGTAAATGAGACCAGCTTAGTAATACTGGGTAGATGCTGGTAGATGAAGGTCACTTTAGAGATACAGGGAGCTGGTACATGAAGGCCAGTTTAGAAATACAGGGTGCTGGTATGGCGGTCCTTTTAGAAATACAGGGTGCTGGTATGGAGGCCAGTTTAGAGATACGGGGTGCTGGTAGATGGAGGCCAGCCCAGAAATACAGAGTGCTGGTAGATGGAGGCCAGCTTAGAAATACGGGGAGCTGGTAGATGAAGGCCAGTTTAGAAATACGGGGTGCTGGTAGATGAAGGCCAGCTTAAAATACGGGGTGCTGGTAGATGAAGGCCAGCTTAGAGTACAGATCAAAACCACCACCAACGATATGCATGAATCACTTACCAATTTTACAGATGGAGAGATCTTTGGGCCGATAATATAGCAGCTTGATCGGGTCAGATGTATGCAGAATATGCGGACGATGACCAGCGCTCCAGTTGACGGAGGGAGGCAGAGGAAACCCCTTGCATGGCAGCAGTGGTTGCAGCACCAATTCTGAACGAATGGCTCGAATAATTCTCAGAAGAGAGATTGCATTTTTGGAGAATCAGTTTGAAATGGTGAATAAACCAAGATCTAGACATATGGAGATGGGATGAAATTAAGAAAAGAGGAGAGGAAGGGCTAGAATGAGATCTGCTGGTAGATGAAGGCCAGCTTAGAGTGCAGATAAATGGAAGCCTGCTTAGGTTCGAAACTACTCTAAGAGGCGGAGTAAAAGCGTAAGCAAAGGAAGAAGCATGGAGAGCATATTTAAAACCACCACCACCAATGATATGCACGATTCACTTACCAATCAATTATGGCTGGAGAGATTTTGGACAGACAATATTGCAGAATGATCAAGCAAAACAGATGAAGAATAAGCAGTAGAAGACCACTGCCCCCATTGAACGGAAGCGGAAAACCCCTTTGATGGAAATACTGATAGATGTAGGACAGTACAATACAAGATATACACTGGTAGATGAAGTACTGATATTAGGACACAGTCATAGAAGATATAAAATGAGTTGCTGCCTTATAAATTAAGGCATTAGACAACCCCCCAAAAGAAGAATAAAAGTTTTGAAAATTGAGAGGGACACCAAAAGCAATGTCATAACAACTGAGATATTAGCCGATGTTGGGCTACTGACTAAACAGCATTACACCAAGACTTGAGACAATACTGATGTGGGGCAAATAACAGTATTGATATAGGACTAACTTAGTTAAATCAGCATCTCAAAATGACATAATGGTATTGATTCAATGCCAGATGAACTGGGCTTTTAGGTGACGAAAGGCTGGTGATGCAACGGCATTAGTGCTGAATAAACTGGGTCATTAGTTGATGAAAGGCAGACGACGAACCGTATTAATTCAATGCCGAAGGCTGAAGACAAACAGAATTAGAACGATGCTGAATGAACTGGATCATAGCTGATGAAAAGCTGTAGACAAACAGTATTAATTCAACCCTGAATGAGCTGGATCAATAGCTGAAGACAAAACAGTATTAATTCAATGCTGAATGAACTGGATCAATAGCTGAAGGCAAAACAGTATTAACACGATGCTGAATGAACTGGATCAATAGCTGAAGACAAAATGGCATCGATTCAATGCTGAATGAACTGAGTCGTTAGCTGATGAAAGGCTGAAGACGAAACAGTATTAATTCAATGCTGAATGAACTGGGTCAGTAGCTGATGAAAAGCTGTAGACGAACGGTATCAATTAAATCCTGAATGAGCCGGATCAATAGCTGAAGACAAAATATTAATTCCACGCTGAATGAACTGGATCAATAGCTGAAGACAAAACAGAATTAACTCAATGCTGAATGAACTGGATCAATAGCTGAAGGCAAAACAGTATTAACTCAATGCTGAATGAACTGGATCAATAGCTGAAGACAAAATGGCACGTAAACTGAGTCGTTAGCTGATGAAAGGCTGAAGACAAAACAGTATTAATTCAATGTTGAATGAACTGAGACATTAGCTGATGAACGGCTGAAGACTTAAACAGTATTAATTCAATGTTGATTGAACTGAATCTTTAGCTGAAGACAGAGAGTATTAATCAATACTGGATAAACTGGGTCATTAGCTGATGAAAGGCTGAAGACTTACGCAGTATTAATTCAATGTTGATTGCACTGAGTCATTAGCTGAAAACAGACATGCTGAACGGACTAGGTCGTTAACTGATGAAAGGCTTTGGACAAACAGTATTAATTCAATGCCGAATGAACTGGAGAAAGACAGATGTAAAACCGTATACAAAATAGATGTAATGAATTGACACATTGATGATGTGAGACTAAATACTAATGAAATGCATTCATATTTTTTAATGAATGCGAGTGCTTAGAAACTCCACCACCAGTGAGAAGCATGACACTCACCAGATATTGGGGGCTTGAGAGACCTGAGCAGCGAGTATAGAGGACTGAACAGGCCTGATGCATCGAGAGTTAGGCAGAGGAAAAACTTATGCAATCATAGACCCAATTTCAACTCCATTCGTGGAAAGGCCCATGACTCCTTTACTTATATGAAAATGAGTAGCCTGCTTAGTAAGCTGAGGCAGGAGAGTAGCAATTGATGCAATTTATGTTTAATCCTCCAAATGAGTCTATGGCGCTTATCAAGCGTGGAACGATTGGAGTTGGGAGTCTTGCTGATGTTAACAATCTTTGAATGGCCTTCGAGTTTGCTTCGAGTTAGCATGCTTCCTCCTTTCTCCTTGAGACAACTCCCATTGGCTGATGCCATGATCATTGAAATGCAGTCTCAATGAATCTTGAACCACTTCACAAGACGGAAAGTGGGCGAGACTGGACGAAAATAAAGTCTGTATGAAGTTTGATTGGCCGGAGACCGGAGTCTTGAGCTTGATCGCACTACAGGATATTGAGGGTTTGAATCCCGGAACACGGAGGCATAATTACACTCACGGATGATCGTCCTCGATGATGAGCTTGCACTTCGATGAGATCCCGCATCTGCTACATGCCGCAGCGATAGAGTTCCAAGCATAGGTATCATTTACACTGGGGACGCTGGGGACATGTCCCCACCACTTTTTGAAATGGACGATTTTGTCCCCATCACTTTTTAAAAGCATAATTTGTTAAAAATGTTCTGAAAAATAGCTTGCACCAAGAAATGTTAACTAACAAATGAGAACGCTTTGAGAAAAGTTTATTTGCACAATAAGAAAACATACAATGCAATGTAAATATAGAAGAAACAAATGTGCATTGTCCAAAAAAAGTAACATAAGCTAAAAAAAAAAAAAAATCCCCCCTAGCCTACTGATTCTAAAATGACCCAAAAACGTGCATGCGCCGATCAGTAACTTTAACAAATTCTTGACACAGTTTCTTCTTGTCCAAGTTTTCCATTCTCTCTCTGTGAACATGACAAACAGCCACGCTGTTGAGTCTGGTTTGTGACATTGAAGAGTGAAGCCAGGTCTTCAGGCGTCTTAAGGCACTGAAGCTTCTCTCCGCCTCAGCAGATGAGGCAGGGACGACGAGCAGCAAACGCACAAGTGCCTCAACTTGATTGAAGAGACCACGGACCTCGGGTACCATGTTCCTCATGATTTCTGACACTTCTGAGCAGGCTTCGTAGGTGTAATTGGCCTTCAACATGGCCAGCTGCACCTTTAGGGACTGGAACTGCAGCTCTGTTAACGTTATTCCTTCAGTTGTTTCTACTTTGTCATATTTTAGGGCAGTGATATTGGATATTGTTATCGCTGGGCTGACTGACATGCACTGGTGCTTTCTACAGTAGATGTGATATTGGCATTGTTCGACTGACATGGTGTTGCAGCTCTGGATGTGATGCATATGGATGACTGTACTTGTGCGGTCGACGTTGTCGTGCGTTTTATGCTGAGTATTTTCGTATTGTCGACTCTGTAGTAGCCTGCCCTTTTGATGCGCCGTTATGCAATTTTTTTCTCGCCGTAATTATCTACTCTGACCTCATACCGATCCCCCCATTACATTGCCTAAAATCGCATATGTTGAAGACCGTTTAAAAAATGTTTCTTCATCTGAGCCCTTATGTCCCCACCACTTTTCAACACAAAGTGACGCCCTTGGTTCCAAGGGTGTGAAGGAATGATCCGAATCTGCCAACTGAGAGGGGATATGACAGGCCGCCATGCGCCTACCTGGCAATAGAGTGATTGCTTCACGGCTGGAAGGGTGGCCAAATGTCGTCGCTTCGGACTGCAGATATGAATTAGCAGTGTTGCGATCAGCTGATCGGGTGCTTCTCCGAGGGATGGAAACAGATGCAGCAAGTAAGAGACTCGCGACTCCAGGACGTCTCCTGGATCTTGATCGACTTCTGATGTGAACATGTTGACGGGAGCATACCGATACTTCCGTGGAGCCATACTAGTCCAGGTGATATGTGCCAAATTTGAGGTGAAAAGGTTCACTTTTTCATAAAAGCATGAAACTTGGTACACTTGTACAGTTTGGGGCCCTGAACATTTTCAGAAATGGAGCCATCGCAAAAACGCCTCGTGGCAGCCATGGCAGCCATTTTATTTTCCACCATAACCAAATTATGTATTTTGCATCATATCTCCTGAACTACACATGATAACACAGAAAAGGTGATGTCTACCCCTATGTTTTCATGGTCAAAGATTACAATGATACCATATACAACATCATAAACTGTTCAGGTGAATAGTTAATGGTGAATTCAGTGACGTTGTGAGAAGGAAATCACAGTATCTGAGAACCTAGGCTAGACTTTATAATATCATGTCTGTTGCATGCAGATTGCAGATTTTTTCTTAGCCCAAAGGGCTTTAACATCTTTACTAAACCATGACTTTCCATTACCAAAAGTAGTGATAGATTTTGTTAGAATACAGGCATTTTCAGCAAAATTAATATAAGAAGTAATAGTGTCTGTATACTCATCCAGGTCATGGCAAGCGTCTTTAAAAATGTTCCAGTCAGTAGAGTCCAAGCAGTCTCTCAACAGCTCCACCGCCTCGGACGACCATTGTTTCACAGACCTGGTGGTGGGTTTGACAGCTTTCACACGCTGCCGATATTTGGGGATGAGAAAAATTAAGTTGTGATCTGACTGGCCAAGGGGGGCTCTCGCTACTGCATGGTATGCTTGTGGTATGGTGCTGTAGCAGTGGTCCACAATTTTATCCGCCCTAGTATGGACTTGCACTTGTTGTACCTCGTCAGTGAGTTGCCCAGCTTTGCATGGTTAAAATCCCCCATTATCAAAATCACTGAATCTGGATATGAGCCTTTAAGATCTGCAACGAGATTAGCTAGTTTATGAGTTGCAGCTGAAGCAAGTGCATGGGGAGGAATATAAGCATGACGCATGTGAATTCCCTCAGTAGATAAAAGGGCCTGCATTTGATTATAAGAGTCTCCAAATCAGGTGAACAACCTTTAGATAAAACTTTAGAGTCTGTGCACCACCTCTGGTTCACATAGAAGCAAACGCCACCTCCGTGTTGTGTGAGTGAGTCCGCCGTCCTGTCGGCTTGAAACAGAGCGAAGTTCCGTTGTTGTAGCGCTGGGTCAGGTACTCTATCGTCCAGCCAGGTCTCGGTGAAGCATAGTACAGAGGAATTGGCACTGTTTTTAGGGTTAGCTCATGCTGTTTGTTGGCCAGGGCATGGACGTTGGAGAGAAGTATACTTGGCAGAAGAGTTTGATGTTTTCTCTGTCGCAATCTCACCAAAGCACCGGCCCGCTTGCCCCTTTTCCTCCCTCTAGGTAGTTGCCGACAGTTGTGTGGGCGAGTTGTCTTGCCACTGTTAGCGTTAGCATCCACCGAGTTCCCAATCACAAAGTCACTAGATGAAAATAACAGCTTAGGTTGAATGTCCCGTGCGGTGTCTCTGAGTTGTAAAAGTTCACAAGCAAACAGTCCACATAGCACACTTGCAAGCACAAAAACACACAAACTGACAGACAGAGCAGCACCATGTCGCCATAGCCCAGCGCCATCTTGCCCTGTATGTAAAATAGAGAGGTTGAGGGAATGAATTCTGTACACTCTAATATGATATGTGAACTCGAATCAAGCGGAAAACTAGCCTGATATTCAGACTGAATGGCCATTTCGTTTCCACTCCATTATTCAGTCTGACATTGCTTCCATGTTAGCCGTTTTCTGTGCGGGGGGGTGTTGATTTTCCCCTAACCAATCACTAGTGACTGACGTATCCGGCCGATGTTATTTACACTGATGCTGGGCATATTTACTAACTTTACCAATAATGTCGGTCGTTTTTGACAAAAATATCGTCTTTGCAAAGACAATATGTTGGTTAAGGAATGATTTCAACAAATATTATTCTGCCGAAACGCCAATGAAAAAACGTCTGCACGAACGGTTCAAACTTTAGTCCCGCCCATAAAGGCGCTGATTGGCCCGATCGTTTTTCCAATCGAGAAATCGCCGTTGAACAGAGCAACACCAGACCCTGAATCTCTCGACCAAATCTGAAGAGTGGACGGGTCGCGATTCAAGAGTCTGGAACCAGGCTAGTGGAAAACAGCAATATCTGCTTGAAAATTGAAAATACATGGATAAGTACTTAGTACACAATGAAGAGTACAAACCACTGTATGGCATTGGACTGGCAGGTCAGAGGTCAGCTGACGTTGGTCTCCACAAGTATAACATGTCTTTATACTGTAGGTATATGCATAGCTCACTCTATTGCTTTTCTTGATAACACATTTTAGTCAGTCGGACTGTACTTGTGTTTTGTCGCGAGTCATGATGCAAGTTGCGACGATGTGCTACTCAAAACATTTTTCCAATGTTGGCAGTTCTGGAGATGGCCTTTAGAGGGCATCTTTGACTAAGAGATGGCCTTGAATCTCTTGACAGAGGAAACAAATCTAGGCTATATCAAGGGGGTCATTGGGCCGGAACGCACTGGTACGCCGTTCCGGGAGTGAATTTGACAACATAACACACATTCCGGTTCTGAAAAGGAGCTTAAATTACTGGCTCGGTTCATTTTATGACCAAAGTTTTCCGGCTGGGCAGTGTTTGGACCTTCGGGCCAATCACAGTGCTTAAAAACGGTAAACTCCACTCAACCGGGATGCCAGGCCACATTAAACGCACAATCAAATGACAAGCACAGACAGTTTAATCTGAGCCGTGGAGCTGACAGGTTGTGTTGTGAAAATGTTGAGACAGAAGAAACTAGACATTCTTTCTTATTTTCAACCCAATGTGAGTGATAAAACAATGTGTTCAAGTGAATTTAACTTGTTTCTATGAAGTAGCACCATTATGAGCGTAGCTAGGCTACTGAATTTCTGCCTCTCCCACCATGTTAACATTCCAAAACAGCCCACTGGACAGAAATCTATCCGTCAATAATTCTGTCCGTTTTCCAACGGGTCAGTGTGGCCACAGCTAGTGGAATTCAACACACGCACTGTGGGCCTGTACAGAATCTGTACTTGTTTTTCTTCGTCTGACTGTGGGCTTTAACAGTGGCATCCCAAGCGAAGTCCTCAGTGAAAAAATGTCAGGCTTGAAGGACAGAAATTTCCAGAGTCCTCTGAAAATTTTTCTGATGCCCATGTGTTTTTTCGCCCTCTTGCTGTGGGTTTGATCAGTGACGTCCCACCGTCCCCTGGAAAATCTTCTATTCTTTTTCACTTGGCTAGCATCCCACCCAACTGCCCAACTGCCTTGTCGTTGGTTTTGCCCAGGCTGTTTGTGGCCAAGTTGTTTGGAGGAAGGTCAGGGGTATCAGACACACTTGATGTCAGTTTGGAGACATCTGATGTCTTCTGGGCGTCCACAACCTCACTGACAGTCAGCGAACACTCAGCCAGCTCACTGGAGGCTTGCAAAGTTTGAACTACATCACTTGGGTTAGGGTGAGCCAGGTGATTGCAGTCTTTAGTGGCATCTGCCGCCTCATTTAGAGTCAAATTGGCTGAGGCCATAACTGACTTCATCTCCATCAAATGTTCTTCAATATCCAATTTGCTCTGTGTGAAATCATTTTCTGCTTTGACTAACTCATTTATGGCCAGGTTGCACTGAGCAGTATCAAGGGTGGACTCCTCGGCAGTAAGGTGCTGATCCATGCTGTCTATGGCACTGTGAGTCTTCATTTTGGACTCATTGGGTCCATCATTACTCGCAACAATGTCAGTCTGCAAAGCAGAAGCTGGACATTCAGAGGTCAGGTCAGCTGGACCCGGGGCACAGTGGGATTTCACACTGAGATCCTCTACCAAAATGCCTTTGGCACCCTCTGTAACAGTAGCCTCCTCTCCCCCAACCACAGAAGAAGCCAAGTCACCTCCATCCTGAGCAGGGGGAACCTCCACATGTTCAGCCAGGGTTGTTTGGATGGGCTGGCAACGGAATGGTCCCCAAGTATTCGGGGGGGGGGGGGCTGGGAGGCACAGGAAGACACCTCAGTGAACAAGGTGTCCCAAAGTGCCGATGTGGTGTTGGATGTATTTTCCAGCATATCCTGTATTGTCATAGATTTGGTAGACAACATCCACAGTGCATTCTCAAAATTGAGAAGCACTGTGGCCTCCTCTGGGTCATCGGTGCAGCGTAGCCGTGGGTTGGTGACCTTAAGGTCTTTAACCAAAGTGGCTAGCCGACTCTCAACTGTTCTGGGATCATATCTTGGTCGATATTGGCGGTTGTATTGGGACTTTTCACAAGGGCAATGTGGTTGCCCCTTTGAGGACCCTCCTAATGGAGTCCTTGCTCAGTATCATCTGGGAAGTCCGGGAGGTACAGGGGGCCTGGGGTGTACGGGAGGCCTGGTGGGTACGGGAGGCCTAGGAGGTACCGGAGGCCTGGTGGGAACATGAGGCGTGGGAGGTATGGGGGGCCTGGGGGGTACCGGAGGCCTGGGGAGTACGGGATGGCTGGGGGGCACCAGAAGATACAGCAATGAACAAGCTATCCCAAAGTGCCCATCTGGAGTCGGATGGTTTTGCATAGTCCAGCATTTCCTGTATTGTCATCTCGTCATTAGACAACATACAGAGTGCGTTTTCAACATGGAGAAGCAGTGTGGCCTTTTTTGGGTCGTTGGTGAAGCATAGCCGTGGATTGGTGACCTTAACTTTTTCAGCTAGCCTGCGTTCTTGTCGGTGGCTGTGACCTTCCTGTGAGA
Source organism: Centroberyx gerrardi (assembly GCF_048128805.1). Lineage (NCBI taxonomy): Eukaryota > Metazoa > Chordata > Actinopteri > Beryciformes > Berycidae > Centroberyx > Centroberyx gerrardi. The sequence continues at coordinate 24,688,561 of NC_136018.1, read as the reverse complement.
TCGACCCTTTGAGGACCCTCCACATGGAGTCCTTGCTCAGTATAATCGTCTGGAAGAAGAGTAATGGTTAATTGTCATTTCATTTCATTTCATCTCCATGTCTCACAAACACAACCTACATAGCCACGATCGCCCCATGGCTCTCAAGCAGAAATATCTGCAGAAGGGAAGGTCATAGTGACTTGGGACCAAGTTCCGTCTGGTCTTGGTTTCAAGTCTCTCAATGCGTGCATGAGGAGGCAGAACTTGACTTGGGTCACAAAAGCTGCCAAAAACGTCTCTGCCGAGAGACTGTTGAGGAAACGAGAACTAGTGACACGTCTACAGGGTTGAGAGTCCAAGTTTAAAATGAGATCAAACAAAATACATTTATGATCAGAAACATAGAGGTCATTAAAAGTCAACCTTGTGTAACAAGCACAGATCCTGTACAGACCCACGGGTGGTGTGTTCAATTCAATTCACTGCACTGAAGCATTGCGACACAGTTATCGGTTAAATAATTTCACATGTAATACCACAGGTAATAACATTACCTAATGTTACCTAACGCTAAAGTTTATAGGGCAACGGAAGATGTGGACGTATGTAAATTAACGGCAGAGAGTGGGGCTCCGTGTGTGTGGGAGCAATGCTCAGCTAGCGCGACATGTTTATTGGTTAAATTACCTATTCCACGTTTATTGGTTAAATTACCTTTTCCACGTTTATTGGTTAAATTACCCATTCCACATTTATCGGTTAAATTACGTACTCCACCAAAGTCACATATGACCTACCGTTAAGTTTTGCAGGACAGCAGAAGATGTGGATGCCTATAAATTGACGGCGAAGAGTGTGGCTCAATGTGTGGGATTATCAATATGGGACTCAATGTGGCATTTAGCCCACAGGCGAGAGGCCATTTCTTAGCCACGAAGCGACATCTCACGAAGCGTCATCTCACTAAGCGGTACCGGAGTGACTGCCTGACCTGAATTTGCCTCGTGATGCCCTCGGCTGCGCCGTGGGAAAAATCAAATCAAGAGTATGCCCTCTACAGTGTGTGGGTGGGACCAGACAATGTTGAATGAAGTTAAAAGACTCAGTGACAGTTAAACACTCTGAGCCAAAGCTATTAGTAGCATTGTCGTCGACATGGATGTTAAAGTCACCAACAATAATGACTTCATCCAGCTTAAAAACAGAAGACAGAAAATCAGTAAACTCTGACAGGAAAGCACCATTTGGGCCAGGGGCGGCAAGAGATTACAATACAATAGAACAGATACAACTGTTCAACTTTAATCATTTGTACCTCAAAGGAGGAGAACGAACCAGTGCTGATGGAGTGACAGGTGAAGCGTCTCCCGAACACAGCAGCAAGCCCTCCTCCCTGCCCGGACGTCCTAGGAGTGCTGATGAAGTTGCAGTCCGCTGGGCACGGTTCAATAAGAGGGCCATATTCCATACTCCTTTGCCAAGTTTCATTACTATATATACCCTGACTGGTTTCCACACTATCTGGTTACCATACACGTACGTGAGAGTGTTTTACTTACTGCAGCAAATGTGGCACGCCTCCACAAAGACACAGCCTATGGCAGGGATGTGAAACTAATCAGTAGGTGTAGACTTTGGTTGGATTGAATACCTGGATACTCTCGGCATACTTTCTCCCCAGTCTAGTTTAAATTGTCATTTTCATGGCGATTGGCGCAAATTACAAATATACGTATATGGTTGAACTCTTATAGCCTTTCAAAGCACTGATCACACTGATAATTATAACAGCTATTTACACCTGGGGTTTGCAGGTTTCGATCTCGCAAATACAAAAACCAACAACACACACCAACCCATGCTCTATCCCCACTACACTACAGATCTCATTGTGCTGAGCTACATCAACTCACAATGTCTGTGGCTTTGCAACACAGGTGATTGGATATAGCCTACATTCAAATTTGTCAAATGAACTTGTGTAGCGATACCAGGGAGACATTTGGAGAAAGCCCACAACCTTTCTGTTGCTTTCTTGAATCAACACCAAATGGCCTATCACAACAAGTGGCCGCAAAGGTGTCTATTTGACACAATCCACAGCTCCAAAGAGTGGAGTCTGCTAGCAGGAGATGTCTCCCCAAAAGCTCTTGGGGATTAACACAGGATACTAACCCGGCGAAGAGGTTTGAAACTCTCTCACACATTCCACAGTTAATGACCTTTATCTTTCAGCCATCAGGAGGAGAAGGACTCAGGAACTCAGGAATACTAATGAACTATACAATCACACACCCATACTTTTCACACATTTGAATATAGGGAATCATCCTCCTTTCTTCATTTGGAGTACTAGACTGTTCTGATTAATCAAAAGGGACAGTCACCATTGGGTGAGAACGGGAATACACACCAGAGTTTCCGTTATAGGGAGGGGCTCAAGGTTCTTAGCTATGCCCCGAAGTTTTGAAGGGAAAGAAATGCCTTCTGGTTCTAAAATATGTAACGTTAGTGGTGGCTACTACAATATTTTAATGTTCTTACTGGTTGTGTGATCAAATATTTGTGATGTGAGAGAATTATCTAACGTTACTCATTCTCAAATGTAACCTTATTAGACAAGAAGACAGGCAGGAGTAGTGGAGGCGAGTGGAGCAGGAGAGCAGAGTGAAGCAGGAGAGCAGAGTGAAGCAGGAGAGCAGAGTGAAACAGGAGAGCAGAGTGAAGCAGGAGAGAGCAGAGTGAAGCAGGAGAGAGCAGAGTGAAGCAGGAGAGCAGAGTGAAGCAGGAGAGAGCAGAGTGAAGCAGGAGAGCAGAGTGAAGCAGGAGAGCGGAGTGAAGCAGAGTGGAGCAGGAGAGCGGAGTGAAGCAGGAGAGCGGAGTGAAGCAGGAGAGCGGAGTGAAGCAGAGTGGAGCAGGAGAGCGGAGTGAAGCAGGAGAGCGGAGTGAAGCAGGAGAGCGGAGTGAAGCAGAGTGGAGCAGGAGAGCGGAGTGAAGCAGGAGAGCGGAGTGAAGCAGGAGAGCGGAGTGAAGCAGGAGAGCGGAGTGAAGCAGGAGAGCAGAGTGAAGCAGGAGAGCAGAGTGAAGCAGGAGAGCAGAGTGAAGCAGAGTGGAGCAGAGTGAAGCAGAGTGAAGCAGGAGAGCAGAGTGAAGCAGAGTGGAGCAGAGTGAAGCAGAGTGGAGCAGAGTGAAGCAGAGTGAAGCAGGAGAGCAGAGTGGAGCAGGAGAGCGGAGTGAAGCAGGAGAGCAGAGTGAAGCAGAGTGGAGCAGGAGAGCGGAGTGAAGCAGGAGAGCAGAGTGAAGCAGGAGAGCAGAGTGGAGCAGGAGAGCGGAGTGAAGCAGGAGAGCAGAGTGAAGCAGAGTGGAGCAGAGTGAAGCAGAGTGGAGCAGGAGAGCAGAGTGAAGCAGGAGAGCAGAGTGAAGCAGGAGAGAGCAGAGTGAAGCAGGAGAGCAGAGTGAAGCAGGACAGGAGAGCAGAGTGAAGCAGGAGAGCAGAGTGAAGCAGAATGAAGCAGGAGAGCAGAGTGGAGCAGGAGAGAGCAGAGTGAAGCAGGAGAGCAGAGTGAAGCAGGAGAGCGGAGTGAAGCAGGAGAGCAGAGTGAAGCAGAGTGGAGCAGAGTGAAGCAGAGTGAAGCAGGAGAGCAGAGTGGAGCAGGAGAGCGGAGTGAAGCAGGAGAGCAGAGTGAAGCAGGAGAGCAGAGTGGAGCAGGAGAGCGGAGTGAAGCAGGAGAGCAGAGTGAAGCAGAGTGGAGCAGAGTGAAGCAGGAGAGCAGAGTGGAGCAGGAGAGCAGAGTGAAGCAGGACAGGAGAGCAGAGTGAAGCAGGAGAGCAGAGTGAAGCAGAGTGAAGCAGGAGAGCAGAATGAAGCAGGAGAGCAGAGTGGAGCAGGAGAGCGGAGTGAAGCAGGAGAGTGGAGTGAAGCAGGAGAGCGGAGTGAAGCAGGAGAGAGCAGAGTGAAGCAGGAGAGAGCAGAGTGAAGCAGGAGAGCAGAGTGAAGCAGGAGAGCGGAGTGAAGCAGGAGAGCAGAGTGGAGCAGGAGAGAGCAGAGTGAAGCAGGAGAGCGGAGTGAAGCAGGAGAGCAGAGTGAAGCAGGAGAGCAGAGTGAAGCAGGAGAGCAGAGTGAAGCAGGACAGGAGAGCAGAGTGAAGCAGGAGAGCGGAGTGAAGCAGGAGAGCAGAGTGAAGCAGGAGAGAGCAGAGTGAAGCAGGAGAGCGGAGTGAAGCAGGAGAGCGGAGTGAAGCAGGAGAGCAGAGTGGAGCAGGAGAGCAGAGTGGAGCAGGAGAGAGCAGAGTGAAGCAGGAGAGCAGAGTGAAGCAGAGTGAAGCAGGAGAGCGGAGTGAAGCAGGACAGGAGAGCAGAGTGAAGCAGGAGAGCAGAGTGAAGCAGGAGAGCGGAGTGAAGCAGGAGAGCGGAGTGAAGCAGGAGAGCGGAGTGAAGCAGGAGAGAGCAGAGTGAAGCAGGAGAGAGCAGAGTGAAGCAGGAGAGAGCAGAGTGAAGCAGGAGAGCAGAGTGGAGCAGGAGAGAGCAGAGTGAAGCAGGAGAGCAGAGTGAAGCAGGAGAGCGGAGTGAAGCAGGAGAGCAGAGTGAAGCAGGAGAGCAGAGTGAAGCAGGAGAGCGGAGTGAAGCAGGACAGGAGAGCAGAGTGAAGCAGGACAGGAGAGCAGAGTGAAGCAGGAGAGCGGAGTGAAGCAGGAGAGCAGAGTGAAGCAGGAGAGAGCAGAGTGAAGCAGGAGAGCGGAGTGAAGCAGGAGAGCGGAGTGAAGCAGGAGAGCAGAGTGGAGCAGGAGAGCAGAGTGGAGCAGGAGAGAGCAGAGTGAAGCAGGAGAGCAGAGTGAAGCAGAGTGAAGCAGGAGAGCGGAGTGAAGCAGGAGAGCAGAGTGAAGCAGGAGAGCAGAGTGAAGCAGGAGAGCGGAGTGAAGCAGGACAGGAGAGCAGAGTGAAGCAGGAGAGCGGAGTGAAGCAGGAGAGCAGAGTGAAGCAGGAGAGAGCAGAGTGAAGCAGGAGAGCGGAGTGAAGCAGGAGAGCGGAGTGAAGCAGGAGAGCAGAGTGGAGCAGGAGAGCAGAGTGGAGCAGGAGAGAGCAGAGTGAAGCAGGAGAGCAGAGTGAAGCAGAGTGAAGCAGGAGAGCGGAGTGAAGCAGGACAGGAGAGCAGAGTGAAGCAGGAGAGCAGAGTGAAGCAGGAGAGCGGAGTGAAGCAGGAGAGCGGAGTGAAGCAGGAGAGCGGAGTGAAGCAGGAGAGAGCAGAGTGAAGCAGGAGAGCAGAGTGAAGCAGGAGAGAGCAGAGTGAAGCAGGAGAGCAGAGTGAAGCAGGAGAGCGGAGTGAAGCAGGAGAGCAGAGTGGAGCAGGAGAGCGGAGTGAAGCAGGAGAGCGGAGTGAAGCAGGAGAGCGGAGTGAAGCAGGAGAGAGCAGAGTGAAGCAGGAGAGAGCAGAGTGAAGCAGGAGAGCAGAGTGAAGCAGGAGAGCGGGGTGAAGCAGGAGAGCAGAGTGGAGCAGGAGAGAGCAGAGTGAAGCAGGAGAGCAGAGTGAAGCAGAGTGAAGCAGGAGAGCGGAGTGAAGCAGGAGAGCAGAGTGAAGCAGGAGAGCAGAGTGAAGCAGGAGAGCGGAGTGAAGCAGGACAGGAGAGCAGAGTGAAGCAGGACAGGAGAGCAGAGTGAAGCAGGAGAGAGCAGAGTGAAGCAGGAGAGCGGAGTGAAGCAGGAGAGCGGAGTGAAGCAGGAGAGCAGAGTGGAGCAGGAGAGCAGAGTGGAGCAGGAGAGAGCAGAGTGAAGCAGGAGAGCAGAGTGAAGCAGAGTGAAGCAGGAGAGCGGAGTGAAGCAGGAGAGCAGAGTGAAGCAGGAGAGCGGAGTGAAGCAGGACAGGAGAGCAGAGTGAAGCAGGACAGGAGAGCAGAGTGAAGCAGGAGAGCGGAGTGAAGCAGGAGAGCGGAGTGAAGCAGGAGAGCGGAGTGAAGCAGGAGAGCGGAGTGAAGCAGGAGAGAGCAGAGTGAAGCAGGAGAGCAGAGTGAAGCAGGAGAGAGCAGAGTGAAGCAGGAGAGCAGAGTGAAGCAGGAGAGCGGAGTGAAGCAGGAGAGCAGAGTGGAGCAGGAGAGAGCAGAGTGAAGCAGGAGAGCAGAGTGAAGCAGAGTGAAGCAGGAGAGCGGAGTGAAGCAGGAGAGCAGAGTGAAGCAGGAGAGCAGAGTGAAGCAGGAGAGCGGAGTGAAGCAGGACAGGAGAGCAGAGTGAAGCAGGACAGGAGAGCAGAGTGAAGCAGGAGAGCAGAGTGAAGCAGGAGAGAGCAGAGTGAAGCAGGAGAGCGGAGTGAAGCAGGAGAGCGGAGTGAAGCAGGAGAGCAGAGTGGAGCAGGAGAGCAGAGTGGAGCAGGAGAGAGCAGAGTGAAGCAGGAGAGCAGAGTGAAGCAGAGTGAAGCAGGAGAGCGGAGTGAAGCAGGAGAGCAGAGTGAAGCAGGAGAGCAGAGTGAAGCAGGAGAGCGGAGTGAAGCAGGACAGGAGAGCAGAGTGAAGCAGGACAGGAGAGCAGAGTGAAGCAGGAGAGCGGAGTGAAGCAGGAGAGCGGAGTGAAGCAGGAGAGCGGAGTGAAGCAGGAGAGAGCAGAGTGAAGCAGGAGAGCAGAGTGAAGCAGGAGAGAGCAGAGTGAAGCAGGAGAGCAGAGTGAAGCAGGAGAGCGGAGTGAAGCAGGAGAGCAGAGTGGAGCAGGAGAGAGCAGAGTGAAGCAGGAGAGCAGAGTGAAGCAGAGTGAAGCAGGAGAGCGGAGTGAAGCAGGAGAGCAGAGTGAAGCAGGAGAGCAGAGTGAAGCAGGAGAGCGGAGTGAAGCAGGACAGGAGAGCAGAGTGAAGCAGGACAGGAGAGCAGAGTGAAGCAGGAGAGCGGAGTGAAGCAGGAGAGCAGAGTGAAGCAGGAGAGAGCAGAGTGAAGCAGGAGAGCGGAGTGAAGCAGGAGAGCGGAGTGAAGCAGGAGAGCAGAGTGGAGCAGGAGAGCAGAGTGGAGCAGGAGAGAGCAGAGTGAAGCAGGAGAGCAGAGTGAAGCAGAGTGAAGCAGGAGAGCGGAGTGAAGCAGGACAGGAGAGCGGAGTGAAGCAGGAGAGCGGAGTGAAGCAGGAGAGCGGAGTGAAGCAGGAGAGAGCAGAGTGAAGCAGGAGAGAGCAGAGTGAAGCAGGAGAGAGCAGAGTGAAGCAGAGTGAAGCAGGAGAGCGGAGTGAAGCAGGACAGGAGAGCAGAGTGAAGCAGGAGAGCGGAGTGAAGCAGGAGAGCAGAGTGAAGCAGGAGAGCGGAGTGAAGCAGGACAGGAGAGCAGAGTGAAGCAGGAGAGCGGAGTGAAACAGGAGAGCAGAGTGAAGCAGGAGAGCGGGCAGAAAGTGAGGAGAGTGGAGTATGTTCTAAAGTTTGTTTTGCAGTCAAGTGTCACTTTATTTCATATTTTTTAATTACCTATTGATATTCACTCCGACCGCCGGCGTACTACGCGTGCGCACCACCCAGGTACAACAAAACCCTTTCACCTCGCTGCTAAAAAAAATCCTAGAGGAAACACTGCACACCAATGTGTCAATACGAAGGAACAAAAGACTGCTGTTGACACTTGCCAGAGTTTCATCACTACCTCCCTCTCTGAAACAGGACAGTCGTAAATCTTTCCCCTTTTCACATTCCTTTAAAACCTACTTTCAACTATATTTTCCAAATGTCTTTAATTAATTTATTATGTAGTTTGAAGTATACTAGATGTGTTAACTATAGGCCCATATATATGTTGAAGCTATTTAGGAACGAGATCATTTAGTCTTTTACAACAGTTAGAAGAGCTAGAAACTTCAACTCTTCCAACCAGCAGCCAACACTGGTGCAACATCGCCGTGTTTCCACATCCGGAGAGGCCTGTTGTTTATAGCTGTGAAAAGCCGGTAGCGCTGCTTGCCTCGGCGTGACGATAACACATCAGAGACCAGCTGTTCCACCAGCGTCTGCCGTTGCCAGGTAACCGGCCACGCCGAGTCCGTCTCTCCGAGCTCTGGCAGGACATCTCAACTGAACAAAGTAGGCTCTGATTATCCACGTCTTTACTGCTGAGAGTTGATGCAAAAGTTTACATTCAAATTACTTAAATAGATCAGGGAAAAGTTAGGCTTATTTAGTTTAGTTGCCCCGTAGCTTTCCGCCTCTTTTCTCTGGTTGATTGATCCATACATACCTCCATTTACTGCTGCCAATTCTTATTCCCATATTTCATTATCATTTCCCTTTCATTCTTATTTTGTTTCATTGCATTTCATGTCTATTTTAGTCTATTGTTTCAGTGCTTCATTCTGGTGATCAATACACGTGCCTTATATTGCTTATCTCATTGAATATTGTTATGCTTGTATAGTTAAATAAATATTCCCATTTATTACAGAGAAGTTGTTATGTGTTTCCTTACTTGCAGAGTAAAGTAATCCCTGAACTGAAAAGATTTCATGATCTTTAGACTGATGACTGATTAGTATAAGTAAAGGTCCTTCATCTAGGAAGGTGGTGCCCCTTACGAGTGTATATTGATATCTTGATCAAGGTTTCATATTTTCATACCTTTACTAAATTCTAGATTTGATAATTTTGACTCTACACACTACACTTGTTACCCATGAAGATATTGCGCTATTCACTTCAGGCACAACGGGGCACAACGCCCGTTTGCACTTGCGACTACTAGGAAGAATTACAGCCACACATTTATAAATGTTAAAGCTTGTGTTTTTATATGCTATGTTTTACCACAAGCTAGGCTACTGACTGATTTACCTTCACTTCAGATTTACAATTTTGGTCAAATATTCTTTTCAAAAAAATCTATAAGCTAAACAACTTCTTCATGACATGTCTGGAAGTCAGGCTAACATTGAATGTTACAGACAATAGGCTTATATCAAGATATCCCCATAATATCATCATCTTAATTGTCTACTATTCAGTTAATCTATTCAGCGATTTCTCTGCTATCTTGCAATGTCTTATCGTTAGTCTTCTTGGGGCCCTCACTTACTATATGGTGTTGGTGGTAGTATATGGTAGACAGCTGTCTACTGGGGAGGTGTCTATTTCTTTGCTTTTACAAAGAAAGGCAATAGGCTACAGCATTTTTTTTTTTTACTTTTCTTATTCTTATGTGTCAAGAATTCCCTTCATTCCCATATCTTCCACTATAGGTCTCCCAATTTCCTATCAATTATGCTCCGCCTTTTAAAGTAGTGGAAATGCACCCATTGTTTATGTTAATGTTCCCCTCTTTTTCCATCATTAATTCATATGCAAACAGACGTGTTTAGCCTCTAATCATCCTGATCTTTGATCCTGTCCACAATCATGCATCGAGATTTACTCTACTGTTTAATTACCACTCACCTTATCACCCCCAGACTAATGGCTTGGTGGAGAGCGTAATGCACCGTTCAACAGTATGCAGCTCTAAATCAGTGATCATAACAAAATCAAATCTCGAAATTGAAGAAAGTGTGAATATGATTTGGTTAACATTTCAGAGCTCTGAACAAGATGGTAATTGAACATCCCAAAGAGTGGGATAAATATATAAAATCCAGTGTTTGGACTGAGAACAAAAACAAATCACCACCAAATACTCCCCACACTATCTTAGGTATGGAAGGGAAGCACGATATCCATCAGATGTCAAGGGGCAAAATGGAGCCAGATTTATTAGGTCCATTCACCATGTTGAATATTGAGGGGAAAAGTGCTGACCTTCAGTCTGAAAAAGGAAAAACAATTAGGAAAATCAACACTTATAAGGTATGTACACCCAGAACAACACATCCCAGCAAAGTGGGGAAAAAAGAATAGTAGCAGCCAACCACAAAGAACCACCAAGGATCCCCTCCACTCCTCCTCCTGCCTGCCCATCTCCACCAACCACAACCTCCAGTCGTCCTCCTGGCTTCCAATCCCTTCCAAACATAACCTCAAGTCCTCTGCATGCTTGCCTATCTCCACCAAGCATAACCCTCAGTCCTCCTCACACTTATCCATCTCCACCAAGCCCTGCTCAGTGTAAGGCAAGCAGTCCACTCCCCACCCATTCCAATGCAGGCCCATCTCAATCAGCAGCTTCATAACCAATCAACTCAGTAGGAAATTGTAAGTAGCATGCTGCTTACATATTGAGTGCATTTTGCCCATAGCAAAAATCATTGGTTGTAACATGTATTGGTATTTTCAGTAATAAATGACATCTGGAGAGACAAGAAAGGTGTGGAGAGAAAGGTGTGTTGTGGCACAAGGTGTGGCCATACAAGATCTTTGTACCTTAGAGGGAGGTAGAGAGCGAGGTAAATACTTTCTTTAATGTTGTGTTGCAGTATTGACACTCAAAGTATGTATTTTTTGAATTGCAAAAAAGCTGTTTCAATGAGAAATGAGACACCTGATAAAGAAATTGTCATTTTAGGTTTGAAGGCATTCATTACATGCATCATTAGGAGGTTGAGAGAGACCAGCAACAAAAGGATCTTGTTTATTGACTCCTTCCAGATGACAGCCATTTGGAAAGGACATTTAAGGGCTTGAGCAAGGTAATCACTGTAAAATTGCTATAATATTCCAATACAATGTCATTGTGATTGCTATGAGTTCCACTTTATAATCCAAAATGTTATTTTAGCTCGATCCAATGGCTTTTGATACCTTGATTGGGCCAGTCTGTCACAGACACCACTGGACACTTGTGGTGACGAAACTGACATTTGACATGATAATTTATGTATGTGACAGTTAATCTTAACAGTTAATCTTGACATTTTGCACAAACCAGGAGGGGGTAAGAAGATTTAGGATGGAGATGGCTTGTAGGCTGGTGACAGATTCTGGTAGGCATGCTTTTTGTCCACACAAACACCACCTTTTGTTGTATTTACCAGTATGTTTTTCAGGGAATACACTCAAATACCTAATATTTTCAACAGATGACTTGTCAGAGGTGTGCAGAACCTGTGGAAATCCCTCTGCAAGTCCTGGGTGGTAAACAAGACCATGATAACTGGGTAAGAACAAAGCTGACAGTTCTTACTTGTTACTTTGGGAAAATGAACTAGGCTTTTACTGAACCTTTTAATGACTGTGATCTCATATTTTCTTTCAGATTCCGTGCACACCATGTGGCCTGTGGTTCCACTGGATCTGTGTGGGAAAGCCACTAGTGGATTTAGATTTTATTTGCTCAGCATGTGTGCTGTAAAGGCCACGTTTCATGATGAGTAACCCCACACCCAACCTGAACCCACCGGGTTTCATATCCTGCACTGGCCAAACTCCCTCACTAACCTTGACCCCTTACCTTACCCTAACCAGTGTTTGTGTCTCATTCCCCGCTTCTCTCCACACACACACACACACACACACATGGATTGGTCTTCTTCAAATCTGAGACTGTTCTGTAATTCTTAATACTCCTTAGGATAGAATGTTTCACCTATTTAAAATGGAACATGTAAAATGAAATAAAAATATTGAAATAAATATTTTTACTTTATGCTACATATAACAATTTGTCATCTCTTAAATAAATGTATCATATTTGTCATCACATTGTAGTCCATTGCCCTCAAATTAATTTTCTCCATCTTCCCTTGGTTATTACATTTTACCAGCATTTAATTGTTTTTCCAGTCACAAAAATCAATATTGTGTTTTTGGAGAATAGTTTCCTGAAGATAATTGTATTTATTTTATGTTGTTTTGATATAATTTCCTGTAATCATCTATATACTCATTTAGTTGTTTTTTTGTTTTTTTTAAATGCACATTCCTGTCTGTGTAGTATTCATTACTCATATCCTCTTTTTACGTATCTTTTTATTTTATTTCATTTATCTCCTTTCCTTCTTTGTGCCTTAAGTCTTGTGTTGTTTGATTGTATGTTTGTCTGAAGGATGAAATAAAAACTATAACTGGAAAAAAAAATGGTACATTTAATTATTGATTTATTTATTGATTGATTTAATAATTTCATTTTGAGTGATTCCAAATAAAATGGTACATTTAATTATTGATTTAATTATTTATTTATGTATAATTACATTTAAAGTATTTGGGTCCTCCATAACTGTTTGTGGTCCCATTAAATCCTACCTCTAAGTGCATAGACAGTCTATTCTGGACTGTCTTAAGAAGTTGTCTACAAATTAATTTACAATTCAGTGCAGGTGTCTTGTAAAAAATGAGAAATGACTACTTGTCTGTAGGAGTTTGTACTGTGCTGGCAGCGCAACATAGATAGTGGGGAGTGAGCAGAACAGACATTCAATTCAAAACAACAAAGTCCTTTATTTCAGCCATCATAAATTCCAAAAAATATACATTTGTCATTATGTACTAAAATTATCAACACAGACACAAATTATTATAAAATCTAGGTTATGATCTTGGTTAATTTTTTTTATAACAGTATAAATGTATTATTTACATTGATTTATCTGAAAGAAAATGCAGGTGTTTAGTTTTAGAGACATGATGATGAATGTGCAAACAACTCTGTGTGTGTGTGTGTGTGTGTATGTGTGTGCTTGCATTCCTCTCAGCTGCTCCAGGTGAGTCTGAATCCTGAAGGCAGAATGGCGTACTGGGCTTGGAAAATGATGAACACGTGATGAGAGGAGGCTGTGAACGGAGCGATGTTGGTTTCCTGATGACAAACAGCAAGAAGGAGAGTTAGAAGAGGAACCGACGAGACGCCCTGACACTCAAACCCATCAAGGAAAAACATCTAAAGAGTTCATTTCCCAAGGCCTGTACACACAGTTAGGAAAACATCACTACCTGAATCTCTACCATCATTCCATACCTCTAATATCCCACATATATAGTGTCCAAATTTTGTAAAATTAGGTGTCACTTTTTCAAATGGTGGATATCTCATTTTGGGAAACAGAAAAAAAGTAAAGATGCTGGTTGCGCTCAGATGAAGGTCAATTGTAACGCAGGTGCAAGAATCTAAAAATATTTAGATTCTAACTAGAAAACTAGAAAAATGGGAAAATAATTCTGCACACTGCAAATAAAAGGCTAGGACAAAAAAGTTTCCTTAGTTCAGAAAAACAAATTTAATGCATAAGTACCCAACTTAAAAGTGCAAGTGAAAAAGAACTATATGTACAAAGGAGCTAAGGAGCAAACATTTTAACTACATGCTTTCATCAGTGACAAAAAGGAAATGATAATTCAATTCACCATTTAGCATTTAATTTTCATGTTTTTGTGTAGGGTTTGCGGCAACAAGGGTGACATAAATCAAATTCAGTGGCATTTACTTTAGTTTTTGTCATGGATCATGCGATTACAATAATAACCTGCTATTTCAGATTTTGTTTTTCCTTTTCATGTAAATAATGACAGGGTTCTGTCGTAGAGTGCGAGAAAATTAAATGTGAAATGGACTTTGACTTTGCATTTTAATATTGACAATGTGAATACATACCTAAACTTGAAAATAAAAATGTAAACTGGGCTCACAAAACAGCATAGATAATCAGATGAAGAACAGGGGCTGCAGGTTTTGCTTAACAAACATGTAACAGCGCTTTTATGTTTTATGGAAAACTGGTGTTCCAATTATTTTGGCCAGTGAGTGTATATCAGCACTAAAGTAGGTTTTAAATGTGTCAAATGTATTTGCAGTCACAGTGCCTCAATGTGGTTAGCCATTAGGTCACTGCGTCTCTTTGCTGGATAATGATCTTGGACATAATTGGCCACACTACCACCAAACCTATTTTTATCTGAGAACCCATCGACTATTAACTCAGATCTATCAAAAGACATATCAGGGTGAGTCTCATTGCTATGTGAATAGAATTTAGAGAGCGGTTTCACATCCAAGAAGACAGGAGTTGTCACAGTGGCCTCACAATCAGGCAGTCGTAGCTAAGAATGGCATATTCCACAGCAGCATAAATACACTACATTTAGACTGTTAACTATCTTCCTGGGTTACATACCACTCCACAGTAAGGTCCTACAGGCGGTGATGAGGAGTCCGGGCCGTCGTACAGCTTCAGAAAGTTGTTCTGACAATCACCAGGGTCGTCGATACTGATCTGGGAGAAGGTGACGGTCACCACGCGGCCCGTGGGTGCCCTGATGCTCCATTCACAGTGGGTGCCGTTGGGATAGGTGCCCGGGTAGTTGGGACTTGCGACTGAGCCGTGGTCTCCATACAGAGTGCCGCCGCAACCTGTTGGACATGACAAACAACATTAGACAAGGACGCCTCAGCTAAATGGAAAGCAGGAAGAGATAAAAACATGACACAAAGATACACATGCTTGCACCCAGGGGTGTGAATTCACTAAACCCTAAGCTAAGGCAAACCACCAAAAACCACCAAAACTACACAACCTCCTGATATCCACTAAATGTCTCCATCTACAATCAGTCAAAACAGAGCAGGTCCAAGTTTCTTCAGGTTTTCACTCCGACCAGAAGCTCATTTCACAGATTAGTTCCTCCTCTCTGGTTGTTGGGTCTGCTGTAGTGAAAACCTGCGTTGTCCCTGGTTGAAAACCACTGGCATAAGTGATCACACTGCAAAAAATCTTAACAAGTCATTCAGTCTAATATTGAGTTCTAAAATCCTAATTTTCTTAAAATAAGTGGAAAAAATCTGCCACTGGGGTGAGAGAATCACTTATTTCTGATGTAAATCAACTTGTTCTTGTCAAGAATTTTCTAGAATCAAGTGGCATTTTGTTGATAGTAGTGCAGTGATCTGCCTTATTCTAAGATATTGACACTCATTTCTCATTTCTAGAAAATTCCTGAAACAAGTGAAATTATCTCACCCCAGTGGCAGATTTTTTTTCACTTGTTTTAAGAAAATTTTAGGACTCAATAATAGACTAAATGACTTGTTAAGATGGAGATGTTTTGCAGTGCAGAAAGTCCCTGAACTCTGCACATAGCTGATCTAGCGTTATAACAGTCAGCAATATAACCAGTTTGGTTCTGACCGTTAGGGGAGGATGTCCACGTGGCCTCGAAGCCGTCTCGGGAGTTGGAGAAGTCGCTCTTGAAGCGTAGGTAGAGCAGGTTGGATTGTGGGAAGATGGGGCCGGGCAGGGTGCTGCCACAGAACTGACCAATCAGTGGAGAGTCAGCAGTACTTCCATTACGAACCTGGTAGACACAACACACAGGACTGAATGTGTCAGTGATCTACTCGATCACTGACACATCACAGGCGGATCACAGTAGATCAGACAGATCACAGACAGAATGCTGACAGATCAGAGAGATCACAGCAGATCACTGACAGATCACAGCAGATCACTGACGTATGCCTGACACATCACAGACGGATAACTGACAGATTGCTGATAGATCAAGACAAGTCACAGCAGATTACGGACAGATCACCAACAGATCACAAAGAGCTCAGACAGAAAATGGCAGATCACTGACAGATCACAGACAAATCATGGCAGATCAATGACAGATCACAGACAAATCATGGCAGATCACTGACAGATCACACATCACTGATACATCAAAGACACATCTCTGACACATCACAGACATATCAGGAAAAAATCACCGACAAATAACAGACAGATCACAGACAGATTACAGCCGATCACGTCATCAAGTGACTGGGTGAGTGAGCCACATTTTGTGTGCATGTGTGTGTACACAAGTAAACATGTCCACTGGTGCATGAACGTACGTGTGTGTATGTGCATGTATTTAACTGTATTAGTGTGTATTGGTGCTGGCTGATACACTATTTTCACGTCTAATATAATTAAAAAATATATATATATATTATTGCAAGCCCTTGATTCTATCAAAAATGTATATCTAAAATCATATAAAATATTAATGTCTTATAGAAAAGGTAGTTCTGTGCTCAAAGGAAGGATAGAATGATGAGGAAAATCCTCCAAAGTGGGCTAGTTTAGGATTAGGTTTAGTTTAGGGTAATGGTAATAAAGATTAGGTTTAGAGGTTAAGGAATGAATGCAGTCAGTTAAGGTGTGTGTGTGTGTGTGTGTGTGTGTGTGCTACTTGTTAACCTCCAGGTAGTCATAGAGACAGCTGCTGTGGCTCTCCACATCAAAGCTGTTGAAGAAGAAGGAGATGTAGCTGTTCTGCGGTGCCTTCAGGATGATGGTACAGTCCAAGTTGTGGGGGTAGATGTCGGGCCAGCCAGGACTCTTCAGGTAACCGTAGGCCTGCTCGTAGGTTCGGCTACAGCCTGCAAACCGCCACCACAGTCAGAAGACTTGTCTAGAACTAGCTCCCCTGAATCGCTGTTCCAAACAGAGGACTGCCTTAAAGTTACCATATTCTACACTTTCCAGTGTTTTATTTTATGAGGTCCATTAAAAGCTGTGTGTGTGGTGTCATGTACCAAAAACACTCTCAATCCATTTTTACACGTTCATTTTCCAGCATCTCTCTGAGCCTTACCAAGAACAGGTTGTTTCTGTCACTGTGTCTTTAAGGCTCATTAATATTAACGACCCTTTGTTCTGATTGGCTAACCGTTTCGTGAAATGTGAGACACCGCAGCCCGGCAGCTACAGGTAGGGAAATAAACAATGACAACCCCCCAGCACTTTGAAAAAAACACTTTGTTAGTCTATTATTTCTTACAAAAATGATAATGAGCGAACCTTTGTGACGCCACAAAGTTATGGAAGTCCAAATGGCTCGGTTGGATATGGATATGGATTGTGTGGATTTAGTTGCCTACCGTGCGTTTTGACACTTTCACCATGTTTAGATAGCACATCCAACTCCTTTATAATCAAAGAGGCATGGGAAATCCCGTTTTACGCGATATGGGACCTTTAAAACCAGTAAAAAATCAGATATCTCCAAGATGGCGCTGCGACCAGTCGCCACGGTGTGTTGGTGCGCTCTTTTTTGTTTGTTTTTAGTGTTTAATTCCGTTTATTGTGATTCCACTCAGACTATCTACACGAGGGACCAGATACTAAACATCAGGGACTCGACAACATCGGATTTATGTCCCAATTTTCTCGCCTCATCCGTGGATTTACGGGACATTTTGGTCAAAGGCGCTCTAGCCCTTGGCCAAGCGGTGTTGCGGAGACGGAGACGGAGAGGCAAGCGCGCCGGGGCCCTAGTGCGCTTCAGGGAGAGAGGATTATGCACACCTCTACCGGGAATACTCCTCTCAAATGTCCGCTCACTATGCAACAAAATGGACGAATTGCGTCTTCTTATCAGGACACATTGAGACTTTTCTCTCTTTTCTGTTCTGTGTTTTACTGAATCGTGGCTGTGTGATTCTACACCGGACTCCGCCGTACAACTACCCGGCTTCCAGCTCCTATGCGCGGGCCGCGACCCGAAGCTTTCACACAAAACAAAAGGTGGAGGAATCTGTTTCTATATAAACCAAGACTGGTGCAACGATGTGAAAGTGATTTCACAAACCTCTCCTGACCTGGAATCTTTTTTCATCACCTGCAGACCGTTTTATTCTCCCCGTGAATTCACTTCCTTTATACTGGCTGGCGTTTACATCCCCCCGCAAGCCGACGTGCAAGAGGCTCAACGCCAACTCGCCGAACAAATATTGGGAGTGGAGAGAGGGAACCCGTACTCCCCAGTTATTGTCCTCGGGGACTTTAACAAGGGCAACATAACCCACGAACTCCCCAAATACAAACAGTTAATTAAATGCCCGACCAGGGAGGAGAAGACTGTGGATCATTGTTACAGCACTATCAGCAGAGCTTATCGTGCAGTCCCCTGCGCGGCTCTGGGACTATCTGACCACGCTCTTATTCATCTGATCCCGACATACAGGCAGAAACTAAAACTTTCTAAACCTGTTGTGCGGAGAACTAAGAATTGGGGCAACAGAGAAGCAGTGGAGGAACTGCGTGACTGCCTGGATAACACAGACTGGGACATTTTCAGGACTGCTTCCAACAGCCTGGACGAATACACAGAGGCTGTGACAACATACATCAGCTTCTGTGAAGACAGCTGTATTCCAACACGCACCAGGGTGAGTTAGAGACTCAGACAGCTGCGTTTGGAGAAGGAGAGGGCTTTCAAGAGTGGAGACAGGGATTGGTTTAGACTGGCTAGATACACGTTTGGCAAGGCGATTAAGGAGGCCAAACGACAGCACTCTAAGAAGCTGGAGCAACAAGTCTCTGCCAACGACTCCTCGTCAGTCTGGAAGGGCCTACGGGAGATCACAGACTATAAAACCAAATCCCCACACTCTATGAATGACCTCAGACTTGCAAATGACCTGAATGAATTCTACTGTAGATTCGACAGACAATGGAACAGTCCTGACTCTGACCCTCACACCCAGACCCCCTCAACAGCTTCTACACCTCTTCCTTTCAGCCAGGACAGAGATACCCCCCCCCTCCAGACCCAGACACCCCCAGACAGCCTCTGCCCCCCCCCCCCCCCCCCCCCCCCCCCAGCCCCATCACACCTGTCTCCATCCTGGAGAGAGACGTTATCAAGCTCTTTAAAAGACAGAACCCCCGCAAGGCAGCTGGACCGGACGCTGTCTCACCCTCCACACTGAAGCACTGTGCAGACCAGCTGGCTCCAGTGTTCACGGACATCTTTAACACCTCACTGGATGAATGCATGGTACCTGCCTGCTTCAAAACATCGACCATCATCCCCGTTCCCAAAAAGCCGAGGATCACAGGCCTTAATGACTACAGACCAGTAGCCCTGACCTCTGTGGTAATGAAGACCTTCGAGCGCCTCGTGCTGGCCCACCTCAAGGCCATCACCGACCCCCTCCTCGACCCACTGCAGCAGATCATCTGGTCAGCCGAGAAGATCATCGGCTGCAACCTGCCGTCTCTACTGGACCTGTACCACTCCAGGACCAGGAAGAGAGCGGGAAAGATCATCGCTGATCCTTCCCATCCTGGTCACCACCTCTTCCAAAGACTTCCATCCGGCAAAAGGTTCCGGTCTATCAAGACCAAAACCTCACGCCACCTGAACAGTTTCTTCCCCATGGCAGTGGGGCTCACAAACAAGCCCCCTGCCTCTCACTGACTCTCTACCTCTCATATATATACAATGCTTGTATATATGTTGTTAATATTTTGTTAATATTTTGTTAAAATTTTGATATTTCTTGTATTTGCTATATTTATGTACCTATGCACCAATTCTGAATACCTAACACCTACCTAATACCTAATACCTAATACCCCAGTGTTTCCCACACATAGACTTTACTTGGGCGGGCCGCCCAGGTATATTAACGGCCGCCAAAGTATATTTGGCGACCCATTTTAGCATTTTTTTTTTTTTTATCCATCTGAGAGAACGACGCCATCCGCGATCGATTAACTAGTGGACAATCTCCCCTCGCTCTGCTCTACCCCTCTAGGGTTTCCCACACACAGAAAACTTTATATGAAACTATATAATCGTAAAACTGCGTGTAGAGCATTGATTCGCTCAGCCCCTAATTGCTCCACGCGATCTCTCTCTCTCTCGCTCTCTCTCTTTCTCTGTCTCTCTCTCTCTCGCTCGCTCACTCGCTCTCTCACCGGACCCGTCTGTTCGCCTCCCACTGCACACACGTGAGGGATATTTTTTTTCCATGCCAAGAAGACGGCCGACTGAATTCCCGAAAAGAAGAACTAACAGTTAACGTTACTCGGAATACAGCTGAGTTTCCGAGATTAGCACGCTGTATAGCCTAGCTGCTAGTCAGTATCCACTGAGTGGACTGATAACGTTAATATTAACTTTTTAACTCTGACTCTGAATGTTTGCTCCCTCAATCCAGATTAATATTGAAAAATATTTTCAAAGAAGGAAAAGGACTCGTTCTGAGGAGGAGCAGGACAGTCTGGACCAGAGGAGCTGAGCAGTAAAACAGAGCAGATAATAATGTCAAAGGCTGTAATGTAACAATGTAAAGATACAGGAGAGACTGACAGCAGAGAGAGATGCAGAGGGGCAGAACAGCTGATTTCTCTGTAAAAGGAGTCTCATTTCCATTCTTCACCTTGTAGACAAAAGCAAGCAACAGACAGAACAGTGTAGCACTGTTTCTATTTTTAAGTTATGTTATCTTTGACACAAAGTACTTTAGATATATACAGGTTAGTTATTTGTTTGACAAATGGAACTATTTAAAATGGAGTACATTAGATAATTTTTCAGCCATCCAGGTAGTGGGATCCTTTATTGATCTATATCGACCTATATATTGACAATATAAGAGAATACAAGAATAAAAAGGCACTCACCCCCCCCCCCCCCCCCCGTTGTCAACCCACCTACCACCACAACTACATTCGAATTCTGTGGGAAACACTGTACCCAATACCCAAGTAATATAGTGGCACTACTGCTGGCTTTGTGTATGATTTCATTCAGTGGATTGAATATCTGGCAAAATAATCGCTATTATTTTAGCAATAATTGTGAGGTAGAGTTCAGCTAATACGGGTTCTTAAGCATGTGAATAGAAATGTTTAACTGTGGCATTAAATGCTTATTAATAGCTTAATTTTTTTAAGCTTAAAAGCTTTTTTTTTTATCACAGATCAAATAATGACATGAATTTCAGAATCAATCAACATAGTCTAACAACATGTGCTCTTTTATAAAGAGTTAACATAAATAATATAATAGAAGTTGATATAGTTGTGGGAGGAGCGATTCATGATCTCCCTAGCACAGCACATAATCTGATATTTAGACACAATATTTTCACATGGCCTCTTTAGTTGCTCAACATGCATTTTATCTGTGTTACTACACACTCATACAGAAGCCTATTGTATTCACCTGAAACTTTTTTTTTTTAAATCAGCCCAGTTTTTCCAAATTCATGAGATAATTATGTCATAATTATGAGAAAAGATCTCATAATTCTGAGATAATTATGTCATAAGTCTGACATAATTATGTCATAATTCTGAGAAAAGATCTCGTAATTCTGATATAATTATCTCATAATTCTGTGATAATTATCTTGATAAAACAGAGCGGAGATGCTGATGTGTGGTTTTAGAGCTGCATTTCACAGGTCAACATGACACCTGTTTAATTTAATGAGCCATTACACTGGTCAGAAAAAACAGAAAATAAGACTTAAATGTGTTAAGTGTGCCAGTCAGTTTAAATCTATTTCTATGTTGAAACTTTGGCACTTTTATTTTGAAGCCTAAACGCCCAACCCAAAGTCTTATGAATAATTATGAGATAGCTCAGAATTATGAGATAATTATCTTATTAATTTGGAAAAACTGGGCTGTACACTCACAATTAAATTTGCCCATAGCAACTGTTTTTGGGTAACTGGGAAAGATCATATGGAATAATGTCAGTGTTTTTTTTAAACAACTCAACAAAATTTTTACTCTCAGTACATTTTAAATGAGCTACTTTCTATTTACTTTTACTTAAAGGAAAATTCCAGCGTGATTGGAGTTTTTGCTCATTTCTTGCATTCACTTATTGTTTTACATCACTGTAAATGGTTTTCCAGTTCTTTTATCACATTATGAGATTGCTATTTTTCCCACATCTTAGATGTTTTTCATTTTAAATAAACACTGTCTAAATATCACGAGATACACCCAGTAAAGAAACTGTAGCCAAACTGTAGAATCAAGCTTTATTTTCTGTTTAATTTTACAGACTATCACTGGGGGAAGTGTCTCGCTTTGGTTTGTGTGTTGGAATGGGTGCTGGAATGGGTTGTGATTGACAGCCGGTCCTAACGTAACCGCAGAGAATGTTAGCTATTGGTTGAAAGTTTTATTTTAGAGAGGAAAACCGAGAAGCAGAAATCATCTCAGTTCTCTGTGTTCCCGAATGCGCGCATTAATATGAAATGGTGACTGGAACTTCTTTCAAAATGTAAACGTTTATATTCTGATATTAAAACGCGATTGTCGCCTTCTCATTCAGTGATGGATTACCTTCACCGACTGAATTGCCATTCATCCATGCATCAATGCCATACATCATGTTGTCTACCTATAGTACCTACCTGCTACCTGATAGGTGAGACTCAGGCCATTTCCTGCCATGAAGGCATCAGATTTGAAGTGCAGGTGAATGGTTCTGCCGTAGCTGTAGAAGTCTGGTACATGATCGTCTGCTGCACAGAACTTATGAGACTGTCCATAGTCTCCCTGGATACATAGAGGAGAATTTGTCTCAGTGGGAATGAAAATTCTAATAAATAATAATAAGTTAGAGCTTGCTTTGGAGTGTTACTCTCATAACTGCACTCTAATAAAGAAATTGGGCTAAATTACCATTTACATTCCGGTCTATCCCACAAGACACAATGCAACTTGACTTTATGCAATGTTGAAATTCAGTTTGTTCATTTTCTGATGGAACTATGTATTCACTGAGGAGGTCACTGGTGACATCTGGTGGAGCTACAACTCCTGTGGACAGGTTCACCAAGTTTTGTTGATGAGAAACCAGTGGGTCTATCCAGCTGTTCTCCACCAGGTCCATCAAAGCGTACCTTCTACATTCCTGCTGCTTGTATTTACATCTGCATCTTTTGTGTATTGCCTGTGTACTCTCTTTTGTATTGTACAGTGTCCTTGTGTTCCTTGAAAGCCACTTCAAATAAAATGTATCCTTATTATTTTTACTATTCTTATTATTCCGAATTCTTATACTTATTCATATTCTTCTTCTTCTTATTATTATTATTACTATATATATTCTTACTACTACATAATGACACAATAAACAGGCACAGTGCTACTTCTGTGGAAAGGTAATCATACAGCAATCTATTCATATGGACCCTACAAACAACTTGGAACACAAAAGAGTTTGCCACTTGGGTGCTAATCATTTTTGGTCTGGCCCATGGACTAATAAGCCAGTCCCTCATCTCCAGGTAGCTGGTAGAGCAGCTCTGACTATGATAGAGGGCTTTCTAATTTTGTAACGGAGCCTCTAGACGTATGGAAGATCCTCAGCTCTTCTCAACAAGCACTGTGAACAGCTGTGAACAAGATTGCTTTTCTACCTACGTATGACTTATGTCTCAACAGAATGCAATATACAGTAGCCTACACGGTTCATTTCTGTGCTATTTTTGACTGGGGACTGATAATTTCATCATCGATACATCTGATTGATTTTATATTTAGATAATGTCAGCTTGTTAGCTAGCTAACCATAGTATCTGGACAGCTAACCATCACTGACTTGTTGTGCACTGGCTAACATATCTAGTAGCAGCTAGCATTAGTAGTGGCTAGTAGTGACTAGCTAACAGTTTGTTCAGGTTAATTGAGCTGACTCTTCTCAAGCTACATCTCACAGTGTTTTGGAGTAGAGACTAGGGCTAAAGACAAGACAGTTTACTGTGTCACACTAACCTACATTTGAAAACAACTCTACCTTATCAGACAATTCACTTTTACTTACAGTGTTACTCAACTGATCTACAGCCACACCACAATTATTGCTATTTGCTCTTTTTCTAGCCTGGCTGGATGCGTTATTCAGACATTATTTGTGCACAGACAATTCTTCACTAGATCTCAATGATGGAGCCAGATGTGGCTGCTATGAGATTTGCAAACTGTAAAAACTCTGCAGATGCAACCGCAAACCCTCTATAGTGTATGGTTTGGTATGACACACTACAGTCTGGTTTGGTACAGTGTGGCAGTCTGGTATGGTACCTAGGGTCCAGCATCCTGCCTCTGAACTCACCACAGGCCAGTCCCTCATCTCCAGGTAGTTGGTGGAGCAGCTCTGGCTGGGCTGGAGGACGAAGGTCTGGATGGACACCTTGATAGTCTCCTGGGCCGGAGCGTCCAGTATCCAGCGGCAGTTGGTGTAAGGTGGGTAGGCATTGGGGAAGAAGGGGGAGGTCAGGCTCTGGATGGTAGTGGTGGCGTTCAGAGTCCCACCGCACAGCACTGAAGGAAGGCAGACACATTGACAAATTAAGAGAATGCACAAGTATGGGCACAATTGTACAGTACAGTAGCTACATGTGAGCGTACACAGAGTCTGATTTCAAAAACTTTAATTTTTTTTTTATCTTTCATCTTTGCAGTGTAAACTTCAGTCAGAATAGAAAAGAACAGAGTAAAACAGAGTAAAGCATGAGGGAAAAAAAGGAGGAGAAGAGCTGTTAGGCTTAAATAATGCCTTTTAACCTTTATACGACCTTCAGATAAACCAGCCAGCATACATGCATACACTGTATTAGTGTCACATTATGACACTGCACATTACTGTAGAATCTGCTTGAACAAAGGAGGCAGTGATAAAATGTAGACTCAACTTATTTTGCCCAAATTGCTGCCTGCAACATAATTCTTTGCTCACTCATTTGCATATTTATTGTGTAGTTTCATCACAAATTCTATCATTTTTATTATAGATAACCTGGATGATGGTTTTAATGATAATCCAGTTAAATGTAAGACTTTTGAATGAGTGGAGATGCAGAAAATGTGTATAGTTACAATTCACAAAATCACACCCACCTGAGACATTCTGTGCAGTAACTCTATTTTTCAATATTTTTGTTTACTTTGAATGATGAATTGAAAGCAATAAAGAACACATAGAAAAACAAGTGGAGCACAGTAGACGGTATTTTACAGTCTAACGCCCTGTAGGTGGCGCTGAAACCTTGTTTCTGTATAGAGCGGAGTAAAGCAGAGTAGAATAAAGCAGAATAAATTAGAGTAAAGCAAAGTAGAGTACAGAAAAGTACAGTAGAGTAAAGTAGAGCAGAACAAAGCAGAATAAAGTAAAGTAAAACAGATCACAGAAGAGTAGAATAAAGTAGATTAAAGCAGAGTGGATGGTGTCTTTGTGTCTACAGCCCTTTAAATGGTATTGAAACCTTACTTCAGTACAGAGCAGAGTAAAACAGAGTAGGTTATAAGAGAGTAGTGGAGTAGAGGATGTCTTACAGTCTACAGCCCTGTAGGTGGCATTGAACCCCTGTCTCTGTACTGAGCTGTCAGTGACAAAGCGAACAGTCAGGAAGTTCCCAGCTGATACGAAGGAAGCAGGGACGGAGTTTCCACAGAACGTCCCGACCAGAGGGAAGTTCAGGTTGTCCCCATCATACACCTGACACAGGGAGACACAATGAAGACTTCAACAGAAAATACAGAAACCATCATACACCTGATAGAGAGACAGACGCAGTAAAGACTCATGTATGAACATTGCGTACGCACAAAAAGGTTGCGTCCACTTTTCACGCACACATCGGGATGTATAAAAATAAACTTGACGTGAGAATGTGCGTGCCGTCCCGCAAACTTTAGACCATGCATACACACTTCTATCTGGTTTTGTCAGTTGGCGACGCCAAACGGCAAAGTAGTGAAACTCCAAATGTTTCAAAATCACATTCTCACTCAATTCACTGTGCTCTGTCTATGAAGAAACCAGAATTATTTCCGCTGATACACCATAATAGTTTGATTATTTATGTGGATAACGTTTAACACTATTTATTATTTATATTTATTTGAACATTATTTTCAATTTTATGTTCCTCCAACACTGAAAATGTAATTTCTTCCTCCTTTCACAACTTTTCCTAAATATGAGGGCATTAAATAATTGTGTTTTTGTAATTCTAAAAAAGCCACTTAGGAAATAGATACAGGCACTTTTTGGACTTTTCTCTCCCTCCTCTGGCTCGCTTCAAGTAGGTGAACGACTGACCCATTGAGACACACAGTGCAATGGAAAACCTAGTGAAACTAATTTCACCTAATTTCACCACCAAGATCATCAGTAAACTGGACAGTTTTCTTTGTTTATGTGACATGGACACATCGGGGACTGTACAGTTGCCGAGGCACACAGAGATCTGTGGTGCACAGGAAGCGAGGCGCACAGAGATCCATCTCTCCTGGGAAGAAAACGCAGTGTCAGGTGGACAAATGCACTGGGAATAAGTGCTGGGACAACTGTGTGATGTCCAAATGATTTGTGTGCAGTACCTGCTCACACAAACCATCGAAGCTATGCGCTGACTGCGGGACTGAACAGTAAGAGAAGAAAGGCAACCTGTGCGTAAAAGTAAAAAAAAAAATTAAAAAAAACTTGGCACCCTGGCACATTGTCCATATTTGGAGCGGCAGAGCAGGAAACACTGAACATGGGTTAGGGTTACCTTTGAATCAGTACATTTGTGCAATATGTCACGTTGGTTTTCCGTAGGCACGTTTCTTAAGAACAAAAGCAAGAAAAATGTAAGAAAAGTTTCGTGAATGAGGCCCATTGTGCTTAAACGCGTTCGTTTCTTTGACTGGTGCTGTACATTAAAACCCATTTAATCATATTTTGTGAATGCAGACATTCTCCTACAACACTTCATCAATCCCTACCATGTGATGTAGTGCCACTTCACTTCATGTTGGATTTACCATAAACACGAGCTGCTGACTAGGAAAAACGGTTCACGTCAACCTCCTAGTGGTAATTAGAAGTAGGAAGTAGGACCATGTAGGATTTTTTTTGTCGGCTATGATATTTCCCACTTGGCGTCATGAACTGTGGACTCTGTGTCAACACAAGCAGCAAACATGGCATCAAAATTCTGAGTTAATATTCACACTAATACAATCAACTTTACTCATGAAAAATGAGCAATATCTGCTGCAGTTCATTTATGGTTGATTTTAATGTAACTTCTTTGACTTTACGATTACCATCTTGGATGTGGTCGTTCCAACGAGTTAAACACGTGAATGCTTGTAGCAACAAGATGTTGGGTTCTTCTGCTTCTTCCAATATGATGTGAACGCAGCATAACTATTCACTGTGCAATTTACTAAGACATCAGGCTGTGATGTTCAGAGAGAAAGTGGGGACAGTAATAAAATTGAATTACGCTGTGTAATTAACAAATTCTCCATGAATTCCCGATGACCTGGTGCTCCTTACCTTGACATAGTCGTAGCGGCAGGTGGAGGAGCTCTCCAGGTCGAAGGATGTGAAGCTCAGGTTGATGGCCTTGTTGACCGGCATCTCAATAACCCACAGGCAGTCCATCCTGGCTTCATAGAGCCCATCCAGGTTAGGGTCTGGAGAGCCAAACATGCCCATGGGCATGGACAGGTAGCCCCCACAGCCCTGTGCTGGACCTGCAGACAACAAAACAGTCAGCCACTGTTTCAAAACATAACTGAGCTTTCTAAAAACTGAGAGGCTGCTGCAAAAAGACTAATGGAGGTAAGGGAGAGGGGAGAGAAGACAAATATTAAGATAAGATACATTGTGCTTTCCTGGGAATGGGAAATATCAAAAATAGCTGAAAGCGTTTCATTTGTAAAAACTAGATGGTACTCAGTAGAGTGCATAGCCAATTGGATCTAAATAGATCTCTAATGCGCTTGATGTCACATCACATCATGTCTGTAATTTGGAGATATACAGGCAGCAGACCAGCAGCATTGAACTCAATCCACAGAGTCTCCCGGTGTGAAAACAAAAGCGAAACTTAACATTCCACAGTCAGTAAGGGGGATTTTTAGACAGTAACTCATCTTCGCTGCCATACAGACTTTAACGGTAGATGCCTTTAATGTTACCTTGTGGTATTTAAGTAAGTAGTGGAATTAGGTAATTTAACCGTGTCGCAACACGTGCCGTGGGTCTGTACAGTGCTTGTTTTTTTCCATGCCACATTACCAATTTGTCAGCAGATGCACACATTTTCATGAGTGGACCTGAAATGGGACATGAGATGAGCTTGTTCAAATTCTTGCCACTTTTAAGCATTTTAACCGATTATCACAACACCACCTGGCCAATCGGCACTATATTTGTTCAGTTGCCATCAGGGCTGCCCTTCTACCACTGGATCAAGTTTTGGAAAAATTTGCAGGGTGGTTATGTCTAAACCGGAAATGAGATCTCCAGTGCCTCCATGTTGTTTGATTGGGAAAATAATGGAGGGTTTGCCTCTTCTTATGTCTGCTGATAGGCCACAAAGTTTGATGGTGTTACGTGAATTTGTTCAGAAGTTATATGCCTTTTTATGGGAAGCCACACCCACTGCCACACCCCCCTTTGGCCAATCGCTGTGAAAAGTTAATCAGTTCTTCCTTGCCCCATGACCAAACTTTCCACAAAGTTTCATGCAAATCCGTGCATAACTTTTGGAGTTATCCTGTGAACAGACAGACAAACAGACAGACAGACAGACAGAATGGGGTGAAAACATAACCCCGAGGTAATGAAACAAATGTTCAAAATGAACATTTTCACTACAGCTGTAAATTGAACATATGTGACAAGCTGTATAGTTTCTTTTACACCCAGACACTTTCTGTACACATG
Organism: Centroberyx gerrardi; assembly: GCF_048128805.1. Classification (NCBI taxonomy): domain Eukaryota; kingdom Metazoa; phylum Chordata; class Actinopteri; order Beryciformes; family Berycidae; genus Centroberyx; species Centroberyx gerrardi. The sequence continues at coordinate 24,660,237 of NC_136018.1, read as the reverse complement.
TACGGCATTCTGTAGACCTGCTAATGTGGGTATGATGCACATTTCCCACATTACATACAGTATATTTAATGTAAAATTAGGGTTCAAGCCCTGAAGGGGCAGAACCCCCCTCCCCACCCCCCCCCCCACCCCCCAATAAGTTGCAACAATATGATTTCTATATGATTGGAGTGTACAGTACATCAAAATATCCAGTCACAATTGGTCTTATGACTTGACCATGTGAAATGTTTAACTTGATCAGCCTTCATTAAACTAATGAATACTGTCAATTCTCTGAAGATGATGTTTGTAAAGTCATGATGAAATTGATTAATGTGGAGGTTTATTAGAGTTCTAAAAGATTTCGATGACTGAGAGATGATGACAGCAATTGTAAAAAGCAAAAAAAGCTGCTGTGTTGAAACAACATTGTCATTTTAGGCGAAAGATATGTGTAAATTCAAAACTTACCATGTGATTACTGCAATTTGAGCACTCGTAGCATACCTTTTATGTAATTTTGATTGCATTTTTTCTTATGTATTTTGTTCTGTCACATTTTCTGTCACATTTTTTCTTGTTTGTCATTGATGCTTTTAAACCTGCAATAAGCGATTTCAGACCCTGTAACCAATCCTGAAACTAACGTGTGCTACGTGGAGATTTCAGTGAGACATAATGATATAAACAAATAGCCACACAGCAGCAGCTGTGTTGTTGTTTTCACCTCTTTCCTAAAGCTTATTGTCAAAATCGGCCCAAGTAATGGCAAATCGATGAAGCGAGCGAGTGAACGTTTTCAACTAGTAAACTTTCTACCTACCTCTTCACTTGTCATTGTGGGACACGTAACCTTCAGCGGGAGAAAATTCTGGCAAAGCAAGACTGGTAACCGGCGATATTTCTCTGTAGCTACATTTATTTTAGCCATTAGTCTTTATGCCCGGTTTGTCCTTAAGGGCTTCCATCGCCTAGTAGCTTTGCTGTGTGTTTACAAATGTGTTGCGGTTTCTGTCACCCTCTAGTGGTCAGAAAAAAACACTTAGTCTAGCTTTAATGTAAAAATCCAGCTATCGTTGACGCCACCTTACAGGATTTCTGGATGATTGAGTCCTCAAAATTCAAACAGTTACCTCTCACTGCCATTTGGAGCTGATAACATATGAAAATAGCCTAATGCATCTTTAAATAAGCAGTTTTGATAAAGATCTCCTCGATTATCATTATAACGCCCACCTACCCAGTGTCTCGCTGTAGGTGGCCCTCCAGCCAATCCCATTCACTGAGGCATCCGTCCTGAAGACGATGAAAAGCTGATTGGTGGAGGAGCGAAGGTTGGGTGGGAGCACTGTACCACAGAACTTCCCAAGCAATGGTGCCAAGGTGTCCTGTCCATCATATACTGCCACGTAGTCATAACGACAGGAGGAGGATGCCTCCAGGTGGAAGGTGTTGAACCTGTGGAGAGAGAGACACACAAAAAAAGTAACAAAAGTAACATAAGATATAAAGGGGTTGAGAATATGGTGTAAATAGCTTTTGAACAACTTTTTCTGGTGTTTACTAAGCTCCATGTTCTTTTCCAGCAATATCCTGCTTCACATTCACACAGTTACAGAATACTGTGAGCTGTCCAGTACAACTACAGTCTTCTACTAAGTTTTTATTGAGATTTTTACAGCCAGTAACATTTATAGGAGCTTTTTTATTAAAAGCTATGATCCAAATAAATTTTCTATTCCCCAGTTCAGTCAAGTAGTCCAGTAAGTCCAGTCCAGTCCAGTCAGTTTAGTCTTACTTGAGGTCTACCACTCTGTTTGGTTGGACCATGATGTGGTAGGTACAGTTGATGTTGTGGTGGTAGTTGGTCATAGAGAGCGCCGGACTGCTCACCGTACCCGCTGTGCTGTTGAAGAAACCACCGCACGCTGTGGACACACAGACACACACACACACACACACACACACACACACACACACACACACAGTATATCATTAGACAAGAGGTCCCATTTACAAATTCCCAATACTTGCTAGCTTGTCTGACTGACTCACTGCAGTATTGTAACTCACGTCATTGGGTTTCTGTGTGTGGAGACATCTGTTGAAGGTGCTCTTTAGTGTGGGGATGCTGCTTAAATGAAAGAGGAAGGAATTCCAAGGCACTTTTCAAGCAAAAAATTAAAAAGTCGCTATTGCATGGCTAGTTCAAAAGAACATATAAAGAGGTCATCTGTGAGATTCTTGTTTTTTTAGCCCCCCGACAGCAGGGGTTCTATGGATCGCTTTGTCGGTCGTTCTGTTCACCATTTGATGGTCACGTGAGTGAAAGCGTGCCGCAGGGAGTAAGATTGCAGACTCTTAATTGGGAAACCCAAGTTCGATTCCCGGCAGGAACGCTTCCACAAAACTGTTTGACTGGTTTTTGATTTTGTCACCATCTATGGTGCTAAGCGGTCATTGTTGTTGTGTTTTTGCACTGCACTTCCCAGAGATCACTTGTCAAATTGTCTGTTGATGAAGTTTGACTTTCTGTACATAACACTCTGTTTTGGTATGTTCAGCTGCTCATGCAAATTATCCAGTTCTTCCTCTATATATTCCAAACAAACCACATTAAACGCATCACCTCCTGTGCACTGGAGGATTTTTCCCAAGAAAAACCTACCAGACACTGGGTGTTTAGAACAGCAGCTGTAAATCATCAACTGGCTATAGGCAGGGGTTGAATTGGGCCAGAACGATCCGGGTAGCAAGAGAGTAGTTAAGCTGCTGTGTTGCTGTGTTGGCTGCTAAATAAAAGCTCTGTTGGCAACTATACTTGCTGTGCACAATTGGTTCCTGCCAGAGTCATCACAATATGTTTACCCACTAACTCCGCAGTCAGGTAGGGTATAGGGCGTCATCCCATATTGAGTCAAAAGTTTTTCATGTCATGGAAATGTCTTCCATTTGTTCAAATCCTTGCACAAATAGGATGTGGAGGGTATGGATGTGGTCTGTTATGTGAAAATGTATTAAAAATCTGAAAAAAATTGAAATTTGCTGAGAAATGTTTGGTAGTTGAAAACTACTGGTCACGTCTTTTATTGATTATACTACAAAATCCTCACTCTCTTTCTCTCTCTACCCCCCTACCCATCAGGCCACTCTGTCAAATCCCCTCTGATTGTTAGAAAGCTTAGTGTCCTGCCATTCTTCACATTCCCCCCAGCTGTTGTGAATGGAGTGCTCCACACATTCCCCCCAGGATGGAGTAAACAACCTCTAGACAGGCCAGACCGTGACTGTGTGTGTGTGTGTGTGAGTGTGTGTGTGTGTGGGGGGGGGATTATCTGATTTCTGACATTTTTATTAGCAATTTTAATATTGAGGAAATTCTCTGATATGATTCCCTGTATCTGATATGAGTATCCGTGACATAGAAATGAATATTCCTCTAAATATTCCTCTAAGTGTATATACTGTATATGTGTGTGTGTGTGTGTGTGTGTGTGTGTGTGCACGCGTGTGCGCATTTATGGTGGCATATTCATATCCTAACCCTAAACCTAACCCCTGTTGGCCTATGTAGCCTACAATGCAGGGATATTTTATGTTATAATAACAAAGTGGGGTATTTACTTTTGTTTAATTTAGTTATACTGGACTTCGATTTTCAGTGAAAAAAGTTTTCATTCAGGCAAAATTAAGATTTTTTAAACCTTAAATCTTGATTGATTTCATTACATTATTTGCCAAGATGCTCACAGCTAGTAAGCATGGAACTAGCACTACTTGTTTATTACAGCTGACTGTTTGTTGATGGCTTTAATTTGTTCTTTAGAATATAGTAATCGTTCCTTCTTCTTACTTACGTATGGTGCGATACTCGGCCATGAAGCCACTGTCGGTGATGACAGAGTCAGAATAGAAGTGGAGCATCATGGGGCCGAAGGTGGAATAGGGCCCGGGGATGCTGGTACCACACAGCGTGGCGATAGGAGGGCCGCTAGGAGCCAGGCCTCTGTAGACCTTCAGCCCGTCATACAGACAGGTGGAGTGGGCTAGGAAACACACATACACACACACAGGTTAAAGCCATATACTGTATATCCCACTAAAACTGATCCTCGCTTGTCAAACAATGTACAGTTCAGAAAATGCATTTAGTTTTTAGCATCATGCAGTTTTATGTACATGTGCTAAAAAGAAGCTCAGCATTCTGTTTCTGCCTTTTCTTCTATAGGCATGGAGAAGGTCTCTCTTGGCCCAAGAGGAGGTAATTTATATTTCTTTAGAAAACAAAAAGTCATTTGGATTTTTTAGTATAGGCCAAATAGAATGAATGAAGAATTACATTTTTATAGATTTCCTTTAGATGTTTTAATATGCCCTGAGGTGGCCATTTGTGATGCCATTGAATATATTTACTGCTGACTATGCATGCAGCCCTGTAACCCTGAAGAAGGCTATTGCTGAAAAACATTGGTTTCCAATATAAAGCTTAGTCAATTGTTCACACCTCCCAGGTTCATGAACCTTTAAACAGGTTCATGAACCTGGGAGGCGTGGCAACGTTGCATCATAGTTTTTTTTGCCCCATGATATGAGCTTTGACAGGTTGCCATTTCTAACCCTCTTTTACCTTCGAGCTGGAAGGTCTTGAAGGTGAGGACGATGACGGTGCTTTCTCCAGCGTCTATGGTGTAGTTGCAGTTGGAGCGATCAGGGTAGTCGGCTGGGTAGTTTGGAGAAACCACACGACCACTGGGAGCAGTGAAGTTAGCACCACACCCTGACACGGAAGACAGAGCCAGTCATATTATGGTACAGCAATAACACCCTGTGGGGCTTTCTTTACTGTGTTAATTGGTGCTTTGCTACCTCATACCTCGCTGCATCACTTATGGCTTTTACACAATGGCTCCCAATGCATTGTCTGAGAGGTTTTCTTCACAATAGTATAAAAACAAAAGAATAAAATATAGCCACTAGCAGTCATAAAAGCGTGCAGCAGCTGCATTTGTAGGTTTATATTTTAGACAAGGCTGGCTGCTAGTTTGGGCTCTTGTGCAGAACAGTATAGCCGTTTGTATACTTAAAGTTGTTGGCATATACTACAACAACTTAGAGAAGTAGTCATAGAGCCTGCACACTATAAACTCCATTCAATTTTCAAGACAATGTTTCAATCTGACTTCATAATTTCCACTAGGTAGCAGTGTATTAAAGATTCCTTTCACATGGGCCTTCATCCTCAGATCATTTCACACTTGTAGCACATATGTATGATTGTTAATGAATTTTTGAAATGTTCAAATTTGGACGTTTGCTGTAGCAGCCATAGGGCGATCGGCTCCAAATTTTAGAGGGCATGGTTTGGTATGGGTATTGACCTGTGTACAAGGTTTTGAACATTTTTAAGCCTGGGAAGTTAGATTATTTATGAAGAATAAGATAAAGATAGCCGCAAGCGGCAATTATTGGGGTCCAAGCACACTTAACGGGCAGACAAAACATTACGGAAGGCAAACAAGGTAGACAGACAGACAAGTTTCGTGAAGATTGGACATGCAGCTGATTAGTTATGGCTAATTTTATGTTCTTGTGTCTTTTGTTAAGTTTCAATGTTTTAATTGCAGCCATATTGATCATTGCACATTTTTCAAGTTATTCACGTTTAAAGTTTTTATTGGAAAATATGTCTCTCGTTCGTGGCAGTTTATGACTTCAAAAATGACAGGCTTGGATTTAAACCTACAGTCTTCAGCATGACAGGCAGATCTTTTACTTACTAACCCAAACTCCTCCGTACGGTTTCATCAGGAAAAAATAACTAATGGGAGAAGTATTGTGATACTGCAATCTATGCTAACCACTTTATGGAACATTAGAGTGCATCAATACTAAATCACATGGGGCAGAAAATTGCCGCTGCACTGCTCTCTATGGGTTGAAACTTTCAAGCATGTTGCACATCTGGCCACATCCCAATCAGTGATGTCAAATCAGATATTTTGCCTTTGACAGACGATGCTTTGACATCATTGATTTGGGTGTGGTCAGAAGTGCAACTTTTCTACCCTATGCGATCTAGTGTTGATTTACTCTTTAAAATGGACAATCATTTTCATCATCCTGATAGCATTTATTGTTCTTTGTTAGTTGGCCATTCATGATTTACTGACGGTAAGTCAGGGATTTGAACTCACAATCATGTGCTTTTCAGACCTGTGCCTTAACCACTAGGCCAACTACTTTGGTGTGCCAGAGTGGGGCAACTATGTAATTGAACTACATGGCAGTTTGTTTAATCATCATGAAAGTTGGTAGATATGTTAATCTAAGTTGTTTAACACATATATGTTTCATTAAAAACAGTCATTAAAAACAGTCAAAAGGTGGCACCACAGTTGTTTTTAGCAAATTCCCTGAGCTTGTGAAAGATAGCACTCTGAAACTCATCACGCATCCAACAGGCACGATTCAACACCAAATAATTGAATATGACCGTGACTGGTCAAAAGGTGGCATTATAATTGCTTCCAAAATCAAAAAGGCAATAATGGATAAAATGGGCACAAAATCTTAACACTTTGGCCTAGAGAGCTGCAATTTTAGGACATTTAAAATCGTTCGTACACTGGAACCTACCACGTAGGACAGGATGTTACCAGCTTGAACAAGCCTCATACTGTGGAGTCCTGGTTTCGCTACACAGCAATTCTGGTTGCCCCCTGTTAACCAGTTAACACTGTTAGCTGGTGGTTAACATTGTTGCCTCCCTAGAAGGAGGTCCTGGGCTCAAATCCTCGCCCATTCTTTGCCCATGTTTATTGTTAACTGCATTGTAATCCCAATGTTGGATGCATATAAATTATATTTATATTCTGTCACTACTGAAACTTTCATTTTGGAACATATGAAAAAAAATGTCAATTTGGGCTTGAAACCTTCCAATCGCTGCTTGCAGCTATATTATCAATGTGAATCTGCTTGTCAATTGACATTCTTTCCAGCCTTAGTTTGTGACCCATACACACACGTCCAGATGTATTCTGTGATTTATTTTTTATTTTATTTTTTCCAAGGTGTGCTTGATATTGTGATATTTTGTATAATTCTTCTGTATGATATGAAAATATTGGACAATTACTTTCACCAAGACTGGTTTCATCACAAGCCTAATAGTGATGTTTAAAGTCGCACCATTTCCCATTGACTGTAACTATGAAATTCAAAGTTTTGCCAAAAATGATATTGCTGAGATTAATTTCTGAAATGGAACACAAATCATCTACAAACCTTGGGCATTAGGTCAATGTAGCATGCATGGCTAATTTGTAATGAATTTTTGAAGATGGAGGAAAAAAACACATTTTGGAGGAAAAAAACACATATCCAAAATTATTGTGTTTCATATTTGAATAGTGTTACATTCAGTATGGTCAGTCAGTATGGTCTTATATGTAACCCTAAACCCAACCTGAAGCTGACTTAGCTGTCCCATTCTTACTGGTGCTGAAGGAGGCTGAGAAGCCCCTGCCGGTGGCTCCGGTGGCCTGGAATCGGGTGGTGATGATGTTGAATGGAGCGATGATGGGACCCGGAGCCACTGAGCCACAACCCGTCGCCAGCAGAGCCTCACCAGCCTGGGTCTGACCTGACCACAGCTGCATAGAAATACACAAAGAGATACTGAGACTTCTGCCAAATGAACCATCTAAGCAACTTCACGCGTTGCCTGCTCCAAATCGCAGAATTTTGAGGAATTCAATACCCAGAAATCCTGTGGGGTGACATCCATCCGTAAACTGTAACAAGCCTGTCTCTATACCGAAGGATACCAAAAGGACAAGTGAGACAAAAAATAGAACCTTGTTGAGCCCAGCTTTCTCTGGATGGAGCAGTCGCTCACTGCTGTTCAGGAGACACTTTGGACTTCATTCTTAAATTTTGATTCGTCACTTTCTGTGTGGAGAAGATTTCCTGACAGCGTCCATACCGACACCAGAATTTAATTTTAGCAAATAGGGTGAATCTATGTTGTCTCAATTATGTCCTTAAAATGTCCTTAATGTTTAAGCGAATAACTGCAGACCTGTCAACAGTGCTGTCCTAAGCTAATGTTGGCTAAAGTGCAGCAGTAGTAACAGTAACGTTCCAATTTCCATTGCCTGGTGTGACGATAACAAAGCAAAGGCACTCTTTGTTTCTTCTTGAGCTGACAAACAGATCATTAGAATCATTAGAATAATCGATAATCAGAACAATCGTTTGTTGCAGCCCAGTGCTGGTACCTTAACGTAGCTGTCCTGGCAGGTCCCGCTGCCGTCTGGGATCTGGAAGTCGCTGCTGAAGCTCATCTCCAAGTGATTTCCCTCGTGAGCGATGATCTGCCAGGAACACTCCACATTGGCCGGGAAGTTCTGAGGATAGTTTGGAGACTTGATGGTTCCTGTGTCAGCATGCAACACCCCTCCACAGCCTGGATGCATGGTGGGAAACAGAAATAAATGGCGGATTAATGTTGAAGAAACTCTATCAGTCTTGCACCTAATATGTATATATATATCGATGTGCATGTATGCATATTAGGGGATTACTCAAAGGCAATTACCTCATCCAAGTAAACCTTTGCATTCCCTTTTACCCCCTTTTGTACTACTTTTTTGTACTACTATTTTCTATACTAATTTTGTACTATCTTTATATGTATTTGACATATTTGCTCAAGGTAGGCCACTTTGTATAGATAGGAGTTTTATACTTTATCTCCTGTTATACTAACCGATTTGTATTTATGTGATAAATGCTGGCCTTTTTATTGATTTACTAATTTGATAAATGCTGATTTGTTGATGTAATGTGTATGCTGATAGGCTAATTTGCTATGTTGACTGACAATCGTCTTGCACCTGCTGTCAATGACGACCAAGTAGCCTTATATACAGTATATTTACCTAATATGTACAGTATATAAAATGTATGCGTATGTATGTATGCAATTAGTGTTTGAAATTGGAATGAGTGTTTGCACCAGACAACCAGGACAAAGTCTTGGTCCATGTAAACATGCTGGGTGATTTAGAGTGATTCTAATTCTGACTCTCTATTGCAATAAAGTATTTCAATAATACATACAGCAAACGGATGTAAGATCAATGATCACTGATCAATGATCCACTGGTTCTGGTGTGATGTATGATCATCATTCCAGTGTATGATGAGCATACATATCATCTACCATTTCCACTCAACTACACAACACTCTACACACATCATTTGGCTTAGCGCCTTGCAAGTCTGCATACAGATATCCACAATTCTGTATTCTAAGACATTCAGTATTCTTAGTACTGTTAAGTACTTCTCAGGTAGTTATGCTGTCGTCCCTTTCATTACTTATCTGATTGCTGATTCATGTCTTCCTTTGCTTAAGTCCTGTAATTGTGTCTGTTTAGTTGTTGGTCTAGTTATTCTTGTGTGCTCATATAATCACATCTACATATTGCTGCTCATTCACCACAATTCAGCGGTAGATCTACCTCCTACCTACTTGTCATTGCTTAATTATTGAGTGTACCTTAGTTAATAAATATACTCTTTTACATAAAGTCATCTCCTCTGTTCATTGTATGGATTTAAATTCAAGCAAGTTTGGAATTCAGTTCCTGTTTCAGTTCCTTCAGATGAGGCCTATTGATTCTGTCTGACATCCGGTGCACCATTGTTTAATTCTCATTAAAGTTATTCCTAAATTGTTTATTGATATCAGACACTATCAATAACTGCTCACACTACACACACCACAGCGGAGCCGAAATGCACACAGCCAGAGGCAGACACTGGCCTGACTGATTTCACTAAACGGGACCAAAAAAAACATTTGCCTCAGTTAGTCTTCATGATAAATCACTGGCATCATGGGCATCCTTTACAATACAGGTAGGAATAGATTTTGAGACATGGGCCAAATATGAACTGAAAATCAAGAGTTACAAGAGTTAGCTAGTTCAGCCTGCTTGGAGTCTAAGATGAAACCAGAAATGCTAGTGCTAGAAAAAACTGCTAGAAACTGATTTCAATTAGAATTCCAGCCAGGCATGATCAATGGGTTGATTTGAACCCACCTGAAGAGTCAGCAGACCAGGAGGCCACAAAGCCTCCTCTGGACACACTGTGGTCAGCCAGGAAGACCACTGCAAGCTTGTTGGATCCTGACTTGATGGTTGCTGGGGAGGTGGTCCCGCAGTACTGGCCAATGACAGGCGAGCCGGGGGATCCGCCGTTAAAGATGGTGACAGAGTCCCAGCCACATGTGCTGTGGGGCTCCAGGTTGAAGTAGCTGAAGGTAAGCTGCAGACAGACAGGATGGGCAGCAGGGAGGTGAATATGGCTTGTGACCAGAAGGTCCCGGATTCGAATCCCCAGATTGGCTCGTAAAATTTGGACAGGCAAAATGAACACACTCACCTCTCCCTCAACAACTACCATGAAGGTACCCTTCAGCAAGGCACTTATTCCTGTTTCAGTAAAGCTGTTCAATAGACACCAGCACAAGACTGAGGTTGTACTGAGCAGATCCCAGTGGTCACCAGTATAAGACTGTGGTTACACTGGGCAGCTCCCAGTAGCCTACAGTATAAGACTGTGGTTGTACTGGGCAACTCCCATGGTGAATGTGTGTATGCAATGTAAACATGCCACACACTGCAACCACCAACTCAGGCCACTGCTGTGAATAGCAGTGTGTTCTTGGTCAACTTCAGCTAACTGCACAAAGTTAATCAAAAAGAAAGTACACTCTAGAAATACAGAGGTATCAATATCATAATACAACCCAATGGCTGTGTAATTCTACATTCTACTATGTTGGAGAGAAGATATGAGTTGTAGAAAAAGACAGTGTTTTGATTGAAAGCAACATACAGCTTGCCAACTCCATTTTCAATATGCAAACACTACACTACTTTCTCTCAACACTTTCAGACATTCAACCAGGCCATGTATTGTACTCATGCAGACTCACAGTAATGGTGTGGCCCTCAGGGGCCTCTAGCAGCCAGGCACAGCGGCTGGGACTGGGGTAGATGTTGGGGTAGTTAGGACTGGATATCACCCCTCCCTCTCCGGTCTGCCAACCTCCACACTCTGGACAGAGAAAGAATGATCTGTATAAGGACTGGGGTGATAACACTGCTAGATCAGACTTTTAAGTGCAAAAATCCTCACATATTTAGGTTGAGTACCCCACATAAGAGACTGATATCGCAAGTTTATGAAGGTTTCTATGTCGGCCTCACCAGAGAACAAGTACTTGGCCTTGAATCCCAGGTCTCCCTGGGTGTGGTCGGTCTGGAAGTGGACCCAGAGCTCCGGGGTAAAGACCACGATGGGCACTCTGGGTGTGGTCTGCCCACAAAACTTGGCCAGCAACTCCCCATCTGAGTTACCTGAGGGAGAAAAAGTCCTCACTTTTTCTTTTGTTTAAAATCTCTTCCATTTTTCTGAGGTATTTTCTCATTCTTTCCTCATTATTATGATTAAGAACATATAACAAGAAAAGATCACATAACGAGAAATGATCTCCATAACAACAACAGATCACAAGATCAAAAATCCTAATGAGAGAAGATTTTGTTATTAAGAGAATACCTAAACTTCTATAACCTCCCATCGCAGATGATTGGTTGAATTAGACCCATGACACCTCCAGAAGGACAAACAGAAAGTTCTGGCATCCCAGACCCTCCCTCTACCCAAAAACACTGGCTCTCTTTTTGTGGGACTTACCCAGGCGGAACTGGAGGTAGTCAGACTGGCATGTCTGGTGGTTCTCCAGGTGAAAGTCTTCGATCAGCACCACAATGGATGAGTTGATGTGCTGTGGGTTCTGGATCAGCCACTCACAGTTTAGGTTGTTGCTGTAGTTGGACACCAGGTAGCCAGGAGAGGTGAAGTTCCCCCCAGCCAGGCTGTTCAGGACTCCACCACACTCTATCCAGAGGCAACATAGAGATTTAGAACCAAACTGAAGGGGAATCTACTCAGACAGCACAAAATATAAGGACGTCCCTTATGGATGTATTCCTCTATTGATCCCTGTAAGGACTTAAGGGGGTCGCACACAGGACGAGAAGCGCCGCGTCGCGCAGCGTAGCAGATAGGACAAGGCGCAGGTATACCACATAGGAAGCATCACACACAGAGTGCCAGTAGACGTTAATATGTAAAATAGATTAACGTTATAACGTTACAATTTACCGGTACATCCTGTTACTCCCACAATCTGCCTCCTAGCTGCCGACTTTCATTGGTTATCCTTAAATAATCTGTGATTGATGGCATATAATTCCGGATATACTTCACTGATTAACCGTTCATCATCCATCTTTCGTTTTTTTGTTTTTTTTTTAGGGCCAAGTGAATGAATGGATATACTGGATAGCCTACATTTATTTGATTTACTAGGCAATGTTTTTTTTGATGGAAAACAAATGTCAGCTGACAAAATAAAAACAAGTTCTTGTTTTTAAAATATTAGATGGCTTGCTACTTCTGTTCACAATGATACATTTCAAGCCGCATATCTAATATTGATTTATGGGTCTTGTTCTGGGTTTAGTAGCAATAGTGGAAAACATGAGTGGCGCTGAGTGGCGCTCCAAGACTCCTGAGCAGCGCTGGAAGTCGTGGCTGGGCGCCGGCGTGCGGTGTGTGCACCTTCATTGTAAACACTGGTTTCGAATTTTTTGGACGCTGTATGTCGTCCGCCAGACACATTCAGTGTGCGACCCCCTGTACTCTTTTATCTTGCCCACCTCCACAAGGAGGCCTTCTCACTACACCACCCTTATGTCTCAAAAAGTTTGTTTTTTCCCACGGCGCAGCAGAGGGCATCACAAGTCAAATTCAGGTCAGGCAGGCAGTCAGTCAAGTAACGCTTAGCGAGATGATGCGCTTCGTCAGATGGCCTCTAGAGGGCGTTTTTGACTGTGAGATGCAGTGTTTCCCATTCAGAGGCACAAAATCAAAAGTTGGTCACGGTGTAGAAATTGGATCTAAATTGATCTCTAATACGCCTGATGTCCGCATCACGTCATGTCTGTAATTTGGAGATGTACAGACAGCAGACCAGCAGCACTGAACTCAATCCACAGAGCCTCCCGGTGTGAAAACAAAAGTGAAATTTAACATTCCACAGTTAGTAACAGGGATTTGCAGACAGTAACTCCTCTTCGCTGCCCTACAAACTTATGGTAGGTGACGTCATCTTGTGGTATTTAAGTAACATTAGTGGAATTAGGTCATTTGACCGTGTTGCAGTGCTTCAGTGCATAGAATTGAACACACGCGCTGTGGGTCTGTACAGGATCTGTGCTTGTTCTCTTTTTATATTAGTTTCTGTTTTCTAAATCAAGTATCTCCTTGATTCTTTGAATGTTTTACATTTTCATTTTATATGTGCAAAGAAATAAACTAAATTATTATCACCTATTAAATTCACTTCAATCACAAAGGGAAGGTAAAGATGAGGGGGATGAGACGGGGTAAAGAGTGATGTAATGTCCTAGATTTTATATTACATTACAGCATTCAAAACTGCTTAGTGGTTTGTTTGCAGATTTCCCTCCGCGCTTGTTGTTCAGCGATCGTTCACAGCTTCACTCGAATGTATATTATAACTGTAACTGATGTTTGTATTCCCTGTCTGTTGTGTTTTATTTCTATTTAAACTGTAACTGGTGTGCTGTCTTGGCCAGGTCTCCCTCGGAAAAGAGATTTCAATCTCAAGGGACTTCCTGGTTAAATAAAGGTTAAATAAATGTAAACAAGACACACATGTTTTACGGCCGTTCACTTAGCACTAACCAGTTGGTTTATGGGCAGTCATAATGTTGTGAATTAAGTTTTTAAAATCCAATTATTGAGTTATTTCTATTGCTGCAAAATCGTTGAAGAATAAATTGTGATGCATAAGAATCCATTCACCTCAAGATGAAATACAGTTTGATTGCACTGTTGGTATTGCGCTATTTACGCAGTAGTGTTAAATATTGGTTAATTACTTAATATGGTTTAGTTAAGTTAAATGGAGGTATAGTTTGATTGCACTGTTGGTTTTGCATTATTTATGCAGTCGCGTTAAATATTATTAATGGAGGGAGGGAGGTTGCTCTCTCTCTCTCTCTCTCTCTCTCTCTCTCTCTCTCTCTCTCTCTCTCTCTCTCTTTCCATCCATTTCACTCCATGCTCCCTCACTCCCCTCCATCTCTGGAATGTAGCATTGTCTCTGTCCAGGACAGCATCTAACCTGCAGGCTCGTTAGAGGAGTAGGAAGCCATGAAGCCGCCGTTGGAGACAGAGGCGTCAGTGCGGAACACGACTGTCATGGTGTTGCCGGAGGAGCGGACCTGGGTGCCCGCTGGCACTGTGCCGCAGAACCGCTGCAGTCGAGGAGCATCGTCCGCCAACCCGTTCAACACCTAGGAAACACACAGGTTAGCAGGGAGACAGGTGGATACTGGCTCTGTAGCAAAGCATAAACCCTGCCAGGGTTAGAGGCTCAATTCCCTGTGACGATCAATGGGTAGAGCGAGGCATTAACAATGTCAGGATTATGGGTTCCATTCCCAGTGGAGCCACCCATGCTATAAATTTATTTACAACTGTGGTGTATGTACTGTTTGGGGTACTGCAAGGGGCTTTGGATAAAACCCTGCAAGAAATGACAGATCCACCAAATCAATAAGGGACAGAGAAAGGGAGAAAGGCATGAATGGAACAAGGGAAGGATCTAACCTATTCCAGCAGCCTGTTGCACTAACTGAATGTGCGTTGGATCATATGGTGTAGGGTATAAAGTCTACACTATACGTTACGTTGAAACTAGTTAGTTTGACATTACAGCTGCGTTGCACCATAGAGACTTAAGGTATAGCTAGTAAATATAAACTAACTTACGCCCAACTTACGCCTTAATGGAGACAAGAACAATATTGTCAAGTGGCGTAACCGTGGTAACAGTGTAAAAGCTACGTCATTAGACCTAACGCAATTACCCCTATCACTAATAGAGTGGAAATGGACTAAAAGTGGGCTATGACCAAACCGAGACAAACAGATTCTTTGGTACATGAAAAAAATAAAGCATTATCTTGTACATATGGACTTCTCTGGTGCATATTTTTGATATTTACAGATGCATTTGCAATTTAAATATGTAATAATGTATTTACTGCTTGGTCTAAAACAGGTCTATACATAGCCAAGAGTGATCATGGGCTATATGAGAGTTAAAGCATAGATGCAACATTGAAATCTCATTAAGTGCTCAGTGGGATGAGTACAGTTGCCTGACTGAAGCCACAGACTGAAATACCACTATGTCTTCTCACAGCGGTATTAACTTTATGAAATTATCAAATATTATCACAAATTACATGCTTGTTTTATTGTTAGCTTGCTAAAATTTTTGTTTGGTTCTTCATCAGTTCAGTGATTTAATTTCATGTTGCTAATGTAAACTGCTCTGTATTTGTTCCTCAGGGTCAAAGTTTTCCTACATTTGAACTTAAAGAGTAACTAAACCACCACCTGTTGTACTCTATAGAAGGTGACATCACCTGGCACAAAGACCAGCCAATAGCAGAGGGCCAGTTCGGTGTCAGGCTTCACCACAGATTTGGGTTTGGGGTTTAGTTACTCTTTAAATTTAGTTGTGCAACCTCTGCTGGTTTTTAAAAGTTTTAAAGGTCCCATATCATGTAAAACGGGATTTCCCTTGCCTCTTTCATTATAACAGAGTTGGATGTCCTATCTAAACATTGTGAAAGTATCAAAACGCACGGTAGCCAACTAAATCCACACAATGTTTTTTTTCTAAATGTTTTTTTCAAAGCGGTTGAGCGGTTGTCATTGTTTATTATCGGAGAGCTTTCCCTACCTATCACTGCCTGTTCTGCCAGCGCTGTGCGCTCACGTTTCACTCTTGAAATGGTTAGCCAATCAGAACAGAGGGGTCGTTAACACTCCATGACACCACACAAACAGCTTTGAATGGACCTCAAGACATAAAATAAAACACTGGAAAGTGTAGAATATGGGACCTTTAAGCAATCGGTACATCATTAACTAATTGTAATCTAGGTTAGTGTAGGACCAACTGTAGGTTAACTATACATAGCCAAAATGAAGAGCAGGCTATGTCTAAACTGGAAAAAGATAAGGTGATTAAACTAGGGAAAAATTGGTAGAGGGGGACTCACTTCGACGTAGTCAAATGAGCAGGCAGTACCAGATCCTTCGAGCCGTAGGTCATTAATTGTGAGGGTAACCCGGCGGCCAGGTGACACCACTATCTCCCAGCGACACACCCGGCTGTGGGGGTACAGGTTGGGGTAGTTGGGGGAAGAGATGCTTCCTGAGAGAGCGTTCAACTCTCCACCACAGACTGGAGGAGGAGAAGGGTTGGGAGTTTTGGGGGGCAACGGGAGAGGTTTGAAAAAAAGCAAGAGAAAAAAATATGTATGTATTTTGTCATGAGATTACATGAAACTTTATTGATCCCTGTGGGGAAATTTGGCTGTTGTAAGTAGTATAGGATACAGCAAAGAAAAATAAAAAAAAATAGAGGAAATAGGGGGGTATTAAAGGAATAGTTCACCCAAAAATGAAAATTCAATCATTATCTACCCACCCCCATGCCAGTCCATAAAACAGTCCCAGAGATCCCTGGAAGATGTACAATGCAGCTTTCTCCAAAACAACTGCAGTTGCCGGAGACCTGTCTTCAGACTTCAGAAAATAACAGAAAATAACCACAAAATGGCTCCATGCAGCTCTCCCAGGATAATCCAAGTCTCTTGAAGCCAACAAATCCCAAATTGACTTGAAAAGACGACATTTACACCATTATTTAGCTGAAATCGCCACTCTAGCTGTTATTTTCAAAATACGTCACGTTTGTGCACCCCGGCCTCGATAGGTAAGACTAGCTCGAATTAGCAGAAACAAGACTTCCGGTTTGGCCATTTAGCCGTCAAAATAAAAGCACACGATTTTAAAATAGGTGGAAATACTGTTATAAACCAATTACTTTGTATTTAATCGTCAAATTCAATAAGTCAGCACCCATATTAATGTTTGATGTCCACTTTAGTCTCCGTTCTGTATGTATTCTGCACAGTGTAATACATGCAGTGTTTATAGTTAAAAATGGCACATTTTATGGCATTTTTCATTATTATTATGGCATCAAACATTAATATGGGTGCTGACTTATTGAATTTGACAATTAAATACAAAGTAATTCAGCTAAATAATGGTGTAAATGTCAGTCTTTTCAAGTCAATTTGGGATCTGTTGGCTTCATGGAGCCATTTTGTGGTTATTTTCCGTTATTTTTTGAAGTCTGAAGACAGGTGTCCAGCAACTGCAGTTGTTTTGGAGAAAGCTGCATTGTACTTCTTCCGGGGGGGATCTCCAGGACTGTTTTATGGACTAACAAACTTTACCCCGATTTTCTACTGGCATGGGGGTGAGTAGATCATGACTGAATTGTCATTTTGAAGAAGTTTCATTTAAGTAGAGGTAAAATTTCTGGTGTAAAAATCTGCTTAAGTTAAAGTAAAAGGTAGCGCATTTAAAATGTACTGTAATGTAAAATAAAAGTTACTTTTTACAAAAGATAACTATAAGATGTGATCTTTTCCATGCAATTCTTCTTCAAGCTAGATTCTTTTAACAGGAAAAAAAAACAAAAAACTAAAGTAATAATAAAATAATAAAATAAAGTAAAACCAGATTACTCTTTTCTTCTCGACTGACTGATAGCTACACATTTGGCCAATTTACAGCCTGGCAGTTTCTGATGCCTACAACATTTATACTCTGTATTGAATGTGATTTAAAATGTAGCAAAGTACAATTCTTCAGTCAAAATCTTACTTATGTAAAAGTAAAATTACTGCTTTAAAAAAAGTACACAAAATAACTACTCAATTACAGTAACGAGGGCAATTGTATTAGTTACTCCCACGCTTGCTTTTGAGGGACGAGTTTGTTTCATGTTTGCTTGTTGTAAAGCTCTTTGAGCTACAGTTGTGTTCAAGGTGCTAGACAAAGGTATGATTATTGTTATTACAAATCTGTATTAATAATCTCCTGAAAATAGTCCTACCTTCAACACTGGCTTCAAATGACAGACTGAAGCCGGGTGCGTTTACGCTTGTGTCGCTGACAAACCTGACGTAGGCAAAGCTGTCGGCCGTGTCCATGGAGGCAGGACGGCTGCTGCCACAGTGTCGGCCCAGCAGACGCCCTACACACACAGCACAAACAGAAAACACAGTACAACACAGGAATATTATCAGATGCTGGGACTTTGATTTTCAGCTTATGTGTATATTTGTCTCATTGTCTGGCCAATGTGGCTTTGCCCCTTCCACTCCTTACTACTGATTGCTTGTAATGTTGGTGATCTAGGAACTTAAAGGATAAGGCTGGTGTTTTTTAATGCATTTCTTACCATCAACAAATCCTATGAAAATAACAAAATCAGCAATTAATTTGTTTTGCTAACAAGTCTTGTCCATATCTCGTCTTGTTGACCCACCTGAGGCGTTGTATTCTCTGATCTCCACATAGTCAGCGGTGCACCCTGGGGTGCTCTGCAGGCTGAAGGCCCCATAGGTGAGTGTGAGGTAGTGTCCTGTGGGCCCTTCCAGGTACCACTCACAGTTGGAACTGTCAGGGTAGCTGGAACTGGGGAAGCCAGGGCTCTGGATCGCACCACTCTGACCAATATAGGTGCCTCCACATCTCGCTGGGAGGAGAAGGAGAGAGAGGGGTAGACTGAGGGCAATCATTTTGAGTTATTTTATGAATTCAAATTAAAGTAACAATCTGTAACATTTTCATATAAATGTTTTTGCTACTCTCTATCACTGACTGACATGACACAATGGTGATTCAACCTATACCCAGTTCATGAAAGCTTTTACACTTGCTGTTCTTAACAGTGCCAGGTGCTGGTACCTTTGGTGCACAGGAAGTGATACGTTTTAATAAATAGAAGAAAATGTGGGTAGTTAGCATGAGCAGCAGCAGTCTGAATATAGGCAAAAACGTGAGCTTAATTTGCCTTAATCAAAACAGAAAAATTAATCTTTAATTCGGGCATTGGGGTGAATACTGTGGTGAAAATTTCAAGTTAAAAGTAAATCAGTAACATGGTCAAAAAAACTGTCAAGAAACCCAATTGAAAATGAGCTTAATGTGGCTTAATGTGGTTTAATTACCTAAAACTGATGAAGGAAATCTGAAATAAATATGGGGAACTTCTTATCCTAATTATTTACTGCCATCAAAAGGAAAACAATGGGTAGAGAACAGAAGTACTTGTAATAAAATAATAATGTAGTAAATTGTTCCCAAACCATTAAATATGACAGTTTAACGTGGCAAGTAGTAAAGTGGAATTAAATCAAATTTATTCCAAGTGGACTTGGTCATATGTCCTTGCTATTAAATAAAGAAGACGTTTAAGAACTAACAAGAAATATTTAAGTCCAAATTTAGGCAAAAAAAGAGGGCTTAATGTGGTTTAATGGGGTGCAGACAAACTTAAAACATCAACAGCCAATCACAAGTATGAATCCATTTAATTTGGTGGACAGATTGGCCTTGTGTCAAGAAACAAATGATTATCATCATCTTTTTTTTTTTACTTTGTACTAAAAGTTCAACTGACTGTTCAATCATGACATAGTAACTAGTCCACTTGAAGTCCACGAGTTGGCCAGAAAATTTTAAATTTAAATAGATCTACCAAGCTAAATGTTGATATGTTGAGATTTGAACAAAATACAATAATTTTGTTTGTGCCAACCTAATATCGCAGTATGTGCAGTGAATGCTTAAATCTATATTTACATTACAATCTACATTTCATTTCTTCATTTGACAGTGTCTCCTTGTGTCATCTTCAAAAATTGTAGATAAATCTTTGCATTTTCCCCTTCCCCACTGATTTCAACGCATTGTGAACAACTCCAAATGCTTCTCAATCAACTATAACTAGCCACATACTCTACACAACGATATATTCTTGTGTGAAATCGAGGTACAAATGCTATGCCCAAACAATAACAGACTGCTTATAAATGGAAAAATGCAACATCTACACTTCTCAATCTCACCTAGAAGATGTCTTCCAAACAGATTATTAGTCAATACTTAGTATGTCAACATCTAACACTTGATCTACGAGTTGGAGTAAAATCTGCATAATTGTAACTCCATGTGCTCCAAACATTTCCCAGTAGCAACCAGGTCATTCCCATCTCAGTATTTAGTATTTTGTTTTCTTTATTTTGTTTTGTTTTGTTCTACCCTTCACTCAGAGTAGCTGCACCATAATCCCTTGTTAATTACAACTTTAATTAAAAATAAATTTGACCTCCGAAGAGGGGGTGTGGTGGTGGGCCAAAAAAACAGTGAGTGAGTGAGTTTGTTTGTGTAAGACTGTACCTATGGAGTACTTGGCCTTGAATCCTTTGTGTGTGACACTGGCGTCGGTACGAAACCTGACGAACATGGAGGAACCAGTGGAATGCTGGGTAGATGGCCGGGTGTTGCCACAGAGCCTGGCAATGGAGTCGGCGCCGGACGTCGGCCCGTCACGCAGCTCCACGTAATCATACAGACAGCTGAAGAATAACAATGAAGAAGAATATGGCACCGGATAGAACAGTCTGACAGTGAGATATTGGCAGTTTTATGTCACCAAGATAGTGTATATGGTAACAAACATTTGACGAATGAAAAGTCTGGGATCACAAGATGAGTTCAGGATAATGTAAAAGGTGAAAAATTGTGAAATACAAATTAACATTGTTTATAGTCTTTTAGATAAATTATTTTCTCATGAAATGATAGCTTTTTGCAGAACCATTCAATGAATTGAACAGAGAAATAAAATTCTGCATCTGGGGGTCACAAATAGCCATCACATATTTTTAGGGGTGGAGGAGGACGACTGAATTAGAGGATTGACTACTGTATCTGTCACTGTAATTGTTTAAGATTACATGAAACTTTGTTGGGGGGAAATTCAGCCATTGCAGCAAATAGTAATAGGATACAGCAAAGAAAAATAGAATATAAATAATACTAAAACATGTTAAGCAGATGAATGAAAGCACGAAAAAGTATATATTACATTATTATGAGGATGTGCAGAGTTAACAGCTGTAGATTATGCTTATTGAGACAAAGAAAGAATGAATGCAGAATATATACAATATAAAAATATTCAAAAAATATGAAATATATGCAGTATTTAAAAGGTGGAAACATAAATAGCAAATTATGTGCAATGTATGACAATAACAAGGATATGGGAATAAGAAGAAAATCTGAAAAATATGTGAAAAATATGAATGAAATGACAGCCTACAGAGAAACAGCCCACTGTACCTGGATGTGGGCTCGATGTAGAATTCATCCTCAAAGTCAATCTGGACAGACTCTCCATTGGGCACAGTGATGACCCAGATGCAGTCGATGTTCTGAGGGTAGTTCTGGGGGTAGTTGGGCGAGGTGATGAACCCCGGAGGGTCATTATCATTCAGCTCAATGAAGCCTCCACATGCTGCAGGAAGAGTGGAGGAGGGACTTCAGTATCACTCATTGCAAGGTCCAAAGGAACAACAACTTTCTGTCCTGTCTGACAGTAAATAATGAACAAACATTTTGATAAACATTACATTTTTTTGCTACTCCTCCTACAAATTTGATCCAATCTTCACCAGATTTGGCACACAGCATGGCTGGAGTGATCTGATAAAAGTTATCAATTCGATTTGTGATATTCCATACCGTTTTGCCATTACTCATGAACACATTGTGCTATTACAACAAAGTTTGGTGGACATGTGCATTTAGCACGTCTAAGGTAACATTGAAAATTTGGTGGCATTTTGTCTATAGGTGGTGCTATAGCAGTGTTATAACTTTAAATGGCCATAACTCTATGGCTGTTAGTCGCATTTGGTTGAAACACTGCACACATCATCTTTGCAAAAAGGCCGATAAAGATCTGAAAGGATGTACAATGCAAAATATAATGGCATTTGGCCGATAGGTGGCGCTATTTGCTTGGACTCCGTCAACTGCTGCTATATCTGATATTGCTGTGGTGGATTACTTTACGTAATACATGACAAAAAAAATGACATTGTATGATGAATTCCACAGTGACAGAAATGTGGAGGCTTTACCCAGGCTGTGGGCCTCGAAGGTCAGCTTGAAGCCACTGGCCTCATTGGCGCCATCAGACACAAAGTGGACGTAAAGGTGACTGTCGCTGGTCTGGAGGAGGGCGGGGGGGCTGGAACCACAGAGACGACCCCCCAACGTTGGAGACGAACCATCCGGACCATTCCTCAGCTATGGAGACAGGGAGGGGAGGGGAGGGGAGAGAACATATGGAAGGTTGGAAAAAGAGAGAGATGCATAGGGAATGGGGGCGGGGGCAGGGGCAGGGGGGCGGGGAGGGGGGGGCTCTGACTGAAAGTCTGACTTTTGAAGGCTAAAAACGGTACGTGGGAAGTCAGAAAGTAAGGGGAGTAGAGCAAACGCATTGTTGATTTTGTTATTTTCATAGGATTTGTTGACAGTAAGCAATGCATTAAAAAACACCGGCCTTATCCTTTAAAGCAAGGCAATAGTGCTAGCCAGGCATATGGAGTCGAGTTCACACGTCTCTGTGAATCCAAAAATTACCAAAAATTAGTCTGTCAGTACTGAAATAATACATTTACTATCCAATCATGAAAGGGGAATGGATCCAAAGGCTCAGACAGAGACAGGCCTCTACCGAAGCCTTCTACAATATAACACCTTCATTGATCAAGCCTTTGAAGCAAATTCAGAATCATGGCATTGCTGTTGTACCTGACATCCCCCTTTTTACCTCCACAACATTACCAGCATCACTGAATTTTGTCGTTCAAACTATTTCTACTGCTTGGTCTAGATCAATTTAGTTCATAATCTGCTGTTGCCAACAGCCAGAGACAAGAGAAGAGTTTACCCTTGGATAAGCTGGAAGATGGAAAAGCTGACTGTGAGAGTGATTTTCTCAATATCAAGGCACGTTTTCTGTTTCAGAACTAATGCAACAAAGTTAATCTGTGTGTAAAAGATCAGACACAAAATCTACAGTGTATGAGTCCAAAATTATTTACTGTTAATGGAGCAGTTTCAGGCTGTACACAAGCTAGGGTACTCTGGTTTCTACCTTAGGGAAATACTTGTTCATGGTTACAAACAGTGATTAGACCACCTTTAACTAATGGAAATGGTTTAAATCTTAAATTGTTGACGGTAACTTGGACAACAGAACACATTCCATTGTCATGCAGCACTTGCAGGTACCATAGAGAGCCTAAGTCCCTCCCATTCCGCTGTCCCCCATGGGACCTTATTTCGTAAAAAATATTTACGGTAGTCAACGGCGAGAGACAAATAATTGTTTGATCCCGTTTGAATTGTGCCATGAATTACACATATGATGTTTTGTCAATTTAAAAGATAATTTTGCAAGTCAAGAAAGTCGCAGTTTGTTGTAAAACAGTAAAGTAACGTTTAGTTTTGTGTGAAACCGCTCAGTGAACTACATCTCTCGTCTCGCACAATATACGTCACCAACACCAACATGGAACGAAACATACGAAACACACAGGCATCGCGTTAACGTTAGCCCCCACTGTACTAAAACTATCCTAAACCAGTTTAAATCCGTTCTTACTGTCTACCTTCCAGGTTGTGTATAATACTCCTGCTATCTGAGAGGGACTTCGCTTCAGCGGCTCTGGGTAGCTTGTGGAGAGAGAAAGTTATGACGTCACTCACGCGACTTTTGGGTGTGTAGTCTTTCTAATTACGTATTTTCACAGTCTTATACTTCAACAGTTTTACGACAAACTGCGACTTTCTTGACTTGCAAAATTATCTTTTAAATTGACAAAACATCATATGTGTAATTCATGGCACAATTGCACGGGATCAAACAATTATTTGTCTCTCGCCGTCGACTACCGTACATATTTTTTCCGAAATAAGGTCCCATGGTGGTCCACCAGAAGGGAAGGGATTTAGGCTCTCTATACAGAGGCATTTTGACCATTTATTTGTAGCAGTAAGAGATCTCATAATCTGTTCTTCCATTTACTAAGCCAGTGGTTCCCAAACTTTTTCTGTCAGGCCCCCCTTTTATGATCCCAGTTTGGGAACCTCTGGTCACTAAGCAATACAGATGTTGTTGTCTTACTTCCAGGTAGTCTCCTGAGCTGCATGCAGTCCCGAAGCCCTGAACCTGGAAGGGGCTCTGGAAGTTGACAGAAACCCGGTAGCCGGGTGTCACCATCACATGCCAGCTACAGTCCAGACTGGGAAGGTAGTTCTGGGGGTAGCGAGGGCTGCTAAGGACGCCCCTGTCTGCATGCAGGAGGCCACCACAACCTGCAAGGATAGGAGTTCAAAAAAAGATTTTCTCTAATAACCATTCATTTTTGCAGAAATGGCATGCTACAGAAAAACAAGGTAGCAGTAAGCCTGCTGCATCATTGGTGGGCAGACGACATTGGTGGAGGGATCATTGGTCACCTTGTTTTGACCTGTAGTTATACCGCACCCCTTGGGCCAATCAGTGTAATTTTGAAAATGCTGGAACAAAGATGTGAGATGCATCATTCCCAAGTTTCATCAAAATCTGATTAGCGGTGTCTGAGATATGACAAACAAATTAATAAAGAAACAATCGAATAGATAGAGACCAATCTATAGTCCACCAAAAATATTTCTACCCTCAGATAGAGTGTCTGTGTCTTCGTCTCTCACCTCCTCCTCTTCCTCCTCCTCCCCCCTCTGCCCCCATTTCCCTATGCATCCTTCTCTTTTTCCAACCTCCCCTCCGACCATTAGAAATCACATTGTTCCTTCTGACCGTGACTTAAACTTAACTAACAAAGCTACCACATCATTGAGCTGTTTTGAGCAGATATCTTCACAAACTCTCTTAGATATTGTGTCACATATGAATTCCTCTACCTGTTCACTTGATATTCTACCAACAAGGTAAAAACTATCTGCCCACATATCCACATATCCTTTTCCTTGCTACAGGTTCTGTTCCACCATATTTTAAACATGCACTAATATCAACTCCTCTGACAGAAATTTGTCTATCTAATCTAAATTTCGAAACTCAAGTACAAGGGTTTATTTAGTCGTGTTTTCATCAGCTTAGAAATATTTCCAAAATCAATGCTCCTGACCTGAAGAAAGTTTTTCATGCTTTTATTTCATCCCGTCTGGATTATTGTAACTCCTTATATTCTGCACTTAGTAAAAAAGCACTTGATCGTCTGCAGTTTGTTCAAAATGCAGCTGCTAGGCTTTTAACTGTAACGAACAGAAGAGACCACATTACTCCCATTTTAGCGTCCCTCCATTGCCTTCCATTTGCATTTAGAATAGATTTTCAGATTTTATTGATTACCTATAAGACAGTAATTGGTTTGGCCCCAACCTACATTTCTGAACTCTTAACCTCCTTTTTCTTTTCTTTTCTTTTATCAGTTATTTATACCGCCTCAGTGTTACTACTGTCTAAATACTTTAAAAAATGCTATATAAATAAAGTTATTATTATGGTGCTTGAACTTAGTTCCAGAGTTCCTGACCCCTTTCCAAGTGGGTTGGCCTAGGCCAAAACAGGACTAGTCCAGGAACTCAAGCCCCACTACTTGGCCCTTCCAAATCCTCAGGGCCAAAGCTGTTAGCCCTGATGCTTATACATCATCACATTCTATATTTTTTCAAATAGCGGGTGTTGCTTAGTAACATCTGTAACTGAGTGCAGCCATTCCTACATTAATGAGCATCTACCTGTTAGAAACTAGGTATGTTAAAAATCTGCATTACTTTCAGCTGCTATCTCAAAAACAAAACAAAAAAAACAAAAACATCTTGCTACACATAGAAAAATAAGACTGATACCGTATATTAAAACCAACATTGGCCTTATTTAGCTGTCTAGAAAATACCCCAATTACTATCACTCGCTTTCAAAGTTTGACACAAACGGTAGTAAAGACTAATGTTAAAGAAACAAACGTTAGTAAAAAAAACTGCCTTTGCCTACGCAGGCAAGGTCACTTTAACACCTTCAGTAGGCGTTTAAATTACTGCCCAGCGATGACATTTGTGAATGATGTTAACCTCATCCTGCAACCTTCTTCTTTTTTAAAACTTCCCACAAAGTAATTAAAACTAATGTTAACGATTATACTGTACATTTGACAGCAGCGTTGTCTGCCATGTTTAATGACAAGCAGTTGTGTAAGTTAGTTGTCATTACGCAGGGACCAGGTTGCTCAGTGGAAAAACTTTAACAAGTTTAGCCCAGTACTTAAGTTCCAGGCTAGAGTTCCTGGGCCAAAGTTCTTGGGCTTTTGGCCTTCAGTGGAAAGGGGGCTTGCTGAGGGACAAAACGGGAACCAATAAGCTTTCAGTGTGGGCACTAATGGTGTTTTCCACTATTTTCCTGTATCTTTTTCCTATAGACATATTGTAAAACTTTATTCATTATCATAATGCATTCCAATGCCCTGAAAATTAATGGTTGCACTTTATTTTCCAGTGCTAATATTCAGCTTACTATCAAGCAACTGTAATGTGTGACTAGAAAGTCTACTGAGTTTCAGGTGATACTCACAATAGTATGAAAAGCAGTCTATACATTCAGGGGTGAATTCACAAAGAATGAAGAGGAACTGCTGACAGCATCATTTTTTGCACTTAAATTGCAAACTTAATTTGCGCTGTCTAAACTCACACGCCCACACAGTTGACAGACAAACATATGAATAATGTCTTTGGACCAAGCCATGGAAATGTGCCCTGACAATGGCTTGCAAAACATCCAACACTGTCCTGCTGATGGATGGCTGTGATACCCTGGAATCACAGGTAACAGGTGTTTGGAAGGAGCCAGATGCAAGAACCTGAAGCATAACAATGGCAGATATTGCATGGGATCTTTGAGTGGCAGGCTCTGACATGTCCTGGATGACACTGAGTAAGTCAATAATTGTACAATTTTTCAACTTATAACAGTGAATAATTTTGGGCACACTTAACTGAAACAATGAAATTCTCCTTCAAAATAGCGCACCTGGGATGTTAGTGATGCCTTTGCCTGGCTACAATCACAACTGCCATAGTGAATGGAAAGTGTGCGCATCACATCCCTTTCAAACTTCCATTACCACCAGCTTTTGGAAGATCTCAATTTCACCTTAATTGCAAGTGGCAATCAGTGATGATCTTTGTGAATTGGACACACCCTGTAATGAGGCTCATTTGTATAGAAAGGGGTTTGTTTTTGCACTGAAATGCATATGGATGACTTAATTTAAATATGCATGAACAGTGACGGCGCACTGAGTTGCTATTTTCTTGGCAACACAATTAAGTGCGCTTTCCACCCACTGCAGATGGTTTGTGAATCACACGTTTTTTCAATTTGTTGTCAATGTGGAAGTTTCATTGAAACTACTGGCTGCTATAGATTTTTTCACGCCATTCTGCTGTTCAACTGTTCACCTACAACATTGTATTCAACAGTGTTAGACCCACTGCTATCAACCCCTAGCAAATCATGAAAAATAAGAGTCTGACTCAAACCTGACCTTGCTAGCGGCATTTATCCAGTCAGGCTCAGGCATATAATCAAATCTGTAGTTAAATGACTGTTCTGAGGGAGTTAGTGATGTTCTACTCTATACCAGTGGTTTCAACCATGGTCCATGGAGGTCCAAAAGCCTGCAGATTTCATTCCAACCAATCACTACAACAGCTCATTTTTCTGGTTAGTTCCTCCTCTCTGGTTGAAGGTGTGTTAATCAGTGAAATGTAGTGTTTGGTTGGAATGAAGACCGTAGAATCTTAGACCATGGATGACAGCCACTGCCTCGCACTGTAAGGAGCTGTTTAAGTCTTTAACTGATACTTGTCATTGGTATACCTGGATTATACTGAAAATCTCCAAAGGGCTTTGATTGTGTTTTAGAATGTTGTTGCTTAAGAAGAATGAAGTTTATGAATGTTCTTATAGTGTCTGACCTCTGGAGTAGGAGGCGTTGAAGCCTCGACCGCTGACGCTGCTGTCTGAGGAGAAGTGGATGAACATGGAGTCTCCTGTAGAGTGGAAGGGACCAGGAAGATTCCGACCACATACACTGGCCAGCAGGGGGGATAGACTGGTTGCACCTAGAAACACACACACACACACACACACACACACACCAAGGTTATCAGACGCCGAAAAGGACAAGCAGACCTGCCACTGCAACGTAACCCAGGTAGATCCACCATTCAATCAGTCCTATGTCAGTCCTACGGTATTGCCAACTGGTTTGTCAACCTGACTGTGCAGCTGAAAGCCCAGATCCAGCAACTGATAAAGGTCTACCAAATACCAGCTTCATGAAGCTCATTCCTGTTTTGTTGAGACTGTCACAGAGGTGTTGGTTCATTCCACTTGCCACTACTGTTCATCTTTCCTCTTTCAGGTTCTCAGTTCTGACCGGCTGAGTCACATATGAGGTAATTGTAAAATACCAGATAAACGGCCACCTAAAGCGTGACATTTTTATTTCTGCAACCATATCTGAGCCAAACCTCAATAAATTGTCTGGTCTTGTAGGGTTTAATGGTTTACCATCTCTGATGACAAGGCTGTCGAAGTAGCAGGTAGGGTAGTCCTCCATGTCCAGAGACAGCAGGTTGAACTCAACAGTGGAGTCTGGAGAACGGATGAGCCAGCTACACTCCTGGTTGGGTGGGTAGTTATCAGGCCAGCCAGGAGAATAGATGAAGCCTGGAGTCTCTCCTGGCATCAGGACTCCACCACATGCACCTGACACACACACACACACACACACACACACACACACATGCAAACAGAGAAAAGAGAGCAAGTAAGTTCATTCACA
This sequence comes from Centroberyx gerrardi, assembly GCF_048128805.1. Classification (NCBI taxonomy): domain Eukaryota; kingdom Metazoa; phylum Chordata; class Actinopteri; order Beryciformes; family Berycidae; genus Centroberyx; species Centroberyx gerrardi. The sequence continues at coordinate 24,631,204 of NC_136018.1, read as the reverse complement.
GGGCACACGTAATGCAGAAAAAAGTGAAAGTGAAAAGAGTTGTAGGGTGATCTCATATTTCTAGTGCAGCACTGTATGCAAAAAGCATCCATCCATCCATCAGATAATAACAAAAACAATAATACTACTACTGCTACTACTAATAGTCAGAGGTGTGACCAAGTCAACTTTGCCCGAGTCCAAAGTCAGTCTGAAGTCTTGAGGCACAAGTCTCAAGTCAAGTCCCAAGTCTAAATGTAGATTACCAAGTCAAGTCCGAGTCATTAATGTCAAGTCTCAAGTCTAAATCTAGAATAGCAAGTCAAGTAAGAACAGTCCAGTATCAATTTAATATCTTAAAGAAAACTAAATATCTAGGACTTTTAAATGCAATATAGTTTTAATAGGATAAAAACTTGGTAAGAACATCATGAGTTTGATTTCTATAATCAGTTTCAACTTCAATAAATTCAATCATTCCATACAAATTCAGAAAACAGAATTTAAATTCAGTCGTCTGCTGGAACAAATCTCATCACTTTCAATCTAAGTCATTTACACAAACACAAGATCTCAAGTCAAGACTTTAGAAACCTTTTCAAGTCATCAAAATACAAGTCAAAGTCAAGTCCCAAGTCACCAGAACCCAAGTCAAGCCAAGTCTCAAGTCTTCTCTTCATGCATCAAGTCAAGTCTGAAGCAATTAAAATTGTGAGTAAAGTCTGACTTGAGTCCAAGTCATGTGACTCGAGTCCCCACCTCTGCTAATAATAATGATAATACTGGCCTAATGTGTCTGACCTGGTGTGATGGTGGGCAGTGGTCCAGAGTCCTGGATGGCGGTCCACTGCACTAGGAAGCCTCGTCCTCCCACCACCGAGTCGGACTGGAACTGCAGGGTAACAGTGCTGCCGGAGCTTCGTAGCGGGGGGGGGCGGGCCAGGCCGCAGAATGTCCCCATGGGGTAAGAATGAATGTCAGGACCATCAAATATCTGGAGCAGGACACAGAAAATACAGAAAATATTTTGTGCTATTTCCATGGCAAACAATTCAGGTGTAATTTATCCTATTTTTACATTTCGCTGTTGCAATTGAATAATCTGATGGTTCAGTATCAAGTAGTGCACCATCAATCATTCATTTTCACTGGCACATCACCAGCTGAGTCAGGACTTACTCATGTTATTACATTACTTCTGATTGGTGAAGCTGACTGCAGACTAGTGTTACATGACTTCTGATTGGTGGAGATGAATACAGGCTCTTGAATCACCACCCCAAAATGCCTCTGATGTGGCAGGAACTCATTCACGCACGCGCACACACACACACACACACACACACACACACACACACACACACACACACACACACACACACACACCCCTACCTTGAGCTGGTCGTAGTAGCAGTCGTACAAGTCCTCTATGTCCATGTCCAGGAAGCGGATTTGGACGAAGCTGTCCCCGTCCACAGTGACAGTCCAGCGGTAGTGGGCATTGTTGGGGTACGTCCGGGGATACAGCGGGGACGCTATCTGGCCAGACTCCCCCGTCACATCATTACCATACACTGAGGAAGGAAGAGAGCACAGCATACACCAACTGCACACAGTCCAAGACTTAAGCACTCAAGGATAACACAGTAAGTCATTTCCAGTGCAATTCTTGAGTGTAGGGTTAGACCGATATATGGAGCCAATATTGTGCTTTTATTAAAAATGGGGTCTTGTCCTAGTCAGTGTGGCCCACCTCTGATATGATGAATGAATGATGCAGTTTGATTGATTATTTATTGTAGAATTTATCAGTACTACACTGGTTGTCTTTGGGAAGCCTTTAACCTGAATTGATGAGACATTTTAATGAGACATTTTGATTAGATTCCAGTCCAAGTATGCATGGATATGAATGATTATGATTATGATTATGATTATTATTATTATTAATGGAGAGTTTTAGTGTCTCATGGTCTAAATGTTGTTTCCACCCTGGCAATAACATTCTGGGGGAAACACAAAATATTTTTTTGGTATGAAAATGATCAAATTTAAATATTGAGTATCGGCACAAAATATCAGCTGTCAGTAGCTTCAATACAAAAATAGCGGTATTGTTATCAGCCTTCAAAAACCCATACTAGTCGAATCCTACTTGTGTGCATAAATAATTTCATTTTGGTGAAATACTTTCCTGTTAAGGTGAAATTATGACTAATAATTATGAAAAAAATGACTAATGATTATTAAGAAGTATGAACAGGACCAATAAACATTCTTTAAATGTATACACGCACACACACACACACACTCACAGTGTGAGAAGGTGGCTCTGAAGCCGGCTCCGCTGATGGACGCGTCAGAGCGGAACTTAACCCAGAGGATGTGACCAATCACAGAGGTGTAGTTGGATGGGAGGGAGTTTCCACAGAAGCGACCAACCAGATGGCCCGTAGAGTTTCCCTCCCTGACCTCCAGGAAGTCATGCCTGCACTGTGAGTCTCCCTCCAGCTGGAATATACTGAATAAAACACATCAAGACATGACTAATGTTCATCATTAAACTACTCAAACACTGAATATTCAACATCAACCATAGATAAATGACTGCAAAGTCATACTGAACCACTGAGCAGCTTCACTGAACTTGACAATTTGGGGGTTAACTGCCTTGCTCAAGGGCAACTCAGCAGTAGTTGCTGAAGGATGGAAAAGAGTTACTCATTCACTTCCATCCTTCCATCTACCTTTGGCACTGGCACTGTGGGGATTTGGGCTGACTTCTCTAAAACTTAAGATACTATTTTCCTAATAATTACAGGAAATCCATCATAGAAGAGGCAGAGACAGTCTCCACCAACAGTTGCCTTAATAGACCAGAATGCAATGCAGTCACAAGACATGTTGCGTTTTAAGAAAATGGCGTGGCCATGATCATACACACGCGCCAATGTTCACAAACTAGGTGGCTAGCTAGCTATATTTATATGCCCCTACGCTCACCTTTGATTGAAAGCAAACAGTTCACACCCCTTCTCTGGGGGTTGTCAAAAGGCATTCTGGGAAATGGAGGAAATTACTAACTGAAGTAGAAGTAGATGAGGCAGGTTGAGGGAAAGTGGGTATAATAAAAGTAAATCACAACACTTCATCACAAAATAACTGTAATGCATTGAACATCACTGACTGATGATACAAAACAGTGTAAGAGGATCTGAGGTGAGATTTTCCCTTTAACTTGCTTTGCATATATACAGTGATGCTCTAGCACAGTGGTTTTCAATCATGTGCCATGGAGGTCAAAGTGTGTGCAGGGTTTCATTCCAACCAAACACTAATGCAGCTCTTTTTACTGATTAGTTCCTCCTCTCTGATTGAAGGTGTGTTAATCAGTGAAATCAGCTACTGAACTGTTTACTTGAAATGAAAACAGACTCTTGATGGCATGATGGCACATGGTTGAGAATCACTGGTCTATCTGATCTTAGCAGCTTTTTTAGCAAGCATTGACTAACATGAAGGACAGCTGGAGGCGATTCCCTGGTGAGCTTCTGATGGTCCAGACACACTCCACATTAGGGGGATAGGCATCTGGGTAGTTGGGACTGTTGAACGCACCAGTCTCACTCACCAGATCTCCTCCGCAACCTGAGGAAGAGAGGTGAGGAGAGTCAGATTTGTTTTCCAGCAGGTCTGGTCAATACGCACGACAATATTTGTCATTTGGAATTTGGGGTGATCAGTTATCACAATAGCTAGATGGGAGAGATTAGAGATGGTAACAAGCAGCCCTGGCTTGTGTGAAGTCTTACTGGAGGTGGAAGCAGAGTAGGTGGCTCTGAAGCCTTTTTTGGAGACGGAGATGTCAGAAACGAAGTTGACCACCAGGGCGTTGCTGAAGGATGTCACTGGGTGCGGGATCTGAGTACCACAGTAGCGACCTGAAAGGAAAATATCAGCAAAATTGATCAAGCAAAACTCAGTCTGACTATATTCATGCAGATCATTGCACTAATTCAATGACTGTGCTAATTACATTTGTTTAGTTCTATCAAATCCGGCATTCTGGATGTTATAGGATATCATTGTTTACTATATCATTATATCCTCTGGTAGAAAATAGCCAATCGCAAGACACAGCACACATGTAGGGTCATAAGCATGAACGTCACCATCACCAAACCACACACACACACACACACACACACACACACACAAACACACATGTACCTATAGAAGGGGCCTGGTAGTTGTCTCCATCCAGGATCTCCACAGCATCGTGGGAACAGTTAGAGTTGATCATCTCCAAGTCAAAGTCAGTAAATGACAAGGTCACATGGTTGACTGGCCACAGAAAGACAACAGGTTGAAATTTAAAAGAATAAAATAACATAAGGTTTAAAACACCATGGCCCACATTCATAAAAATCCAAAAAATACCACTTGTTCTGGCAAGGTGGTATATTTCCAACTTATTATCAACAGCATTAATAACAAAATATCTCTGGAAGCTATGTTTTGTCAGTGTGTTTCAGTGCTTTCCATAGAAACAGGTGTGCAAGTTCTACTGGCGATAACGGGTTTCTTTGCCTTTCTGACATATCTAGTTTGTGATCCATTGTGCTTGATCAGGGGGGTGTTGAATATGCAATACTTCATTTACATTTTGATTTTCATTGGCTTTCACCCAGGTCACCACAGACAATAATGCCATGGTAAAGTGTGTCCACAGCGGTAGCCACCACCACAGTAACTTTATGAATCACCTGAAATTACCTCGCTGCAAATTTTGTGCTGTGCAACGCTGTTACTGCTGATTTTTATGAATATGAGCCCATGTATACAAGAAAACTTGTTTTCATGTTTGAGAGCTAGAGCTTAAGATGATTTAGCCAACTCACATGGCTCCTGTGCTCTGATGATCCAGCTGCAGTTCTGATTGGACGGGTATGCAGCTGGGTACCGTGGTGACTGGATGGCTCCGCCCACGTCATCTGTTATGATGGTAGCGCCACAAGCTGCCATCAAAGGAAAAAAAATTTGTCATCTGATGGGGCATCCCCCTATTGCTGGCAACTGTAGCATCCAGTCAACAGTCAACATCTTTTGATCTGTAATTGCAGTGCCCTTGGGCTGATCAGTGTAATTTTGAAAATGACAGAAGTCAGTGGTGAGATGCATCATTCCCCAAGTTTGCCTAAAATCTGATCAGTGGTGTCTGATATTGCACATGACGGACAGATGAATTAATGAACAAACAATGTAGTGCCCACCCCCATTTGAGCCAACAAGTGCAATTTTTAAAATGTTGGAACAGAGTGGTGAGTTTCATCAAAGCCCGATCAGTGGTGTCTGAGCTATCCTGTGTGATGGATGAACAAATGAACCATTGTCTCCTCCATTGACAAATATGAGCTTACAATCTTTTGGTTTGGTTTGCCGTTTCATTAGTTGTGTTGGCTGGTCTGTCAAGATCATATCATATTATACTGCATATTTAATATTTCACCCATATTCCAGTGGTTAAACACAGAGAAGCAAAATGAGACCTACCTTCAGAGAAGCGAGCGCTGAAGCCACGGTGGCTGCGACTGGAGTCGGACCTGAAACGAACGTAGATGGTGTTCTGGGTGGAGGTGATGGAGGGAGGAAGACTGGTACCACAGACTCGACCCAGCAGAGGAGAAGACATGGTTGGACCGTCATAGATCTACAGAGAGTCAGACAGATAGACAGAGTATAGCTATGCCATAAATGATAAGAGCAAGTAGACTCTACTATTACAACCCTTTACATTACAGGTCCCTCGTTTCCATAATTACATGTGTAATTATACAGCAACAAAATATGATCTAAGGTAAACGGAGTTGTCATACAGAAACTACTAATCCTCAGAAAAAAGGGAGATTACACTCTATTTGCAATGATTTACTTGCCTCATGATGTAACCAAATAATCTCACAGCTAAATATGAGTCAAAGTCAGATTGATGTAAGGCCTATTGGTCGCAACAGAACCAGCTATCATATAATGAATTCCCCCAAATACAACCTCACTGGAAGACTTCCAAAGGAACTTCAACAGATTTAAACCCTTGTACATTGACTTTTCCTGACTTTACCCTTAAATTTCCCCTTAAGTAGCTCCAAAGTTAGAAAAAAAAATTCCTAACTGTACAACAATGTCACATCCATATTCTATATCTGCTCGTTCCAACTCTTTCTTGAAGCTCTAGCTACTTATTGAATGAAATATTCAAATACAAGACGCCATGTTTTTATGGCTGCACCATTACATCAAATGGAAAAAATCTAGATGTTTGTGCATCATTTTATACACATTTCCCTGTAATTCAGCATGACATATTTGGTGTCTTTGGAAAACTTGTTATCTTGACTAGAATGTAAAATAAAGTTCTGTGGGTTTGAACAAAGCTTGGCCGTGCAACCTGCGTTTGTAATGATGGACCCAGTGGCGGGGGCGACAGGGAAGAACAGGTTAATCATGAAAAAGTTTGCATTTGGTAGGCAAAGGACTTTAAGTTGCTAAGACTAGGCTGCACTAGTCCAGTTTTTCTGTAAAATTCCAGCCATCTTATCAGCCTAAATCAGGAAGTGGGGCTACAACAGAGTAGAGTGTCCCAATCTCCGCTAATTGAGAGGCTGTAGATTCAACCTACTTTAATGTCCAAGTTAAATTCTGGTGAATTCTGAACAGGAGCACAAGATCTTTAGATAATGAAGTTCTCAAAATTCAAACAGTTGCCTCCTGCCAGTTACACCACTATGCAAACTTGCCTAATACAGCTTTAAATGTTTTCAAAAGATTAGTTGTCAACAGAGTAGGTATCAATTTCAACTCTTGGATACCTCCCTTTGGAATGACATATTCTATGTGTCTGAATCATTCAAATGGTATTTTATCCCTCTATGACAAGTAGTCATTTTAATTAATAGTGGTTTGCACTCCACCACATGATCATGTGATAAGCATGACCTCATCACTGGGATTCACATGTTCTCTGTGGGTCGTTCTACCCTGTTACCCCTGTCATCCACAGTAATGTGAGAAGAAGAAGAATCCTCACAAAAACAATAGAAGTCTGTGTGTCACTATACAGTATGTATGGTTGAACCTTCCTCTCAGACAAGGAGCAGCTGCTGTACCAAATGTGGTTTAGACCATCAGGAATCAGATCAAGTGACATCATTCTGGTGTTACAGACTATTGCGGTTTTACAGCTTTCAACAATTTGGTCTTTGTGATTCATGACTTTACTGTGACAGGAGAAATAGTAGAAAGAACAGTGAAGAGAGAGCAAAGTGTCAGCTTTAAACCCAAAGTAGTAGAACTGCCTCAGCAACCCCTTGTAGGGAGAATTTGAGACACTTCCTTGAGGTCATAGTTTCAGGCAACCACAGCCTGAATCACAGCAGTGCTCACTTCTCATTTGAGTTGAGAATTTACAATAGATAGTGCCAAATATATCGCCATGGGCATATGATGTGCCTTTTTAAACTGAATTCACATTCCTGTAGATACTGAAATCCCTGTCACTATGTTTTATGCGCGTAATGATGTGCACCACACATAATCACATGTGCAGTTACAATTAATTTTGTAGTACAATAAAACTTGTTGCCATTATTTTGTTGATTGCCTGTTGCTGTTTCTTTTAGGCCTACTTAAAATGGTTGTGTTCAATTGGTCATATTGGTCATATTTGACTACATCAGACAGTAATGCCACTATTGTCAATACTGTGACTCTCAGTCACTTACAGCCACATAGTCCCAGAGGCAGTTGCTGTGAGGCTCAATGTCCAGGTCAGAGAAGTTGAAGAAGACACGGTGGTTGAGTTCCACACTGATGACCCAGGAACAGTCCACGTTGTTGGGATAGTTGTTGGGGTACAAGGGAGAGTGGATCTCCCCTGATGGAGCTGTGACTGGGCCTCCACAGCCTGGAGGAGAGAGCAGAGGAGGTAAAGGTTTATTGAGAATGACAGTCCACCAGTGCTGGTAGAAAACTGTGGAGCTTGGTTGGTGTCTGGCTAGTAGATATAGCAGGGAAGGCATAGAAAGGCATACGTTACATGATGATTTAACGAATTGGTAAGCACACAATGCCTTGGAGTGAGAATGACGACTAGTCAAGTGAAGAAGGCTCCAACATGTATTGTGAATTTTGCATACATAGATTTTACATTAACTGCTGTGTAAAAAAAGTAGTCAAAGTAATGTACGATATGTAAAAGGACACTTGAGGAAAAAACTGGAACAACCACAAATTTCAACCACCATCTGTCTAGGATGCACCCTGGAAAGTAACTGTGTGTTGAGGTTTGAACTAGTTTTGAACTAGCCAGCGTATTAACATCATGTTAGCTGACTAAAGTTATATCCAACATTAACTAAATATCTAGCAGATTAGGTCACAGATATTAGCTGGTTACTCAGAATCGGACTCGAGTACTGAGAACTTTAGACTCAACTTGGACATGACCTTGGTGATTCGGGCTTGGACTCAGATTCGAACATTGAGGATTTGGGACTCAACTACAACATTGTGGTACGGTACAGTATGGTATAGTGGTACAGAGGTATAATGTGTGTGTGCGTGTGTGTGTGTGTGTGTGTGTGTGTGTGTGTGTATGTGTGTGTGTGTGTGTGTGCGTGTGTGTGTTGTCCACTCACCTCCCTGGGTTTCGGCCCAGCTGGCGTTGAACCCACGACCACTGACGTAGGCATCGGACTTGAAGCGCACGGTGAGCATGTTGCCGGTGCTGGAGACCTGCATGGGGCTGGAGGTGGTGGTGCAGAGCTGGGCCAGCCGAGGAGCCGACAAGTCAGGGCCTCCATACACCTGAGGGGAGGTCAAACGTCATTGGGTCAAAGGCCCACTCCAATACTGTTTATGAGTTTTCACGAGCCAACCATGAGACTATGGAGACTCAAAAGACTCAAAATTTACAAATAATATGAATACATTATCTATTGCTATATGTGGTATAAAAAGGCAACAGTACCATGTAAATGTGACAATTAGAAATAGCAAAATTGAAATTCAAAAGAGAAAAAGAAAAGATGAAACAGCAATTTGATAATGCCTCCTTCTGTTGACTTTGCATGCATTCACACCGACTCTACAGACTTTTGCATTCTGTCTGAATGGACAGTAGCATTACAGTTAGTGAGTGTCTTCCCACGACCAAACCAAACCTAACAAAGAGACAGGTCCTTATCTCACCTCCAGCATGTCGTAGTTGCAGTCTTGGTGGTACTCCACGTCAAACTCATGGATGGTGATGGTGATGCTGCTGCCAGTTGCCGTGGCGATATTCCAGATACACTCCCTGTTGTCTGGATACCTACTGGGGTAGCCAGGGCTGTTGAAGGAACCGCTGGGACCAGACAGCTCCCCACCACAACCTGCAGGGGGAGACACCAAGTCAGAAAGGCTGTGTTGGGTCTATTTCCAAAATCGTGCAAACCTATTTTGAAAAAAAAAAATCAACTGAAGCCATCATTCAATATCTCTAATACGTAGATAATCCAGTCCCTAAAATTGTTTTAAATTTTTTTTAAAACCAACGACTTAAGCTATCATTTAAAAAAATGTGCTACCAATCATTTTTCCAAATGGTGTATATCTAATTTTTGGAGAAAAGAAAGAGGACTGGTGAAATCAGAAATTAGATGGGGACATTAGCTGGCGAGTTTTATAAGCTAGCTAGGACTATAAGTGGTTTGCTGGCTTGTATGAGAGGGTTAGCTGGTTGCAATCCAACAGGTATCTTTGTAGTTTGTCAGAGAGTTGTATTATGGTGTTGTGGTGTTGGAACCTCTGACCTAGCTTGGCTCAGAGTCACAACTAAGCACATTTTCCTCTTACCATTCTGGTACCACATCATCTGGAAGCCAGACATGGACACGGAGGAGTCTGTTCTGAACACCACGGTGAGGGAGGAGCTTGTGGTGCCGTTGGCTGGAGGGGGCATGGTCCCACAGAATGTACCAATCAGAGGAGCTTGCTCATTAGGCCCGTTATAGAGCTAGGGAAGCAATAGTTGGAGAAACGGATATGAGTGGAGTTGCATAGAGGTACAATGTCCATAAAATACACAGTCACATGAATATACATACTCAAGTAAACAAAGACAAAGAGAATAAACTGTTGCAAGACAGGTAAACAATAATCATGCAGTAAATAAAGAAAAGCTAACTGGTGCTTCAAATTAATAAAATGGAATAGAATGAAATGGAAAGCTCTGGTTCATAACTTAATCCAAACATAAAAAGCACTTCTCCAACCCATTGCTCACTATTTTTTATCTATAATATGTGACTGTTAAGTTGAATGAGACGCAGAGACGAGGTTCGGGTGAAACAAGTGCTGAATTTATTAACGATCACACAAACAGGTATGTGTCGTGGAGGTTGGATGTGGTGGAGCGATGCTGTAGTCTCCAGGGATGCTTTGAAGTCACAGTCTTATATTAAAGTCACAAGGCAGCAGGATGTTGGGATGGGATATAACGAAGTTAGCTATTTTCTCAGCGGCAGTTTTGCAGAGATCAAGCAAACTGTGAAATAGGTATGATGTAGGCAGTTTAAATATGCTGTGTGTCTTCAGAAATTAAAAAATAATAGGTCTTATTGCAAGGTTGTCCTTATGGTGGCACTATGGAGCATGATCAAATGTGGTCTGCCCATTTGGCGGTTGCTCCAGCATGAAACATTTATGAATTATGTTTGCGTGTCTTTGCCATCAACTTTGCTTCTGTGTCACTGTGGGATTTATGGGGCACTTGCTCTACTTGTAAACAAGGTCAAAAGATACACACACACACATGCACACACACCTAGTTTTGGTGATGTAAATTTTGCCTGCCTGCGCCAACTTCACATTTGGCTTGACGGCTACTGTAAAACCAAGGACATCGTTTTTGTGGATAATTTTACCTCTTTCCTGAAACGGTCTGAACTTTTTAAACATGACAGTCTTCACCCCAATCAAAGAGGATCACATCTTTTATCCATGAACATCGAACTGATGTTGAATAAAGGTTTTATAAAATAAACTTAATCAAAACATCAAAGAAGCGAGCCTATTTTTCTGGCTTAATTAGTAATAACAAGCATAACCCTAGGTTCTTGTTCAATAGTATTAATCAGTTTGTGAATCTCGCCTTTCCTGCGGTCCCTGCCTTGTTAACTGAATTTTTTTATCCTTCTTTGTTGGCAATATCAATGGTCTCAGGTCAAACTTTAACCTTGGTGTTTTGTGCTCTGTCCCAGGAGTTTGCCCTATATTATTGTCTGAGTTCACCCATACTTCCCTGCAAAATCTCTTGGATATTGCATCTCACATGCGCCCGTCTTCCAGTCCTTTTGATGTAATACCTACAAAATTTCTTAAAGAGGTCCTGCCAGTCATAGGCCCAGCCTTCTGTCCATTATTAACCAATCTCTCACATCTGGCTGCGTACGTGATTATTTTAAGACAGCAAGTGTCCAACCACTCTTCACAAAACCCACCCTTGATTCAACTCAGTTAAAAATCTAGATCCTCTAGCTGTTCGGTCAGGCTCCACTGTATGCCGGTTCTGCTGTTGTTGGTTACTTGGTTCATGGTCCAGTCTATACAGAGGAGGAAGAGGAAGGGCGAGAGCAAACATCCCTGCCGCACTCCAGTCAGGACCTCAAAGGCCTCTGATGGGCAGAACTCGACATTGCATCCCTTGGTAGGTGGTCTTGATGATGCTGATGAACTTCGGCGGGATGCCATAGTGCGCCATCAGTTTCCACAGTATCTCATGATCCACACTGTCAAATGCCTTTTCAAAATCTATGAAATTGACATAGACGGGAGAGTTCTATTCTATGGATTGTTCGATGATAATCCTGAGGGTGGCAATTTGGTCTCCACAAGATGAAGCTAGCCTGGTTTTTCATCAACCACTTTCTGAAACCTCAGAAACCTGAAACCTCAAACCCCCAGTAGAATTTGGTTGAGCACCTTCCCTGGTGTTGAAAGGAGCATTATTTCTCTGTAGTCTTTGCACTCCCTGAAGTCCCCTTTCTTGGGAATCTTTACAATGTTGCTCTGTTGCCAATCCAACCGGACTTTTTCTTCCTCCCAGATAGCCTGCATGAGGTGGTGAAGCATGCTGGTGGAGGTTTCAATGTCTGCCTTGAGGGCATCTGCTGGTATCTCATCCGGCCCTTCTGCCTTACCCCCTCTCAAGGCCGTAATGGCCTTCCTAAGTTCCATCTTGGTGGGGGGGGTTGCAGTTTATCTCCAGCAGGTTTGGAGCTGGTGGAATCTCTGCTGTCAGTTGAGGGGGCTGTCTGTTGAGCAGCTCTCTAAAGTGTTCAGTCCATCTCTGAAGTTGATCTTCCTTGGTTGTGAGGAGTGTACCTTTTGTGTCCTTAATGTGTACTTGTGCTTGTTTGAATTTGCCGGTGAGCTTCTTTGTGGTTAAATAGGGTTCCTTCAGATTAGTTTTTCCTGCTGCTTCCTCTGCCCGCTATGCTAAATCCTCAATGTACTTTTTTTTGTCCCTTCTGACACTTTTCTTCACTTTCTTGTTTGCTGCTTCATATTCTTTCTGTGCTGCTGCCTTTTTTGCTCTAGTTTTCCATCTGTTTACTACCTCCTATTTTCCCTTCTCTCACTCACTTTTTTGTATGTTTCTGTGGATAGCCAGGGTTTGCTTTTTGTCTTTTTTCTCCCTACCACTTCTTCACATGTCTCCTTCCATATGGTCTTCAGACCTTTCCACATCTCCTCCAGTGATCTTGGGGTTTCTGTTTCTTGGTCTTGTAGTGCTTGAAACCGGTTGTGTAATGTGACTTGGTATAGTTCCAATGTGCCTATGTCTTGAAATTGCTGTATGTTGAATTTGACTCTTCCTTCTCTGGGATTCATTCGTTTCAGTTTCAGCTGGGTCCTTGCTATGACTAGGTGATGGTCAGACCCAGCGTCAGCTCCCCTGACATCCAGCAGTGAGCGCCTAAACTTCCGGCTGATGCAGATGTGGTCAACCTGATTTTCAGTTGTGTGGTTGGCCGAAACCCATGTTGCTTTATAGACATCCTTGTGTGGGACCAAGTTGTTGTCTGCACAGACTGCTGCAAAACTTTTTCCATTTTCATTCATGGTTCCAAGCCCTTGCTTTCCCATTATCAGCTCATAACCATTATTGTTTCCACCTATCTTCGCATTCATGTCTCCCATTAAAATCATGATGTCCTTTCCTTTCTTGGTCTGGAGTATGTGATGTAGTTGGTTGTAGAAGTGGTCCTTGATTTCATCATCTGCGTCGTTGGTGGGGGCGTAGCATTGTACTATTTGTTTATTTTCTTATGTGTAGTATGGAATTTTGCTGTAATGATCCTTGAGCTGATGGGTTCCCAGCTGATGAGGGCCCTCTGAGCTTCTTTTGATAGCATGAACCCTACTCCCTCTTTATGTGGTGCAGAGTCTTCTAGGTGTCCCGAGTACAATATGGACTCACCACTGGCCAGTTTAACCTGCCCTGACTGGAGCCATCTGGTTTCACACAGACCCAGGAGAGATATTCTGTACCTCCTTATCTCCTCTGCTATTACTGCTGTCTTTCCTCCTGCATACATGGTCCTGATGTTCCATGTTGCAATGTTGGTGGATCGTCTAGACAAAGGTGAATATTCCACTCCAGTGCTGCTTGACACCACTGATCATGCCATTTTAACTGATAGGCCTTGCAATTGAGTTGGTATTTCTGGTACTGCTCTTAAATGGGTTTCCTCTTAGTTGTCTAACAGATACAGTATTTTAATGTTTATATCAACAGTTATGTGTCCTCCTCCGCCCCTCTTGTATGTGGAGTCCCTCAGGGGTCAATCCTTGGACCTATCCTGTTCTCGTTATACATGCTTCCTCTGGGTCATCTGTTCAGCCCTTTCCATGGCATCTTGTATCATTGTTACGCTGATAACTGCTGATGCAGCTATATTTTTCTGTCAAACTGAAAAACCTGAATAATCTGGCCATCCTTCATAACTGTTGCCATTAAGGCCTGGATGTCTCTCAGTTTTCTCCAGCTTAACCCTGACAAAACTGAGGTCCTTGTGATTGGCCCTGATCATTTTGCCAGAGAGGTTGATTAGTGTATTGGTCCCCTTGCTACTAACATTAAGGCCATCAATCTTGGTGTTGTTTTTGACTAGTACTTACTTACTGATACTAGTACTCATACCATAATTTTCTCATGTTTAGATTACTGCAATTCCCTTTTCACCTGCCTTAACCAAGCTGCTCTGACTCGGTACAAAATGTACCGAGGCTGTTAACAAAAATTAGCCGTAGGTCCCATATCACCCCAATTCTTATCTCCCTTCATTGGCTTCCTGTGAGATTTAGAATGATCATTGATCACTTATAAGGCTCTGCACAGCCTAACCCCTACTTACATTACTGAGCTGTTGATCCCTTATTCCACCAGTTGGTCACTCAGATTGTCCGATCTATGCCTTTTATCCATTCCTCGCTTGAGCCTTAAACCAAAAGGCGACCATGCTTTTACTGTTCTAGCTCTGTCTCTCTGGAACCGTCACCCTAAATTTGTTAGATCTGCCAAATCTGTTGACTGTTTTAAGCAGCACCTGGAAACTAATTTCTCGTTTCCATTGGTTTTTAAGTTTTATCTTTGTTTTTATGTCCATTTTGTTTAAATATGTTTGATTGTTTGTTTTAACTGATTTTCTTTGTGTTTGTATTTTCTGCATTTTTATAGGTTAGTCGTTTTAAAGTTTGATCTGTGTTTTATGTCCATTTTGTTTAAATATGTTTGTTTTAACTTGCTTGTCATTGTTTTTGTATCCTCTGCCACTTTTCTGCTATGTGAGGTGTTTTAAAAAGATTTACTTACTTACTTACACACTCACACTTACCTACTTTCTATGGTTTTGTATTATTTCAAACCAACACCACTGATTGGAGTTGCTGTGTGAGAGACAGAAAGGAATGCAATGACAGGATGAGATCAGCCTGGCTGAACAGCACACACACACACACACACATACACACACACACACACACACACACACACACACACACACACACACACACACACACATAATGAGTCTATTTTTCTTGTGAGCCAATGATGTCATTATGTGTCAGGGTAACCATAGTGACAGAGGCGGCCTGTAGAAAAACATTCAGTCAGTTTTCCTTTCCTTCCTTTCCTTCTTTTCTGTTCTTTCTCCTGAAGCTGTTTCCACTGACACACTACTACAGCTGTACTGTTTTTGTGGGAGGGAATATAATACCAACAGAAAACTCTCTTGCTCCCTAACTCTCTTCAAAACACTACAAGCAAACATCAGGATAAAAGCTCCCAGAGCTGAAATCAATACATGCAGCAGGGTGGAACGATTTGAGCAACTTAACTGATTATATTTAGACCAGGGATGTAAACCTGCTCAATTCACTTTATCCACCTTAATAGTGTTTGCCATATTTTTAGGCTGACATTCAAATTATACATCATAGTAGTATAGTAGTAGTATAAATATAGTAGAATAAATATGAAGGCATATAAGGATAGGATCTTTTAAATGCACTTATCTAAAAGCAGACTTTACAAAGTGCTTTACAGGAAGGCAGACAAGAATAGTAAAATACATAATAGGGAGATAGAAATAGGAAACACAAACAAGATAAAAAGAAAAGGTTAAAAGAAGAATAAATAACTGTAAATGAGATATAAAAAAAAACATGAGACACAATTAAAAGTGATGATCTGGTCTGATAAGGTGGATTTGGTTAATATAGGTTACTGTGACACAGTAAACTGTCTAGTCTTTAGCCCTAGTCTCTATTCTAAAACACTCTGAGTTGTTTGGTTGGTTTTTGGCTTTGTTAGCACAGTGTTTTCAACTATCTTCCACAGAGAGCAGTTATTGGCTGCTCATAATCTTGCTAGAAGTCATTAGAAGATGTCACACACTAATTTGCATGTGACTATATTTGCTACAGTCCCCCGTTCTCAGGGGGGCAATGTTGTGTATGGGAAGCACTGTGATCATCAGACCTCTTTGGATTAGACAAACAAGTAACGCAAATCGCCATCAGCTGCACCAATTTGCCGCAAATACTGCATGCTTTGGGAGTCAAAACATTATTATTGTCCCCCGTGGTCGGAAAAAGTCTCTGGATTTGTCACTAGTTGCTTTTTAGAAATAAAGTCACCAGGGCGGTATGAAAATCCAGTGATTTAGCAAAGCAACTGTGGTTAACTAGATATGAGTTATGTCAGGTACACATTACACAACTTCTAGTTGGAGAGTTTGCCAAATTTAACGACTGCAGTTTTTGAATCTCGCTGCCCTTTCTGTCCTAGAGGGTGTCAGATTTGACGACTAGGCATCACAGGGGATGACTATCTACACGATACCCTCATAACATTTTCCTACGATTCCAAATCTGGTCTTGCGCTGTGAGAGTACCTCGACCTCACAGTCAATCACTGTGAGGCACACCAGAGTTATAGGAGCACTGCGTGAAAGTGCAAACAAGCAAAATGGAGAGCAAGAAGCTTGTCGCTGCTGTTCCAGTGTGCACCCTAATTTATGCACAGATAAATAACGTGGAGCAGACCACATTTGTTTGGTCACGGAAATGATGGGCTGACTACTCTTCAGCGTGAATTAGAGATGAGAGAGAAATATCTTCTTTGTGTATTGTACTTCCGCTTGAGATCTCATTGGCTGTTGACTGAGCTTTAGGATTATGCAAATGAAGGCTATGACTGAAAATCCTAGGCAAAGTCGCCTAATGTGTCTATAGCTTTAGTATACTAATCAGATGTAAGACAGTGATGGTTCCTGACCAGATATTGTGGTTAGGTAGCGAACAACCTGACGCTATCTGAACACTGTCTGGAGCCAAGCACCCTAATCTACTGTTAAATGCATGACTTCCCTATACAACCAATCACTGAAAATACAAGATAAAAAAACCTACAAGGTGGCATCACTGTCATATCCTGTAAAAGTACAATCTTCTCCGTTTTGAGAGTTTTATTCAGTTTTCCTATCTTAAACTTGTTTACAAATGCTTAAACAAGCAGCTTAAACAAGCAGGGAACCACACTGTAGGACTGTTTTTGCACAATCAGCATTTTCTGTAAAGGGTACCAAACTCTGGAATAAACTACCAATTGAAATAAAATGAATTAAGGATAGTAAAATGTTTAACTCAAAAGTCAAGAACTGGCTGAAATATAATCAGGCTTGTACTCATTTGTAGCCAGTCTTTATATTGTAATCTTAAGATTGACCGATTATGACGTAAAACAGCCAATTGGTTGGACTGTGCACTTATGAATCTCTTGTTTGTTGTGTCATGTAGTGTTATGTGTGCACATTGTGCGATGTTGTGTAATTGTGATGATGTATAATGTAGGGTATTTTTTTTTATTTCTGTACTTCCTATTTAAAAGCCCAACTAGGGACAGGGGTTGGAAATTAGCAGTAGCTACAAACTCCATGTGCACACATCGTTTATATTTCAATTGTGAAGTGTAATTATGTTAACTACACTGTCCCTATCAAATAAACTACTAAATAAATAAATAAATAAATCACAGCTCCCAGTCTATTCAGTTCTGTTGAGATGACCAAGTTGCACATTTATAAATGCAACTAGCTGTTCAAAGCCACTTGATGCCCAAGAGCTACGGACCTCCAATGTGGTGGCCAGCGGGTGGGTTATGTCACCTGAAAGCCTGTGTGTGTGTGTGTGTGTGTACCTTGACATAGTCGTAGATACAGTTGCTGGAGGTGGACTCCAGCTCGAATGCGATGAAGGTGTAGTTGATAGTGTTTCCGCTGCTTGCCTGGATGGTCCAGCTGCACAGGGAATTGGCTGGGTAGCTGCTGGGGAAGTTCAGAGACTCCAGCACTCCTCTACGCTGGCCTGAGATCAGCATGCCACGGCACTCTGAACACACACACAGTGACACACAGACAACAAAACAGATCTGGCACAATAAAAATGTGATTGTAATGCAATTCAGACAAACCCCCCTCATATGGGAGCCTGAGAGATGCACATCACTAAATATGATGAGAATATAACAGACATACTGAGCCAATGTAACAGAGTTGTTATTACATGTATAATTACACTAAACCAGTAATTTTAGTTTGTATACCTGACTTTTTTTGAGAATTCTGCTGTGATATACAGTATGTACAGTAAGAGCCCCACCTCCTGCACCCCTCCTTCTGTCCCCCTTCACCTCTCCCCTTTTCACCTCTCCCGTTTTGCTGTGTTCCCCTATGGGAGAGGTGGGTGTCATTTTTCCTCCCATATTATATCATAATCCATCTTATATTTTTTTATCATTCATATTTGTATTTTTGTTATCCCTAGTGTCATTAAGTCTGGAGGCACCTGTTAGTTTATAGATTTTCATGTACTGGCCCTTATATAAAGTTATATATAACAAATGAAATCTGCTATCTACTGTATGAGTTAAGTTAATATTTACAGAAGCGTATTGCATTCACCAAAGAAAAAAAAATCGTTTCTCGTAATTATGACTTCCGTATCTCGTAATTATGACTTCCGTATCTCATAATATAATTATGAGATAAAGATCTCGTAATTACGAGATAACTTATCTCGTAATTACAAGAAAAGAATACATCCGGTTTGGGCTTTTAGCCTTCAAAATAAAAGCGCAAGATTTTAAAAATGTAGAAATACTGTTTTAAACCAATTACCTTGTATTTAATCATCAATTCAATACGTGAGCATCCATATTAATGTTTGATGTCACAATAATAGTGAAAAATGCCATACCATGTGCCATTCTTATATATTATATATATATATAAATATATATATATATATACATATATTATTCTGACCTTTTCTGACTAAATTGGACACTGTACAATTTACCTTTCATTATAACAGCACAAGTTCTATTTCAAAACACTCCTGCAGACCTGAACTTTCACTACACACTAACATTCAGGCCCAAGTGGTTTAAGAAAAAAAAGTCATGGCAGGCCCTAAGTCCACACAATGCAGAATTTCACCGGTTACACTAACATAGCATGAATTCCTGAGTGCTGTGATCACTGTGACAGTATTAGCAGGCAATGGTGGAGCAGGAAGCAATGCAATGCAGCAGCATAAGTGTAAGCAGGATAAGTAAGCACTTGATCTGTTTATATGGACCACCTAGTTAGCAGAGTTAGGTCGTGGTGGTATGTGATTGGTGGACATGTAGAGTGCCTGACGCATGACCACTGTGCTCTGCCTGATCTACCGCAAAGCTCCATTTATTTGGAGCAGATCAGTAACTGAAGAGTTACTACCATTTGACAAATGTGAAACCTGCTTTGACAAAAATAATATTAAATATGGAATATCATCATTATCTTTGGATCACTGAGCTGGTAATGCATAATAAGGCAGTCAGAGGGAATTTGAGTCCCAACCTGCCCGTTGAATGTGCCAGAAATAGCATTTTTTTTTTGCTGTGTTTTTTGCTGCTGCTAGTTTGGTGTCAGCACACGCATGCTTGCTAGTGGCATCATGGTAGAAAAACTCAGCCTGATGAGGAGATGCTACCCAGACTTATCCAGTGATTTGCTCTTATCTTTTCTTTTGCAAAACAAAACACCAACCCCAATCTTTCAAGAACTGAATAATGGAAAAATCATATGTTGTGAATCTACTCCAGATAGAATTTATTTATAACTCACTGTCCATTTATTGCACCCTGCTTTCATGTGTCAATATAATACAATATAATACATTTCATCATTAATATTAAAATTTCAGTTGAATTTAACTAATTTCAGTATTCATAGTCTCATTTTTAGGGGCAACTGACAGCCCTAATACATAATGTCAAGTGTGCACTATTTTCTGACACGCCACGAGGAAAAAAAATTCTCATCACAGAAAACTATTTCAATATTTTAATCTAAATTCCATTTGGGTTTTCTACTGTGTTTAGCCGGATAGGGAATATGTTTAAGCTTGCGTTGAGTTTTATCTGTGAAGAGGAGCAATCACTGTCTGTTGGCTGTCTGTTTCATTTTCTTGCATACTGTATTGCATCATTTTGGTTTTTGATTGACTGTTGATTAATTAGATCTAGGTAGGCTTGTTCTCTGTAAAGTCCTTTGAGACATGCTTTTGTTATGGAGGGCTACATAAATAAACTTGACTTGACATTCTTTTGTTCTGCCAACCCTCCCCCTTCACCTCCTGAACTCCCTCTTTGCATTATCTAACCCTGTTGCCATATCAACACACCAAGATAACAAATTCTGGCTTCCTTTTATGTGTACTTATAGTAGATCTAGTTTGTGTGTGTGTGTGTGTGTGTGTGTGTGTGTGTGTATGTGTGTGTGTGCGTGTGCCAGTGTCTGAGGTTGTATGTATACACTGCCCGTCAAAAGTTTGGGGACACCACATTTTTCTTTATTTTTACTATTTTCCACATTTTAGAATAATAGTAAAGACATTGAAAATTATGAAGTAACACAAACAGAATTATGCAGTGACCGAAAAAAGTGTTAAACAAATGATCTATCTACTATAACTATCTTATATTTTAGATCCTTTAAAGTAGCCGTCCTTTGCCTTGATGGAAAGACAAAGGCTTTGGAAAGAAATTCATACATAGGATCAACTTCACTATTTATATTTGTCTAAGAAACAAATTTCAAGCATTTAAGCAGAAGCCTTTAGATCAAAATGGCTTTAAGATAATGGAAAAACACAGCACATTCAATCAGGTATCCCCAAACCTTTGACGGGCAGTGTATATGCACAGTGTACATTTTGTGTATCTTGTGTATCATGGCTCTATCATGTGTATGTGTATATCATCCATCATCTATATTGTCTGTGTGTGTATCTGTGTGTGTTCGTACTGGTGGTGTAGGATGCCAGGAAGCCTCCGGTGCTGACGCTGCTGTCGGTGCGTAGTTTAACATAGAGCTGACTGCTGGAGGAGTTGATGGAGTCGGGTAGCTGGCTGCCACACAGCCTGGCCAACTCTGGAGCACTGCTGCTGTTCCCATCATACACCTGGACACACAGAGACACACACAGTCACTTTACACCAGTGATGCCAACAAAGTGAGCAGAGGCAAAAATTAATAGTGAAATAAGGGAAATAAGATCAGATGAATCTTCAATGATTAGGTCATTGCAACAGTTACTAGTAATAGGATGCAACAAAGAAAAATAGAATATAAATAGGAATATAGCAAGAGGGTCATTTAAACATATGCATTTGACAATTTCAACACTTGAACATAGTAAGTAGAAGTGTATGAATGAAATAATATAAAAGGGGAATTAAAGGAATAATTTGGTATTTTGAACCCTGGGCTCAAATAACATGTTTTCCGTCATGATCCTCATCATGATGAGGGGCGTACAAAACTTCTTTGAAAACTATGATAGACAAAACACGACTCTCACAGTGTAATCATACCGGTGTCAGTATGTTATCTTGAAAAAATTGTAAAAAACCAAGCTTTCTGTCAGCAATTATTTTTGGAGACAGTGGCATTCTCATGGATGCTTACACCAGCTTAGAAGGTAGTGTGTCTTTGAGAAAAAATAGTTCCTATCCAAATAGAACACAACTATTGAAATTTTTCAAGATATTTTTAACATACTTAATAACATACTTACCAGCATCAGGAGTTGCTACATGCCCCTTTCAAGTCAAATATAATTCAGAAATTATTTCTCCAATAAAATCAACATTCAATTTTAGTCCTTCAGCAAATCATCTTCAGACCACCACAGCGTGTATTCACACAGTGTGAGGTGTAGCACTCACGGTCAGGTAGTCGAAGGAGCAGCTGGAGCTCGCCTCCAGGTGGAAATCAGAGAATGAGAGGAGGAGCTGGCTGCCCTGGTTGGTCCTGATGGTCCAGTAACACTCAGCGTTGGGGTGGTAGGCCAGGGGGTAGTTAGGGGAGGAGAATGCCCCGGATGGGGTGGCCAAAGTCCCTCCACAGCCTAGGGGAGAGGACAGGGGGAATACTCTATGATACTATCACTGAGGTCAAGTCTTGGCTTATTATTTTCAAGAAAAGATGGTCACCACCATTTCCATGGTTTTCATGGCTTGAATATACTATGTTGCATGTACACTGTGATTCCTAGGGTAGATATTAGGCTTGGGCTGATATTCGATATTGAATATCGCAATATTTCCCGTGATATTGAATATTGCGCCCCCCGTTCCCGGCCAAGGAATCGTGTTGCTCAGATCACAATTGTACAAGCTTTTAAACTTATAAACCTTTAATCTACTAGTGGTAGGATAGTAAAAAAACAAAAATAATCATACTTGAAGTGAAAATTTAGTCTCAATTCAAGTGGGTTCCCTTTTCCACAATTAGACCATTTTTCTGGAAATAGCTGGAATGAGCAAATTATACCAAATGGCCATTGTTTCCTTCAATGCATAGTAAGATCAAATTTCTAGGCTGTAAATAATAGTAATTATTATTATAGCCTAGAAATTTGATGTAATTTAGAAGAAATAACCCCCCATCCCCCCAATAATATCGTATATCACGATATTTTGGCGGGACAATAACGCAATATTACATTTTGGATATCGCACAAGCCTAATAGATATCCACTAGTAGTTAGTTGCTCAATGCTAAAGCAGTTTCTGACTGCTAGAATGGAAAGGGACATGTATCTGAGAGCAGCGTGAAATGCAGGAGTAGCTGAGGGTTCAGAACTAGCCAGGTTTCATGAGGATGTATAGTCAACGACCTAACTCCCTCCTTTTGTAATAAAAATGTTGTGTTGGGACCATACTGGGAAAAGGAACCATGGGAATTTGTTGATATACAGTACATATAGATGGTGGACACTGTTGTGCACACACACACGCACGCGCGCGCACTCACCTGTTTGTGTGCCATCCCAGTGGGCGGTGAAACCGCGGCGTGTGATGGACACATCAGACCGGAACTTGACCCAGAGACGGTTGCTATGGGATACCAAGACCGGAGGCCTCTGATTGGCGCAGAACTTATCAATCAAGGGAGATGTCTCATAGCCACCATCCCTGCAGGAGAAGGTGGAAGTTCAAAATCTCATTGGTCATTTTGAAGGAATATGGATGTTTCTCTGGTGTATAGGCAACAGAATGTAACAGTTGTGAGAGATCATATACATTTCCTAGGTTTCACAGTGAAATATGCGTGTCAAATAATAAATAATAATGCAGTGTCTGAAATTAACTTTTTGACTCTTCTACCAAGGGCTGGTAAACTTAAAATTACAATTTAACAATTAATATACCTTTTTCACAGAAGTCACCTACCCATTTCCAGTGTTATTTCCTGTATCAGGCATTGTGTGTTAAAACTTGCACACCCACTTATACAATGGATGAAGTTTGTAATTCATCATGAAGTGCAACAGAACTAAATATAACCAAGGCGTTCAAATGTAAGCGTCTCAAAAAGTTACTGGCCAATGTGGTGGGTGACAGTTATCGATTTATCAGCCAAAGACTAATTTCACCAGCATTTGGTGCATGGCGTTTTACTCTCAAACCTCGATGTGTCAAAAATTGGTCACCACCTGAGCATGTCTGAGTGGAGCGAGTTGAAACTCCGCTCAACATTTCGCTCATGTGCGCGCGTTCTGCTCATTCAATCCTCACCTGATCTCCACATAGTCATAGCTGCACGAGGGAGGAGAGCCCTCCAGGTCAAAGTCGGTAAAGTTGAGCATGATCTGCATGTTGACCTGAACAATGATCTTGAAGATGCACTCTCTGTTGGTGGGGTAGTAGCTGGGGTAGTTGGGCGAACTGAAGGACCCTGTGGGGGAGGTGAAGATCTCACCACAGTCTGGAGAGAGAGAGAGGTTAAGATGAGGACATGGACCTGTACAAACTGTCTGGGTCAGTCTTTTAACAAGATGAAAAGTATCCCGATCCTCGTTGAACAATGCATGTGGGAGATAATAGACAGTGAATCCTATGACCACAATAGTCATATATTCTCTTGGGATAATTTCTAGTCAAATAAATTATAGTGAAATGAAACTGTTCACCACAATTTGAGAACCCCGCACTTTCTGCACACCTCTTGATCCCTCAACACCCCAACCCAGTCTAAGGAAATGGGAAAACTAAGCACAGAAGAGAGGAAGTCCACTGACTCTACGGAAATAGGTAACTTAATCCATCAAACTGAAATGGAATGAATATGGAATGAATGTGTGGTTATGAGAAGTTCTCATCTAAATCTTTTTTTGTTAAATGGATACACCAAATTGTTGGCTCTTTAACCAAATCACCATGGTGGTTTTGAGATGATGGTAAGCCAAGTAAATACATAATGGACACACAGAGGTGAAAACACCAGTCTTCTCACAGAACTTGTTTGCTGAAAAGTTGTATGGAAAGAATTGAATGAGAACCACTCATACCCACTCAGTCAACCTGTTTTACATTTCACAGTTATATAATCTATAATGCTATTTCAATCAACAGCTGGGTTCATGGTAGCAGGATCATTATTGTTCATAACTGTTATGATCTCTTTTAACCCTAGAAAAGCCAGTGTATTTTGGGGGTCTAAGGCTAACAAGCCATCAACTGAAGGAAGTAAATATAATTCTAACTACTATTTCCTTGCAATGTAACAACACTGGTATGTATGTAAGAAAGTGTGTCAAGGAAACGTCATAGA
The DNA here is from genome assembly GCF_048128805.1 of Centroberyx gerrardi. NCBI lineage: Eukaryota > Metazoa > Chordata > Actinopteri > Beryciformes > Berycidae > Centroberyx > Centroberyx gerrardi. The sequence goes on along the minus strand of NC_136018.1, from coordinate 24,606,455 downwards.
GGGACATTTTGAAAGTTAAGATTTTTTAATTAACCCTAACCCTAATTGCCATTGATTTGGAAGATCTCTGTTCATTCTATCAGTATCAGGACTGTATGGTTGGTGAAGGTGAGTGTACCTGTGGTGGCATTGATGGATACATAACTGGCAGAGAATCCCTCAGTGGATAGACTGGAGTCAGACACAAACAGCAGGGTCAGCAGGCTGTCAGTGCTGGTGATAGATGGTGGCACAGAACGCCCACAATACCTGCACACACACAGAATCACAATCACTTTACGCACCAACTACAATAAATGTAGAGGAATTGGTCTTGGTGACAATGGTGAACTGACATCAGGGGAAAAACTGTACTATAAATAGCAATGGAGAGGGGAATAGCATCTCTTGTTAGTATGGGAAAGTACTTACTAAAAGGTAGTCAAAATTGTTGAGTTTCAAGAGATTTATCTATGGACTGGGCAAACAAATATCTGCATGTAGGCACAGTACCATGCTGACTAATAGTGTTGTGTACCTGCCGATCTTGGTTCCGGTCTGCACAGTGCCATTGTCGTAGACCTCGAGGTAGTCAAAGATACAATTGGTGTGGTACTCCAGGTTGAAGGAGTCAAAGGACAGCCGGATCAGGTTACCGGGGGCAACATTGATGTACCAAGTACAGTTGGCGCCATGGGGATAGCTGGTGGGGTGGCCAGGGCTGGAGATGCTGCCCGATGGAGTGTTCAGGGTGTCACCACAGCCTGGTGCAGGGAAACCACAGGGATGAACTGGACACTTTCGTCAACTTTCGACTGGAATACTTTTAGAAACCATGCAGCTTTAGTAGCTTTAGAATGCAGTCACCAATTAAGATATCTAAATAACATTTAATAATTCAAATTCAAGTTTGTAAACAATCTAGAGTTTGGTTTTTCAGCATTGACAAGTTTCAAATAAAATAAGGTTGCTTATACAGTGATAAAAGCAGCTTGGAAGTTTTGAAAGGTTTCAGTGATCTTAGTAGCACAACAGTAAATGAACATGTAATCAGGATATAGATTAAGATTAGCATTTGAAACATTTTGCCTAGATTATTAACATGAATAGAAGAGGGCCAAGAACAGAGTCATGGAGCACTCCTTAAGTAACAGACAGCATGTTTTAATGTAAACCATCAAATTGAGTGCACTGGACTCTATCAGAAAGGTAGGTTACAAACCACCACACTGCTTGAGTTAAGAGTCCTATACTAAGCAAAGATTAAAAAAGGTATGTAATATGTATTATTGTCTAGGGCAGCAATAACATCACTCCTGACTGCTGTGTCACTAAACCCTAACCCTAACCCTAACCCTAACCTGATTGGTAAAGATAAGATAAGATAAGATAAGATAAGATAAGATAAGATAGTACTTTATTGATCCCCTTGGGGAAATTCAGGTCCAGGTGATAAAGTGATAAAGTATCATTTGGATATAGAAATTCCTTGAGTTGCTCAATAACCATTGATTCCAGTATTTTGGTTGTACAGATAATGTAGAAATAGGTCTATAATTATTAAGGACAGTGGATGTCCCTCTTTTAAAAAAGGAAGAAGATAATGCAAACAAATGAGCAACATTTAAAACATTAAAAGAATCTGGACCAGCAGACTTTTTGGGGTCCAAATCTTTAACACTGAGCATTGCTTGGGGATTTATAAACATGCAATTGCACAGGAGAGGCAGAGGAAACAGAATCAAACAAAGAGCCAGAGGCTATAAAGTGCTCATTTAAACAACTCAACATTTCAATCTTATTATATACAGCAGTAGAATCCTTGAACACACATGAGGGTACTTCAGGGAATTATAATTGTAGACAATGACTTAATGGTTTTCCAAAAAAATTCTGGAATAATTTAGATTATCTGTGATAAAATTCTGACTTGACCTTCCAGACAAGTACACTTGTTTTTAAGTAGCCTAAAAGGAAGCCAGTCAGAGTCTGGAGTTCTTGATGAACTTCAGTAATACTCTTACCCTCCATGGCAGAGCCGTAGGCTGCAGTGAAGCCTTGGTTGCTAACAGAGGAGTCGGTCTTGAAACGGATGTACATGGATCTTTGGGTTGACTGGAGCCTGGATGGAATCTGGACACCACAGTAGGTCCCCAGCAGAGGAGAGCTGGACGTGGAGCCATCCCTGACCTGGAGGAGGGTGGGAAGATGAGAAGAAGGAAACAAAGAAAAATATGACATTATATAGGATAAGAACTGTCTGTAGTGTGACTAACTAAAACTAAGAAGAATTCCACCAAAACTGACTTTAAGTAGTGTTATTCAAAAAAGATCAACAAAAACGCAACCTAAAACATCATCTAATTGCATTGCCTTAAATTTATTTAAAGTGGTAACTGTTTTTTTGTTTTGTTAATTTTGTTGCCATCTTTGGTGTTAAGCGGTCATGGCTGTGGTGTTTTTGCACTACACCTCCAAGAGATCACTTGTCAGTCAAACAGTGTGGCTGGTACTATGACGTCTTTTTTCTTGGATTTTCTTTTGATTTTTCTGTTTGAGTTTCTGTAGGTTGTGCCCTTTTATTTGTCTGTTCAGCCATGGTGACTGTTGTTGATGTGGCTGCTCATGCTAATTAATCAGTTCTTGTTCTGTTTATTCGTTACGTTACGTTACGTTACATTATGTTACGTTACGTTACGTTACGTTACGTTACGTTACGTTACGTTACGTTACGTTATGTTACGTTACGTTACGTTACGCTGAGTTGGTCTGGGGCACAAATTTGCTGTGATTATCTGTATTATTTTGCGCTGAATTTGTTAGGAAAGTAAACGAGAAGCACAAAAGTTATCTTTGTATTGTCTGCCACTGCTTTGTATTCTCCAACATCATTAGCTTTCATTTTGTAGACTATTTTGATATTTTGATCCAGTAATAGGGCTGAATCGAGATTTTAATTTGTAAGATTAGTTCTGTTTTTATTTACATGGTGTAGACCAGTGGTTCTCAACATGGGATCCGGGGACCATCAGGGGTCCTTGAAGGGGTTCCAGTGGGTCTCCAGCAAATTGATGAATTGTTAAACTTCACCATTATTTCATTTACAAGAAGTTAACACAATTAGAGAATGTAGAAGAATGACTGTTTTGGTCATAGTTTCACTGTTCTCTCTACCTACAATACAGATAGTTATGGGATTCTGGACAAAATCATATCTAACAATAACAATATCCCAGATTCTGGTCCGAGAGACAAAATCACATCAAATGGGGGTCCGTGTCCCTAATGTCCTTGTCCCCTTTTCTTAATATGAAACAGATTGAGAATCACTGGTGTAGACCATGGATTGTGTCAAAACCAGAACACCATGTTTTGAAGAATTCCTAAAAAACCCCTTGCATTTTGGAAAATGCAGTTGCACTTGTGGATGCAACCACTTGATTGTATGAATTGCTTTATCGTGCAGCCCTTCTCTATATATACCTCGACAAAGTCATAACGACAGGAGCCTCCCTCGATGTCGAAGGACAGGAAGTTGAGGGTGACCACATAGCCCTCTGGCTGGTTGATGACCCACTCACACTCCTTGTTGTGGGGGTAGGCATTGGGGTGGTAGGGTGAGCGGATCTGCCCCACCCCCGAGAAAGTACCTCCACAGCCTGGGGAGAAGGAGGATAAATGGTTAGACTGTGGCCGGATGGAATGCCCATACATTAGACTCGGAATACCACATGCTGGTATTTGTTCATTTATTTGCCAATTTGTTTTGTACCATTGCATAAATGAAATCAATTTGCTTTTGAAATGCTTTTCAATTAAATTGAGTTGCAAAACTAAATGGTGATGAAAAAAAACTTATTAACTTATTATTGAACAGTCAGTCCATTCAAGAGGACATTATTCCAAAAAACTGAAATAAAAATAAATGAATAAATAAATACAAACAAGTAACCCGCAAAGTATCGTGCACACTCCTTCTCTCTCACAGGTTTTGGTATATTGCCGAGGGACTTTTATTCTGAAGGGCTACGTGAACTGTGAGTGTAAACACTTTATTGGAACTTTGACGGTAACGTCTATATGACGCTAAGGCCAAGGAGGAAGGGTGAAAGCTTGAGCCACAACAGCAGCCGTTTGGAAACTGCACACAAAAGTGAAGCACTTGGTAGGTTGTTTTGTATCGATGTCTTTGGGACACTAGTAATGGCACATACAAATCAACCGCCATCTAGCATCCCTTTGGGGCCAGCCCCTCTAGATAATTTGCTGAATAGTGTTTACAAATTGCTAATCTTGTGTCTTTATCAGAGACAGTGAAAATGTATTAAAAACTGTAAAACGAATTAAATTTAACTAGTCCCACATACTTTGCACAAATTACATGAAAGTTGCTACAGAGCATCAGTAGACCTGCCCAAATAAAACTATTGTGGGGTTTTTCATTTAATCAAAAATTTAGCCCACAGCTCATCAAAATGTCTGACTGCAAATGGTACTGCACACAGCCACTGTAAATTGCTGCTTATTCCATGTCCAATCTTCATGTAAAAAAATATACAATACAATATTTTCATGTCTTCATATATGCAACTTACAAAATTTCAGACTTCTAGCTCAAAAACAGAATTTTTAAAAATCATTTGAAATTCTGTCCTTATGGAAACCATTGTAGTCAATAGAAAATAGAGCATCTTTAAACATCAGTTTTTCACTTATGGAGCATTCAATACTTGTAAAAATAAATTACAGACATCTCGTGTTGTCTAGATAAAGTACACACATTCTCAGAATTTTATCTTGAAAACTGAATATTTGACACTAGTTTGAAATCTGCCTTAATATGGATGGACAGATCTTATGCACCCTGGTGGTTGCCTCAGTCATAGTGTAAAGCCGCCTGTTGCCAAGTCACTTCTCAGATAGCTCAGCAAGTTTGTGACTTGCCCTTAGTGTCAAACGTTGTGAGTTCAAGCACTGGGTCATGCTGAGTAAATGTGCTTTCTTTGTTGTAACTTTCTTTTTCCTCTTACGCTACATCTGCCAGCCCTGTCCATGACTGCTTGCAGTCCTAGTTATTATTATTATGCTAAGCTAAATTTTCAGGGACTGGAATCAGATGTGTGTGCATGCATGTGTGTGTGATATCTCACCGACGGTATACACGGCCCTGAAGCCAGCCCGACTGACTGAGCTGTCAGACTTGAAGCGAATCCAGAGGAAGTTGGAGGAGGAGAGGATGGGAGCCGGCAGGGAGCTCCCACAGTACCTTCCTATCAGAGGATCAGTCTCCATACTGCCATCACGAACCTGGGAGGAGGGGGAGGAGGAGAAGGAGTAGTAGCAGGAGGAGAGGAATGATGTGGTGGAGAAGGATGAGGAGGAGGAGCAGGAGTTGGAGGAGGAGGAGTAGCAGGAGAAAGAGAAGGGGCAGGAGGAGCAGGCAGAGGAGGAGAAGGAAGAGGTAGGAGGGGAAGAACAAAAAATAGATGGAGCAAGAGGGGGTAGAGGAGATGGAAGAGTAGACAGGATGGGGATGAAAGAGAGGGAGAATAAAGAGGAAAGAGGAGTACATGAACAGGAGATATAGGAGAAAAAGGAGGACAAGGAGGAGACCAATGTGGAGGGTTAGAGGAAGCGGAGGAGGAGAAGTCGATAGGATGAGAACATATAACAGGAGAGCGAGGATGAGGATGGGTGAAAGGGATGACAAGACAAATGAGAGCAGAGACAGCGAGGATGGAAATGATGTAGAAGGCAGGGGAAAGAGAGGAGGAGTTGGAGGGAGGTGTAGATGAGATGGGGGTGAAAGAGTAGATGAAGGAGGGTGTGGAGTAGGGTAGATAGGGGAGGAGGTAGAGGCAAAGGAGCACAAGAAGGGGAATGATGATAGGAGGTGAAGGGGAGGGAAGGAGTTATGGTGGAGGAAGAGGGGGATGAAAAGGTGAGGTGGAGGAAGAGGGGGATGAAGAGGAGGTGAGGTGGAGGACAAGGAGGGGGGTGAATAGGAGGAGACACCAACTTTGCAAGTTGCTCCAAATAGCAGAGAGGTAACTGAACTTCATTACAAAATCAGCAGTGCCACAGACGCTCGAAAAATATTTTCAGCTTTTAACACACTCCTCAACCCTCCACCACTTCCACCCTCCATTTTGCTCACTGCTGACATCTTCACCTCCTTCATTACTGATAAGGTAATCAGTCTGCCCCCTCCAGCTAACAGGGCCTCACTCCTCTCATTCTCCCCTCTTACTGAGGAGGAAGTCTCCAAGCTTCTGTTTGACTCTCGTCCCACTACCTGTCCATTGGACCCCATACCCTCCAACCTCCTGCAGGCCATTTCGCCCACACTTAACCCTGCAGTAACACACATCATCAATTCTTCACAAAGAACATACAAAAGGATACCAAAGGGACGAAAGACGCATGAGATGTAATGTGGGTGAGCGTTCACTCACTGCTGTTGGAGACACTTTTTGATTTCACTCTTAAGTTTGGATTCATCACTTCCAGTGTGGAGAATATTTGCCACCAGTGACCATACCGACACCAGAATTTAATTGGGGCAAATAGGGTGAATCTACGATGTCTCAATGAGTGGGGATGGGATGCTCTTCTCTGGTGCAGCTGCACTTTGTGATTTAGGATGATAACCTTGCCTGTGCAGCTTTAAAAATATATATTTTTTTACATTCAGCATAAAGCCTAGAAAGAATAAATATCTTGAGTGAGTTTGACCATAAGTGCATTTCAAATTGCTTGTGACTTTAGTGTCAAGCAAGAGAAAAAATGCTGAATGTGACGGTGATGCTGAAAGGTACATTTTTTTCATGAAATTGTTTGTAGGCACGATTTAAGAAAGAAATGTTTTCATATGTATGATTCATAAATGAGTCCCAGTGATCTTACCTCCACGTAGTCAAAGGTGCAGCTGCTGTGGGTCTCCAGGGCCATGTGGGTGAAGTTGAGGGCCACCACCTCGCCCGCTGGCAGCCGGATCAGGTAGATACACTGGCGGTTGTGGGCGTAGTTGTTGGGCCAGTTGGGGGAGATGATGATGCCCTCGCTGTCAGTGTAGGTACCACCACAGCCAGGGTCAGCTATAGGACACAAATACCAGGGTGAGGGGTTCCACTTCCTGTTTATCTCAACGGATATAGCAAGGATAACTTTCCCTGCCTACGACGGATAGTGACCTTGCTCCCCACTCGGACTGTGAATTTTAACACACTCAACAACTATTTGCAGAATATCAAATCCTGGATGCACAGCAGCTTTTTGAAACTAAACTCAGACAAAACTGAAATAATCCTCATCGGCTACAAGTCCACATCCGATTCAGCCCGCAACCTCTGCCTCTCCATTGATAATATGACAGTCCCACCTTCCCTGCAAGTAAAGAACCTTGGAGTCATCCTGGATTCTGCACTTTTATTTGGACCCTACTTACACAAAACCAGACAGCTGGCCTTTTTTCACCTCCGAAACATAGCCCGGATCTGCCCATACCTCAAATTTGCTTCTGCGGAATGTCTAATCGATGCCTTCATCACTTAAAGTTTGGATTATTGTAATACGGTCCATCAGTTGCTATGGATTTGGAGGATTTTCTAAATGGGAAAGACAGTTGCATACATGTTTATAGGCCTTAGCCAAGGCTGGTTAATTTATGTGATGGATGGTTATTGATGTGCTGTTTGGACTGAAAGTGGGTTGATAAATAGTAAATGTGTCATTTGTTGCGTATTTTGTCTGTTGCTTGGTGGTTCTGTGGATATCCTACCGGTATGTGGTTCTGGATTGTGTTGTAGGCCTTACTGGTTTCTTTGTGGTTCATTTATGTTGCACTTTATTGATCCCTAGGGGAATGGTGATGCTTGTGCAAAAATTACTGTTTGTGTGAAGTGTTTACAATAGGCTTGTATAATAATAATCTAATACTACGTGTCCGTGTCTGGTCTTGCATCTTCATAGTCCTAGAAATACCAAAGCACCCTCGCTGACTAGTCTAGCACCACCGTAGCACTGGCAAGAAAAAATCCAGCCACCACTGTTTTTCTTATTCTCCAATGCTCATGGTTTATTTAAGTCTATTCAGCATATGATATATTAGGCTGTGATCACATAGGACTTTTTTCTAAACACGCCTGTACATTACATCAATGTCACCCTCTGGTTGAATGACCAGTCAAATTGCCCGAGATGAGGGACTAAATCTGAGGAGGACAAGACTTAAACAACAGAATTCAAAATGGAGAAAACAGAGAAGTTGATTTTAGTCATCTGAGAACAACCTTGCTTATACGATCAAATAAATAAATATTACTGTGAGAGAAGCAAAACTAAGAGTCTAACAGCCCTGCGACATTGAATTTTATGGAAACATCCCTGCCGAGAATCGTTTCCCAGTAAGTAACGGTAACTTTAGCAGCTGGCTTGTTTTTTGCTTTTTGCGACTTAGCTAACTGTAGCTAACGTTATATCACATTACATTACATTACGTCATTTAGCAGACGCTTTTGTCCAAAGTGACTTACAATAAGTACATTTTGTCAACAGTAGTGAAACCAACTGTGCATCACAGTCTTCATCAGCTAAGACTTTTAATAGGAATAAGTAGCATTCGTTGAATTTATTTTTTATTTTTATTTTTTTTTCAAGTTTAAGAAGGGTAAGAAGATAGGTTAGTTCAAGAATGGTCTAGGTGTAACCTGAAGAGATGTGTCTTTAGTCTCCGCCGAAAGATGGGCAGTGATTCGGCCGTTCTGACAGAAGGGGGGAGCTCGTTCCACCATTGTGGCGCCAGGGATGAGAAGAGTCACGACCGGGATGAGCGACTTCTGAGCCCACGTAGCGATGGAGGGGCGAGGCGACCTGCAAGGGTGGAGGAGCGGAGGGAACGAGGCGAGGTTTGGAACCTGACCATAGATTGCAGATAGGGAGGGGCAGTCTGATGTACTGCCCTGTAGGCGAGTACCAGTGTCTTGAATTTGGTGCGTGCAGAGATAGGAAGCCAGTGAAGCGACCAGAAGAGGGGAGTGACTTGAGAGAATTTTGGTTGGTTGAACACCAGACGGGCTGCAGCGTTCTGAATGTGCGGTAAAGGTCTGATGGCAGAGGCAGGTAGCCCGGCCAGAAGAACGTTGCAGTAGTCCAGATGGGAGATGACAAGTGCCTGGACCAGGAGTTGTGCCGCTTCCCTCGTAAGGAACGGGTGAATTTTGCAGATGTTGTAGAGGGAGAACCTACAGGAGCGGGTTGTCACTGCAATGTAGGCAGAGCAGGACAGCTGGTTGTCCAGGATCACCCCGAGGTTCTTGGCAGTCTGAGAGGGTAACACAGTAGTGTTGTCAATGGAGATGGAGAGGTCTGTGAGAGGGCAATCTTTCCCTGGGAGAAAGAGTAGCTCCGTCTTTTCAAGATTGAGCTTGAGGTGGTGCACAGACATCCAAGCACTGATGTCTTTGACACATGTGGAGATGCGTCCATCAATTTGTGTATCTGAGGGGGGGAAGGAGAGGTAGAGTTGACTGTCGGCATAGCAGTGATAGGAGAAGCCATGAGAGGAGATCACATGGCTGAGGGATTTAGTATAGAGAGAGAATAGCATGGGCCCCAGGAATGAGCCCTGAGGGACACCGTTGTTAAGAGTGCAGGGTCTGGACAGAGATCCCCTCTATGAGACTTGGTAAGAGCGGTTAGATAGATAGGATGCGAACCAGGAGTGTGCAGATCCCGTGATTCCCAGTTCATATAGGATGGAGAGAAGGATTTGGTGGTCAACTGTATCAAAAGCAGCAGACAAGTCAAGGAGGACAAGGACAGAGGAGAGGGATGAAGCCCTGGTAGTGTGCAGGGCCTCTGTGACAGCAAGGAGTGCAGTCTCAGTAGAATGAGAAGCCTTGAAACTGGATGGAAGAGGGTCCAGGAGGTCATTCTGGGAGAGATAGAGAGAAAGTTGGTTGGAAACTGCTCGCTCAAGGGTTTTGGATAGAAATGAGAGAAGAGATACAGGTCTGTAGTTCTGGATAGCAGCAGGGTCAAGGGAGGGTTTCTTAAGAAGAGGCTTGACTCTGGCGGTCTTTAGAGCAGCTGGAACAAGGCCTGAGGACAGAGAAGAATTGATAAGGGTAGTGAGGAAGGGAGTGATGTCGGTGGAGATGGTTTGGAGAAGAGTGGAAGGGATAGGATCAAGGGGGCAGGTGGTGGCTCGATTAGACCTGACAAGTGTGAGGACATCTTCTGGGGAGAGGGTAGAGAAGGAAGCAAGCCCAGGGGCAAGGGGCAGAGAAGCAGGTTTGGAGTAAGGAATAGTGTTGTTAGTGGCTGGATGATGGAAGGAACAGTTGATGTCATCCACCTTCTTAGCAAAGTAGGTGACAAAATCATCAGCTGAGAGGGAAGAGGGAGGGGGAGGGGAGAGTGGGTTGAGGAGGGAGGAGAAGGTGGAAAACAGTTTACTGGGGTTAGAGGCAGAAGACTGGATTTCAGTAATGAAGAAGGAAGTCTTTGCTGTTGACACAGCAGAGGTGAAGTTGGACAGGAGAAGGTGGTAGGCAGCGAGATCGTCAGGGCGCTGCGATTTTCTCCATTTCCTCTCAGCTGCCTGTAGCTCTGTTCTATGAGTTCGCAGAGATTCAGTCAGCCAAGGAGCGGGTGGAGAGGATTGAGCTGGTTTAGTGGTTAGTGGGCAGAGAGAGTCAAGACAGGAGGAAAGAGAGGATAGAAGAGCAGTGGAGGCCTCCTCAGTGGACAGGAGAGAGAACTGTTCGACTGAGGGAAGCGAGGAAAGGACAGCAGAAGAGAGCGAGGTAGGTGAGAGAGCTTTTAGGTGGTGGTGATAGTGTGAGTGGATGTTGAGTGGGAAGTGGGGGGTGAGATGGGAAGGGAGAAGGTTATAAAGTGATGGTCAGATACAGGAAGAGGGGTAACAGTAAGGTTGGAGGTGAAGCAGGATCTGGTGAAGATCAGGTCAAGCAGGTTCCCTGCCTTGTAAGTCGGAGATTGAGAGAGGGAGAGGTCAAAGGAAGAGAAAAAGCTAAGGAAGGCCAGAGATTGCAATTTCTCTGGCTGGATGTTGAAGTCACCCAGAAGAATGAGTGGAGTGCCATCCTCAGGAAAGGAGAGGAGGACATCCATCTCGTCAAGGAAGTCACCAAGCTGACCGGGGGGGCGGTAGATTACCACAATGTTGAGCTTGATAGGTAGAGATACAGAAACAGCATGGAATTCAAAAGAGGATATTGAAAGGTGTGAAAGAGGAGTGACAGTGTAGGTCCACTTGGGTGAAATGAGGAGTCCGGTGCCTCCCCCACGGCCAGAGGCTCTGGGGGTGTGAGAGAAAGAATAAGCAGCAGAGAGGGCTGATGGGGTGGCACTATTTTCAGGTATGATCCAGGTCTCCGTGAGGGCCAGAAAGTGGAGGGATTGAGATAGAGCAAGGGCTGAGATGGTCTCAGTTTTCTTAACTGCCGACTGGCAGTTCCAGAGTCCTCCAGCAATAGTAAGAGAAGGACTACTGGTGCAAATTGGGTAAATAAGATTACATGGGTTTCTACACCTGAAAATAGTGCCATGTCTACGGGGCCTCTGAGCTGATGTTACAACAGGGATGGGAGAGAGACACATAGTGTAGCAGACAGGAAAGCAGTTAACTAGGAAAGGTAGTTACAAGAACCCTAGCCAACCCTAGCCAACCCTAGCTGTGTGTCCCTATTCTGTGCCCTACCCTCGATGGACTCCCGCAAAGAGACTCCCTAGTCTTTGTGCGCCTGGAGTCTTCATGCACAGGGGCTGACAGCAAGAGGCTGACGCTACAGCTGACGCTGTAGAATGACTGTGCCAAAAAGTACCGGTTCACCAGAGGAGTTCAAGCTACTCCCAGCAATTAACAACTACTTGAACACCAACTGGCCTTCCCCAGCCAAGCAATATCACCTTGTGAGCTCAAAGGGCGAGCTCTAGCTGACACAGTAAGAGAGTTGACACGATAATTTTTTCAAGCCAGTCAAACTCCTCTATAGCTAAATAGCTTTTGAAACTGGCAATATCTAGGCAGAGCTCTTGGACAAGATGATAAAATTGTCAGTGCTCTGTTCTCCCTAGGAGGATGTCATGTACCCACATCCTCCATTTCAGAATGGACTCATCCTCTTCTTCAAGAGAAAGCGCAAACTTTCTCCTGTCCATTTTTATTTTCAACAACACTATCCCCTTTGTTATTTCTGGTTAGCTAGCTAACACTAATTAAATAGTTATATCGCATTGAAAATGATGTAATGCTCCTTTTGCCATTTGAACTCTTACTGTTACAAGGGACGCTCACAGCTGAGCTTTGTATTTGAGCGGGAGAAAAAAAGTCTCCTGTCTGATCAGCGTATGGATGTTAAGTGGTGAGGTGGTGTATGTGCTGTTTGTTATGTCTTACATGGTGATGTTGTGTACGTGATGTGGAAGCCTCGGTCAGAGACACTGAAGTCGGAGTGGAAGTGGATCCAGGCGGCTGGGCCAGTGGTCTGTAGTGGAGCAGGGGATGCAGTACTGCAGTACTTCCCCAGAACCGGGTCTTGAGGTAGAAGACCGTCACGGATCTGCAACATACAACCAAACAGGACGCCACTCAGACAGCATTTCATTAAATCTCTTCCCTGCTTCCCTCTTCCTTTTTTTTTTTTTTAAGCACAATGATATTCAATTACAACATTGACAGGACTGTGTATAGGGCCAAGGATCCATATTAGGTATTTGTATTCTAATTGACTTCTCTTTTTCACTAAACTAAAAACTTCCCTAATAAAATTTGAAGATTACAAATTGCATCACACCCATCCCTTAGATCTCTGAGTATTATAATAGGTTGCACAGAAATGTCCAAATCTTGTAATACTGGTTCTAGCCATTTGTTTTTACCTCTATCCAAAAGGACGCTACTATTGGACAGAACCAGAAAAGATACAATAAATCCTAACTATCATCTGCACAAAATCGACAATAATAAGATTCTTCAATACCCCATACATTTAACATCTTCTTTGTAGCCAGTATCTTATACAGCACTTTCATTTGGAAAAACTGTATATTTTAACCCTAACCCTAGCCCTTTTTAATCTTATAAATCAAACTAAACACTCATCTCCACGGATTGGGTGTGTCAAATATTTCCTCCCAATAACAAAGCATTTTATATGGAGTATCAATTAGATTGTTACTTGTTAACATAAAGCTGTATATAACATGGTTGATCTTTATATTTGATAGCCACTTGTTACTACTAGGTTTACAAACAGTCTACTTCTCCTTATTCCCCTTCAACTTCTTTTTCCAAATCAGTGGAATTGCAGCAACTAATTGATAATATTGAATTTGTGTGCATACATTTCCATATATATTACAAAATTCTTCTTCTTAAATATTACCTGTTGTATCAATAATGTCATTGATAAAAATGATACCCTTCTCAACAAATAAAGACCAAAATGTATTTATACTGTATAATGATTATGCATACCAGACAAATTAACACTAGCTGCCATGGTGACATATGGTAACCTACTAGAAGCACTATCACATGGAAATGTCAGGCAGTGTTACATAGGTGGACATATCAAATAAGGTTTGACCGATATGGGCTTTGACCGATACTTTTAGATTAAAGCTGCAGATATTTTGTGCAGATATTTAATATCTTTGACTATTTTAATGCAAATCATTAAAGTATTCAGTATTGTGAACCAGTGTAATTCTACAATAAATACGTTATGAATCTAACTGCAACATATCTGTCATATCAGACAACACAGACTGGACCTGATCCTGTTTATAATGAACAACATCGGCCTGATATATCCGTCTAACCATAAATTTCTCTATCCAAAATTTCAAATATTCACTTTATCAGTGGGAGGGTCTGATATGGGAGAAATCAAGTGTCCAGATGTTTTTCAGCAACTAAGACTCACTGATTCATTTCAAAATATTTGTAGTAGCTAGCTGATTCATCACAGATTTTGAAATTTTACACTGTGTCAGACTTTCTTTTGGGTTTGATGACCCGCAAAGAATACTGGGACACAGGTCAGCGCTACCCACCTCCAGGAAGTCGTAGTTGCAGTCAGGGTGCTGCTCTATGCTGAGGGTGCCAAATGCAAAGGTAATAAGTAGGCCGGGCTCCACCATCAACATCCAATAGCAGTCACGGCTGGGCGGATAGTTGCCAGGGTAACCGGGGGAGTTGATGTTGCCGTAGGGGGCAGTTAGTTGACCGCCACACACTTAATGGAGGAGGGGCATGTTGAGATATCAGGGCAGGATCAACAACAGTGCTAGGTCAAGTTAGCAGCAGATTGGAGTTTTAGTTCTACAAACATGCAGAGGCAGAAATAATGTCATTGGTTGAGTTAAAGCTGGGGTAGGCAACTTTTTTTGTATTATTTGGTGACATTTGAATTCAAATGGTCAGAGAGAAGATCAGGCCTCTGTGATAGCCCCTGCCTCTGTTTTCAAGTTCTCCAAAATGTCATCGCTCCAGGTAGGCCTCAACTAATCAGGTGAGCTTTCTGTAAGGAGGCGTACCTACTGCCTGTCAATCATGCGCATAGATACTTTAGTCTAGTCTATGGCAAGCCAAAAGGGTCAAGCCAAAAGGTGTATTGTCATACTAGTCCTGCCTGCCCTGCAAACTACAGAGAGAATAATATATAATATATCCACAAAAGAGAAAACTGAATACTGGGACTGGAATAAACGTGTTGTTTAAGGAAGCCAGTTATTTTCCCATGGCGCAAGATTTGTTCATCAGGAAGGAAGGTATTTTTGTTGTATACTTTCAAATCCTTGCTCATTTCTCCAAAGTTGACTACCCCAGCTTTAAACACCAGTGGGCAGACCCAAAGAACCCACAGGGCTCAGAGCTCAAGTTAGCTAACTGACAAACTTGGATGGCAAAGAATGAACTCTGGTCAAACAAGCACAGATCCTGTACAGACCCTCGGCGCGTGTGTTCAGTTCTATGCACTGAAGCACTACGACACGGTTAAATGACCTAATTCCACTAACGTTACTTAAATACCACAAGATGACGTCACCTACCGCTAAAGTTTGTAGGGCAGCGAAGACGAGTTACTGTCTGCAAATCCCTGAAATCCCCGTTAACTGTGGAATGTTAAGTAATCACTTTTGTTTTCACATCGGGAGACTCTGTGGATTGAGTTAGAGATCCATTTCTACACACTGAGCAACTTTTGATTTTGTGCCTCTGTATGGGAAATACTGCATCTCACAGTCAAAGATGCCCTCTAGAGGCCATCTGACGAAGCGCATCATGACTGACTGAGTGACTGACTGCCTGATCTGATTTTTGGCTCGTGATGCCCGCGGCTGTGCCGTGGGGAAAAATTTAAAATATAGCTGCATGGCAGCGATGCGCCAGGGTTCACTACAGGAGGACAAGAGATGGGAAGTGTTAGATGAATGTTGACATACTAAGTATTGACTAATAATCTAGATTAACTAGATTAGATTGAGGAGTGCAGGTGTTGCATGTTTCCATTATTTTTTGGGCAGAGATCCCTAGCATTTGTACTTATGCAGAGGATGGTGAAATAGAAGTGCAGTGTGTGATGTTAAACATAAACAAGAGTTTTCCGCCACTAGCAGCTCTAGTGAGGAAAGTGGGTCCCCGTACAACAACAAAAACACGTATCGCATGGTTTGCAAGCACACGCACTAGGGCGTACGAGCATGCCACGAGCACAGAGGTGACGTAGTACATAGTATTCTGAGTATTCAAGAGCGCTAGGCTTCATAATATTTGCTTACTCCTCTTTTACGCCTTGCCTTTTTCACTGAGCTTCAATCTAATGTAACTAACCAGAAAAATGTTTGATTTTTTTGGCACTGCCCAACAAGGTGTTAACTCAACCAATTATGTTCATCTGCATCCACACTCACTGAGGCAAACACTCAAAACAGATGATACAATTTCAAATGACCAGAACACACACACACACAGACGCACACACACAAACACACACACACACACCCCTACCTGGGTCCTGAGACTGCCAGGTGACAGTGAAGCCGCCAGCACTGACAGAGTGGTCGGAGCGGAACCAGAAGTACAGGGCATTGTGGGAGCTGTACAGCTCCTGCGGGTTGTTCGTGCCGCAGTATTTTCCTATCATGTAGGCAGAGGCACTGTCACCATCATGGATCTGGAGGAAATCGAAGTTGCAGTTGGTGCTGGCCTCCAGGTTAAAGTAAGGGAAGGTAATAAGCAGAATCTGGAGGAGAAAGCACACAGAGTTTAGAGGATTCCTACTGTCCTGCTACATCACCACACAGACATCTGGCTTGTAATAATAATGCTGATATTAATAATGCCACTACTACTACTACTACTACTAATAATAATAATAATAATAATAATAACAATAATAATACAAATAATAATAATGATGCTAATAATTGGCCAGCAATCATTTAATAAGAGTAGGTGTCACATTTTTCATTATCTCATTTTGGAAGGAAACTCTTCTCACACACACACACACACACACACACACACACACACACACACACACGCTGAGTGTCTAACCTTGTCTGGGTCAGTGCGGATCACCCAGGCACAGCTGACCTGGTGGTCGTATTCGTCATGACCTGGGGTGTTGGGATAACTAAAGGAACCAGCAGGGCCAGTCAGGTAGCCTCCACACACTGAAACACACATGCATACATACAGTAAAACCTAAGGACATCATAGTTTATGTATTTATTTATTTTTAATTAGATTACAAATGCCCCACGTACAAATTAACACGTCTGCAGCTCTCATTTTATGAGAAGACACAACTTTGTTGAGTTCTTAGTGGCTTTCGTGGGCCCCAGGGCCAACAATTTACCCAGAGAGGTAAAGATATTGAAAATGTTCAAGTAGATGAATAAAAATAATAAAATTGATAAAAACATATAGATTATATATATTAAATATGAATGATAAAATATTTTGTAAAATAACAATAATGAAATATCCTTCCTCCATACCTCCCTTTCTTGTCCATCTCTTCCTCCCAGTCCCTCCCTATCTCTTCCCGGTCCATTCCCACGCCACCCAGTCGCTCTTCCTCCCAGTCCCTCCATACCTCCTCCCAGTCCCTCCACCTTTTCCCCTCAGTCCCTCCACGTCCTCACTTTGGTCCCTTTACCTCCTCCCAGTCCCTCCACCTCCTCCTAGTCCCTATTTTCCTCCTCCCAGTCCCTCCACCGCCTCCCCTCAGTCCCTCCGCATCCTAACTTCGGTCCCTTTACCTCCTCCCAGTCCCTCAACCTCCTCCCAGTCCCCTTCTCGTCCTCCCAATCCCTCCCGTCCACCTCCCAGTCTCTTTCCACCCCTTCTCAATCTGTCCACATCTTGCTCAAAGTCCCTCCGCTTCCTCCCAGCGCCTCCTACCAGTCCGTCCGCCTACTGCACATCTTTGCAGCCCCTTCTGTTGTCCTCCCAGTGCCTCCCCCAGTACCTTGCTGTTGGGTCTGGCAGAGTTGGCCAGTCCATTGGGCAGTGCAGGTGCAGGTGAATCCGTTGGGAAGGTCGGTGCAGGTTCCTCCATTCTGACAGGGGCTGCTGGAGCATTCATTGATGTTCTGGTCACAGTTGACTCCTTCCCAGCCAGAGTTACAGTTACAGACATAGCCAGGAGCCGCGCTGGTGGCCTATGTTTGGTATGTAGCAGATAGCAGTGGTGCAGTGGTGAGTTTACAAATTTGTTGTTATGTAGGGATAGAATTCTTTGGGCCTTATTCACAAAACTTTTCTTAAATGATTCTTACTTTTGTTCTTAAGAATAGTGTTGATGCAAAAACAATGTAGGATTCAAGGACTGGATTTTGTTCCTACTCTTGGTGTGTCTAACAATGAATGTCAATTGTTTTTACATTGAATACATGGTAACTCCATAACAACCGTGTTGACTTAAGGCTTCTATTGCAGATAAATAAAGCACTGCTGATACAAAAAATGAGTGAAGGGCTTTAAAAAACAACTGTCTGTGTGCTCTATCTGCAAAGTCACATTAGTAATCCAATAGCAGCAAACAGGCCATTCTCAACGTGTCAGAGCTGTCTCACTGCTGACGGGTCTTTATATAAGATTAATCAACACACGTTTACAATTAACACATTGGTCTAATTGTGTTCAGATAGCCACATAGTGTTAACATTAATGATTAGCAATGAGAATTGCTAATTTTAGGTCTTTAACCATACAAAATTGTTTTCCATCGATCATAGAGTCTACAATGACGATTTGTGAATGAGGCCCATTGTGTGCGGCTGTATAAGGAAAATGTAGGTTTCTCAGAAATAATTAAAGCATCACAAATATGCATGCATGTATACACACACACAGTAACACACACTTACCACACACTGTCCATTGACACAGGGGTTGTTGGTCTGACAGATGTTGCTGGTCTGGGTGCAGCCAGTAGGTCCATAGCCGTTGCCTATGTAGCCTGGAGGACAGGTACATATAGGGAGGCTGGAACCTGGTAGGAGTAGGGAGGGAGCATAATTACCTGTTTTAATCAAGAAATGCTGATGTGCCACATTGCACATCTCACTCTTACATTTTAATTTTAGTCCTACTAGTGCACAGTAAGGAGAGAGACAGGGGATTATATGCAATAAAGATCACAAGAGAGGAAAAGTGCCAGACTCAGACTCATTACATTGCAAGTTCATTGTATGCAGCAGAACCTACAGGTTTTGGCTTGTTGGATTATTAGGCTATATTATGTAGACATAAATAAATGTGAGGATTCAGAAACTATGTAAAACATTACAGCAGGATGGAAGAATGTATGACCCAAGTAAGTCTAGAACGATTAATTATTCATGAAAGGTGGGATAGTTTGAGAATTGGGGAAGGGTGGATGTGAGCTATGTTCCTAAATACATTTGACTGGGAGTTGGGCTGGTGATTAAGAGGACCATTATGCTATGTATGTAGATAGTTGGATATGTGTGGTGATGTATTTATTTTATTTTATTTTATTTATTTATTTATTTTTTTGCATTGCCATGCAATATGTGTATGTATATGTGCATATAGATATATATGTATACGTATAAGGGATTATGTGTAATTGTGCATGTGCAGATGTATATGTGTATCTATAGATCATGTTAAAATGTACCTCATCTCTAGATCATGTCAAAATGTACCTCATCTCAAAATTGTGTAAAAAGAATTGCTGTAAAATCAAAATAATGTAAAAACAAAGTGCTATATGTCCTCCAAAGCGGGGGGGTGGTGGAGGGGTCAAAAAAAATAAAATAAAATAAAATAATAAATAAATAAATAAATAAATAAATGTGAGGATTATTTATATTATTTATATCTGAACATAAGGGGGCAGAAAGGTTTGTTGCTTTCTTAAATCTCTCCTATTCGCCATGGTAAAAAGTCACTTGTTTCAAGAATTTTCTTGAAGCAAGTGATAGTTATATATGTTATATGTTATAAATAAATAAAAAAATAAAAAAATAAATAAATAAAGCAGATAAAGTAAAGCATCGTTCTACTGGTTTTGAGATAATGTCACTTGGCTAAAGAAAATTCTCGAAAGCAGAAGTTGCATTTAAACAAGTGAAATTATCTCTCTCCATTGCCATAATTTTTCACTTGTAAGAAAGCGATTTACAGTCTGAATAAAAGATTCAGAAGACACAGCAATAAACCTGATAGGAGACAATGTAGTGTGTGTGTGTGTGTGTGTACCGGGGCTTGAGGAGCAGGTAGCCAGGGGGTAACAGCCTCCATTGTTGGTAGCACAGATGTTGGCCTGGGTGCATGTTCTCCCATCTCCCTGATAACCTGCAGATAAACAAGAGTTTTCCTCCAAAATAAGATTGTGGTCTATTTGGTTGTTTGCTGGTTTTACTTGTCAAATTGTTGCTCTCTGTTTTGGTTGTTGGCCGGTTTTACTGGTCAGATTGTGGCTTTCTGTATTGATTGTTAGCTGGTTTTATTGGTCAGATTGTGCATTTCTGTTTTGGTTGTTGGTTGGTTTTATTGGTCAAATTTTGGCTCTTTGTTTTGGTTGTTGGCTGTTTTTTGCAGCAGATTCAGAACAGGCGGGTCGGCATCTTGCCGATGGGAGGCCCAGTTTAAAACAAACTGACCAGAAACCCTTAAACCAGAGTCATGGTGCTTTACTAGAAGCTGAATAAACTGTACATGGCCGGCCAGCCAGCAGACTGACCCTGGTCAACAGCTTGCCCTGTCTCTCCATCTCTGTCACCCAAATAGAGATTTCCCCTCGGTGGTTGTAAGCTTTGGCAGAACTTGTGCAGGTGAAGTTTTGACTGACAGAATGACTGATTTTATTTTTATTTTTTTCTGACAAAAGAGCACTCAATTACGGCAGTACAATCCACATGCTGGTGTCCATCCATCATGTGACCAGGTGTCCTTAAAGACGAGATGAAATGAAAAATGCCTTTTTAACCCTTTTAGATCACATCCCCGGTCATACTGTGCACCTATTTAACAATATATGCCAAAAAAAATACCAAAAATCAATTTCATTGTATTCTTATATCAAAATTCAATCATGTTTTCTTCCTGTAAAACAAAATATGCTGTGTGCTTACGTAAGCATGCCCGTAACTAATTTCAACCAATAATATCATGACATCCACCCATCAATCAATCTTCAACTTTTAGCGCACAGAGCTAAGAGGCTAAGATTCATTAGTTAGCTAGCTAGCAACAGCACACCCACTTTTCAACGTTCAAATCA
The DNA here is from genome assembly GCF_048128805.1 of Centroberyx gerrardi. Lineage (NCBI taxonomy): Eukaryota > Metazoa > Chordata > Actinopteri > Beryciformes > Berycidae > Centroberyx > Centroberyx gerrardi. Next base: position 24,585,681 of record NC_136018.1, on the reverse strand, counting down.
AATTCCTCCCAACGTTATGTCCCGCTTGTCTTTCCTGTTTCACTCGGAAATACGTCACGATACGGAAGTTAGATACTCTCGAAATGCCGTTTCATCTCGACTTTAAAAAAGTGCACCCTGAATCAGCTGTGCCAGTTGGTATCAATGTAGAATTAGAGAGGAGGAGTAACAACACCGACTGGCATCAGCTGGACTTAAGAGAGGGAAAACAAGGGCACATTTCTTCACTGGGAAACCTGGGCTGATTATCAAAGCCAAGAATGTCAAGTCGATACTTGTGTCCTTGTGGATAAAGTTCTTCACAAGTTGTCTTGGAGAGAACGATCTTCTCATGAAAGTGAACGAGAAGCTTCCTGACAGTTTGAGATGGACTGTGTGCTTCACGTCGCGCGCTGATCAATGAAGACACACGGATGTTCATTTTCCCATCTCTTAACCAGCTCTGTACGGCAGACTGCAGCACTGCTCGGACGTGATGGCTTGGGGCTTTGTCGGTCAAGTCACCATCCGATGCATCCTCGATACTTTGAGGTTGGCAATAAGGAAACTTCTGGGTTTTTTATCCATCCTCCGTCCTGTTGTTCTCTTTGAATCGTGCTTCAGTGGTTAGATATTACGTAAAATGCATCAACGCACAAGAACACATATTGATAATCAGTCTAAAGCCCCAGTCTAATGTCAGGAAGTACAAAGTAACATTATGGTCACCACCAGTGTTGGGGGTAACGCGCTACAAAAGTAATGCGTTACAGGTAATATATTACTTTTAGCAGTAACGAAGTAATATAACGCGTTACTAATAGGATTTCGGTAATATTATTACAGTTACTATGTCAAGTTAAGCGTTACCACCTGAAACACCGGACCGCCACCGGCAGAAAGTCAAACCAAACCAGGAAGAAAACAGACGCAGTTTGAATGCAGAGTAGTTGCTTAGATTGAACAGCGCGAAGCTAATCAATATGGCAGATAGTACTAAGATGGAAGACAAGACTGTAACTGCTGGACCCTCTGCAAAACAAAACAAGAACGGAGGGAGGGCAGCACGAGATCCGGAGCGCCCTGTAGCCCCGCGGATCGATCGGCTTGAAGTTCCCGTTCCCCGTTCCCCAGCCCCCGGGCTCCCGGGATTTGGTGACCAGAGTCTCCAGTCTGCCGTGTTGGCAGACTGGAGACTCTGGTCACCAAATCCCGGGAGCCCGACGGACCCATCGGCGCCGAGCACTAGTTTTATAAGAGGCTAAAAGAGCTACGAAGGAGCGTGACAAAGCACGGGGTCAGACCGACCAGAGTTAACCGCGACCGGGCATTCACTCGTCGGAGAGCTAGATGGGAGCTGAAGAGGTTTAAGACCAACACAGAGCTGGCTTTCTTTCTCCTAGTACACATGTAAGTGAAATACCAATAAGGGTCTCAAATTGTGTTACCGAAGCTTTTAACTGGCGGTGTCGTACTTCTGCTGTTATTTTGGTGAAAGTAACGCAAAAGTAGTGTAATAAGTAACGAGTTACTCTACACAGACAGTAATATTGTAAAGTAACTTATTAATTTCAAATGAAAGTAACTAGTAATATGTAATATATTACATTTTGAAAGTAACTTGCCCAACACTGGCCACCACTGAGGTACAGTGTTTCCCCTACCATAGCCATTAGTGGGCAGGCCGCCCACCTGACGTGAGTAGACAACCACTAATCAGCCACGGCACTCGAAACCATTGAATATTTGTGCAACAAAAGTTCACTTTACTGTAGCATAGAATTACAGGTTTACAAGAGAATAATCAATACCTTTCCATACGACAAGGTGTGGTACTTCCCTGATTGTTTATTATTTTGTCCAGGACATGCAACTTTATATCATATTAAATCCAGGACAGTTCTAGTGAAACTGACTTGGTGTAACGGTAGCTGTTGAAAGTTAGCTATGTCGAGACAGAGCATAGGGAGCGGGCCACATGCTAGCTGGGCAAAAATTTCAGCATTTTTTACTGTGACGACACCGCCAGCCCCAGACAAACTGGGGGTCCTGGAGGGTCTGGGGTGGCTGCAGATTCTGAAGAAACCTTGTCTATGTCAGCTAACGTGTGCAACCCCGGTGGCACAAGCTCAAAGCACCGCACAATGGGGTGGGATCCAGCATGGCTGGAAGACCAAAACATAAGGAATGGCTCTAAAAACAGACCTTGGTAAAAAATCGAACTAATTAATAATTGTTTGGAGTCGTGCAATTTTTATTAAGCTATTCAGTAGCTAACTGAAATAATTAATATGCCTGTTAATAAATAATTTCTTATTCTTTGTATTGCACATTTTGTAAGTATTACAACAGAGATGTCAACGGTTCCTTTGTGAGTTGAATAAAAAAATTTCAAACTTACCGGATCAGTTGATGCAAAGGATGGTAAGGAAATACAGGAAATATGATTATTACCAAACCTCACAGCATCCCAGAACTGGACGATGCACACATGCAATGGCCTCAAAAATGTCTGTTTTATCACCATATCTGACCAATTTAGTGATGATATTATCCTCTCTATCAAATTTCTCATAATTTTTAGTTTATTTTGATACTATTCATTGCTTTATCAGATACAGTAGAGGGAGGAAATATGTTGGCGATGTGAATTAAGACAGAGGTGGCTTTTCAAGCCATCGCTCTGTTCTCCATGGTTTTCTTCTTGTTTCGTACCTGGAGGGCAGGGCCCACAGTGGAAGGAGCCCATGGTGTTGAGGCATTGCACCATGGGAGTGGTGGAGCAGCCGCCGTTATTGGTCGAACATTCATTCACGTCCTGACAACTGTAGCCATTGCCTTGCCAACCTGAGGAGAATGGACATTATAGGAACAAAACTCTGGTTATTAACACAACACATTTAACCACACACACATAGACACATACGTAGAGGAGTCAAGGTTGTACACTGACCAAACAGTTCACAGACATCTTGAATTTTCTTTCACAGTTGTGACTGTTTGAGTCATATAGAAGTGTACTGCATTCATTTAAAAAAAAAAAATGTCCGCCAGGCTTTCTCATTATGAGATCTTTCCTTATTATAAGATCAATGAGATCTTTTCTTGTTATTATGAGAAGAGCGTCTTTAGTGTTTATTTGTGAGTTAAGAGAAAATTTTAGAGGAAACCTATATCAATTTTTCACCCAGTACAACGTCAATACATTCATTTTTCACTTAAGCTACATAGAAAAATATATTTCAATTTATGAGTAACTATGAGATAGGTAGCCACCATAATCTTATCAAGGTTTTCCACCCACATTTCAATCAGGGAGACTGGAAATTATTTATTGAAAGAGATTTTGGCGGGATCCCCAAAGCTGGACCATGGCTGAACTCGGATGGACCTCTCAGGGACAGGGAAAGCCAGGATAGATTCCTGCCACCCGGGGGGGAGGATTCCATGACAAATTATTAAATGTATATGTGATCATTTTTTTGTCCACATCGCCCAGCCCTACTATGATGTAGTACCTACTGAAAGTTGATGTTACATACTGCAACATCAACTGTCAGCCCCTTTATTTCCTGGCCAACAATTTTGGACCACACTCTTCATATAACCATATGAAGAATTTCATTCTACCATTTTGCTGTAGGGACCAATGAGTTGGTCTTACCTGCTACTTCAGATGAGCATACAGTATTTACTAAGCCCACGCAACTCAACATTTTTGAATCCAGTATTGGTATTTAGAAGACATATTTACTGCTTACTGCTCACTGACTGTGATAGTATGCCATTTCCATATCCCAAAAGAGGGATGACAAGATGCTCCCATGACTGATTTATTTTCCCATTTCGACAACAAAGTTAATTATTAATTAAGTTACATCATAAGTAATATGGGTCCTCATGGACTTATCATATTCTATAACAGTGGTGTGCAACCATGTGCCATCTGGAGCCATGTGTACGCAGGTTTTCATTCCACTACATTTCACTAGAGCAACTAATTTCAGTAATTTCGTTCTCTGTGGGGCCTGTCTCATGAAGCAAGTTCAACACAGGGTATCTTTGCAATAGCTAGCTACACCAAAAACAATGGCAATCCTGGCTACCTGGTCTCACAACGGTGGTTATCAAAATGCTCTGGCAACCGCCGCTTCTTTTCACCTGACAGTGAGGAGTTTTTCCAGGAAAGCATAGTGCATGTGAAGGTCCATGCTATCTCTTCCGATAGCTTGAACATAACCTGCTCCGGAGCAGGTTAGGTGTGCAGCCTAACTTACCATGGTGATGTACCCCACTTAAAAGTGAGCCACTGTTGTGAGAACAAAAGGTTAAGCCCAAAGTTAGCTCACTAACCCACTTCGCGAGACAGGCCCCTAGTTGAAGGTGTGTTAATCAGTGAAATCAGCAGCTGTAAAGTTTGGTTGGAATCAAAACCTGCAAATTCTTGGGTCACAATGGCAGATGGTTGCAGACTGCTGATCTATAAGGACTAACAAAACATGTGGACATGAACTGATGTCAATATTAAGCCAATATTAAATCGTCCGATCAGTGTCCACTCCTATTTGCGTCCCGCCTGGGTCGCTGTTGGCACTGGGGGTATGTTCTCCCCATGCCTTCGGTGCCTAGTGCCCAGGTGGGCTATCTCGTAAAAAGGGCCTTTCTGTGTGGAGTTTGCATGTTCTCCCTGTGCTCACTTGGGGGGTTTCCTCCATATAACATCGATAAGAACCCCCACTAAAAATATGCAAGAAGATCGTCGCCTGACCAGCGATGGACATAAAAAGAAGTTGGTCCCCGGGCGCTGTAAATAGCTGCCCACCGCTCCTGGCCTGCCCCGCGGAGGAAGAACGGGCCAAGATGGGAAAATGCGGAGGATAAATTTCACAGCGCCATTGAAAGCATGTGTGTGTGTGTGCCGGCCGCCGTGCACGTGTGTGCATGCGTTGTAGATGGTTGCATGTGACCAAATAAAGACGGGGTTTGTCCGTCCTGTTTTTTTTCGTTTCGTTTCTGTCTGGGCATTGACTATATTAGTTGTATAACTGATTGTTACCTGCAGGACAGGCTCCGCAGTAGAAGGAACCCTGGGTGTTGTAGCAGGGAACAGGAGGGTTGGTGGAACAAGGCTTGTTGGGCCGGTTACACTCATTAACATCAGCTACACAGGCTGGGTTCCCAGCCGGAGCCTCCCAGCCACTCTCACAAATACACTGGTACTTAGGCTGGTTATGGGGGGAAATACAGCATTTGTCACATTATGGAAACTGTGTTGTATTATGGAGTACAGTCAAACAGAGGAAATAATACAGCAAAAGAAAATGATACTGAGCTATGCTATAGGTCAGTGATTCTCAACCATGTGCCACGGGGGCCCATGCCACATTCACGCCATTTGGATTTACCATAAATACGACCTGCTGACAAAAAAAAAGCTGTTAATGTTTAGCCTGGTAAGACCATCCTGGTCACGTGACCTCACATTCTGTTTCGCTCCACGGATCAGTCTGGACTTCCAGCCGCCCACATCGATTTCAGTGGGCGGGAGTACTTGCCTTGACAGACAAATTCCTTCAGCCAATCAGCGAATCCAAATTCAAATCCAGTTGGAAGAACGGCGAAGACGTCTTTTCCGCCGAGAAACTCCGCTAGTGCATACTCTTGTTCTTGTTTAATTGTTGTTATTGAGTCTATTTCTGCAATAACTGCACTTATGGCTGTGTTTACTCTACTAACGTTAACATTACCGCTCGTTGCTTCAGGAGACGCCATTACTGTTTTGCCAGCGGCGGCCTGTATTTCACGTCATCAACTATGACGCAGTCCCTGATTGGCCCGGTTACATTGTAACTTCAGGAAATCGATGTGGGCGGCTAGAAGTCCAGACTGATCCGTGGAGCGAAACAGAATGTGAGGTCACGTGATCAGGATGGTCTTACCAGGCTAGTTAACGTTAGCCTCCTAGTGGTAATTACAAGTAGGACGTGGGAGTTTTTTGCAGGCTCTGATAGCTCCCACGTGGCATGACAAATTGCAGAAGTATGTCAACACAGGTGCCAAACATGGCACTGAATCCACTGAGGTCGGTGGATTTAGGATTGAGATCCTATATTATCAGTTATATTCACACTAAATAATCAACTCTACTTACGAAAAGCGAGCAATATCTGCTGCAGTTAATCTATGGTTGATTCATGAATGAAATTATTTTGGATGTGGGCGTTCCCACAGGGAAACATGTGAATGCTTCCAAGTTGTAACATCTTTATAGTGATTGTTCACTTTGATAGAACCTTTTTTATGTTTTAGTGTACATTCAGTACCTCTATGGGAGTCCATGAATGGTTAGCCACCAAAACTGTCCGCTATGTGAACCCATAATCACCCCCACTTCCTTATTCTCATTTGAGCAAAACCTTATTTGAGCAAATACATATTTGAGCATGTTTCCTGTGTTAATATGTTTCCTGTGTTAGTATGAGTTGATTTTTCAGTGATAATTAATTTGAGTTGACAACTGTTGATGGGTTTGTCCACTCATAGAGCTGATACGGCTCTTGGGCAGCTGTTCAAAACTATCTAACTATCTAACTGATGGTGTGGACTGACAGAAACACTGGCATTGTTCTGATTTTTACACTCTCAGAGTTAAATGAACACATTTTGCTGTGTGGACATTTTTTTGCATGTGCTGGGTAGATGTGACTGGTTACCTGTCCAGGTACGATCCGGTCTGCATCAATACACATGCCGTGTACACACAGGTCCTGCCCTCCAGTCCTGCAGTCATCATAACGCGCTGTACAGAGGGAGCCGGACCACTCTGGAGAACAGCTACAACTGCAGAACAGAAACAGAAACATAGAAATGTCTTTAAAATATTACAATGGTAGGTGGAGACAACAGCCTATAGCAGTGTGAAATCAAGATATGATGTCAATGAACACTATTAGAATACAAGATGATTCATAAATCAGTAGATGGACAACAAACAGATTTATCATTAAGGCATCATAAATGTGATACAGGACAGGACAGTGATGGGAATGGATATTCTTATTCAATATGGTTTTTAACTGCACTTTTTCCAGTATGAAACCATGCTATGAATCACTTGGTAAGGTAACAAACTATCAGGGAGTTACAGGACAACAGACCTCTAACAGACTAACACAGTAATACAGTACATACTGACACATGGTACAGGGCAACAGACCTCCAACAGACTAACATACAGTAGTAGTACAGTACATACTGATACACATGGCACATGGCAACAGGATTTTATTTCTGGAGTAATGGCATATTGCAAGACATTTGATAGACTATACATATCACTACGCATTAGGGATGTAAGGAAAGTCTGTGACTTAAAATTTTGTGATACAAAAATTTGGCGATATGCATCATGGAGTTGATAAAATTCTTGATTTCAGCTGTGGTGTAATATCTAAGAAATGGCATTCAGAATTCAGAGTTTTAGCTTGGTGAGCCCAGCTGAACTCACTCTTGTGTAGATATAGTAGGAGACAAGATGGCCAAACTAAAACTGAGGACGCTCCGTCAAGTTTTCAATCTGCTGTAGTGCAGCATTTTTGCTTATGAATTGAGGAACAAAATGGCAACAACTGACAAGAAACACCACCTGCAAGTATTGTAAGAGAGCGTCTGTGTCCCTAGTTTTTGCGGTGTGTCCCGCACCGTCGGCACTAGTCGGACCCTGTCGGCGGCTTTTCGGCCGATTGAGCATGTTGAATCGGCGGTGGAGCCCGTCGGTGAGAGAGATCACTCTGATTGGTAGTTCATGTTTTGCCTCTGGATGATTGGACTGATAAATTCCTTCAACATGTGGAACTGAACAGGAAAGAGCCGAGCGAAATTTTTAAAATCGGAGGTTTCATTTATCTACAGCTCTCGACACAGGTTCGGGAAAGCACCTTGAGCCTGTCGCTGGAGTATCCATGATTTCACCCATTTAGTGCGGTTTCTCCTTATTTTTCACCTCCGCCTCTTCCTTTCTTCTTCCACAACCAAAAGACCAAGGGCTGACAACGCCAGTGCCATTTGCAACTTCTTATCAGACATATGGTATGGAGAGTTATTTCCCTTCACGCAGGCGCAGAACGTACGTGGTAGTTGGCCGTCGGCTGTAGTCTTTGTGGTGTGTTTAAGTGCAACTTTTTGGACCAGACACAGGCGACGTGAGGCGACGCAACAGTCGGCCTTCGTCGCCACCGGTTCTTTGATGTCGGTTTGGTGTGTCAGGGCCTTTAAGGACAGCCCTGGCTTTGCCAGATTTTTCACCCGCTGAAGGTTAAATGTCTCACAATGACAAGTGAAGAGGTAGGTAGCAAGTTTACTAGTTGAAAACATTCACTCACTCGCTTCATCGATTTGCCATTACTCGGGCCGACTTTGACAACAAGCTTTAGAAAAGAGGTGAAAACAGCAACACAGCTGGTCCACGTGTGTGGCTATTTGTTTATATCATTATGTCTCATGGAAATCTCCACGTAGCATTCGTTAGTTTCAGGATTGGTTACAGGGTCTGAAATCGCTTATTGCAGGTTTAAAACGTTTTAAATTGAACTAAGACACACCTGTAATCACTGTTTATGGTTTGCACTACTGTTTTGGTTTTGTTTTCCCTCAGAAATAAAAAGATTTTTTTCAGTTATAATTATCTTCATTCAGATTTTGTGCAAAATATTGGGATAATATCGAACCGTGAATCCAGTATGGTGTATCAAAGAGTTAAATGTATCCTTACATCCCAACTACATATAGATACAAAGTCTTCACAGGATGGCTCAGGACATAAAAGCTGGCAGGCATAGAATCCATAATATAAAAGCACGTCCTGACTGATGAAAACTCAGAGTTTGCAAGGAATCTGAATTTCATCACGAATATAAATGACATGGCAATTCAGCATGGCTGCAGGGCAAATCATAACAGACTTATTTGCATTGCCCCCTCTCAAGTACCCTAAGCTCTTGACATTGATCAACTAGAAGAAAGGGGGGAAAGAAAACGACACACAATAAAGTAACAACACATTCATTACAATAATGAATAGTAAACCATATTATTGGAGTCTTTAGACTTACGTGAAGGATCCAGCGATGTTAATGCAGGTCGCTCCATTCTGACAACCCTGTGACGTCCCTGAATACAGCTGACATTCATTCACATCTGTAGCACAGTTAGGACCCTGACACACACACACACACACACACACATTGTTACAATGTGTTACAGTGCTGCAGTGTGTTAGAGCGTGTTATAGTATGTTACTATGAGTTACAGTGTATTACAGTGCATCTTACAATGTGTTAGTGTGTTAATATGTGTTACATTGTGTAAGTGTGTGTTACAGTGTGTGTTAGCGTGTGTTAATGTGTGTTAGTGTGTTACAACATGTTACAGTGCTACTGTATTTTAGCGTGTATAAACAGTGTGTTACACTGTGTTACTGTGTTACAGTGTGTCAGTGTGTGTTACACTGTGTTACACTGTTACTGTGTGTACAGTGTGTCAGTGTGTGTTGCAGTGTTACACTGCGTTACTGTGTGTACAGAGTGTCAGTGTGTGTTACAGTGTGTTACACTGCGTTACTGTGTACAGTGTGTCAGTGTGTGTTACACTGTGTTACACTGTGTTACTGTGTGTACAGTCTGTCAGTGTGTGTTACACTGTGTTACACTGTGTTACTGTGTACAGTGTGTCAGTGTGTGTTGCAGTGTTACAGTGTGTTACACTATGTTACACTGTGTTACTGTGTACAGTGTGTCAGTGTGTGTTGCAGTGTTACAGTGTGTTACACTATGTTACACTGTGTTACTGTGTACAGTGTGTCAGTGTGTGTTGCAGTGTGTTACAATGTGTTACAGTGTGTTACACTGTGTTACTGTGTGTACAGCGTGTCAGTGTGTGTTACAGTGTGTTACTGTGTGTACAGTGTGTGAGTGTGTGTGTTATGACCCAGTGGGGGTCATGTATGTTCTGTGGTATGTATGTATATTGGCATATTCTGTTTTTTCTCTCTCTCTCCCTCTCTGTGCCCTCTCTGGAGTGTGGGTAATTGTTTGCAGGTGGGGTTTTCCTATTGAATGAACCAGGTGATTGGAGGGGTGTGTCCTGAATGCTGATTGGCGTTAGGGATATAAGGCCGAGGACAGCTGATTCCAGGGGCTCTCTCTTCTTCCCTGCTCCCAACCGGCCAGACCATGTGTGATGCAGCTGCTGACTTTGTAACCAAACTCCAGTAACTTGTATGCAGTTGCAGTATTTAAGGACTCTGAGTTATCTGTAAATACCTATTCCAGTAGCAGCTCCAGGTTTGTAGGGGTGGGTAGCCTTTTTGTTTAAGTACTGTTTTCTCATGTTTTGGTTCAGGGAGTTAGGTTAGTTACCTATGTTTTTTTGTTTCTCTCTATTTGGATAGGTAAGTTAGACCTGAGTCCTGTTCCATAAAGCGAGTTTACCAAATAAGCCAGGCTTCTTTCGGTTAGTCTGACTCATTTTCTGTTGATTCGGTTCCATAAAGCAAATTCAACATAGTTCAAGCTCAGTTACTATGGCAACTTATGCTGGGAAACTAACCTGGTCCAGGGCAGGCTAACTGTCAGGCTAAGCCTAAGTTGTTGCTTAACCAGAGTTCCTGTAACACTGACCCGACGGGAAAGCCATGATTCTACCACTGACTTTCTGGCGCGCTGCCATATTATTTTACTTTATTAACCACTATCAGTCAAAAAATTAAAGTTCATAGAAAATCAACTTACGTGTTAATTATATGGTATGTGATATCAAACATTTAGGCTTATGCTACATAAAATATGTCTCAATCTAAATTACCCCAATAGAATGACAATAGCTACATAAATAGTTAACAGTACAATTGCAAAAAATTATATTGACCAGAAATGTAGTATCTAAATCCATATGCCTCTATCCTCTATTTGCCCGATAGGAAACCATGTTTAAAAATGTATTGGTTAATACATTTAAAACAATGTCAAAAAGTAAACTTAGATGTGTTTAGTGGGTGTATGGTTTTTCAATCAATACAGTAAAGGTCTCTAAATAAGGACCTCAACCCATGTGTCATTCTTTGTCAGTCATGGCGTGTCCTTTCATTGATGAGTACTAGGTGGCATGGATTCAGACGCTGTTCCCCCCTCTATTCCCTCAATGACTGGCCTCCCCCTGTTCAGCTCCTCTGCAGGAGTTAAGTGTGCTGGTGGTGGCCCTCCCCCGGTGCCAGCAACATCACTCTTCTTTTTTGCAGCTGCAATTAATAAACATCATGAGATTGAACAGTTCTAGCATCAAGCTGATTATGCTTAAGTGCTTATATAGCCTATAGGCATACTTACCATTTTGCACAATATTTTTATATTTAGTTTTCACCTGCTGCCACGTTCTTTTCTCCCCACTCAAGTTGTTGCTGTTTAAAAGTGCCCCACCCCCCACCCCCCGCATTAAAAAAAGTTTAATTTGTTTAAATCATTCATATACGTATATATTGGACGAGTGAACATGTATACATTTGCAGCCTTGAGGTTTAATATCTATGTATTCTTGTATAAGATATTTTAATAACCTACAGGTTTTCTGTTCTTACTAACTGTTTGAATGTATTGTGCCCAAGATTTAATTTGGTGTATCCAAATATTTTATTGCATTTTAACTTAGTTGCTACTTACGCATTCAATTGATCAGTAATTTCTTGCCAGGCTTTCTCTCTTGTTTTGTTTATGGCAGCTGTATTACCTTTTTTGGTTATTATGTTTCATTTCTTCATATATTTCTACTAATAAGCGCTGCTCGGTGGCCGTGAACATCGCCACTCTCTCTTTACCATTGCTTTTTGCCATAGTGTATCGATTTGATCCATGTTCGACCTCTCGGGCTGCTTAAGAATGGCGTGCACACACAATTATCTTGACTACTTGAACCTGTCTCAAATTAGTCTGATTGCGTGAACTTGAATTGACCTTTATGGAACCGCTTTAGCCCCGACTGATTTGTTAGGTTCATTCAAGTCAGGTTTTGGACTTTAATCCACACTTTTCTTAGCGCGCTTTATGGAACGGGCCCCTGGTTCTGTATTCCTTTTGTTTATTGTTTTGGCTATGCCCACCCTGAAGCAAAAAGAAACCGGAGAATAAACCTGCTACTTTTGAATGATATACAATTTTTCTGGTCTTCCTTGGGAGCGGGGAAAAGTGGGGAGTCACACTCTTTTTAGTTGTGTCCAGTTCCCCTAGGCTGGGCATAACAGTATGTTACAGTCTATTACAGTGTGTTACAGACTTACACACTTTATCTCAATTTGGATGATTTACTTATTTAGGTTACAATAAATCTTTTGTTGTATTACTTTGAAATATGTGTGGTCTCCCTTTTTGTCAAGTCCATTGAGCCTGGGCTGTGACAGTGTGTTACTGTGTGTTACACTGTGTTATTGTGTGTACAGTGTGTCAGTGTGTGTTACAGTGTGTTACTGTGTGTACAGTGTGTCTGTGTGTTACAGTGTGTTACACTGTGTTACACTTTGTTACTGTGTGTACAGTGTGTCAGTGTGTCTTACAGAGTGTTACAGTGTGTTACACTGTGTTACTGTGTGTACAGTGTGTCAGTGTGTCTTACAGAGTGTTACACTGTGTTACACTTTGTTACTGTGTGTACAGTGTGTCAGTGTGTCTTACAGAGTGTTACAGTGTGTTACACTGTGTTACTGTGTACAGTGTGTCAGTGTGTGTTACAGTGTGTTACAGTGTGTTAGTACCGTGTTACTGTGTACAGTGCGTTAGTGTGTGTTACAGTGTGTCAGTGTGTTACAGTGTGTTACTGTGTGTACAGTGTGTCAGTGTGTGTTACACTGTGTGTACAGTGTTTCAGTGTGTGTTACAGTGTGTTACACTCTGTTACTGTGTACAGTGTGTCAGTGTGTGTTACAGTGTGTTACACTGTGTTACTGTGTGTACAGTGTGTCAGCGTGTGTTACACTGTGTGTACAGTGTTTCAGTGTGTGTTGCAGTGTGTTACACTGTTACTGTGTGTACAGTGTGTCAGTGTGTGTTACAGTGTGTATAGTGTGTGTTACAGTGTGTGTTACACTGTGTTACTGTGTGTACAGTGTGTCAGTGTGTGTTACAGTGTGTTACACTGTTACTGTGTGTACAGTGTGTCAGTGTGTGTTACATTGTGTTACTGTGTGTACAGTGTGTCAGTGTGTGTTACAGTGTGTTATACTGTGTTATACCGCGTTACTGTGTACAGTGTGTTAGTGTGTGTTACAGTGTGTCAGTGTGTTACAGTGTGTTACTGTGTGTACAGTGTGTCAGTGTGTGTTACACTGTGTTACTGTGTGTACAGTGTGTGTTACAGTGTGTTACTGTGTGTACAGTGTGTGTTACAGTGTGTTACACTGTGTGTACAGTGTTTCAGTGTGTGTTGCAGTGTGTTACACTGTTACTGTGTGTACAGTGTGTCAGTGTGTGTTACAGTGTGTATAGTGTGTGTTACAGTGTGTTACACTGTGTTACTGTGTGTACAGTGTGTCAGTGTGTGTTACAGTGTGTTACACTGTTACTGTGTGTACAGTGTGTCAGTGTGTGTTACACTGTGTTACTGTGTGTACAGTCTGTCAGTGTGTGTTACAGTGTGTTACACTGTGTTATTGTGTACAGTGTCAGTGTGTGTTACAGTGTGTTACAGTGTGTACAGTGTGTACAGTGTGTCAGTGTGTGTTACTGTGTGTACAGTGTGTCAGTGTGTGTTACTGTGTGTACAGTGTGTCAGTGTGTGTTATACTGTTACACTGTGTCAGTGTGTGCTGCAGTGTGTTACAGTGTCTTACACTGTTACTGTGTGTACAGTGTGTCAGTGTGCGTTACAGTGTGTTACTGTGTGTGTATAGTGTGTGTGTTACAGTGTGTGTTACAGCGTTACACTGTGTTACTGTGTGTACAGTGTGTCAGTGTGTGTTACAGTGTGTTACACTGTTACTGTGTGTACAGTGTGTCAGTGTGTGTTACAGTGTTACGCTGTGTTACAGTGTGTTACTGTGTGTACAGTGTGTCAGTGTGTGTACAGTGTGTCAGTGTGTGTTACAGTGTGTTACTGTATGTTACAGTGTTGCACTGTGTTACTGTGTGTCTGTGTGTTACACTGTGTTACTGTGTGTACAGTGTGTCAGTTTGTGTTACAGTGTGTTACTGTGTGTACAGTGTGTCAGTGTGTGTTGCAGTGTGTTACTGTGTGTACAGTGTGTCAGTGTGTCAGTGTGTGTTGCAGTGTGTTACACTGTGTTACAGTGTGTACAGTGTGTCCGTGTGTTACACTGTGTTACTGTGTGTAGTGTATGTTACACTGTGTGTACAGTGTGTCAGTGTGTGTTGCAGTGTTTTACACTGTTACTGTGTATAGTGTGTCAGTGTGTGTTACAGTGTGTTACACTGTTACTGTGTGTACAGTGTGTGTTACAGCGTTACACTGTGTTACTGTGTTCAGTGTGTGTTACACTGTTACACTGTGTTACTGTGTTCAGTGTGTGTTACACTGTTACACTGTGTACAGTGTCAGTGTGTGTTGCAGTGTGTTACAGCGTTACACTGTGTTACTGTGTGTTCAGTGTGTGTTACAGTGTGTTACTGTGTGTTCAGTGTGTGTTACACTGTGTGTACAGTGTGTCAGTGTGTGTTGCAGTGTGTTACACTGTTACTGTGTGTACAGTGTGTCAGTGTGTACAGTGTCACTGTGTGTTACACTGTGTTACGCTGTGTGTACAGTCTGTCAATGTGTTAGTGTGTTACACTGTGTTAGTGTGTGTTACAGTGTGTTACACTGTGTTACAGTGTTGCACTGTGTTACTGTGTCAGTGTGTGTTACTGTGTGTACAGTGTGTCAGTGTGTGTTACTGTGTGTACAGTGTGTCAGTGTGTGTTACAGTGTGTTACTGTGTGTTGCAGTGTGTTACACTGTGTCAGTGTGTGTTACAGTGTGTTACTGTGTGTACAGTGTGTCAGTGTGTACAGTGGCAGTGTGTTGCACTGTGTTACTGTGTGTTACACTGTTACTGTGTGTACAGTGTGTGTTACACTTTGTTAGTGTGTTACAGAGTGTGTTACTGTGTGTACAGTGTGTTACACTGTGTTACTGTGTACAGTGTGTCAGTGTGTGTTACAGTGTGTTACACTGTGTTACTGTGTGTACAGTGTGTCAGTGTGTTACACTGTGTTACTGTGTGTCAGTGTGTGTTACAGTGTGTTACTGTGTGTACAGTGTGTCAGTGTGTTACACTGTTACACTGTGTACAGTGTGTGTTGCAGTGTGTTACACTGTTACTGTGTGTCAGTGTGTGTTACAGTGTGTGACACTGTGTTACAGTGTGTCAGTGTGTGTTACAGTGTGCTACTGTGTGTATAGTGTGTGTTACAGTGTGTGTTACACTGTGTTACTGTGTGTACAGTGTCATTGTGTGTTACAGTGTGTTACACTGTGTGTACAGTGTTACAGTGTGTTACTGTGTGTACAGTGTCAGTGTGTGTTAGTGTGTTACTGTGTGTTGCTGTGTGTTACAGTGTTACACTGTGTTACTGTGTCAGAGTGTTACACTGTTACTGTGTGTACAGTGTGTCAGAGTGTGTTACACTGTATTACTGTGTGTCAGTGTGTGTTGCAGTGTGTTACACTGTTACTGTGTGTACAGTGTGTCAGTGTGTGTTGCAGTGTTACACTGTGTTACTGTGTGTACAGTGTGTCAGTGTGTTACACTGTGTGTACAGTGTGTCAGTGTGTGTTGCAGTGTGTGTACAGTGTGTCAGTGTGTGTTACAATGTGTGTACAGTGTGTTGCAGTGTGTTACACTGTGTGTGCAGTGTGTTACACTGTGTTACTGTGTGTTAGTGTGTTACACTGTGTTACTGTGTGTTAGTGTGTTACACTGTGTGCGTGTTGCAGTGTGTTACACTGTTACTGTTTGTACAGTGTGTCAGTGTGTGTTGCAGTGTTACACTGTGTTACACTGTTACCCTGTGTTACTGTGTGCACAGTGTGTGTTACAGTGTTACACTGTGTCAGTGTGTGTTACACTGTGTTACTGTGTGTACAGTGTGTCAGTGTGTGTTACCCTGTGTTACTGTGTGCACAGTGTGTGTTACAGTGTGTTACACTGTGTCAGTGTGTGTTACACTGTGTTACTGTGTGTACAGTGTGTCAGTGTGTGTTACACTGTGTTACTGTGTACAGTGTGTCAGTGTGTGTTACCCTGTGTTACTGTGTGCACAGTGTGTGTTACAGTGTGTTACACTGTGTCAGTGTGTGTTACACTGTGTTACTGTGTGTACAGTGTGTCAGTGTGTGTTACACTGTGTTACTGTGTGTACAGTGTGTCAGAGTGTGTACTGTGTGTCAGAGTGTGTTACTGTGTGTACAGTGTGTCAGTGTTTGTTACAGTGGGTTACAGTGTGTGTTACTCACAGCCCAGTTGCTGGGACAGACACAGTGAAAAGAGTCTAGCAAGTTCAGACATGTTGCTCCATTCTGACAGGGATTACTGCTGCAAGACCTCCTCTGGACTGTCTAGAAATAGAATAGAATAGATAAGGAAAAATGGTACAGTCTTCAGTTTGAGCCATTATGACAAACTGATAGTGAATGCTGTCTTTGTGGGGGTTTTTTACCGATTCAAGAGCCGTCACTTTTGTCTCGAGTGCTGACGCCTGAAAAGCAAGGAAAGGAGAGAAGACATTTATTATATATTGGCACTGCCTATATATTAGTACAGCACATTCACACAATGAAGACAAAATGATATTAAGACAGAGGAAAATTTTGGGGGGTATTTATTACAAACATGCAATGGCCTATTTCACTGAATCAAACATGATCGAGGAATAAAGAGTGTATATCATTTCTGTTGTATGAAAAACTTTTTTGGGATGAACTTTGAGGAATATTGGAAAATGTCCTACCCTCGTGTCAAGCTGGTTGAGTTTGTTGGTGACATCAGGGGAAACTCCACCTCCATGAGACTTTATGTTGTCAATGTCAGCTTTGTTGGTTTTGACCTGAAATCAGACATACATATGACATACTGTACATACATATGTGACATACATACAGTACATGATAGAAATTTGTGCATTGTAGCCTGATTTGCCACTGTGACACATTTAAAACACATTATTTCTGCAGAGCCTAAGCACCAGAAATAGACTTTAAAGTGGGGCAGTACAAGTGAATAGGAAAAACAAATCCTTTCATCCTATGAGAATGGAATTGAACATAATAATAATAATCTTTATTTTATAATCTTTATTTTTATAGCTTTTCAAAAACAGTTTACAAACGCTTCTTTACACATAAAAGAACTGAAAATGAATGAAATAAGGCAATATGTTGAATATGGAAACAACGTTTTTAGTATTATGACTTACTATGTATACAATGGAATCTTAGACTGCTATTGTTTCATGTAATATATCCTATAAAATAGAAATGACAAAAGATATCAAAAAAGCCTCTATAAATCTATAGAGGCTATTATATAGCTATTTTTGTTAAGAAGCAGCAGGTTTAATTTGCTGGCCATATCTACAAGTAGAAAGAAGTGTTTTGCACACAGGGTCATTTTGAAAAAACAAAACAAAGTTTCTTCCAACTAATTTTGTGTTTGGTGTACTTGCACTGCTGGTATAAAAACACAGAAATTAACTACTTCTACATGTTTTTGATTCATTTTTTGGGGGAGGATATTTTATGAAACTACTGTAGTTATAGAAGCAAAATATTATCATATCTCAATTTGATTAATCTAGTCATATATAGACAATATGCCTTTTTCACCAGTGGTGCCTCATCTTATTAAACATGGGAGAGTTTTTATACTGAGTCCTGATCTTTGGTACAGAGCAAACTGCTGCGTCTGCTTCCTAAACTGTTAATCATTCATGGTCTCATATGAGGTGCAGTAAGCTTTAAATTCTGTTCATGCTCATAAAAATCACTTGGAGAAGGAAGTTAGAACAAGGCAGTAAAATGTTGGTAATTACTTTACATCATTACAGTGAATATTTCCTAGAAGAGTTTGGATAAGCTAATTGGTTTGCAGAATTCATCCTCATAATGATGATGTGAGCATTCATAACTGGCCATTAGGGATGCTGTGACTGCAACCAGAATTCCCTTGTTTCAACAACTAGTACAGGCCAAATTTGTATAAAAGCACCAAAATTGCAATACTTCTACTTCTGTACACAATATCATTGAAATTTCCACTGCATGATGATCTGAAAAGTTTATCATGTTTTCATTTGCACTATTGTATTCCTTCACCATCAAAACATAGGCGCAGACATTCTTTTCAGTCCTATTATGGTCAGTATGGTCATGAATGATGTGATTCACATACATAATAATAATGATGATAATAATTGTATTTATATAGCACCTTTCTTAAAACCAGTGCTTAATTAAAAAAACTACATTTCACCTGGACTGAAATTTGAGTTTATCTGCCAGGAAGTTTGTGTCCTGAAGGGAGTACAACACAATTTGCACCACATGTATGATGGATGACGAAAGTATGTGTGTGTGTGTGTGTGTGTGTGTGTGTGTGTGTGTGTGTGTGTGTGTGTGTGTGTGTGTGTGTGTAGGGGTGGGGGTGGCGGGAGGGGGTTGTATCTGACCTTACCTGACTCAGGAGCTGGGTGAGGTCTTCGTTCCCCACTTTAACCTTGCCTGATGCTGAGGTCTGGAAGCGGATTTCCTTGCTGTCACCGGTGGAGAAGACCAGGTGACCGTTGTCTGATAGCATGCGAGGCCTACAGGGTCAAAACACCACATCAACACACCAGACCCTGAGCTCAGAGACCAATCAAGTTGTTTGTACACAGACAGCAGTTTTATTCCAGTCAATCTAGGCGTTAGGGCTGAACAATTAATCAAAATTGCAATATGAACTTCTGCAATTTCCAAATCGCAGAGGCTGCAATTAATTGCTTAAGAAAGGGGTATTCAAAATGGATTTCTAAACAAGGATTTTTAGAGCTCCAGGTAATCTTCGGTCTATGAATCAAGTATAATATTAATATAATACCTTTCATCATACTCAAACTAATCTATCTCTTTTCTTTAAACAATTTTAAAGTTCTAAACATTTTATGAAAAGAAAAGCTTGTGATGATCGCAGTTTAAATCGCAATTGCAATTTTCTGTCAAATAATTTTTGTCAATATCATTCAGCCCTACTAGGCATTGTTCAATCGATTAAATTTAAACAATTCCATATCTTCAAACAGGGTTCCCACTATGGACCTGATGTAAAATTCCATGACTTTCCATAACTAAGGAAATACATTTGACTATATTCCTGTAAACTACTATGATATTACTATATGATATTTCTTACAGAATTGAAGCAATATTTATCTCTCCACCTGAAACACTTGGAAATATTCTGACAATCTGACAAAAACTGAGACGTAGCCTTACAAAATGACTGCTGGCATGAAAATGAAAGTTGCTTCTGAGAATAGAATCATTTGAGTTTTTCAAATATTGACTGAAGAATTTCAGATAGCAATATTTTTTTCAAAATGAAAATTTACTATATTGTTTTAGAATGCAACTTTCAGTTTAGATCATGTCCCAAATTGATGATGATCTGTCTCAGTATTAATGATTTCACATATTGGTCTATTACATATAAACTAAAGCTCACTCACTGGTCATTGCTGATGTCCCTCTTGTTGAGTCTTTGTATTCTGTCCCCTGGTTCCCCCTGTAGCCCCACCAGGAGGAAGAGGAGGATGAACAGCAGCCTTGATAGCCGCAGTGTCTCAGCCATAGCAAGAGATGTGTCTCTCTGGACACTCTTCAGACCTATACTGAGGTCTGACCTACTGCAACGCTCTAATGCCCCTCACCAAGACTTTGACCTGACAGCCACAACCATAAAGTACATCTCAACTTACCAAAGCTGTTATACCACTTTATTGGCTGATTGAGAAGGTCCATCACATGATTTCAGGAAATGAGTAACCTGTTGTGTGTGTATGTGTGTGTGTTAAACAGAAGTTAACAGCAATCTAAGGAAACTTCGAGTGTCATTTGGGCAATGTCAGAAGTGGGTAATTGCAGTTAGATAGATATATGCAAACATGTACTCACCATAAAAGATTTTGATAGCACTTTATTTGAAGTGGTGCTCATAAGGCATTGTAAGACATAATTTTTATAATTATTTGAAAAACCCTGTAGATCATTTAACAAAGAGGGTCTGAAGATGTGTAGCAAATTTTCTGACATTTGAATGTAAAATGTGGTAATGTATAGCATCAATTAGTTTTAGTTTTTTAAGAGTGGAGATTTTTGAAGTTTTATTTATTTATTTTCAAATATTTGTATTGCATTTTTAACAGTATGAGTACAAATAATACACATATACATCAACTTCATTACAAAAAAAAAAAACAGGACAGGACAGTCAGACCAGCAACCAGTACTGTAACTGAACATAATAACATGGGATGGGAGTGAGAGTCAGGGGTGGGGGGGTTAGGGGTTATCTTGTGCTTGGACAGGAAATTCATGAATGGCTGCCAAACATTTTAAATGTTTTTAGTAGAGCCACGGGAGGAATACCTCAATTTTTCTAACTTCAGGTGAACCATTACTTTCTCCATCCAACGTTTGTGTGTTGGAGCTTTAGCTGCCTTTCAATTGGCAAGGATCAATCGTCTGGCTAGGAGGGTGGTAAAAGCAACTGTATCGGCGTGATTTGCTGAAAGTGTGATCTCCTCGGGTGTGGTACCGAATATTGCCATTATAGGGTTAGGGCTAATCCCTTTGTTACAAACATAAGAAATGGCATCAAAGATGGGTGACCAGAAGGAGCTCAGCTTTGAACATGACCAAAACATATGACAGAGGGTGGCCTCAGTCTGGTGACATCTTTGGCAGGTTGGATCCACATCTGGATAGAGCTTAGCGAGTCTACTCCGGCAGAGATGGAGTCTATGAAATACTTTAAACTGAATCAAACCATGTCTAATACAAATGGAGGATGAGTTCACTCTATCCATTGCCCATTGCCATGTCACATCTGGTATCTGCAAGTTCAGATCTTCTTCCTATTTTTCCTTTATATGTTGAAGGGAAGGGGAGGCTATGCTTTGAATGGTGTCATATATGAATGACACATAGCCTTTTGATAGTGGGTCTCGGTTGATGCAATCATCAATCCAATTTGTCTCTATAGGTGTTAGGGAAGGCGAGAAGTATTTCTTGATGAAATTGCAAATTTGTAGGTATCTAAAAAAATTACAATGTGGAACATTATGTTGGGTCCTTAAATATTCAAAGGAGACAAAAGAATCATCTTTGAAAAGATCCCTTACACATTTAAGTCCTCTACTAGTCCACAACTTAAACGCTGAATCCATGAGAGAGGGAGGAAAGTAGGGCTTGAAGGTAGTGGTTTTTTGTGTCCAAAGTGGACTCTACATTGTGACCAAATTCTGAGGGAACGCCCAATTACTAGATTATTCGTAAAGTAACGCTTGCTAATCGGCATTGGAGCACACACTAAAGCGGCCAAGGAGTTAGGTGAGCTAGAGTATTGCTCCATAAGAGACCATACCGGTGCCTCACGTTCAGGAATGTCAGATACCCAATACGACAGCCCATGAAGGTTAGCTGCCCAGTAATAATGCATAAGATTCAGTAACGCTAAACCTCTGTTCTCCCTCGGCCTCTCCAGAAATGCCTTCCTAATTTGCGGAATAGTTCTATTCCATATAAAGGTGGATATATATTAGTTAATCCTGCCTGCTATGGATAATGGGAGGGACGACCATCTAGTCAAGTCCTGTCTAGCTCTCTCCAGTGCCACCCTAAAATTATGATTGAACAAATCTTTATATTTCTGAGTTACACAAACACCTAAATAGGTAAAGGCATCATGTGTGACTGTGAATGGGAACGTGTCAAATGATATCTGTCTTGCAGTTGTACTTATGGGAAAAATTAAGCTTTTCGACAAATTAATTTTATAGCCAGAAATCTGCCCAAATTTAGAGATGAGATTTTTGGAGTTTTAAGATTACATTGATTGATGTAGCACCATTGTGAGGAGTATTGGCTCCATACTGTGGTAGGTATCGTCAGGCATAGGACTGGACCTCTGTGCTAAATTTGGTGATTTTTTATGCATGGGAAGGCAGTTTTGGGAAGAAGAATAAGAATAAGTAGAAATACAAGACAGACTGGCAGCATAGTTGGCTCGCCCCTAAAAACTGTAGGTGGATGAATACTTTATGGGACAACTGTATAGGTAATGACATTAAATTGAATGTAAGTTCCTTATGTTTGTCTGATGATTAAATTGTAACAAAAGTTTATCTCTGCTTCTAATTGGTTTATCTGCTTGTAATTAAGATTTATCTTTTTTGGACCATTGACGCACATAATGGATGAGGAATTATTCAGAAAAGCTTTAAAGTGCAACAACAGTATGTAGGTTTGAGAAAACATAATTTAACACCATTGAATTTTATTTGGTTTAGCAAATCAATTATTACAGTCATAAAAATAACAAGAAATAAAATACATGTTCAGTTTAGTCACACCAAATAGTGTGTATACATTGTCAAAACAAGAAGTATTTTGTCCTCTTGAAAAATATATAATTTTGTGTCTTCTGCAATTGAGATGTTAAATCATCCTCGTTTTGTAATCTGCAGTTTCCCAATATATAACATTTTGACATCACAGTCAAGCCCACAGAGTCATGTACTGGAACAACTTCCATTGTCCATTGATAATGATGTCACTTCCAATCAGGAAGCACTTCTCAACTCTGATGACCTGCGGGGTCATCTCTGCCAACATTCCCAACAGGAAACTACTATTTATCCATATTCAAGTGTAGCCATTGGAGGGATGGTGCACCATACTACAAGCCACATGAGAATTAGCAAAACAATGTTCTTCTCCAGTGTGTCCAAGTGCTAGGAGACCAATAGCTGTATGAGTCTGGTCACCACCACAACATTGAGGCTGTTTCCCAGGACTCGGTACTGCTGCTTGGTGGAGATCTGCTCTGGGAAGGCTGCAAAAGACATTAAAATGAAATCAAGGTAAAAAAAATACTTGGGCTATACTCAACCCAATCATACACAGAAAATAAAATAATATTTAGAAAAAAAAAAAATCATAAAAACCTTAATAAGTGTGTTTTATAATGTTACTTCAATCTTGATGGTTATGATTTATATTAAGTAACAATGTCTCAATGAACCTTTTTACAGCAAAACTCAAGGGATATTTTACAAGAGAATCAGCAAATCAGCAGGTACTTCAGATATCATTGAACTTCCTTCCCGTTTATTGGTATCTTTCCCATAAATATCAGCTGGGCCTTAACATAAAAGAGTGGCTATAAGGTTGAAAGGGTGGCTTATCCTCTTGCTAATGTTATTTACAAAAACAGCAAGGGTCTGATTTTTCATAAACTTTTTTTCAGCATAGCTGGAGCCCATCTCATCCATTTTCTCTGTGCCTGTATCACAGAGGACTGTGATACAGCCTTTTTTTCCCCAGCATTTTGCTGTCCTGGGCTCCAAGTTGAACATGTGTCAGCTTTAGCCATGTCGCACATTACGTCAAAGTCTCGGTGGAGCTCTTGGACAAGATGAAAAAACTTTCGGTACTGTGTTCACCTTAGGAGGATGTCATGTACCCACATCCTGCATTTCAGAATGGGCTTCCTCTTCAATAGCAAGCAGAGCGATTGCTAACTTTCTCCTGTCCATTTTTATTTTCAACATTATCCCCTTTTTACTTCAGGTTAGGTAGCTAGCACTAATTAAAAAGCTTGCAAGTTTGTTGTCGAACTTTGTGTTGCATAGCAATGAGAATGATATAATATGCCTTGTTCACTTTGAGCTCTTGCTCTCTCTTGTTACTAGCAATGCTTGCAGCTGAGCTTTGTGTTTGAGCAGGAGAAAAAAAGCTCCCATCTGATCACGGCCTAAAGCTGCTTCCACCTTTCAGCTTTAGCCCACAAGGCTGACAGAGCTCAGGGTGTGATGCATTCCTGCCTCAGATCAGTCAGCAGGTTACAGTATATCTGACTCACCAAAGCTTTGGGGGAAGCCCATGAGGTTGGCAATCTCTCTGGGGGTGAAGTAACGTAGTTTCAGCTTCAGCAGCTGCTGGAGTTTCTCTTCCTCAGACTGCTGGTCCAGAGCTTTAAACACACTCTCCAACTGCACAGCAAAAAACAGAGGCCTTTAACATCAGCTTTGATAAGCGGCTTATATAATTAAACATAAATAAATAACAGTATGTCATTGCTCTGATGCTTTAAACCCAGGAAATAGTAACCAGGGAGGGGTCAACCATGGCTATGTATTCCACAATCCTTTTGTGTTTATATCAGAAAGTGTCCTCTGTATGGGACCAGAATCAAGGTCAAAATGAATGGCAGACAATGAAGCTGACATTGAGAATCTGGCATCAAAGAGAACAAACTCAAAAGCTGTGATGAATATCAGCTTGCTAGTCTATGGGCAAGTGTAATAGCCATTTTGAGGTGATTCAAAGGCATTTATGCTTCAGGATTTTTCAACTGCTACCATAATTCTCAAGAATAATTTCCCGTATTGGAGAATTCCACTGGCTCCATGCTTACATTTGATGAAAGCATCCGCTACTACGATGATGCTTGAAGAAAATATTGATTCATTTCTGAGGCATGAGTCAAGACAACCAGATGCACTTAGCCTTGATCCTCTAGATTAGTTCTTGTCATCTGGAGGCAGTAATGAAGCCAAATCCTACCTCTGTTTCCATGCAGGACTGCAGTACCGAGCCTGTTCCCTCCACATAGTGTCCATAGCTGTCGATAAAGGACAGGTTGACACATTTAACTAACAGTCTTCATAACTGATCATGTCATCAATTTTTCCATTGCACAACCACCTCGGTAGGTATATAGCAGGTGTGAGTTATCAAACCTGTATATCTAATAGACTGCTGATATTCCCCACCCCATGTGTTGCTTAGATCACAATTGCAAAAGCTTTTAAACTTAGAAACCTATAATCTACTAGTGGTAGAATAGTAAAAGAATGAAAATAATCATACTTGAAGTGAAAAATTTGTCTTTTTAATTCAAGTGGGTTCCCTTTTCCACGGTCAGCCCGTTTTTCTGGAAATAGCAGGAATGAGCAAATTATACTAAATGGCCATTGTTTCCTCCAATGCTTGAATAGTAAGATCAAATTTCTAGGCTGTTAATAATAATAATTATTATTATTATAGCCTAGAAATTTGATGTAATTTGGATGAAATAAAATAAATGACTTAATAATTATAAAAAAAAAATAATAATAAAATAAATAAAATGTTTAAATATCCCCCCTCTGTGATAATATCGTATATCGCGATATTTTGGCGGGACAGTATCGCAATATAATATTTTGGATATTGCCCAAGCCTACTATCTAAGTATAGATTATGTGAAAATGTAATACCAAAGCAGCAAAAAATACATGATTTGCCTGTCCTTTGAAGCTGCAGACCACTACATAAATGCAATCAGAGCATCTGGCCCCTCCCACAATCGGATAGAGCGACCCATCAACCATGTTACTCTTGTGAACACTCAGTAAGCCCTGATCATGGGAATTTCAGCATCATACTCTAACCACGGAGTACCAAAAAAAAAAAACACCACAAAACTTATCCAGGAACTAAACACAGCCCTACTTACTTACTACCCTATGTCTACTGCAATGTTTAGAGACCAGGAAAAAGATAGTGACAGTGATGTAGTGACTATACCCACGCTTTGGTGAAGCAGACAGATCTCCTGCAGGTAGGTCTGACAATGTCCATGAGCACACCATAGCGCAGCAGGACTTTCGGAGGCAGGAGGTAGCGTGCCACCTCCGTCCTCAGTTCCAGGAAGTCTTGAATCTGCTGGACCGATAGATTGCTGTTCTGATTTGACTTCCTCTGGGCGTCCTTCATTGTCTCTAGTTTGTACAGGACACGACTCTCCTCCGCATTCTCTTCCTGCTGGCAGGTGCTTGGACAGAAAGGATCTGAGACTGTGGGTTTCTGTGAGTCTGAGGTGTTCTCAGCAGGCCGCGGGAAGCTGTCTAAAATCTGAAATGACACGCTGTTGTCAAAAGCCCTATTTGCACGGGACTAGTATTATGTGGGGACCTCATGTAATTATCGAGTTACCCCAGAATAACAGAATTACAGTCAACCTGCCCCACCTCTGAGCTCGTCTGGAAGGAAAAGCTTCCTGGTGAAGCCTTGGCAATCAGGAAATAACGCAGTCTGGAATTTGGTATCCCAACCTGTGTTCAGGAACAGAACAGAATAGAATAGAATAGAATAGAAATGATAAATACAACTTAAATAAATTCTTCCCCAGTACAGGTTATGGCAATCACATAGTGTGTTGTCGTCTTACACTTGAGGGTGAGACCATGATCTCCTGGAAAGTATATCCACAGTCCTTCAGTGTTTTCACCAGACATTCCCTAAAGGATAGAGAGAACATATGAAGACAGATTACCTCTCTGATAAAACCTCTTTTGGTCAATGTAAAACACTATTACTACTATTACTTTATAAGAGTGAAAGTAGAAAAGAAGTACTTGCTTCCAAAATGTCCCTTTTGAGAAAAAACATATGACCTAAAATTACGTAGTATTTCAAAAACACAAATTGTCCTACTGTTATTAACATAAGTATTGTATTGTACTGTATGACACAAGTTATAGGCCAAGTTCTTAAGATAAATATTTTTTTTAGGTTTTTTAGGATGAAACTTTTCAAATGTTAAAGTTAACCTCTGGGTTTATCTGAGCAGCAGATGGCCAGATCTATAAAAGCAGATCCTCAGTCAAAACGCACAGGCCCTTATTCATAAAACCCAACAGTAACAGTGTTGAGGGGTGCAAAATCTGCAGCTCAGTAATTTGAATTTATTCATAAATTCACCAGCACCGCATTACTGCTGCCTTATCGTCAGCCAAGGAAACACTTCAATTAAGCATTACATATTTAACAGCCACTCAGGTTATCCAGCCTGATACAGTGTGATACAGACCAGGTCTGTCAGAGCAGCAGAGAACAGCACAGCTCTGTATTTTATCTATCAACCCTACAGCCTGTCCTGGGGCCCCACTGGCTGCCAGCTGCGCTGCCATGGTGACCCTCTAGCCCTTTGGACCCGCCCTACCCGTCTCCATGGTTACCTGGCAGAGGAGGTCTCAAAGCCCTTCACGTTCTCCAAAAGGATGTAGTGGGGCAGCCTAGCCAGCCTGCAGCCAGGGGTCAACGGTCATGCATCGCCACATGAATGTTTCATGAGGGGAAGGATGGATGAGAGGGTTTACTGATGGAAGCCATGCTTACAACATATCAACACACAATAACCAACACCACAGAGAACATAGAATAGAACTGAATAGAATCAAATAGAACAGAATATTATTGTCTAACCTAGGCTGAAATGCATCTTTGGCCTCATCCCAGGCAAAATTAAAAATAACAACTCAGGACAATACAGTAACATGACAGATGATGGTCAGTGCATGACTCACACACACAACAGTTAAGTTGTGTGTGTGAGTTAAGTTATTCATCTAGCTTTATTGAGCAGGTTGACTGCACTAGGCACCAAAGACCTCATATAGACCCTGTTCTCTACCAAGGGTGTGCCACAAAACAACAGATCATTTCTGAGAGCAGGAAATTACTAGTGAACACAGAAATAGCCAGGCAACAAAGAAAGGAAACTGCATATTGGAGTTAAACCTCAATGGATGGAGCCAAAGAACCTCAGTTTTTCAGATTGCAAACCAGCTTACTGGCAACTTAAATGGCAAAGAAGGAAGTCTGGTCAAAATATAAATAAAAAATATAAATGGCAATACTTCTTTTTTTTATCTATGACCATGGCATTAACGATCTTGGAAGATCACCTAGATAGCTATAGGCTGATATAGCTAGTTTGAACTTGGAACGTCAGCTAGGCTAACTAACCTTAGTATACCTACTTTCTGTCTTCCCCCTCTCCTTTTTCACTGGGCTTCAGTCTAACATTACTTAGCCAGCAAAACTGTGGTTCTTTGGCTCCACCAATTGAGGTTTAAACCTGCAATAAGCGTTTTTCGGACCATTAGAGGGTGACAGAAACCGCAACAAATTTATAAATAAAGCACAGCAAAGCTGCTGAACTATGGAGGCCCCAAAGGACAAACCTAGCCAAGGACTGTGCATAAAGGCTAAACCAGTCTCGCTTTGCCAGATTTTTGCCAGAAGGTTACATGTCCCACAATGACAAGTGCAGAGGTAGGTAGCAAGTTTACTAGTTTAACAAGTTTACTCGCTCGCTTCATCGATTCCGCCATTACGAGAATTTTTTTCAGGAATGGGAGGGGGTGAGGGCCACTTTTAAACTGCGAGGGAGGAGCCAAGTTAGTTTAAAAATAATGAAAAGCTACTGAATGGACTAGGAGGAGCTTTGTTCCGGTGCAGAATTTGACAACAAGCTTTAGAAAAGAGGTGAAAACAGCAACACAGCTGGCCCTTGTGTGTGGTTATTGGTTTAAATCATTATGTCTCAATGAAATCTCCAAATAGGACAGGTTCGTTTCAGGATTGGTTATAAGGTCTGATATCGCTTATTGCAGGTTTAACTCTCCAGAGCAGGGGTCCATTCCAGAAAGCAGGTTCAACAAACTCTGAGTCTAACCCTGAACTCTGAGTTGATTAACCCCGAGATAGGAAACTCTGAGTTTTCGGTTCCAGAACAGCTGATATGAGTTAGTTCAATCAACTCTGAGTATGTTCACCCTGAGTTAAGCGGGTGCGTGACGACAATAAAAAGCCATCATCAATGGAGCTCCGATACTACGATTCACCATGGCAACAGGTAAATAAAAGGCAGAGCCTCCATATTAATCCAGTGGACGTAGAGATATTAATGCATGTGTATGCAAACGGTGCACATTTATCTTTAAAAAAAGAGCCTGAGTCAGAGTGGGGAAAAGTGTCAATAAGTTAACACAATAAAGTTTTATTCAGTGTTGTCCATTCATTTTTTACCAGACTTACATTTCCTTAATGGATGATAAAGTGGTGGAATGTGACTGTGTATTAGGCTATAGCCTACATAACATTTTAAATATATTTGTTCAGCTTTAATCTGACGGGGACAAAACACAGGGGTCAGCAACTGAAGATGAAAAATATAGTTAAAGATTTAAAAAATACATAGATCAAAGACATAGAGACATAATTGTAAGCTCACAATCTGATCCAGTAATAATGTGTTTGGTGATTTGCAGTTGAAAAGGCATCGAGGTTCAAATACAGTAGATTTTAAATTTTTAGACATCTATTTGTATCTTGGCTCAACAGCATTCAGTGACTTTATTTCAGCTACTTCAACAAATGTAGTAAACTTAAACATTGTCACTGAAATGCTGTTAAAACACGTTAAGACTATGCACCCTATTTAAAAAACTCACTTTCAAACTACATTCTGCAGCTGCACCACGATCCTGCTCACTCAAAAAAGTTAACATATAATCTCCAATATTATAGGAATGATGTTCCATCAGTGCGACCAATCACATCATGAGTCATAGAGATAATTATTCATTGATCCTACGTGTCTAAAGCTTCATACCGATTTTGTAAATTTAAACTGAGATTACACATTATGTGCAATAAACATTTCAGTGCAGGAACTGCTCTAACAAACTGACAGCTGTCTTGTGTGCACAGAGTCACAGTGTTATAAAAAAAAAAAAAAAGAACTTCCACTCGCAAAAAGGACATGCAGAGGTTTTATTCTGAGCTGAGGGTGAATTCACGCTGTGTAGGCTAATATTTGAATGTGAAGGCAAAAACCGCTGTTCAAAGAAATGACTGATGCGCATAAAAGCGGTAACTTTAGATAGTCCTTGAGTAACAAACTAATATCCAACCAGGATTTTGATTCTGACATACAGTAAACCTCCGCTAATTAATGCGCTTTGATACGCGCTTTGATACGGATTGAATGAATGAGGAAATGAAACAGCGTGTCTGGCTCTGTAAGGAGAGAGAGAGAAACTCAGGGTTTGTTGAAGAAAACCTGCCAGCGAGCAGGTTAGGTTCGCAGAGTCAGTTACCGTGGTAACTGACCCAGAGTTTAAGTTACCTCTCTTTCTGGAACTGAAAACCCGGAGTTTCCCTCATCTCAGGGTTAACAAACTCAGAGTTTTCACTAAACCCGCTTTCTGGAATACCACCCTGCTCTGTCTCTGAGAAATGTTTGTAGAACTAAAACTACAATCTGTGGGGAAACTGAGCATGTACAGGGGGTGGCACGGTATGACACTGAAGGTAAAAACTTCACCTCAGTCACATTTACAGCTAAAAATGTAGAGTGCAACCGGAGATTACTGGAGATTAGAAATGTGTCTGACCTTGGCAGAAGATCAAGGATGTAGAGGAAGCTCTTGGTTCTGGGGTCAGCGACGTCACCCTGCAGTCCTATTCTGCACAGAGAGAAAACATGTCAAAGATTTCAGTGGAAAAAAAAAACACCACAACAGTGAGCGGTTAGCACCAAAGATGGAGACAAAATAAAAAAAAAAAAACAGGAACTCGTGGATTACCACTTTAAATCTGAATACTAGATCAAATCTAAACAAGGGCCATTTTCTTGCTATTGTGGAAGGACACACACATACACACACACACACACACACACTTATAGTAAGACCTACCTGGTGAAAGGCTGGCAAGGAGGGCTCATCAAAATCATGTCAAAGGATAATTTGTTGAAGTCATCCAGTGTTATTCCCTGAAAACACACAAAGACATGCAAGCTGCTAGCCTTGTTATTAACATTGACCAACAACATGGTAAACTGCCATTTCATAATGACTGATTGGTATTTCATAAGGAGTACAATACTTCAGGTATCGGTCAATGTCAAATACAGGTCCAATCCATGACTTTTACTCAATAATATAGACTATAGGGTGTGATCACAACTACAGTTTATTTTCTTTGGTCTGAATTATATTGGAAAACTTTACTTTGTTGCATTCTTGTATTTGGTCTGTTTATGTTGACACTGCCCAATTAGAAGCAAACCAGGGCTTGTAAACAACAGCCACATGACTCACAAGAAGCTTGTTTGTTGGACAGAGTTTTGGTGACCTGTTATCCTGCCAGGTTGGTGATTTTCACAGCGGGGTAGAGTCAAAATGAATCCAATTCCAGTCCCTGTAACTTTAGCTAAGCAGGATGGACTTGTCGTTGCTCTTTGCTGTAATTTACCTTCTCTGGTGTTCATACCAGTTAAGAACACATGAAGAAATAGCTGAATATGAACATCAGTCCAGACTGCAGTTTTCCCATGCTTCATTTTGTTAAGCTACACTTTCCAAGCATGAAGAACTGCTGACTATCTGATGCCAACATCCATCTCCTTTTACCCATAAAACCTTGTGTTTTGAGGTTGTTTCCTATAGTTAATTTGGATTACATTCTCACTCTTAACGAACCGCACCACAGTTCTCAGACTGCTCCTAACATGCTTGGTGTCAATGCGCCCTTAGACTTAGATTAGTTTTTGGTCACTGCATAAAATCATAGACTATTTTTTTCAATTGGAGAGATTAAACAACCTATGCGTTAAAAAGGGAGAAAATCAAATTACTTTGCTTTGATTTCTGACATGTTACACATCGCTCTTAGTATCCAATTTTAGTATTGAGGCAGTTCTCCTGGTATTGACCCGAAATCTAAAACCAGTATCTTCGTCGGCTGGTATCAGTTTATCAGTGCATCTATACAATCAGTCAACTAACTTTTGCTCCAGTTCAGTCAGCGACCTCTTAAATCTAAATCGTTCCTGAACAACTTCTGTAGACGTTCTCCGTGCTGGAAGTAAGCAAGAGCGGTGGTGCCATTCTTATGGGATGCCGCTGACCAAGCAGAGGACCTTTACCCCTCACTAAAAGCGCCTCAGTTATACTTTTACCTGAAACAACCAATTAAAAGGCACAGTCA
The DNA here is from genome assembly GCF_048128805.1 of Centroberyx gerrardi. Classification (NCBI taxonomy): domain Eukaryota; kingdom Metazoa; phylum Chordata; class Actinopteri; order Beryciformes; family Berycidae; genus Centroberyx; species Centroberyx gerrardi. Next base: position 24,553,584 of record NC_136018.1, on the reverse strand, counting down.
TGGGACATCAGCAAAATAACAAAACACAAACAGCCTGGAAACAAAGGAAGGAGTAAAATTATGGCTCTTGATTACATTGTGATGATCCTTAACATGCCCTTGTGTGATAATATTCAATATTGTGGGCAGACACTTCTTTGAGTTGTTTCGTTTCATTTAGGGGTTTGAAGCTTTGTTAGCAGATGTCAGGACTCGTAGCTTAACCCCCCACCATCACCAACCTCGATGGTCTTGGGCCACAGGGGCGTGTCAGGGAAGTTGTGTCTATAGATCTGATTGGCTGTGGTGTTGATGTCCACTGCAGCCACTACCTGGGCAGGTACACCGCTCTCTGTAAGAAGATAGATCATGATAAGCTAGAGATCAAGCCTGGCCAAGCCTGATGTTTAAACCCTGGAAAGTACTGGCTGGTGGCTTACTGGCTAACATGAGTCCAGGAACCATGCACTAGTACCATGTTTTCCACCACTGATACCAACTGTGTACTAAGCTTTATTGATCCAATCATTAACTCTACCTGGACAGTAAAGACTTAGACTTTTAGTTTGGGGTTGTTGCTAGGACAGCAATGACTGAAATCTAACCCTGTTTCTCCAATAGACATGTCAGGAGATGAAAGAGATTAAAAAGACAGAAATCAAGTCGTTTTGATTCCATGCATGTCACAAATGCACATCTTGGTATTGGATTTAGTATGAGGAAAATTCTCTGATACTCCCTTTATTTGAGCCTGGCATTAATCCAATATCCAGTGCTAGTGCCACAGCATCCCTGATTCCTACCAGGGACAACAGAGCCTGACCAGTAGCTTCCCTGTACCTGCTTCTTTACTGGTGAACAGGGCTAGGTAGTGAGACTGTGCTTTTAGGTAGCAACCTAATCACATCGATACTATCTAGTTGATGAACAATATAAATACATTTAATGACAGTTTTCAATATTTTAATTCGCTCATCTTTAATTATGGTAACAATCAACCGCTGGCTCTGCGGATATCCAGAAATTAAACACAGTGACCAGCACTGCATGCTTAAGTAATGTAGTGACCCTAGTTCCGATACCCTACGCCAAACCCCGTTCAAAAATCTGGCAGTTTAATGCAGTCTTGCTTACTGGCTAACGTGCACACCTGGCAGAATAAAGACTGTTACACGAATTCGGCATACATATTATCCACTAGTAGCACTTATTTCAACATCAAAATCTCAACTTTTATAATTGGTTCCCATTGCTTACTACTAACCTCCATGGTGTATTTTGGTGAATTAGGTTGTAGGAATAAGAGGAGAACCAATATTAAAACTTTAAGATGTATTGAATTGCTGTATGCCGAATTGAAGACTAGCAAGGCAGTCCTTACCTGCCAGGGCGGAAAGGCAGGTTAGCGTTAGCTTGGTTAAAAACTTCCAGTGAAATAAAACCAGCTGAGATTAAAGAACAGCTACCAGCACATACAATTACCTTTTAAAGCATAGTGCATCCCACCTATCCCACTGTACAGCTCCAACACCCTCAGACTCCCCATGACAAGAAAGGCTAACAACAAGCTATCAGAACCACGGATGCATTCAACTCAGAACACATGTGCTTCCAGTCTGGTGCTTCCGACCAGAATCACATTCCCTAAAGAATGGTTCCGATTAATTAAAATTCCCAAATTAGGATGTTAAATGCTGGATGTTTTTTCTTGGCCATATAAGACACTGCTCTGCCATATGGGCAAATTTATGCTCAATATGTTATTTTAGAGTTCCATTCTGGATGACACATAGTACGCTGAGAACACAGGGGCTTCAATTTACTAAAGTCCTGCCATACATCTAATATAATTTGCCACCAAAACTTCCAAACCTGCTTATATCTACTAAATTTCTGGGGACAAAGTGGGGAAATCACTGACAACTGACAAGATACTAGTTTGGACCGTGTACTAAGCATAATTAATTGCTCGAAATTCATCTTTTATAAACAATAATGCCGTGTGTGTAGTGTTATGTTGTGTTGTGTTGTGTGTAGGAGAAGATGCGAGGAGTTGTGGAAGCGAGTGAACTTGAGTTCTTTCTAATAACATCCAGCTGCAGACTGGCGGAACGTTCCCGTGGCTGGACATGCAGCGTGAATCTAATCTTACCACAGGAAACTCACTTCCGGTAAAGCTTTGTTTGCAGCCTTCAAAATAAAAGTCCCGACGCTTTAATGGTATCTTGTTGATAATAAAAACATGTTAAGCACAGAACTGTAAAGATGTCGCAACCCAAAACAAAACGGTGAAGATACTGACAAACATTACGCCAATGCTCCCTTGAAATGGGGGTGAAATTTAATCATCAGGAGGAGAGGAATAAGAAAATGTATAGAAACAGTGACGTGCACAGACTCTCTAAGGGGCAGGGGCAAAAAACGACACACACACACACACACACACACACACACACACACACACAGTGAGCGTGTCTTTCAGTGGCATGGACACTTTTAGAGAAGGCACTTTTTCATGTTTTCTTTGCTTGTGTTGTTACTAGTCATAGGGCCAGCCTCGCCTATGACTTCATATAGCCTACTCTATACTCTAATAAAACAACATGAAGATAAATGTATTTCTTTGGAGTTTCTCTGCACTCCATTTGATGAACAAACCAAACCCTCCCTTCTTTCCAGGTTAACCCTAACACATCACATAAACACCAGTGAATGGGTTAAAAAAAACAGGGATGACTAATCAAATCAAAACTTGGAACTCTTAAAACAGGATGAATGTTTTATGTATGATTCTGAACTCACATTGAAATAAATTGTCATCAGGAATAATAAGACAATTTGTTTACTATTTTCCTGTTTACTATTTTGGAAAAAAAATCCATGGGTTTGAATTTGGGAAGAAAACAGAAAACATAGGGGGGGGGGGGGGGGGGGGGATGTATTTTACTTTCCTGTATCAGACTGGATTCACAGCAAAATCCTCTGTTAATGGCCTCTGTGTGGTCCCATATCAATGGACTGTAGGATTCACACTTTCCAAAAACAATACTATTATGAGATTGACAGCACAGCAGTTTCACTGGATGCAATTTATCTGGGCCAGTGGGTGGCGCATGATCTTTCTTGACTGATACATTAATTTTAAGCCTGTTTACTTCTAGGCTATGGCCAACTTCTCTACTGTCTGTTTTTGAATATGCAAAATAATTTTATATCAACTTGCTAAATTAATTTTAGTCAGGTAAAAAAAATCAATGACATAGGCCTAGAGGTCTGCTAAATAAAAACAATTAATAGGCTAATTACGATACCTTTAAGATGGGCACCACCTATCAACCTTCGCCTACTACAAACACATAATGTAAACAGACACACATGCATGCGAACAAGCAAGAGTCTATAGGGTGCTAGCCTGGCTGACACACAAACCGTAGCGAGTCGGTGCATCAAGCTGTTGGGGGCCCCTGTGATAGAAAAACATATATTTCCTTGTGCCCTTAGGGCAAAAATGAAGCATGGACGTGTCCCATTATAATGCCTTCATACGAAGGCTTCGGATGAAAAACGTGAGGGTCTCATGTTCTAGGCTACTAAAAAACATGCTTCATTTTTGCCTTAAGGTCACACCAGATGGGTATTTGAATTCAAATCAGTCCCCTGCCCTTTGCTGCATATCATCCCCTCTCTGTCTTTCCTACTGCTCTGTCAATAAAGGTGAAAATACCAAATAAACCCTGAGTTAAATAAAAGTGTGTAGGCTAACTAAAAACAAAAACAAAAATGCACTTCGGCACTCACAGTAAACATGGGGTAGTAGCTAGTCGCCCCCTGTGCTTAGGGTGCCCATAGTTTAGGCTTTAGTGAATTCACATTCCTGAAGGAATCGTCTTTTTCATCAGTTGCTGAGCTGTGAACTAAACGTCTCTCCACAGCGGGGTGGAGGCCAGTTGCATTCCTGGCTTTGTGGTGGGAAACACCCGGAGAACAAAAGCCGAGGGGTCGCAATGCAGGGAAGCCTTTCCAGCTTACCACACCGCCCCCTTTACGCACCGTTCTGTCATTTGCATTGGGAGTGGACTCGCTTATAAAGAAGGCTGGGACGGAACTGCAGCTCCTACTGGGTTAGACACAGTGTGTGTGCATCAGAGTCGAACAGAAAAGTATATCATAAGGACCAGAGGATTAACTAGCATGATGATGAGCAGCCGGAACAGCAGCAGCAGGTCAGCGTCCTCGTCCTACTCCAGGATGTTCGGAGGGGAGCGTCCCGCCATGGTCCGGTCCTCCTACTCCAGCCCGGTCCGGTCCAGGACGGCCTACAGCGTCTCCTCCGCCCCCATCCATTCCTCCAGGACGGTCCGGCTCCGCAGCAGCGCCCCGATGCCCCGTCTTTCGTCGGACACCGTGGACTTCGCCCTGTCGGACGCCATCAACTCGGAGTTCATTGCGACCAGGAGCAACGAGAAGGCGGAGATGCAGCAGCTGAATGACCGCTTCGTCAGCTACATCGACAAGGTGCGCTTCCTGGAGCAGCAGAACAAGATGCTGGCCGCTGAGTTGGAGACGCTGCGGGGCCAGGGTCGCTCCCGCATCGGGGATCTGTACCAGGACGAGCTGAGGGACCTCCGCAAGCAGGTGGACCAGCTTACCAACCAGAGGTCACGGCTGGAGGTGGACCGGGGCAACATGGGGGATGACATCGAGCGCCTACGGCAGAAGTAGGCTATCAACGTAGTGTAACAGAGTGGTTCACAAAGTGGGGTCCGTGTACACCCAGGGGTCCTTGAGGGGGTTCAGGGGGTGCAGCAAAATGAGGAATACTTTAATTTCACTCTAATTTAATTCACAAGAAAATATCCCAATTAGATTATTATTATAATCCCAGGTTTCACTCTCACCACTATTACAGTTCTACAATTCAATAGGCTGCTAAATCAGCAACTAAAAACCTTGCATATGGGTCCCTCTGACTAAATCTGATGGGGGTCTGTAGTCTAATGTCGATCTATTTGGGGGTCTGGGACATGAAAATGTTTGAGAAGCACTGGTCTAATGTGACAGGCTGTGGGTGTGTTAGTTCAAAATACTGCTGTCCAAATAGTCCTTTCCTCTGAAATGTCAAGGGAGGGCAAACTGCCTCTAACTCATTCCCTCCATCCATTCACCTCAGTTCATTTCATTCCATTAGCCTATTTATTTATTTTCCAGTCTTGGCCTCAGTCCATTAAATCTTTTTTAGTTCTAAACTGCTTAGACAGAGGGTCTATTGTTAATCAAAGCTTTTCCATTGTCACAGATTCAGTGCCAGGTATTGTTACAAACACGGAGCAGAAACTGGTCTCTGTGTTTTTTTTCACTGAATAACTCTGAAATGAGCTCATTCACATGGCAGCTCTCCGCATGCTCCATACCGCCTGGCTTTCATTAGACACACTCAATGCCATGTTATTCAAAATAGATAAAAAGTAGTTTGTATGATTGTTGCAGTTGGTGTTCTCTTGGTAGTAGTTAAATATTGTGTCTGTTTCCTACGCTGTAGTGTAGTGAACAGTTCAGCTCAGTATCTTCAGCAGATGTGGGTGTGGCTCTTCACCTCCTCCATTATGCCATTCTGTCCATCTGTTTCCAGGCTGCAGGAGGAGATGTTGCAGAAAGAGGAAACAGAACACAACCTGCAAACATTCAGACAGGTAGGACTGTCAACAACAGCGCTCTCAAAGTTTTTTTTTTAACTACAAATAATCTAAACCCCCTTCATTTCATCTCCTCTAAATGGCCACTTGATGTATTGGCCAATATCTAATTTATTTACATACCATGTAAGTTCAACATGACCCTACTACAAACAATGAGGAATTTGTATTATCCCCGCTGAACATCTTTCTGTTCTCTGACACTACAAAAACATTGTACACTATTCAGGCTTGACTGAGAGCAGAGTGAAGGCAAAAGGCTTCTCTTGACTCCTCAACCCTCTTCACTGGTCTGGTGGTCTTACACTGCTGTATAAAAACTACAATTAAAACTCATCTAAAACAAACAGACAAAAAAGATTTAGTAATGAAAATAATAGTATAAATGTGGATATTAATAAGGACTTATAAAGCAGCATTTGTGGTTATTAACATACATAATACCTCATATTGCATACTGACCAGACAAATTTACTCGCAAACTTTTGTCTTGTGATGTCTGATTCCCTCTTTGCATGAGGTGTTTTCTCTGCATCATGCAGATGGAAGCTTTGATTCAGGGAAGCTCAATCAATATTGCTCCACTGATTTTGACTGTGCCGTTTCATGGGAGAATGATCTGTCTTTCTTGTGTTTCCTCAGAGGTCAAAGTGGTGTAATGATAAACAACCATCCTCACCTAACTGCAGGCACACTAGCTTATTATTTATGAAAGACAAATTCTCTTGATACTTGGACAGAAAAACAATTTCTTGAGATTCTTTATGCTGAGCTAAAGCATCTCAAGAGAGCCAAGAAAAAGCCATCATTAGTATAGAATATTAGAATGTAGCCAAGTAGAGAAAAGGAAGCAAAGCCACAGTCAGTATGTATATAGATATACATGGCAGATAAATGGTAGTCACTGCTTCCTCTACAACATGTTTTTGTAGCAGTGGTGGATTGAAGACTTTTGGCTCTGGGTTAATTCTGAGTCACTGTCATAATTTCAGAACCACTTTCCAGTTTGAAAATAGCTCTTACTTGAATATACTTTGTTGCGGAGTGGGTACCAAAAACATAAACACGACCTCCAAGTGCACACTGTATGCCCCTCCCACATGCACATATAATTTACCGTAACAATAAATTAACTCTATGCAATGCTCCAAATGCTCATATTTGTTAATACAACATGTGCTACAATATGACAATCATGTAATAATATTAAATACAGTCAAATATATTTGCCAGATATGAAAAATACACCTTATATCTACCACACTAGTAAAATGGTGCAAAATCTTGTGAAATAAGCATGATGTCTTCAAATGCTCAGTGACCACTTGTCATCCTTCAACCTGGTCTAACAAAATTTTGTAAAATGTGCATGATGTCTTCAAATGCTCAATGACCGCTTGTCCTCCTTCAACCTGGTCTCGCAAAATTTTGTGAAATAAGCGTGATGTCTTAAAATGCTCAGTGACCACTTGTCTTCCTTCAACCTGGTCTCACAAAATGTCATGAAATAAGCATAATGTCTTAAAATGCTCAGTGCCCACTTGTCTTCCTTCCACCTGGTCTCACAAAATTTTGTGAAATTGAAATTGCGTGAAAGTGTCTTAAAATGCAAGTATGAGCTATGTGCAGGAAAAGTGAGGAAAGAATTACATGGAGGGGACACATCTAGAAACCCGGGTTCAATTCCCAACTCTAAACCTAACCCTAACTGTTTAACCATGACCAAAACCTTACCATACCCTTAACCAAATTGTGCTTTTGTGCCAGCTTTTTTGTGTACTTGTACTTTTTTGAGTAGTTTTTAAAGTCAGTAATTTTACTTAAGCATGTTTTCACTGAAGTATTGTACTTCACTACATTTTAAATCACATCCATTGCAAAGTACAAGTCAGCTCTCCATAAGCAACAGAAACTGGACAGTCGTAAATTGACAAATTGTGGAGCCCTTTGCTAGTGAACAGTCAGTCAACAAAGAAGAGAAGAGTAATTTGGCTTTACTTTGTTTGTGCACTATTTTTTTGTAATTTCTAAATTTTCCAATTAAAAGAATATAGTTCAATCTCTGTACTCCCTTCCAACATTCTCTTTTGTGACAAGTAACTTTTACTCGGAGTACATTTTAAATGAGCTGCTTTACTTCTACAATCTTCTACTACTTCTACTTCTTCTAAAATATAAGCAAAGAAACAATACTTATACATGAGTAGGATATTTTAGTACTCTTTCCACCACTACCTAAAATTAACCATTAGCTAATCTTTTCACATGAACACATGAAAATGGCGCATCCAATTCATGCTATTGTCACATAATCCAATTCATGGTGGAGGAAGAAAATATTCATACTATTTGTGTCCTCAACACATTTCAGAGTTACTCCTGACATTCATACCTATGGGCAATTTGGAGTCTCCTGTCCACCTGATTATTTATAACCATGGTCACTCTATCTGGATCCTTGATATTATAATAATCCATTATAAACTGTGTCTGTATTCCTTGTCTAGCAGTGGCAGTCTGACCAGCAGTGTGCCAGAGTGTTAACATGCAGCTCAATGGAAGGCTTTGTCTGTCTGAACACTGGGGCAGGAAAGCTGATTTCCCCTCATGCCATTGTTTCTGCCTGATGAGGAAAGAGGGGCTTATGGGAAAATGACAAAGCAAGCTGTTGTCCAAGTGGGTTGGCGAGAGAGAGAGGGAGAGAGAGAGGGAGAGAGAGAGAGAGAGAGAGAGAGAGGGAGAGAGAGAGATATATCTGCTTCCTGTCCAAACAGATGCTTCATTGACCCTGGCTTTGCTTTTTCATTCACTGCTGCTTAGCTCATCATCTGGCTGCTGATCCAGTAACTAGACTGGTTCCACCAAACATGTACATTTACACTTGGCATTTGGCTGACATCCAGCGTGACTTACAGTACAACAGCAAAAAACAAGCTGAACTAGATCACCACTATTACAACCAATGTTAATATTGAGGAGTGCAAGGGTCAGAGCCAGAGCATCCAGACAATAACTTAATAAATATATTAACATTTTTACGTACTAGTGAAGTTCTGAGTAAAGAAATAAGAAGGAGCTAGAGAAGACTGTGGTTGTACTGGGCAGATCCCAGTGTGAATGTGTGGAACTGAATGAATGTGAGGCAGGGTGTTGCTGAAAAAGAACATACACGCTAATCAAATCTTCTCTGGGTGGAGAACTGGTGGATTTATCTTCATATGCTAATGTATCAAGTGATGATAATGTTGGCTTGAATTATGTTCCATTAGATATGATGTGTGCGTGTGTGTGTGTGTGTGTGTGTGTGTTGCAGGATGTGGACAATGCCTCGCTGGCCCGTCTGGACCTGGAGAGGAAGGTGGAGTCTCTGCAGGAGGAGATCAGCTTCCTCAAGCAGATCCATGAGGAGGTAGACAATGCTGATAGCCCTATCTTTTACACCTCCACCTACTCAAACTTACCTATTTCCCTTTGATATAAATTTTTCAACCAGTAGCCATGTGTACATGCACATCAAAAATGTGATTATAATGCAATTAAGGCAATAACGTGAATATGGTAGAGCCCATGTAAACACCACACCCTGATCATATTAAAGTGATTATGCTCTTGGTTGAAATAAGTATATATGAGGAGTACTCCAATTTTAATTGCATTAATAGACACTAGTTAGGACATGTATGAACCTTAGTGGCATTTCTTGAACTCAGCTCATGAAGAACTGTAGTCTGTACTGGGCTAGATTGAGTTGTGATTCTCACCAATATCTGTCACCCACAACTGCTAGCAGGGTGTATGAGCACATTCCCTTTCGGTTTACAAAATCCCTATATAGCCATCCGAAGGTGGCAGGACAGGTATTTGCATTCCATTTATGTAGATCTGGGGGATGCATTGGATGCAGTAGATCACACAGCTCCGGGAAAAATCTTTAGGACATTCTCAAGTTTTTTCTCCACTCTACTTTCCAACAGGTTTCCCAAAAGCAGGAATTTTGTAATTGCAATAGAGATAGGCATATGGCTGCGACAAATATGATATGGTTGTGCAGATTTATGAATGTAATTGTTCTGGTAAAATCTGATAGTGGAAGCTGTCCTGCCGCTACTGTTTTTACTAAGTAAAAACAACTACAGGCAACAGATAAAATAAAATACAAAGTTAGTTGTAACTGCACATGGGTATTGTGTGAATCGACATAAAACTGTAGATACACATCATAAGGCACAGAAAACATGGTGACAGGGATCCAGAAACGTGAATTCAACTTAAAAAGTAAAAATGTTGGCAGTATATTTGTACCATGTATACACGCCTTGCAAGTCTGCACCTCCCGGACGAGGACATCAGTTTCCTTGAACTGAACTTTCAGAAGAACTTTTAGCTCCTTTCAGATGATCTTTTAGTGCCTTTCTTGAGAACTTTTAGCTCCTTTCATGAGAACTTTTAGCTCCTTTCAGAAGATCTTTTAGCTCCTTTCAGAAGATCTTTTAGCGCTTTTCTGGAAAACTTTTAATTGCTTTTATGAGAACTTTTAGCTCCTTTCATAGGGACTTTAACTTCATATGATACTTAGTGATGATATGATACAATAGTGATTGTGAAGCAGTGTAGGTTAGCCCTGACATGAAGTATAGACAAACACATTAGAGCTCACAAACCAATTAAGGAAGGCTTTTCAGCATGACACCAAGATTTTGGATTAGGGCCTGGTTTGTTAAACTAGCATTCAGGAGGTAACATAAGGTTCCCTACACAGTAAGAGCAGTGACATGTTTTATGGAGCCTGGGTCCTAGCAGGGTGAGAAAATACTCTTCTCGTTTTAAATAAGACCCGTTAGTGTAGAGTCATCAAGATGCTGAGAGAAGGTAGGGGATTAAAAGGAGGGGATAACGGATATGGGGTAGATAGGTAGGTGATCACAGTGTTGTCTGTTGACCATGTTGAGCTGATGGTGATGAAGACTTAGGGATCGTCCACACCTGAAACAAGGAGTCATGTTCCATCTGCCTGAAATGGAAATGGCAAGCTTGTATTCAATTTGCTCAAAGGTCAAGCTAGTATGCAACGGATGGATTCAAATAAATCTTCAACAAACTGGCCTTCTGTATGTCTTTTGTATGAAACCATGTTATATAGTTTATTTTATGGCCAAATGTGTCATCATCTCCAGCCATATTTCAATGCTGAAAGAAAAAAAACACATAACTGCAATTTTGATTTTGCCTTTCAAACCTGCTGAAACGCCAGTAGATGATTTCAATGCTTTGTATGGCCAAGAGATAACCATGAAGCCATAACCTTGACCTAGAAGGACTTTGGCATTTTAGAGCATGTGTAACTGTTATTTCTTCTCATTTATCTGTAGGAGGTGGCGGAGCTCCAGGCCCAGATCCAGGAGCAGCATGTCCAGATAGAGATGGACGTGGTCAAACCCGACCTGACCGCTGCCCTGCGTGATGTTAGGCTGCAGTACGAAAACCTGGCCACCAAAAACCTCCAGGAGTCTGAAGACTGGTACAAGTCGAAGGTCAGCATGTGCAGAGAGAGAGAGAGACAGAGAGACAGGGTCTGCATGTCTGTGTCTTTCCACCTGTCTCTCTGTCTTACCTGTCTGTATGTTACCTCGTCTTACCTGGTCTTTTTTGGCAGACAGACAAACAAAAGGATTTTTAATTTTGAGTCTAATGTGGAAACGTTTACTGGGATACTTTGACATGTTGACTTTTAGTGTGTTACTTGTAGGTTGGTCCAAATGCCACATAATGGAATCAAGTCATGTTTATTTGTATAGCACATTTTCATACAAATGCCGTTTGTGCTTTACAGAGTAATGAAAAACAGTAAAAGAATAAAAACAAATACAGAAAATTCAAATTTCTCTAGGAAAGTAGATACTAGCTACCACTGCTGATGCTGTGGCAACCTAATAATAGGAATTCCAGCAATTACAATACTATGCAGTGAATCCGGAATTAATCATTTATGTGTAAGCTATACTAAAAATTTACTCTTAAATGAGCATAATGTTGGAGCACATCTCAAATCAACAGGCAGGCTATTCCATTTCTTGGGTGCATAAACACTAAATGCTATTTCACCAGATTTACAATAGGTTCTAGGGATGTGAAGGAGACCAGTGCCCAATGACCTAAGAGATCTGCTAGGCTCATAAATATGTCTGATATATATTGCAGTGCCTGCGGTGCCAGGCCATTAAGAGGGAACGGTTTCTATCTTTATACTTCAGCTGCTCTAAAGGCTTCTTAATATTGTCAGCATTCTTCATTGAGTACAGGGTTAGCAGCTCTTTAAGACAGAACTCAAGAATTCAAGCCAAGAATTCATTTACAAAACACATTGCAGTTAAATAAGAAAATAAAATGAAGCCACAAAGAAAATCTAATTTCATGTCAGGTTTTTCAGACTGTTTTTCTGTAGATGCGATCTGAGAGGGACATCCATGATATCAAAGGTAGAAGACACTTACTGGACAATATCTGATATTCAATAAAAGGCCAATATCAGTCTGATATTTTGGTCTAATCCTAATAGGTATGGCTGTTCTCATGTAAAATTATTATGGGTCTACATGTTCTTCTGGATTCAAGAGCTCACACAAACATATCTTTCTCTGATGTGGATGTGTAACAGTATTATTTTCCCCCTCTCCCAGTTTGCTGATCTGTCGGAGCAGCAGCAGCGTAACAGCGAGGCAATCCGCCAGGCCAAGCAGGAAGCCAATGAGTACCGTCGCCAGGTCCAGACTCTAACCTGCGAGGTGGACGCCCTCAAAGGAACAGTAAGGATGGCATATCCACCACCTACTCTGACAGCACGACTCAAAGAAATGAATTCAAAGAAATTGTACTGAGATAGCAGGTAACCTGTAACCTTAAGTACCTGGTTCACTGGGTTGTTCTGTGTGAGCCCACAACCTCATTCAGCTTTCCTTGGGTAAACAGGGTAAAAAAAAATGGTATGTATACAGACTGGATCTTCTATATTTTAGAGATAAAAGCATATAGCAGTCTGAAATGAAAGCCTTCAAATATTTTAATTTAATTTAAGTAAACTGTAACTATTCCCAAACATTGATTTACAATCAAACAAAGATGAGCTTAGAGCTGAGAAATGTTTATTCCCCTCCTACCATCCCATGAAGATGCCCAGTAGAGTATTGGTGCAGTAACTGGCATAGTGTTTTCAGTCAGTCAGATCAAATCCATTTTTAATGAGTGTTCCAGCTCTTAAAATAGTCGTTTGCCGTCCGGGTCTTGGTGTTACCAGCCGGGGTGAGACTCTTTTTCAACTGGTGGACATCATTTTGGAATAAAACAATCTTTTTTTTTTAATCTAATATATTTGCATTTATTTGCACATGGATATTACGTACCTTTGGACTATATCCTCGGACTTATCCAATCTGCATTTATTATTTACATTTATTTGCACTATCACTTATAGTTTATATAGTTTTTATATTTATGTACAGTACCTTTTCCGTATTATTTAATTTTATTACCTATTTTTCTGATTACCTTTCCTGTACTTGACTTCCTTGGCACTGTTCCGCCAATTGCTACTGGGCACCTGAATTTCCCCCAGGGGATCAATGAAGTGCAATCTTCTCTTATCCTATCCTATCCTATCTTATCTTATCTTATATATGTATTTCTCATTAATTACACTTGTAAAATTAATTTTGGATGTTGAAGGCTCTATTGAGCTGAAATGCTTCAGTTAGTCTAGTTTTAAAAAATATCTTGAGTCAAAGTAGGTGAAACGCACACCTGTAGTGATGAGGTGCCGGCCAGTGAAAACAAGCATAAAAATGGTGAAAGTAGCTGCACACTCATAGATCCGATGCAATAATTTATTGAGACATTAACAAAACCGACATTTCAGCAGCTAGGCTGCCTTCATCAGGGTTGATCTACCAGGACACAAGTTTGACTGAAGTTAAAAGCACTGGTACACAGGTGCAGGCAATCAGTGTAACCTGACCAATCACAGGAAAGGGAAAAAGTAAACAATTAGGTTCAATAGAAAGACCACAACAATTTAGTAAGTGGTATATAGTCTCAACATTCCATTTTATGTCATACAAAGAGTATCAAGTCTAAGTATAAACCACACATAAGAAAACATCATCACATTAAATGCAGTATACATATAGTACAATAAAAAAATAGTAAAGTGATAGCAAAAATAAGCCCGAATATCATGGAAATACCATTTGAGATCAGCATAGGCTAAACCTGCAAAACCACCACCATCATCATAGGTGTATGTTCTGCAAGCAATGGAACTGTAGGGGAACCGCCTATCAATAAAAATAGAAGCATAAACATTAATAAAGAGACTACAAAAAAGGTCTAAGGTCAAAGTCAACATTAAGACCAAGAGGTGCAAGGGTTTTAAGGTTATAGATCCATGCTGCCTCTCGTCTCAATAATAAGGCATCTATGTCCCCCCTTCGTGGCACAGAAACCTTTTCAATACCCACATAACGTAGAGAAGAAACAGGATGATTGGCTTCTACAAAGTGTGCAGAGACTGGGTATGTAACATTTTTGCATCTAATGGAACTACAATGTTCTGCTATGCGGACTTTAAGTTCACGTGTGGTCTTTCCCACATATGCCTTACCACAAGGGCAGGTAAGTAAATAAATAACACCTCTAGTGGTACATGTAATGATACCTTTTATGGGGATCTTTTTACCAGAATGAGGATGTTTGAAATAATGACATTTGTAGGTGCCATTACATTGGGCACAGGAACTACATCTATAGTTACCATTAGGAATAGGAGCAAGTTTACGTTGTGGAGACACAGAAAGGGGGGGTAAATCAGACATGACCAAATGGTCTCTGAGGTTCTGACCCTGAGAAAACACAACCATAGGGGTTCAGAGAAGGCTTTGTCTAGAATTCTGTCTGTCCTAAGAATATTCCAGTGTTTATGTAAAATGTTTTTAAATTGTTCAGCACACTTAGAATAGCAGGTGGAAAAGATAATGGAGGGTTGTCCTTTCTTTTCTGACCGTCTATTGAACAATTCTGACCTCGGTTTTGAGTTGATCTTATAAACAGCGTTATTTATCTGAGTGTCATTATAACCCCTTTCTTTGAATTTCCTTTGCATATCAGCCAAATTGCGGTTCAAATCGGAGGGTTTTTTACAGATTCTTTTCACCCTACAGAACTGGCTGTAGGGTAAACTGTTCTTTAAAGGAAGGTGATGACAGTTATCTGCCCTGAGCAGACTATTGCGATCAGTGGGTTTCTTGTATAGGTCCGTGTATAACACATTGTCATCACCCCGGATAATCATGAGATCCAAAAAACTGATTGCAGTCATTGTAAATTTCAAATGATCTGAGCATGTATTTACAAAGGAGAAAAAGCTGTTAAGTTGTTCAAGACTACCACGAAACAAAAGAAAAATATCATCTATGTATCTTTTCCAGAGAACAATGTTGAGCAAAAACTCATTATCAGTAGGACTGAAAATCTTGGTCTTCTCTAGATAACCAACATACAGGCCTGCATATGTCGGGGCCATTGGAGAACCCATGGCCACTCCTTTCTTCTGTAAGAAGTAGTCATCCTGGAACAGGATGAAAATATCTTACCATTGCTTTGTGTAGAGCAGAACAACATTGCTGAAGGAACAAACATGGTTTAGATTGTAGATTCCCTTTTAAATTATATTGTAGCTTGTTTTTTAAATAACGTAATGGTGTGTTTTCCTCAGAATGAGTCTATGGAGCGTCAGATGCGGGATGTGGAGGATGGTTTTGGGATGGAGGCTGCTGGATACCAGGACACCATTGGCCAGCTGGAGGAGGACATCCGCAATATGAAGGACGAGATGGCCCGCCACCTGAGGGAGTACCAGGACCTCCTTAATGTCAAGATGGCCCTGGACATTGAGATTGCCACCTACCGCAAGCTGCTGGAAGGGGAGGAGAGCAGGTACACACACTGTGTTGGTATAGTTGGTGTATGATGAGGGGTTATTATGGCTGTGTTCAGACAGGCAGCTCAAATCCAATTTTTTCGCATGTCCAATACGAGTCAGATTTTTAGGGATCCAAGCAGTGCAGGTGCTGGTACCCTATTGCTTTTGTCTTTTTCTGCCTTTAAACAATCTGGAGCTCAGAGACCGCAAGTCCCAGAGCAACCAAATTTGGTGAATATCTCCCCTACTACTCAGCCACCGATTACACCGATCAGCCAGGTGATGGCGCTATAACAAGTAACTCTACATATTGGCCAGCAACTTCTGAACTGTATAGCCTAGAATCATTCTTGCCGGACCGACTAGTGGCCCTACGTCTGATTTTCAATAGGGAGGAAGTATCTTTTGGAACCCACATGGAAAGAGGGTCCAGTACCATTTATGGACAGAAAGTCATGGGTCAAATCTTTCATTTCCTGACAGACAATGTTCCCCACAGGCTGCATTCGTGGTTAGGCTTACCTAATCTTGTTTTCCACAGACTCCTTAACTCCACTGGCCATACTGGTTTCATTTCTGCCATGATCATTTTCTGCCATGTTGAATTTTTTCGCTATTTCTCCTTCAAAGTTGATCCAATGTCCACAAAATTTTGCACACACCATATATGGATTTCCTTCCATTGTGGCTATTACACATACTTGTGAAGTAATGACCTTTGAAGTTTTTAACTTCAACCAAAGCAGACAAAGCAACCAAATTTCACAAGAATGTTTGGGATGGGTCTCAAAGTGTGTCAGACATATAATTGTGTTCAACAGCACCATCATCAGGCCAAACTTGCAAAAACACTTTTTTTATTGCTCCTGCAAAGTTGACTCAAACCTTATTTAACCTCCTGACTGCTAGTTTAACAAACCAGGCCCTAATCCAAAATCTTGGTGTCATGCTGAAAAGCCTTCCTTAATTGGTCTGTGAGCTCTAATGTGTTTGTCTATGCTTCATGTCAGGGCTAACCTACACTACTTCACAATCTCCACCAAATTTCACACACAACATACTTCAACTGCCAGTTGACAGTGAAGATGTCAAACCTAAACATTTATTGCTAGAGAATCAAACTTCACATGCATATTTGCGAAGGGGTTCGAAAGTGTCAGATCATATTTGTTCTTGCTCTATGTGAGGTGTGTGTGTGTGCGCACGCGTGTGTGTGAACCTGTGCTTGTATGTGGCATACAATAAAAGTTTCCCTCTCTGTCATTCTCTCTCAGGATTGCCACCCCATTGCCCAACTTCTCCTCCTTCAACTTGAGAGGTGAGTCACAGTCACAAAACAAAACTAAACTCTCCATATAGACTCCTTGATTTTTTTGCAAAGAGGGAGTTACTTTGTTACATTTTTGTATTGTTCTCTCAAGGTTGGTGGCAGAGTCAAATCAAATCTGATTACAACCCCTGTAAATTTATCTAAGCATGATGGACTTGTATGCACTCGTTGCCGTAATCTCCCTTCTCTGGTGCTCATGCCACTTAAGAACACATGAAGAAATAGCTGAACATGAGCATCAGTCCAGACTTCATTTTTCATGCTAGGCTTTCCAAGCATGAGGAACTGCTAGCTTTGCCAAAAACCATGTTTCTGAACAAACCTTCCTAACCGCTTCTTTACTGTTAGATACTTCACTCGCTGTGTTCGCTGTCAGCGTGGAAGCTTCATTGGAACTACTGGCTTTGTACTTTTTCCAGCAATTCTGCTGTTCGCTTGCTGCAGTGCTATATTTTAGGAACCATGTTAATGCGTGAGAGCCTGATGTGACCTCGCTTTCTGCTACTGAGTGAGAGTCCTGCATTATAAATGACCATGTGAAGTGGCTTCTACAGCAGCATAGGATAGTCATGTTCATCATGTCCCTGGTGACGGATGAACTCCAATTTTGAAGTTTTTTATTTTACATTTTTGTTATGAGATGTGAACCTACATTCGAAATCTATTGAACAAATTCAAAAATGCATGGTTGTCGATGTGACAGTGAAGCAGCTTTTCTTCCTTTTTGATAAGTTGAATTTGGATGGGACCCATATTAAAGATAGGTTTAATCCCCTCTTCTGTTACAGAAACCATGCTGGAGGCCAGGCCAATGATTGACAACCTAGCGAAGAAAGTCGTGATTAAGACCATAGAGACCAGAGATGGACATGTGAGTATATCGTCTCTCCTCCATCCTCAAGCTATCTGTGAGGTGGATCAGTTCAGGGCCTCGTTTACCAATAACGATCGCTCTCAGAGGTGAAGAGCATTTAGAAGTTTGATCCTACGAAGGTGCGTTCATTACCTATGTGCGTTTCTCAAAGCAGCACTTAACAGCAGGAGCTCACGGTGAAGTGTATCTTAAAGCCGCTGTGGCGTTGTCCATTTTAAAGGTGCTGAAATGTTTGTTGACTTGATTTCATAATAGCTGAGTAATCTAACTTTCAAATACTAAACAAAAAACACAAACAACAGAAACAATTATATATACTTAGAATTGTCACAGAGACTAAAGCGCCTACAGAGAGCTTACTGTTACCTGAACTGTTATCCCATATAATGCAATAGGCATATGTTTGTGGGTTTAATGTTAATGTATGCTTTGACTGATTTGTTAGATAGATAGATAGATAGATAGATAGATAGATAGATAGATAGATAGATAGATAGATAGATAGGTAAGATAGCACTTTATTGATCCCCTTGGGGAAATTCAGGAAAAAAAGTTGTCAGTAGGCCTCAGCAAGAATTGAACTCACAACCCCTGGTTTACAAGACCAGTGCTCTAACCACTGAGCTATAGGGCCTTACCTACAAATGGAGACCTATACCTTACCTTACCGATAGATAGATAGATAGCTAGATAGATAGATAGATAGATATCTTCAGATTTAGGAGTGACGATTCTTATTATAAAATCTCTGAACAATTCAGATTATTCAGGTATTATCATAACATTGCTGTTCTATTCAATGGTAGGGTAACTGTGGGATACATCAGTCCTTTAAATTCAGAACTAATTTATAAAGGACATTATTGAACAGTTAAATGAATAATAAAATGTGCAAGAAAGAAAAATTCATATCACGTTTTACAGTTTTTATATAGCCGTGGTCAAAGAGGAACCTCCATCATATCAGAGGAAGATGACACTGACTGCTTGATATCCAGTATGAAACCAAACCCCTTAATTTTATCCATGAAATGTCCTTAATTTCTCATTACATAAACATTAATTATCCATTAAAAATAACATAGCTTTAAAAAAGTAAGGTTAGTATCATGGGTTTTTAAGGGATTTATTCATGGGTTGGTTCGTGGAGACACTACAAAACTAGAAATTAAGGGATTTTTTATACCTTTTGTGCCTGGTTTACACAGTTATCAATGAGGTATTAATGAAAAGTTCCTGTATCCCTGAATTTTACATTAAATTAGAAAGTAAGTAGTCAAACATTAAGGGGTATTTAAGGTGGTTTTGATGGTTTCTCCCCCATTAATAACTCCCATAACTCATTTTAAGGGGATTTTGCATGTATTAAGTGGTGAATTCATGTAAATGTAAGGGTATTTTAAGGGATTACTGGTACATAGAGATCTGCTATTTAATAAAAGGGCAATATTAGCCCCCATATATTGGTCAATATATTGGTGTAACCCTAATTGGCATTATCAACATGCAAAAGGTATTCTGAACATGACGTAAACTGTAGTGCATTATGGTCCTTCCAAGTGACCTTTTCACTTTGTCCTTTGTTCCCATCAACCAAAGGCTTTAGTCTCAGAAATGTCCTGAGGATCACATTTCATTCTCTCCTCCCTCCCATCAGGTCATCAATGAGTCAACCCAGCAGCACGACGACCTGGAGTGAAGCCGATGGACGAGTCCGCGAAGAAGAGACGCGGGAGATGGGGTGGGAGGCAGGGGTAAAAGGATGAATGATAAGCATGAACAAAAAAAAAGATCAATAGTAAAAGGAAGGGGTAAAAGAGTGCAGAAAATGGGAAGGACATTGTTTCAGTGAAAGTAAAAGCAAAACCAACAAAAACAGGAAAAAAGAATAGCTTTAAAAGTGCCTTTTGACACGTTTTAGTGGGGATTGCTTGCTGATGCCGTTGTTCTAGACTAGGCAACAGTAGAACAGAATAGAGAGTGTTTAGAAGAGGAGAATCCACTTTATTGACTGTTTCTGTTGTTCACTACTGTAGTATCTTTACCAGTACACAACCAGTACACAGCAACACTGGGCAAATTAGTCTCATTGACTACATTTACATGGACAGCAATAATCTGACTATTGGAAACATTCCAATTAAGCTGTTTGCATGGGTTGCTTATAGAACTATTCCATTCATATTCCTGTTTATGCTACGGAGCATCGTCCATTTAACAGGACAAAGGAGAATCACTGGAGCACACACAGTTTAAGCCCTTTATGGAAGGTGCAGACAGACTTGCAAATAGAATCCGGAGCATGGTGACAGTTTCAGCCTCACCCCAAAAACGTTGAGACTTCCTTTTTCTGGTGTCAGTCATCTTTTTCCTTTGTAAACAAGTTTGCAACCGCTGGAAAGTAGAGCATGGGTTGTCAAGCAGTTGGTGCTTGTGTCGCAAAAAGCCATGAATACTCTGATAGAAAGTCATAGTTGGATTATGGTGCATACAAGTCTAAAATGGATTATTGCTGTCCATGTAAACATAGTCATTGTGATTTACTAATTGGATTCTTCAGAACTGTATACGTCTGTTTTATGTTTCCAGATGAGTGATGTTTTCAAGTCGGATTATGTTGGGACTGTATGTACAGTATGAGTGTGTCGTACATTCACAGGTTCTGTACTTCCAGGTGATTAATAACATTGACACTGATCATATAACTGCAAGTGTTTCCTGTTTATGAAAATTTCAAAATGGACTTGTGACTCTTGTGACTTGAGTCTTCAGTTGATCTTTACCAAATCTGGATAGAAATCCAAGGCTGCACCACTGTTGCCATGTATCCACTCAATACCAAGACCAACATCACTCTGTCACTGCTATACTGTAGGTCAATAAATTCCTCTGGATGTCCATGTTGATTTATTAACGTAAATTAAGCTGACAGGGAATGGCACCCCTAACGTTGGCAGTGTTACGTTAAATTAGATCATACTTTATTAATCCCCGGGGGTAAATTCAGTTACATGAGCAAGCGCACAACAATAACAAACATAAATTCCATGACACATACAAGTACAAACCTTCATGCGTGTCTTAAACATGGCTGCTACTCTTCTTCTACGCTTCTTTCCTGTGCGGTGAGCCCCTTACAGCTCACAGGGAAGAGGCGTAGAACAGTAGTGGCCATGTTTACATGCATATGAAAACAACTGGGAGAAGCCACACAAAGGTGAGATTTTATACTTTATTGCAAATACTTTCACACAATATGTTTTAGCAGGGCAACTGTGTTTACAGACTGGTACAACCACTTTGCTTTCCATCATGATTTATTATATCAGAGAGATAATATTTGTTAGGCATCAGATATAATAAATGTTTGTAGCATTTCCAGGCCATAGGCCCACTCTTTGGGCCAGGCTGAGTTCTCTGTTGGGAGACACTATGTGAGATGGGCTTACCACACTACCATATACCACACATATCTATTAGAAGTACTTCATTATGATAACCCTAACCCTATAGTATAATGTACTAGTTTTTTTTATTAAGGAGTCTTTTAGTCTTCTAATCAGCTTAATGTAAACTTTACCCACGCATTTAACCTCATAAGTGTGCTAACTTTGGGTTCCTGCAGAGGGCAGCAATACGCCTAAGCAGCTATAGACTGTTTCAAAGACAAATACAAAGAAGAAGGAGAAGAAGCGCGTGTAAAGCGACATGGCGGACGAATGCTGAAGAGAGAGAGAGAGAGAGAATTTTCCCACCCGGTATTCCTGGTTTATCTGTGTCTAGTAGTTCCTGACAGCAGTCCGGGTTAAAAGCTGTAAAGCTGTAAGCAGTCTAGCCGTTTAAAGTCAGCGGGTTTCTTCCAGATCATCGGTGCTAACGTTGTGCTAGCTTGAAGTAGGCGTTCCATAGATGAGTTTCCGAGCAACGTCCAAGGAGGTTCTATATTAAACGTCACATAAAATGTGCGCGCGCATCTCAGGGGCAGAAAGGCTACCGGTAGCCACTCAGTTCACCTTACTTAGTTAGTAATCTGATTTCCCAGAAGCGATTGCATTTTAGTTTAGTAAGTGCATGGCCATATATTTTAACATCATGCCTCGCAGTTGCTAGTTGCTAGTCGCAGTTGCACCCTAGACTGGAAAGAATAAAAGCAGCTCCCGAAATCAACATTTACAGTAGGGTCCAGCTGCAGCCCCGGACTGGCTACCGTTAACGTTAATGGGTAAAGGCTGTTGCGTCCGTGTTTACCCATTAGGGTGAGTGTGCTATGCCAATTGGAAGTCGGAGGTCGGTAGTTCAGAGTTGGAACCATAGAGATATAACACTAGAGGGGACATGTCATAGAGAATTCCTATTCTGGAATGGGACCATATGGCAGCCATCTTACCTGGGTCAACTTCTCAGCTGACTGTAATTGGAATCAATGGTGATAGTGCCTTATGCTGCCATTATAATGCAATTTTTTTTTATTGAGACATCACTACTACTTTTTATTTAGCTCACTGTATGCAAGACAACTGTGACTGTCTAAAATGGAACCAAACATGAGCATTTTTTGTAGTTTGTAGATAAAATTAGCTAAACTATGTTAAGTAATTATGTTTTCAATCATAAAGATTATCTTCTGGAAGTATTTTAATGGTGCATTTACAGAAACTGAATCCTTTTTTCAAGAAGACTTTATAATTCTCAGATTTCTTTGGTACTCTTTGGTACTAAGTAGTTGTATTAAGAGTATATATGAAAATCTGCTTATTTTTAATGTAAAACCCCCAAATGATCTGTTGTAGCAATAGACAGATGTTGGCAGCAATTAAATATCACCATCACTGAAACACACCTAACAATACACCCAGATAAAATATACAATAAAAGGCAAATGTAATGCCATTAAGTGGTTAGTGTGACAGCCAAGCCAGTTTAAGCAGGTAATAATGGACATAGGCCCTCACATTTTTTTCTTTATTTTTTTTTTTACTTTATTGGCATGGCATCTTAGCCTACAATTAAGATTACAATCCATAAAGAAATAATTTATATAGATGCCATCATGTAAACAAGTAGGCTACTACAGTAAAAACAAACATCTCTACACTTGAATCAACTTAAAATCCACAGTAGCCTATACAGATATGCAAATGAATGTCCTCTCTGCGACCACACGCCACTATGTGTCACTTCCATCATTCAGGGTTTCTGCAGGTTTCAACAAGTTAAATTTAAGACTTTTTAAGACCATTATGAATGCAATTTAAGACCTATTTCACGTCCATACTGGCAAAAAAAGTACGAAGGATATGAACATTTTTAACAATAAATAAATAAATATATAACAATAAATATTGGGGCACAGGATGGACTAGTGGTTAAAGACACCATCCTTAAACCAGATGATTTGTGCCCCATGTCAGCAAAAAACCAAAGTGTCCGTGAGCAAGTCAGTGAATCCCTAGCAGCTCACACACATACAGTTATTTATTATATTTATTGTTTATTGCATTATAGGATATTATAGATCCGTGTGTAAAGTCCAGAGCACCTCCGCTTTTAATGTTGGCGTAGATCCAAACGCTGTCCGGAGGTCGCTTACCGGAGTTGCAGGAGTTGCATGGGTTGCGCTGGGGCCGGACTTTGATGCTCCCGATGTGAAACCAGAATATTGGGTGATGGCAGGCGTTTGCTGCTGGCTTTTTACGGCGGCTTTATGTTTTTCAGACTTCCCATGCGACTCTAATGCCTTTATACCCAACATTCCTAATTTCAGCGTTTTCTTGCACAAGGTGCAGCGGGCTTCAAATGTGTTTTCAACCGGCTTCAACCAAGCACTAAATTCGCTGTTCTCGAGCCAGATCTCGTTGAACTTGCACTTGCCCATTTTAGATGAAAGTAACGTTAGCCCACACACCACATCGCGACACACTAGCTGGGTGTGCTCCGATAAATTCTGACCGGGCTACACAGTTTGCATTAGTCGTTATTGATTCCATGTTGGTTTCGTTTTGTAGTTTTGTTACAGCGTGATCAATACACATTTTTACCAAAAACACATTTAAAAACGAGACTGAAGTTAATGCAACTTTATAAAAGTAACGTTAACTTCATAATGCAATCAATTTTTAAGACCTGTCAAAATCGTATTTAAGACATTTTAAGATATTTTAAGGCCTAAAATTCAGATTATTGGATTTTAGACTTTTTAAGGACCCGCGGAAACCCTGATCATTAAGGTACGTCTTGGCAGAAATAGCCTGCAATTAATTTAATTAATTAATTTAGCAGCGGTGCCGCTACTGAGTACTATACAAATGCTATAGAAAATACTATAGAACGTATGTTTAGCATGAGTTTCTCGGCGGAAAAGACGTTTTCGCCGTTCTTCCTTTTCCGTTACACGAGTAAATCATAATGTTTGAAAGTATTTGCAATGAAGTATTAAGCCTCACCCTTGTGTGGCTTGTCTTAGTTGTTTTCATATGCATGTCTTAGAAATGGTTGCCACTCTTTTTCTACGCCTCTTCCCAGTCTTCTGGTCAGCGTGTGAAAACCGCAGCTGCAACGTGTTGGTTTTTTATTTTTTTTTCCATATTTCAAACAATATGATTTACTCATGTAACAGAAAAGGGTTCAAGCGACTGGCACCCACGCAGTGTAGTGCCAGTCCCAACGGGGCTAACGGTAGATGTGCACGGTTGTGTTGTTGTAGCGCCGCGGAGAGCGTCCAGTAACTCCAACCAGAAGACTCCAGGTCAGATAGAGGCCTTGACGACCAGGGAAAAGCCTTTGTCTTCCTCTGATGAAGAAGCAGCTCAGGCTCACGGCCCTCCGATTGCTTCAGGTAGGAACAAAGGTGCAGAAAGAAGTTTAAGATTGGAGGACAGACATAGGCTCAGTGTGTAAGGGGAGGGTATATAGGGAAAACTTTTGTGACACTGTTGAAACAGTGAGGCGTGTATCAAAGTGGCCAAGTCACGTGATTTCAGCGAACGAAGCTTCATTACGTCATATTGGTTCGAAACGTGTCGAAGTTTTGGTGATTGGATGCTAGGGGGTCGACCACAAACTGAACCTGTGTCAAATTTATGGCAACTACTGATCTCAAATCAGTTGTCATAACTTGCTCATACTAACAGACTAATTCAAATGAGTTTTGGCTGTTCTGCAGTCAGTGATTCCAGGTTTCCTGCAGATCGTCTGATGTACCTTCCCACTAATATTTACAATAAGAACAAATAAAAATTAAAGTCATTTTCTGTGATATTCAGAGAGATTTAGTTGATTTGGAGAAATGGAGGGAGCAAGAAAGAGGCCAAGGTTACAAACGACTACAAATTGATTTCTTCAATAAAAAAATCCTGATAACACTCCCTCCCTCATGCAGTCCCACAAGCACTCCCCATCACAGAAGTTCCTATTCCATACACTACTTTTATACACAAATGTTTATTTCATACACAAATTAAGTTTGCAGTATTTCATACAAAATTAAGGTATAAGCATATAAATGCCTTCTTATATATGTCTATAAAGTCTACAAATAGAACATAAGCTACACTACTGTCATACATACTTTACACAAATGATATGAAAATGATTAAAACAATCACTGATCGCAGCTATATTATTAGGGGTCTACAGGTGCTGGAGCCCTATTGTTTTTGTTCGGATTATTAGTGTGCTTGCTTCAGCACACTTATACACTCTGATTTGCTTCTTTATTTTTCTGCCAAAATTTTGATCGATTTGAAAAGTTACAGCATGTTTAGGAATAGTGTGCTTGTATTTTTTTTTCTTCCACAATTTCAGTTTAAAAGTGATTTTTTTTGGCCCTATAGAGATGACTGGTGGAATGTTCAGCTCTGATGTCACAATTCACTCTAGCCTTCAGGCTCTGCTTCACAACCAATCAACTTTCAATATGAAGCTACTACTACTATTACTACTACTGCTATTGCTATAGGCTACGTACAGAGTAAGCAACTGTAGGCCTATTAAATCTCATGACAGCTTTAATACTTGATACTTTGATTTCGGAAATATTTTTACATTGATGTTATTCACTTCCATTGTACCTTGGGATGCTCCAATGTTTTTGTGAACACGGAAGGTTTGCGGTTTTACATCCAAATGAGTTCTATTTTATTGTAGTGCTCCAAGGATTGGAGACCTGCCAAGTCTCGAGACACCTGGGGCCTGTACTACGAAGCAAGTTCAACATACCCAGGATATCTTTCCGTGATCTGGCTTGACTAAGCCTAACAACCGCAATCACGCTAAGCGGTCACACGACGGTGGTTATCAACTCGGTAAGTCAACCCAGGTTTTCCCAATCTAGCTATGAGCGCGTGCACATAAAAGGGGTGGGGTTTGCAGCATATGACCAATCGCAAACATGGACAAGTCTACTGGCAGCAGAGCGGCATATTTTACAAACGAAGAGCAAACTATAATATTAGACAAATACGAAGAATTTAAACACATAATCCAGGCTAAAAGCAACACAGTTGCAGCTGCCAAATGCAGGAAGGACAGCTGGCAAAAAATCGCCGACTGTGTGAATGCGTAAGTTAATAGGCTTATAATATCGCTGCCCCATCATTAGGGCATGAGTAGATCTGACTATAATTACATTTGTGTATTCCATTAAATTAATGTGTTGCTTAGATGTATTCTTCTGGCGTGTATGACAATATCAGCCTTATTCTTTCAGCTGCAACCCCGGCGGGGTCAAACGTACTTGGGAGCAAATAAAAAATAAATATAAAAACATAATCCAAAGTGGTAAGTAGGCTTACTTTAATATCTTATAAGTACAACAAGTACAAGGCTTCAGTGCTCCAATCAGTCTCTGTCTCAGGATGATATTGGTATAGAAAAGCACAATGAAATGGCTTTGACATTGCTTGCAGCCAACAGGAAAAAAAATGAGATGAAGAAGACAGGAGGGGGCCCTCCTACACAGGAGTACACTCCTGCTGAGGAGCTGGCCCTCTCCAACAATCAGGGTCGCCCCCTTGATGGAAGGGGTGGAAGGGGGTGTCACATCAGACCCTGGTGGAAGAAGCAGCTCCCAACAGGCCACATTTGTACAGGGTATGTGTCAATGACTCACTGTTAAACTACTGGGTTGCTAATAAAACACAATTATATAATATACTAATTATTGTGGGAGTAAGTAACATGTAGGCCTACCTACTGCCTCTACAGTTGATGGGGAGACATTGGTGTTGCTGCCACCACCCACTTATACACTGTCCCAGACAGAGGTAACAGCGAAAGCAACCTGTCATATACACTGGCATGTCATCTGTGGTTGCTGATCATGGATCAAATAGACCATTTACATGTCTTATTTTCCCAGGTGGAGGTCCTAGATGACGAGACGGTGCCTGTATGCTCAGAGAGAGCTTTGGAGGTACACTTTAGTCCTTTGTTACCAATTTTATGTAGTGTTCAACTTGCCCATCTCAACACACATGGTAAGAGTGTGGACACTTGGCTGTAATTGATTTATCTCCAATTACTTGCTATTGGTGGTGGTCTGCACATGGGACT
This sequence comes from Centroberyx gerrardi, assembly GCF_048128805.1. Taxonomy (NCBI): domain Eukaryota; kingdom Metazoa; phylum Chordata; class Actinopteri; order Beryciformes; family Berycidae; genus Centroberyx; species Centroberyx gerrardi. Next base: position 24,526,186 of record NC_136018.1, on the reverse strand, counting down.
AATAACTGCTTCAAGTGCTCTCTGTCCTAAAATGAATCAATTGCTTCCATTGCTATGATGTTAATCTTGCAGGAAGAGAGAAATCTTCCTCCCCCTGAGCCTGTGGCCTCCACTTCTAGGCCAAGAGGATCACAAGTGGTAATGAATTAACCTTATTTTAAACAGGGTAGTCAATGTGACATTTGCACCTTCCTTCAAGTGGGCCTTGCAAAGGGACAATGCTTAAATGTTAAAGCAACTGTATTATGTGTTTTATTTGTTTCAGGTTGGAGCAGACAATGTGAGGTCTCTCTCTCTCACAAGAGGACCTTAGAACTCGATATTGAGTACAAAAAACATTTAATCAAAAAAGTGAAACTCGAGGTGGAGAAACTAGAGTACGAAAGAAGGTAATTCAGTAACGTAATTGATTTCCAGGCATGGGAAACAATTAAACTAAAATGTATTTTCCTTTGTTCCCAGGGACAGGAGAACAAAAGATAATTGAAGAATAAAGACTTGTAAATGAAAAGAAAGAAGGTGTGTTCTTTGTGTGTGTTCAGGCAAAAAATTGCTGGGTGATGGCCTCTCTCACAGCCCTGCCAGTAGGGTGGTCCAGGGTGATGGGGTCCACAACATCAGGGGGCTGTGGGTTGACAGGAGGGGCTCTCTCCTTCCGGATGGTGGCTATGTTGTGGAGCACAACACATGCTGTGACTGTTCTGCAAGCCCGGTCTGGGGCCATTCTGAGCCCATGTAGACAGGTGAAGCGGGCCTTCAGTATGCCAAATGTCATCTCTATCCTGGCCCTGGTCCTGGCAAGGGCCATGTTGAATCTGGTTTGTGGCCCTGCATCAGGGTCAGGATAGGGGGTCATTAAGAAGGGCTGGCAGGCGTACCCCCTGTCTCCTAGCAGCACTCCACTGAACAGCCCTGAAGATAAGAGGGAATATTGCCATGGTCAGTATCACAAATTGCAGTTTAAGGAACATAACACAGAATGATATGCAATGTACAGTTGTCTACCCTGCTCAAATCTGTGGCACAGTGCAGACTCCCTGAAGATCCGGGAGTCATGGACTGACCCAGGCCACTTTGCCTCAATGCTGGTGACCATGCAGTGATGGTCACAGGTCATCTGCAAAAGCATTTGGGGTTAACAATACTTCCACGATAACAGCATTAAGGTCAATGTAGCATCAATGTGCATTTGAAAGGACCCCATGGTGGAGTGAAAGATAGTCCAACTGTGACACCTGTGCTGTGTGAATATTTCCATATGTGCTAAGAGGGAATGACCTTAATTATCCAGGCTACTGCATTACTTACTAAAACACACATAATGAGGTGTGTGTGTGAATTACCAAACATATATATCAGAATCAGAATCACTTTATTGCCAAGTAGGTAATCAGATTACATACGAGGAATTTGAATATAGGAATATAAAGGTACTGTACTACATGCAAATACGTGGGATAACAGCAAGGTGGGATAGAAATTCAAACTTGGGGCAAGATATTGCTATTGATGTGCAAGTTGAATGTAAAATGTGCATTGTGCATTGCAAATTATCATTGCAAGATTTACCTGAACGTTGAGGCTGTGGAATGACTTACGATTCACATAATCGGCTTCATTCTCACCCAGATGTGCGAAGATGGGGATGTGGGTGCAATCAATGGCACCAATCACTCTGGGGAACCCTATGACAGGAGTAGGCTGCATTTAATATGCAACAGTATACGTCATAGGGTCTACATGATGTATAGATCAAGTAGTCAAATAGGTTAATGTGTACCTGCTATGTCATAGAAGCCCTCTTTTATGGACTGCGTGGGCAAGTGCCCAGGGAACACGATAAAGGCATCCAATAGCTCTGTTAGCGCACGTGCCACCTTATGGATTGCGCTGCAGACTGTATTTTTGCTCAGGTCCTCCACATCTCCCACAGCATTACATGAAACTACCCGTGGCAAAGTAGCGCAGGGCAATGCATAGGGTCTGTTGGACTGTGAGCGCACGACTCCGACGTGTTGCACTGGCAATATACGGCTCCAGCAGCTGACACAGATAGGTGATTCCCTCCGACGAGAATCTATATCTTTCATATAAGACATCATCAGGGAAAGCCAAGGGGTTTTGCCGGTCTCTAAACACTCTTTCTCTCCTAAGAGCCCCTCTCACGATCCGCGCACCGAGGTCCATGGGATCTTCGATGAATGGTGATGCCATTTGGAGAAAAATGATTGGTCAGTGGGCGGTGCTTTTATGCCTGTTGATCTGTTATCTAGAACATAACCTGCTCCGGAGCAGGTTAGCCGTGTAGCATAAGTTGCCATGGTGATCTACCATGGTAAGAAGTGAACCACCTTCGTGAGACTGAAAACCCAGGGTTAAACCTGAAGTTACCTCGCTAACCCCAAATCCTGCTTCGTAGTACAGGCCTCTGGTCACATGAGGGCACTATTCTCTGCAAGGTCATAATAGCATTAATAGTATGGTCAATTAATCATAACGTGTTAAGTTTCTCATCTTTGGACAAATTAGCATATTGAGCTTGGACCCCGTTCATTGCCGCATGCGGCTATATTTATTATTATTGTTATGTTTGAGGGTGCTGCCTGTCTTACCAACTGTCTCTGTTTGATGATGTCAGAGCTGATTGGCAGAGAGAAGCATCCACTGGAGGCAGAGAGGAACGTTGTCGGCCATTTTGTCTCAGTTCAGGACAGCCGTGTTGAATTTGGTGTTCACCACTAAGGAGGCAAAATGAGTTCTTCAGAAGAGGTGAGAAAAAAATATCACTGTTTTAAAGTTAAATCTGTTGGGAACGTAAGCCTGTTACCTGGTCTGCTTATAACACAATGTTGTTCTGTAGGACACATTAGCCTGTTAGGTTCTATATTTGTGATTTTATGACCATACGTATCATTGCTCATAATCCCTCTCTCTCTCCTCAGCCCAGTACATTAGCTGCTGCTGTCCAGGTTTGGATGAAATAATGTTATGACGTCACAATGTACATATCAGGGGGCTCGCCAAGCGCCGGCTGCCGGCTATTTAGTCGTCTACTCACCTCTGTCTGGCCGGCTGCTTTTATAACTGAATGTCACTAAATGTTCACACTACCAGAATTTGGTAGTGACAACAGAATTTTTGAATGAGAGTGACTGCGCATGTCTGGTACACACTGGAGCAGACTGAAGTAAAATGACTAGACTCAGACTGTCTGTAAGGGTAACAGGAGTCACTCCTCCGATCTCATGATGGCTGGAAATAATGTCTGTGTAGCCTGGCAAAATGAAATCAGCGCAGGACACAAAAACCTCTTTAGGATTCTTTATTCTGAACCAGTGATTGATTCTGCAAATTAGTAGTTAAAATTTGAAACAAAGGTGATTCAGTTTTGTTCTTTTAAAATAAAAATCAGTCTCCAAAAAGATTGAAAACAAAAGACAAAATCTTCAATGCACAGTCGTTGTATATAAATCACAACCTAGGACTCTTCAACCTAAACTAGTATACTCTCCACACCAGATGCACTGTAACTTCAGTAAGTGCTATGAATGGTTCTTAAGTACAGTAATAACTAGCCTAACATTCTGCATCTAAACATACATGAGAAATTCGGAGTACACAAATAACTGTAGTGGTTCTTTCCTGAGAAAATGAAATAAAATACAACAAACCACATTGAGTTGTAAACCTAACATTCACAATTCTGTACATGTTTGACAGTATGTAAGAATGATGTAAAGATACTCACTACGACATGTCAGTACATTTATCCAAGTACACACACGTGGCAGAATACCAACCCCATACGCCACTGTAAAAGCGAACAATGAAGTAAATCAGCAAATCGCATGAATCTTCGTTCAAACATTCCAAAATAAATGAAATTCAAACTTGGAAACCAAGCTACATTACAAGTTTCTCAATATACTGCCGACCATTACATAAGCTGACGGAATTACTCCGGGAAAATCTGCTGACATCCAACCACACCTGCGAGTTAATGGTCAATATACGTTGGTACACACTATTACTAATATACATTGATCGATATTTTGTGCATACAACATTCTTTACCAGAAATTTACCAACCTAGAGTTTTGGACTTCCACTGCTGCTCAACGTGGCGATCATGAAAATGGTTTCCTACTCTTCCTGGTCTATTCTCGCGGTATTGTCCACTCTGCCCTTAGGGGTACACCAACAGAAATCGCGCCATCTGGTGGAGTTAGTGGGAATAGCCCTATTGACCCACCTGGCTACATCTGTATCCATAATCACTTTTACTTCAGACCAATATGGCGGCTACCATCGCCTGTATTTTCAGTTTATTTGACACCAGTAACACCAGTAACCAGAGGCGTCAGTTTATCCATAAGGTCTCAATAAACCGCCACTGACAGCGGCGTCATATTCTCTTTTTCCATCGCAGGAACTTGATACTTTTAACCGCAACATTTGGGCCGAAGGACGCAGAACTGGAACAACCGCAATGTTGAGGAAACAGACTGGATAGAAAAATTGAGAATGTCTCATAACACTTACCTCTGTCTCTTTCAAATTAAGGATGATAATGTTACGTAACGTAACGAGTGTTGAGCCTTAATGTCACCTAACAACCAGCTGTCCAGTCCCGTTCTGGTTCACACTACTCGGACTAACCGAATCCGCTCTCAAATTCAGTATCAGTACCTGAATTTTTCAGGTAGTCAGTTTGGTTATAGAATGCGGTTGTCACTCTCCTTAATAACTGAACTGTCTGTGAAATTGCAAGGGGAGTTGTGAGTTTTTTTAGATGTTTCAAAATAATAGCAATCTCTGCTGAGCCTCTGCGCAACGCACAGCGAACGGTTGCCATGGTAACGACGGACTCAACTGAAGTGTTACAGCTGAAACTACTGCATAACGCTAAATACAAGGCCTTAGCTGAGGAGATCATTTTAGGGGCTTCATTACCATGACCATGTAAAATCATTATTTAAACTGATTTATGTTTCCATCATTATTGGATCTTAGTTCTGTGAGTGCAGTAGTACTCAGGAGAGAGATGCAGTCTTTCTCTGAGAAGACTACAATATGCATTTGGTATTATATTTATTACTATTTGTAATAATATTTTTGTTTTGGACTAATTTCTTCTGCACTGACTGAAGAAAGTACATTAAACATTCACAATTAAAAAAACATCAGTTTATTTTTTCAATTAAAAATGTTTGTTATTTTAAGTCACGCTTTCATAAACATATTTAAGGTTTGTTTATTAATTTGGTAAAAATGCATCACCGGAAAAATGTATCTTGCCATCGCAAACATCCCTTAGCTGGTTATTTTTCCCATCTGGCTGGCTACTCAAAAATTTGGGGAACCCCCTGACATATGATGCCATATTTGTATTGTATGATGTGGGATATTTTATAACAGTTCATGTGATACTAAACCGTACATACCACATGATAAATGATATGCAGTGTGTCAGTTATATGGCTTCTTACCTGATAGTATTATATGTCAGAGGTTGTCAATACATCCTACCAGGTCATTCCTTCTGAAAGACAGTCTGTCACAAATTGGCCAGTTTTCCTTGAATACATTATTTAACCAACTGTATTAATACATATGGACTTTGAGCCCTGAATTCCAAGTAGTGTAGAGGAAAAAAGAGCTCAGTTAAGGATATATGATATTCTTGGTTAGTGATGGATTCATAGCTGAAAGCATAATATGTCTGAGGTAATAATTCCATCCTACCCCTTTTAGCTTGCTCTACCATCTCATCCCTTCTTGCATAGTGTCTCTCTTGCTCTTACTATCTTTCTCTGTCTGTCTCTATCTCTTTATTAATAGAAACACAAAGTCCGACCCAGACCTCATGGCTGTCAGCAGTGTGGCAAAACATTCACATGCTCTCATTACTTAAAGCAACATCAGAGAGTTCATACAGGGGAGAAACCTTACTCCTGTCAACAGTGTGGGAAGTCTTTCAGTCAGTCAGGTCACCTAAGAAGACATCAATGCATTCACCCTGGAGAGAGACCATATCAATGCCAGTACTGTAAGAAATGTTTCACTTCATCATCTCATGTGTCACTACATCAATTCATCCGTACTGGAGAGAAACCATACTGCTGTGACCATTGTGGGAGAAGGTTCAGTAATCAAAGTGCATACAAGCGACACCAGCGTATCCACACCGGAGAGAAACCATACTGCTGTGACCAATGTGGGAAGAGTTTCAGTGATCCAAGTGCATACAAGCGGCACCAGCGTATCCACACTGGAGAGAAACCATACCAGTGTGATCAATGTGGGAGAAGTTTCATTCATTTAAGTAAATACAAAGATCACCAGCGCATGCACACTGGGGAGAAACCATACAGGTGTGACCAATGTGGGAAGAGTTTCAGCGTTCTAAACACATGCAAGAAACACCAGCGTATTCACACTGGAGAGAAGCCATACTGGTGTGACCAGTGTAAGACAAACTTCACCTGGTTATCTCAGCTGACAAGACACCGGTGCATCTAAACTGCTAAAGAGTGCCCCCACTGTCTGCAGGGTTAGGAAGAAGCTTCTCTCTGTCCAACCAACCCAGGAAGCCCAAGTTTTCAGGTCACACCAAACACCAAACCAGGACCCCATTCATTGTACGTTGTTTAATTTATCCAGGCTAATAAAAAACTGCTTGCTGAAATTGTCTTGCGAATCTGCATTGTAGTGGACGAGGCCTGTCAATTATATTGTGTAGATCTGGGAGCCAAAATTCATATTTTATGCATATATAATGAGCTGTAACACCCTGCCGTAACACTAGCCCACACACACACCTCATCTCATCAGAACGAAACCACATGCAACTCTGCCCGAAGTGGACTTCATGCACTATGTGGTCGTGACACGTGTGCTAACGGAGTCTGACAACAGTCAGTAGAGAACCTGTTTCATTTCTAAACTGGTGAAGAGCCTTGCTGCCTTGCCTGCCTGCCTGACACAGACATGCATTCATGCATCATTCATGCATCACACATAGCTATTCCACTACATGACACTTCAGACAGCACATCGTACACTTTATTACGGCTCCCTATAGTTAGTGACTCAGCGCTTTGCAAGTCCATACACAGCCATTGACAATTCCATTATTCAATGTTCATCCAGATAGTTATACTGTCGCCCCTTTATTGCCATCTCTGCTGATTCGTGTCTTCCATTGTTCAACTCCTGTCATTTTGTATGCTGAAATATTGGTTTAATTATCAGTATTGTATGCTCATGTGGCATGTTGAAATCCTCTGATTTATATTTATCTCTGCTTCAGCAGACACCACCAATTATTTCCTTAAATTTACTTGGGAAAGCAGTTAGTTTTAGAATTTAGAACGCAGGCAGGTGCCGTTAATAGTGAGTTCGCGCTGGTCCTTCAGTTGGCGATTACCAGTAGAGGCAACTGCATACAGTTGCCTCTACTGGTCTACCAGCCGTGCCAGCCGACTCACTTTTGTATTTATAATTATTTTTCAGGTGAGTCAGGTGTCACCGAGCACTTAAATGCGTCCACTGTAATGTGTGTGAGCTAGCGGAGCTATTGTTTCTGTTCGTGGTTGTCCGTTGTGTATTTCTGGGGTAATCTACTTTTAATAACTAACGTTAGTTCGCTACCGCGAACGAACACTATAACGGTCATATTAACCATTTAAACGATATTTGCAGTTACATGTTAGGTTGTGTTAACTCACATACATGTGTTCTTGGTTTGGGAGTGTGTATGTTATGTTGTCAGATGCTTTCACCTTGAAGGGGAGCCGGAATGTGGGTGTGTTTTGACTTGCGATGGCTAACGGTAACATCAGCTGTAGTAGTAGCGTTTACAGTCGCCATGGCAACGGCGCACCAAGGCAGATGCCAGTTGTAAATATAGGTTAATCAGTTTTATGAATGAAAGTGCAGAAATACATGACTTATTATTTGTAGAAAGGGTAGTACATTACAGAATGATAATTTTTGAATACTTTATGCTTGGAATAGATAGGTTAGTGTGATTAAGAACTATTATATGAATCTAATGTAGCTTAATTATAATTTTCTATTGATGTTGATTATTTTGATTATTATTTTGTATTATGAATCCCAGTGTTTTGTACATAATTGATTAATCAGTTGGCAATTACCAGTAGAGGCAACTGTATGTACCAGCCGACTCATTTTTGTATTTATAATTATTTTTCAGAATAAACATCTTCTTTTAAAATATGCCACTGAATCCAGTCCACGATTCATGAGTGCAACACTCACATGATGATCTATTCCCGTTGCCACTGATTCATCACAATTCAACATAGGTATACCTCCTGTATATACCATATTCACTTTTATTTTCCTGATTATTGAGTCTGCTTTAGTTTAGTAATAAATATATTCTTTTACATAAAGTCATCTCCTGTGTTCATTGAGTGATTTAAATCAAACTCATAATTCAGTCCTTCAGATGAGACCTGTTGATGCTGTCTGTTATCTGGTGTTCCGTTCTCAATTCTCATTGAAGCTAACTCTAAATTATATTGATATCAGACACCATCAATAACTACTCACACTACAGCATCCAGCTAACTATGTTCCTTGAATGCATGTGGTGGATTGATTTATCATTCCAACATTTTACCATTGTTGAGAGTTACTAAGAAGCTGTGAGTTTTAATGTTTTTGTTAATGAATGGAATGTCTTTATGAGTTCTTGAGTGTAGTTATATGTAAAGCCACGATGGGTTTACATCAGACCTAAAGCCTTTTTTCTGACGGGTCTCTCACTGTCAATTTGTAAATAGACCCTATGTTTCTCTGTATTGTATATTTGTATGTAATTGCTTGGTCACACCACCAGGCTATGCTGATTGTGTCCTCACCGAACATCTTTGTAAGTATAAAACTAATGGAGGACTTGGATTACCTAATTTCATACTCTGTTACTGGGCTGCTAACACCCGCTGTGTTGGTGCAATCATTTTATCTCCTTTCCACTTAGTAAAGTATGCTATAGATACAATCCCATCATTCATAATACAGTTTAGATTTGGAAACAAATGAGGAAGTATCTCAAACTCAAGGCAGTGTCCTTCTTGTTACCCATATCATCAAACCCCTCTTTTACTCCCTCCACTCTGGATGGGACCTTTGATACTTGGAGAGATTTAGGGATACAGAATATTTGGGACTTATATATAGAAAGATCATTAGCATCTTTTCAGCAACTTCAAAGTTACAATTTACCAAAAAAACATTTCTTTAGATACCTTCAGATTAGAAATTATGTATGTTGGGCCAGGCCATGAGGTTGAACAAAAGAAAACTAGTTAAGACAATAGAGTCAGCATCTGCGGCCTAACAAGAGAATCAGAGGCCTGTCTAAAACATATTCTGTTCGGACATAACAGTGGTCATGTCCGCCATCTTGCCCTCTCTCTCTCTCTCTCATCTCTCTCTCTCCCACACACACACACACATACACACGCATACATACGTGCCATATGCTGTTTGTGCCTTTATGCTTGCTAGTTTAGACCTATAGTTATAGTTGTGTAATAGTTGTTGATTAACTGAAGTGTTATTGATTATTTATTAATATTGCTAAAGTTAAATAAACTCTGTTATACTTTTAAAGAGAAGTTGTCTATTATTTCTTGTGCATATGTGTTGCAATAACGGCTGGTTGTGAGGGCCTGTGTACGAATTCACCCTTCACTGTTCACTCATAAATGTACAGTGGTACTTAACCGCTGTCATTTGGGGGTGAACAGCCATTTTGAGACTATATTAAAGATTCGGTTATTGGTCCCTGATTCCAGGGTGGTGCCCCGTTAATATTGACTCCCGTCAATAATTTTATGAATATTAATAATTCCACAATTATTAGTTATTGATTGCTAATAACTAGGGCTGGGGCAACTCATCGACATCATCGATTACGGAAATACGTCGATTTGCATAACGTGTTGGCGCGTCGCAATGATGGCTGCGCCCGGTCAAAGCATGGATTCCCCCGGAGAACAAGCTGCAGCTAAAAAACCTCGCCCACGATCATCTAAAGTGTGGGAGTATTTTAGAGACCCAACAATGTGGTGCTCTGTAAGCTCTGCAAATTGGAAATGGCTTATCACAGCAGTACAACTGCTGTGCACGAACACTTGAAGCAAAAGCATCCCGGAGCGCTTTGTCAAGACGGCAGCAAGACAGCACCGTAAGTCCTGTTTACTTTTTGTCCCCACCCAAGCATGATATATTAGGATTATCAACACGCGGAACGTGTTTCTGTTAGTAGTAGTCACTTGAAATTGATTTTCTAAATGTTTCTTCATCGCCCCATGTTAAAAGTAATTTCTGCACCGCTGCTAACATAACGTTACACCATGCGTCATCTAACGTTGTTATTCGGCCGTTTTATATTTTCTGTTTACTTTAACAGCCATGTATGAGTGAGAAAATGGCTTAAACTAACGTTACAGACCGTTGTTACAGTCTGTGACTGTTGTTACAGTCTGTAAATCATTTCAATTATTTTCCTTCCCCCACACTGATCCAAAAATACATTTGCCAGTGATTATCTTAACTACATATTACTCCAGTGATGAAATAAATCCATGTCATAACCGTTTTAAGTCAAGTGCTTAAGTAAAAATACTGATTCTCCATGTTCAGGGAAAGGGTTGACATACAGTGATTAAATTAATCTTTGTGTCACAGCAATCCTTTTGAATTTGAGGTCCAGTATTTTTCTGATCAGGCATCTGACAAATAGGGTCTATTATTATTAATATCATAACAAAGCAGTGACGTGGAAATTAGACTAATTTTAAAATATGCCACTATTATCATTATTCTAATGTGCTTTATGTGTCTCTTTTTCAGGATGAGGCAAAGCAGTGTGGAGGACTTTTTCCACAAAAGGAACCCAAATCCATGCACACCCCAGATGGCTGCTGAGCTTTCTGACAGCATCGTACAGATGATCATCAAGGACATGAGATGAGGGGCAGGGAGAGAGAGAGAAGGAGGGAGAGAGATTGTGTGTATATGCTTGGGTGTGTGTGTTACTGAGAGTTGATTAAGAATGCACTAGTTTTAGTTATTCCTGTTAGAAATTTTTTTAAGTGTTACTCAAATTGCACTAATTTTACTGTAAGATGATTTTATGTTGGACTGCTAAACTCGAGGTTGCACAATGTTTTGGTATTCCTCCTGAAAGTGACTTGAATTTTACATCGTTTCATTTATTTGTTGTTGGATTGCTAAATGTAGATTGCACTATATTCCTTTTACTTGAATTGAACAAGCTCTTGCTTTAATTTTATTTTGGAGAGATTTTATGTTGGACTGTTTTTAAGAGAAGATGATTGAATAAAATATTGAAATATTAATGAGACAAGTTTTTGATATTTATTTTGGGTAAATTAATTGTTATATTAATCGAGTAATAAAAAAATAATCTTTAGAATAATCGATAAATTAGTCTATAGATTAATCGACTAATTGAAAAAAGAAACGTTAGATTAATCGCTAAAAAAATAATCGTTAGGTGCAGCCCTACTAATAACCAAACCTGCCCCTATCAAAGCCCAACATGTAAGAGTACATCTTCCCAACTTTGAGAACGCAAAGCCAGATGACCTGGACCATTGCTTAAAGCTGATTGCAGGATCAGACCATACAATATCCCATCTTTATGGTATGCTACAAGACATCTGTCATCCAGCTATAAATAACATAAAAGCAGAATGGGAAAAAGAATTAAGTTTCTAGATACCAGATGAGAGTCTGGAATATATACATACGTGATCAATTAATGCTTAATACAATTAAAGTCCTGCATAGACTACATTACTCAAGGGTAAAATTACATAAAATATTTCCGGAGGTCTCACCTCTTTTACGGAAAGTGTGATTCAGCTGAAGCTAATTTATCACATAGCTATGCCCTATGTACCAAAGTACAGGAGAATTTTAATGAGACCCGATTTTAATAATTCTAGGTATGTCTGAAGATCTAAGAAAATTCTGAGCGGCTCAATAGCCTATGGTCTGGTTACTGCAAAAAAGCTTATTCTGCTATTTTATTCTCGCTTTTGTTGGCTGTAATGAGGGAGAGTGGACTAAAAGCAGCTGTGCAGGCAGCATTTTCGGGGTACATAGAGAGCATGCGCCAGGTCTTGCAGCAGTCTCACCAGATGAACAAGAGAAGAGACAGAGGCTGTTCCGCTACAGACTGGAAGCTCATGCCATGACAGGCTCGGTGGTATTGGGTGAATCCGGTGCTGAGGAGGGACTAAGGCAGGAAGGAGAGTTGGTGGGAGAAGAAGGCGATAGCTGACATGACGGCGGCAGAGGAGAAAGAGACTCAGCTCTCCCACCCTCTCCTCCCCCATCAATGCAGCCAATTCGCCCTCTATGCAATCTATGAACTCTTCTCGTTCTCGATTCGCACGTGCAGCCCTCTCTCTCATTGCTCTGATGGCCAACTTCTTCCTTTCCCTCCTCACTTTGTTCCTTTCCCAGTTTGTTCCCACTGGGAAAGGAACAAAGTGAGGAGGGAAAGGATTCCTTCCTCACTTTGTTCCTTTCCCAGTTTGGCCTCCTCCGGGGTCCTTGACTGGCCTCTCTCCATACTATCTCAGGTAGGATGGAAGCAGTACACAGTCCAGTCTGGACCCATGCCCCATGTGCCCCACTTTCTCCAACAATGCACATCTGTATTTGTCACAATATCATTGTGCGTTTTTAATGTCAGTTAGTATATGATGGCTGCATCACTCTTTCAGTCTCAAAGTAGCTTCAACCCTGCTGCTCTCAAACATTGAAGACTTTGTGTCTTCCACAACTACAATTACAATTATAATGTTCCATTTGGCAGACGCTTTTATCCAAAGTGACATACACATGAGATTTTAAGCAAGGATCTAGTCAGGAGAGAGTAAGTGCCATAAAGCTAAGTTCTGGTCCGACAGGACAGAGGTACTACGAGGCAGTGCATAGAGGCAATGGATAGAGTGCATAGAGGCAGATAAAGAATTTATTTATTTATTTTTAGCAATTACACAGTCCATCAGGTGAGAAGGTGTTCGCTAAAGAGCTGGGTCTTTAGCCTTTTTTTAAAGATTGAGAGGGACTCTGCAGACATTCCAGAATAGTTGAAAAAAATGCAAATATAGCTATACTTGAAATTAGCTAAATCAACTGATTGACTAACTAGCTGTATTTAGGATTAATAGGAAAAAACTCCCTACTGTATAAGTGTAGTCATTCTTTTTTATACAGCCCTTTATCATAAGCATGGCTCAAAGGGCTTACATCATACACATCATATACATACTTCATCACTATATACTGTACAACATCAAATATACATACTATATAAACATCATATACTACATCATATAAATACGTCTATATCATGTACTACATCATGTACTACATCATGTGACGCCCACCAATGTGTGGTCACATTTGTGTTAATGTATTTTGTTTCCATGTGTAGTCAACATGTTTTCACAATATGTACGCTATGTACATTCTAGCTGGTAGCCAGCCGGGGGCAGTGTGACGCTTTACTTCGCTCTAGGACGGTCTTTTTGATGGGAGTGGCGCTTTACTTCGCTCTAGGATGGTCTTTACGACGGGATTGGCGCTTTACGGTGTCCTCTTTCTGCTGAGCATGGCTAAACGAACAGAAGTGAAGTTGCCCTGTCTCATTTATTTCTCCTGTTTGCAGAAATTATTATCTGTCTATTTGGTACCAGCCGGTACCTGTAACAGATTTTTGGGGGCTCGTCCGGGATCGGCACCACCTGCTGCATGGGAGCTGATCCAGTGATTGCTGAAACCTTGGACCGATGAGGAGCTGATGCTTCAGTCTGTGACACATGCAACAGGAGCAGCTGCTGTTGTAACAACTTGCACGACTGATGAAGAACCGAGCCAGGGTTGTATCCGCAACCTACTAATGACTAAGGGCAGAGACTGAACTGTAATACATGATACCTGCCATCCACTGAGAACAGAGACTGTGACTTTGGGTTTTGGACTGTGTGACCATACGTGAGGAATAGGGAAGAAGTAGTCATGTCGGACGGTGAGAGGAAAAGCCTGGTGTGGACCATCAGGAAGAGCCTTCTCTCTCTTTCATCTGATGAACTTTTCCAGATTGCCAAGAGTGTGGGTCCAGCGCCAGACAAGGACCAGTTGATGCTGGAAGTGGGAGATGAAGAAGGTTGCTTTGAGTATATTCAAGCTTTCATGTACAGTAAGTCTTTACTTGAGTCGGAAGATATGGGGATGGTTGAGTAGTTAATGTTGAAAGATAATGTTGATTTTGTGATACAGAGTCATGCTGACACCTCACATGATGGTACAGTTGGTAATGTTGAGTTATAACACACATTTCATAACCCTCAACCTATTGATGAAGACATCACAGGGAGCACAGTTAACACAGTTTCTAAGGGTACATCTAATATTGCTTCCACTGCTAACACCTCCACAATGATCATGGCTAATAATTTTAGCTCCACCCCAACCGTTGATTTGGTTTCTCCAGCCATAACTAATGTCGCCCAACCTATACCAGACACCGAGTTGAAGAGTATGCTTGCAAGCTACGAGGAGCTTAGTAACAAACTCAGTCAGTACATGGCTATCCCGACCCCACAGCCTGTGCTACCAACACCTCCACTGACAACGTCACTTAATCACGGCAACACACCACACATCAGCAGTCAGTCTGTACAGGCCACACATGCAAAACACGAGAATGTAGTCTCCCTAAGAGATCTTTCATACCTCCACCGCAGAGAATTTAAGATTCAAGGGGGTCAGATTGGTGGCCAAGGGTCAGACATCAGCTATAACAGTGCCTGCAGACAAATTGATGAGGGTTTAAAAGAACAGTTCAGCGAAGCAGAAATAATCAGAAGTGTGTTGAAGGCAGTTAAGCCAGGAAATTTCAAGGAGATGCTAATGAATAAAGATGACTTAACAGTAGAGGAGCTCAAGGGATTTCTCCAGTCCCACTTAGGGGGCCAAAGTAGCATGGAACTTTTCCAAGAACTAATGTGCACCAAACAAAATGATAGGGAGACCCCGCAACAGTTCCTATACCGAGTGATAGGACTAAAACAAAAGATCCTGCTCACCTCAAAACATGCTGGTACAGATGTGAAGTACAATGCAGACACAGTTCAAGATGTCTTCCTTCACACCGTTTACCAAGGCCTAGGGCACAAACATGATGACATCCGTCGAGAACTCAAACCACTACTCTCAGACTGCAAAGTACCTGATGAGATAATACTGAGGCATGTGATGAAGATAACAAGTGACGAGAATGAGAGACAGCGTAGGTTAGGCCAGGCCCCACGTCAAAGACAGGCAAATGTGCACAACGCTGAGCTTGAGGTTAACGCTACACATGGCTCAGGTACCAGGAGAGATAGGTCTGAGCAGAAGCCCACGTCAGACATAACAGCTCACAGAGAAAGTAGAGAAGCTTTCCAGCATAATTGAATCGATGACAGAGCCATTCCAGACACGACGGCAAGAACATATGTTTCAGGGGTACCCAGGTAGAATGCCACCCAGAAAAGACAGATTCTATGGCTGTCCAAATTGTATTGAAAAAAACATTCCGAACTGCCACCATTGTTTCTACTGCGGTGAAGAAGGCCACAGAGCGGTTGTCTCAAGAAACCAACACGTCAGGGAAACGGGAGCCGGTCTCTGCCAAGGGACACCCAGTGACCGGGCCTCAAGCGCTGTCCCAACCTGACAGTACCAACAGAAACAATCCTAGCCTAGAGGGCCTTAACACTAGAAATACTGGGTCAAATGACAACAAAACAGCTGGAGGGAAAAATAAACATAGGCCGGGAAAAATGTCACTTCCATCCTCTCTTGACCTACCAGTGACTAAAAATGAACAGGTCGCAAGGCTTGTAGGAAAAAAAACGCTCACCCAGTGTTATCTAAACGGTCTAGCCATGAGTGCTCTGCTTGATACTGGAGCTCAAGTCAGCATGATAGACAGGGAGTGGAAAGATAAGTACTTACCTGATACTGATATTAGACCACTCGCTGAAATCATTGAAGATGAGGAAGAGCTTGCAGTGTATGCTGTAAACGGAGACCCCCTTCCATTTGATGGCTGGGTCACTATCACCGTAAACTTACCTGGAAACGAGGACCCCAACCTGTCCATCAGTGTTCCTTTCCTTGTGAGCAGCTTCACCCTTGAACGCCCACTGCTAGGGTTCAACGTGCTTGAGGAAGTGATCCAGGGGCAACCAGAGAAACTGACCCCACTCCTCATCACTCTCCTGTGGAGCAATCTCAATACCTGCTGAAAAAGCAAAGACTCTTGTGAACCTCATTCAGACCGGCAAGCCCAAAGTGCAACAGGGAAATTTACGGACTGGCAGACAAGACATGGTCATCCCAGCAGGCCAAGTAGCTTGGTTGAAGTGCAAAGTCCCACCAAACATGGACCTGTCTGATCCTCGGGTATTGTTTGAGCCACGATTCACGACCAGCGCAACTGGATGTAGGAGAGGGCCTGTTGGAAGTTCAGAACCAGAGGAAACTGTATGTAGCCGTGCCTGTGGGAAATAATACAAAACACGCTATCACTCTGCCAAGAAAAACCGCCCTTGGCAGCATCCATCCCATCGAAAGAGTGATAGAGACAGACTCAACTGACAAACATAAGACCAATGTCAAAGTCAACAGTGTTGCTCCCCCTCCCAATGACACCAAGCAGACACTGTGGCAGCCTCCCATTGATGTCAGCCACCTAGACGAGGTGCAACAAGAGAAAGTTAAGAGAATGCTATCTGAGGAATCAGCCGCCTTTGCTCAAGACAGCGACGACATTGGAAGTATCCCTAGTTTGCAGATGTCGATCAGCCTCAAAGACGATGTTCCTGTACAGAGAACATATTCATCAGTGCCAAGACCATTGTTCAAAGAAGTAAAGGAGTACATTCAAGAGCTTATGGTAAAAGGCTGGATAGTGAAGTCAAAATCTCCATACGCTGCCCCAGTGGTATGCGTTCGAAAGAAAGATGGAACACTTTGCTTGTGTGTTGATTATCGCCTCTTGAACCAGAAAACTGTCCCAGATCGGCACCCCTTACCCAGGATACAGGACCTGATAGACACCCTCGGTGGATACTCCTGGTTCAGCATCTTGGACCAAGGCAAAGCGTACCATCAGGGCTTCATCGCAGAGGGTTCCAGACATGTCACTGCCTTCATAACTCCGTGGGGACTCCACGAGTGGGTTAGAATCCCATTTGGCCTTTCCAACACTCCCGCAGCATTCCAGCGGAGCATGGAGGAGATGCTTGGCTCCCTCATGGACGAATGCTGCATCCCTTACCTTGACGATGTTCTCTGCTATGCAAGGTCATTCGACGAGCACCTGGAAGGAGTCTGCAATGTCCCTAAGGCCCTCCAACGCCATGGAGTCAAGCTGAGGCCAGAGAAATGTGAACTCTTCCAGCGTGAAGTCAGATATGTGGGACGCCTCGTCTCCGCTGAAGGAGTAAAAATTGACCCGAAGGACCTGGAAGCTGTACACTCCCTTACCAGGAAAACACCGCAAACAGTTGGCGATATCAGGAGACTCACTGACTTCCTTGGCTATTATCGCTCCTACATCCAGGATTTCTCTAGGATAGCCAAACCCATCTATGAGCTACTTCAAACTAAACTGGGCATGCCGCAAGTCCAGACACATGCAGGAAAGGGCAGGGGCCCACAGCTGCCTTCCAGGACGTCAGTGGACTGGACAAACGAACAGCAGAAAGCACTTGAGAAGCTTGTCAACCTCCTCACTAATCCACCGGTGTTGGCATATCCTGACTTCAACCTGCCTTTAACGCTGCACACACATGCATCAGACCAGGGTCTCGGGGCTGTTCTTTATCAACATCAGGATGGCAAGTTGAGGGTCATTGGGTACGGTTCGAGGACGTTGACGCCAGCCGAAAGAAACTATCATCTGCACAGTGGAAAACTGGAGTTTCTTGCGTTAAAATGGGCTGTGTGTGAAAAGTTTAGGGATTACCTTTACTACGCCCCACACTTTACCATCTTCACTGACAACAACCCACTGACTTATGTCATGAGTACAGCAAAACTCAACGCAACGGGTCATCGATGGGTCGGAGAGCTGTCAGATTTCCAGTTTGACATAAAATACAGACCTGGAAAGTTGAACATTGACGCGGACACTCTGTCTCGGATCCCGTTGGACATAGACAGATATGTGGAAGCATGTACGGAGGAGCTATCGCAAGATGTGGTATGTGCCACGTGGGATGGATGTCGAGCAGCTAAACGGAAAGATGTGGCCTGGATTGCCGCTCTGCAGATTTCCTCTCAAAATGCCCACCCGCAGCCTTGCACAAGCTTACCCACTATTAGTCATGATGAGCTTGTGAGAGCACAGGAAGAGGACCAAGCTATCAGTGAGGTGATAAAGTTGAAAGAGTCAAATACAACGCTGACGGATGACATACGGAAGGCAGTTGGTGGTGTCACCCAGAAGATATTGCACGAGTGGAGCAAGCTACATTTGGAGGGGGGACTCCTTTACAGGCGAACAAGTGAGAGGAAACAGCTAGTCCTTCCTACAAAGTATAGGAGCCTAGCCCTGAGACATCTTCACAATGAGATGGGACATGTTGGGAGAGAGAGGCACCTCGCTAGGGAGAGGTTCTACTGGCCCTATATGGCAAAGGAAATAGATGAATATGTGACCCGGAAATGTCCTTGCATCAAATCAAAGACGCCAGTAATACATGTTCGAGCTCCCATGGGCAGTGTCACATCTAGTTCTCCCCTTGAGCTCGTCTGTATCGACTACCTACACCTAGAGACCAGTCGAGGAGGGTATGAGTATATCCTGGTGGTGGTTGATCATTTTACAAGATACGCGCAAGCATACGCTACTAAGAACAAGAGCGGGCGGACAGCTGCAGAGCGTATTTTCAATGATTTCATACCCCGCTTTGGGTACTCCTCCAAGTTGCATCATGACCAGGGCCGTGAGTTCGAGAACAGACTCTTCCAGACTCTCCAGCAGCTGTCAGGGGTTGGCCATTCAAGAACATCGCCATACCACCCGCAAGGGAACCCAGCTGAAAGGTTTAACCGCACGTTACTCCAGATGCTGAGAACACTGGCTAACAAAGAGAAAGAGCGCTGGAAAGACCATCTCCCCCATATTGTACATGCATACAATTGCACACGACATGAATCGACTGGGTACTCACCTTTCTATCTTCTTTACGGCCGTCACCCTCGCCTGCCTGTCGACCTGCTGTTTGGGTTAACCGACGACACAGAACCAGAACCAGTCTCAACTAAAGGGTATGCTGACAAGTGGGCTGGGAGAATGGATGAAGCATATCGAATAGCCAATGAGAACAGCAAACAGTCCAGTGCAAAAGGGAAGTCGTACTACGACCAGAAAGTGAAAGGAGCTGTGTTGCAGCCTGGCGATAGGGTTCTGGTGAGGAACCTTGGTGAGCGAGGAGGGCCCAGCAAGTTGAGGTCATACTGGGAAAAGGCCATTTACATGGTGAAAGAGCAGGTAGCTGAGAATCCAGTGTACATAGTCTATCCTGAATCTGGAGACAAGCAGAAGACCAGGACACTGCACCGTAACCTGCTACTTCTGCAGGTCACATTTGTGTTAATGTATTTTTGTAGTCAACATGTTTTCACAATATGTACGCTATGTACATTCTAGCTGGTAGCCAGCCGGAGGCAGTGTGGCGCTTTACTTCGCTCTAGGACAGTCTTTACGACGGGATTGGCGCTTTACGGTCGTCCTCTTTCTGCTGAGCGAGGCTAAACGAACAGAAGTGAAGTTGCCCTGTCTCATTTATTTCTCCTGTTTGCAGGTTTGTGAAGTAGTAATCTAAGTTAACTAACTAAGTTTTGCTATATAAACATGTTGCTTAATATCTGAGTAACCGGGAAATAGATTCTTGTAAGGATACATTGATGTGGTTGTGTGTAATTGAGTAGTTGGATTTTCTGGTGTGCCGTGTTCGTTATAAGATGGCGCCACGATAAACTTTGTTCTTGATATTCAAGTCACGTCAATCAGAGTTTTATTTCTGGCTCTGTGAACATTTGGGTTGACTTCATAATATTTTCCTAATGTGTTAGATTGTTAAAATGTTTAGGTAGATTTGAAAAGGTTAAAAGTAAAGTTAAAAGCTGTAAGCTCATATACTTAATGGCCATATACAAATAGTAGCAGTATGCTAGGTTTTATTTTAAGGTTACATGAGACAACCTAGAAGTGTAACAATTATTGTTATTATTTTATTTTGGTTGGCTGAACCAACAGAACTCATAACTCAGTAAATAGACTGAATGTTGAAATGTGGAAATAGACGTGTGTGACTCTGTATTTTATTTTTTAAGAGTATGTCTTTTTCATATGAGAGACACAGTATGACAATGCATAAATGAACATACTGAAACAATGTAGTAAAAGAAAAAGGTTTATATTGCATATGGTGAATAAACTTTTTCTGCTGAGCGAGGCTAAACGAACAGAAGTGAAGTTGCCCTGTCTCATTTATTTCTTCTGTTTGCAGAAATTATTATCTGTCTATTTGGTACCAGCCGATACCTGTAACATATACATACTAGAAATACATAATTTAGTACATCGTATATGTGACATATACTTCACTACATCATAAATGTACTACATATACATCATATAGGCTACCATATTACACACAAACACAATATTTTTTTTCCATTGTTTCTTGGGAATTTTTTTTGACCATTGGGTGGTTACTGGGTTGACCAGTGGGTTGTTGTATTGTAAGTTCAAGGCATTATCAAAGTTAGAAGAAGTTCGAAGCACACAGGACACTTTATGACCATTTTTGCCAGTGATATGACATTTATAATAATTGTTTGTGACATGTTAGTTTGTTTTGTGAAATGTTGTGTTTTGTGAATTGTTGTTGTGTTTTGTGAATTGTTGTTGTGTTTTGTGAATTGTTGTGTTTTGTGAAATAATGGAAACCCGCTGACTTTAAACAGCTAGGCTGCTTACAGCTTTACAGCTTTAAACCCGGACTGCTATCAGCAACTACTAGACACAGATAAACCAAGAATACCGAGCGGGAAACTTCTTTTATCTCCTTGTTCTTCTCTCATCAACAGTCGGCCGCCATGTTGCTTTACACGGGTGATACTAAACGCACCCATGATGCATTGCGCGAACAGCCAGAGCCGAGTGGAGTCGAAGTGCCGAACGGAGCGTCAATATAACGGTGTTGTCATGGTGAGTCCTGGTTTTTGCCAGTAGACTGTAACGACTGCAACTTTTGTCTATATCAGTGAATTGACAGTCGCTGTTGTGATGTTGAAGTTTACATTTTGAGGAATTGTAATATCCTGCTGTCCTTTGTGGTTTGAAATATAAATAATAATAATCGTTCTTCTCTCATCAACAGTCGGCCGCCATGTTGCTTTACACACTTCTTCTTGCAGCAGACTAGCCGCTTAGGCGTGTTGCTGCCTTCCACAGGAAGTCAAAATTACTACTCTTATGAGATTGAATGAGATTGAATCCATGGGTAAATTCTTCATGAAACTGATTCTATTCCTGTTTCAAACCCAGCTGACCTCCCATCACAGGGAAAAGTAAAAGACTCAGTATTAAAACACAAGAGAAAGTTTGCCTCATTTTCCAGATTGGCCTCTCTCCCACCAACACCCGAGGAATCCTTTCAATGCCAAAAGCTATAATATGTGCTGCTTAATAATTATGACACAATAAAGTATAAAAGTGAAAGTTAAACTATAAACAGCAAAACTGAAATTCAAAAGAGAAAAGATAAAACTGCAATTTGAAATAAAAAGTTAAATCTTAAACTTGTGAAAGCAGCAAATTCAATAGTAACACCAAAAATAAATATTTCTATAGAAATTTTAACAAAACATTAAAGCCCCTGGCAAGGCAATTCCGTGATTTTCTTGTAAATATGTAATTTGTGGTCTTGAATGCATATAAAAATAAAATATGAAAATTCAATTATACTCCGATCATTCTAAAAATCGATTTAACCAGCATTTTTCTGATACTTGATGTAAAGTGGGCGGAGTTATCTCAGGAGGTAGCCGACGTCGGCAATCTCCAACCAATCATAATTAGGAGAAAGCTGGCGTCATATACCGCATTCCCGCTATAATAAAATAACTCCTTCTCTTTGCGTCTGAGTAAATTCACCCTGCGTTTTGTTGTGCGACTAGCTAGCTAAATAATAATAATAATAATAATACATTTTATTTGAGGGCGCCTTTCAGGACACCCAAGGTCGCCTTACAATGCATAAAAAAAGAAACACACTCGAACAGGTAAAAACAGCGAAACATGGCAACAACACCAGCATAGCCAAAACAAGTGACATAGGGTGGGCAGACACGTATAGGAGGGGGAATAAAAACAGTAAAACTGTAAGGATAAAAGGGGAAACGCACAGTATGGTGAGGATTACAGTGAGTAGGCCAGTTTGAACAGGTGAGTTTTGAGGTGGGATCTGAATGCTGTTATGGTGTCAGACTGTCGAATGTGTGGGGGCAGGGAGTTCCAAAGCCTGGGAGCAGTGCAGCTGAAAGCCCTAGCACCCATGGTGCTGAGGCGGGGGGTGGGGATGGTCAGGAGACCAGCTGAGGATGAGCGCAAGGAGCGGGAGGGGATGTAATCCTGGAGGAGGTCAGAGAGATAAGTGGGGGCTAGGTTGTGGAGGGCTTTGAAGGTGAGCAGGAGGTTTTTATAGTCGATTCGGTATTGAACAGGGAGCCAGTGTAGTTGGATGAGAATGGGGGTGATGTGGTCGGATGAATTGGTGCGATTAATGATCCGGGCAGCCGAGTTCTGAATGATTTGAAGCCTGTTAAGCAGTTTGGTGGGAAGGCCAGAGAGAACAGCATTACAGTAGTCAATCCGGGATGTGACGAATGCATGGACCAAGACTTCAGTGCTGGATTGAGACAGGGATGGGTGGAGTCTGGAAATGTTGCGAAGGTGGAAGAAAGCAGTCTGGGTGATGTTTTTTATGTGAGGTGCAAAGGAAAGGGTGCTATCCAGAATGACACCGAGGCTCTTGACTTGGCTGGAGAGGGGTACAGGTAAGCCATCAATGATGATGTTTAGAGCTTTGGTGTTTTGGGCTTTGGAAAGGGTGGTTTTGGAGCCAATGAGCAGGGCCTCAGTTTTGCTGCCATTGAGCTTCAGAAAGTTCCTGCTCATCCAGCTCCTGATGTCCTGATGGTGGGTTTAGTGGAGATGTAGACCTGAGTATCATCAGCGTAGCAATGAAAGTGGACACCATGGTGACGGAAGATTGTGCCCAGGGGAAGGAGGTAGATGATGAATAGGAGTGGACCCAGTACTGACCCCTGGGGGACACCCAGTGGAACAGCAGAACACCTTGACCTGTGGTTCCTCAGTTAGACATACTGTTGTCTGTCAGTGAGATAAGACGAGAACCAGGAGAGTGCAACACCAGTAATCCCAATGTCAGCCAGGCGCTCCAGGAGTAGTGGGTGGGAGATGGTGTCGAAGGCAGCACTGAGGTCAAGGAGGATAAGGATGGTAAGCAGTCCAGAGTCAGCTGCACGGAGGAGGTTGTTGGTAATTTTAACCAGGGCTGTTTCAGTACTGTGTTTGGGGCGAAAACCAGATTGGAAGGGTTCATGGAGGTTGTTTGAGTCAAGGTGGGACTGAAGTTGAGCGGCAACCACCTTCTCAAGAGTTTTGGAAATGAAAGGAAGGTTGGAGATGGGCCTGTAATGGTTCAGGTCAGCACCGGGTTTTTTGAGGGTGGGTGTAATTGCAGCCATTTTGAGAGTGGGGGGTACAGTTCCAGAGGTGAGGGAGGAGTTAATTATTTTTGTGATCATGGGGGAAATGGATGGCAGACAGGCTTTGACGAGGGTAGTGGGGAGGGGATCAAGCTGACAGGTAGTGGATTTGGCTTTAAGGATGAGCTCAGAGATGGTGTGTTCCGTTGCTAGGGTGAAGTTGGAGAGGGAGCTGATGAGTGGTTGGCCCGTGGTAACCATCCAAGGTGGGTCCCCTGGGGAAGTGCATGACGAGGCCAGCTGTAGGTGGATGGTGTTGATTTTGGTGTCGAAGAATTGCAGAAAGGCAATGCAGTGGTCAGTGGAGATATTTAGAGGGAGGGGTCTAGGAGGCTGAAGTAGGTGGCTGACTGTCGAGAAGAGGGCTCTAGTGTTGCCTTTACCAGTACTGATGAGGTTGGAATAGTACGAGGATTTGGCAGTGGAGAGGGCGTTCTTATAGTGGCGTAGGTGTTCAACGTAGATTTGGATGTGCACTGAGAGTCCGGTCTTTTTGCACAGCCGCTCGAGTCGACGACCAGTGGTTTTAAGCTGGCGAAGGTCAGCGGTGTACCAGGGAGCGGTGTGGGCAAAGGAGACTGTGCGGGTATTCAGGGGGGCCAGGGCGTCAAGGGAAGAGGAGAGACAGTCATTGTAGTGACTCACCAAGTCAGCAGGGGAGGAGGATGGCGGAGGGCTGGGGTAGGAGTTAATGAGGGTGATGAGATCTGTGGGGTTGATGTGTTTAATGTTTCTGAAGGTGATGGTCCGTTGCTCTTTTACTTTGGATAAGGGGGCATAAACCTCAAAGAGCACAACTTTGTGGTCGGAGATGGGGAACTAGCATGTGACCTTTGTTATGTGTTGGGAAATTAACATGTTGTGTGATACCAAGACAGTCAAGGAGTGAAGTGAAATCATTGGCAAAAACACTGGAAGGGTCATCAATGTGGATGTTAAAGTCACCCAGGAGGATAACAGTAGGGGACATTGCACATACAGATGTTAATAACAATAAAAATTGAGTGAGAAAAACAGCGGAGGGCTTTGGTGGTCTGTAGATGGTAACAATAATGATGGGTTTAGAACCTGTGAGTTTTACAGCTAAACATTCAAAAGAGGAGTGATGGGGGACAGTGACAGCATTGACTTTGATGTTCTCACGATAGAGCACAGCAAGACCACCCCCCCTCCCGGTAGCACGGGGTATACTAATATAGACAAAGCCCGGTGGGACAGCTTCGTTAAGCTGGGAGAAGTCATTTGGCTGTTGCCAGGTCTCAGTGAGGCATAAAAAGTCAAGCTTTCTGTCCATAATAAGCTCATAAACCAGCAGGGCCTTACTGGTAAGAGATCGTACATTAAAAAGAGCCAGTTTTAAACAGTCAAGTGCCGCATAGGTGGCTGCCTTGGGCAGGGGGGATAACACACTGTGATTAACAGTACGGGTGGCAGTGCAAGGGGGGCAGGGCTCAGTGGACCAAAAAGAGCGAATGTTTGTGTTGCTGTTGTGTTGTGCGTATTGAAAGTTCCGACGAGATCCACGACGTACATATCTTGGTCATTTGAGAATGTCACAATGGGCAAGCAGAGCTGGAGGGGTCCTAAAGTGGGATCGGAGACGCAGCAGCTCCGTTGCAGAGTACTTCAGCGGCAGGGAGGTGCTCGTGACGGTGAAACACAGCGATCCATATGAAGAGTTTGATAATCCACATGATGGTGAGAAAAGTTTAAAACAGTGTAATCCAACAGTTTGATAATCCAGATGATGATGAGGGAGCTACAAATCCAGCGTGGCAGAGGCGGAGGAGTAGAGTGTATTGGCTGTAGCCACAAAGCTACACTCGGGGCGGGGAGACCAGACACACGCCGCCGGGCCACGCAACAGGTTAGCCGGCAGCACCATGCACGCGATAATCCACGGGAACGACTTGATACCCAGGAGAGCAGGCAGAAGAGCAGCAAACAGTCCCAATCAAGCGTGCATGACGAGGCACACCAGATCAGAGTATCCAGCCACAGAGAGCACAGAGGAGACCCGACAGTCCCATACAGGCAAGCCCTTACCGGCGAGGTTAGCTCCAGGCTACCGAGTGTCAGTCCCATACAGATGAGCCCTTTACCGGCGAGGTTAGCCGAGTGTCAGCACATAGCGCCAAGCACGCATAGAGACAGCCAGACTGTTAAACTGCAATTTCGGCGTCACAAGATGTCAGACCGGACAGGCTAAGCAGTTAATAACAGACAGATTTAAACAAATCAAACAAAACACAATAAATCACAGTGGAGGCGCGGCAGCAACTTGCCAGCGGTCCCTCCCCCGGAAGTGATCCACCATGGCTGCCTTACCTTGTCTGAACATCTATATATCTAACTATCTATCTATCTATCTGTCTGTCTGTCTGTCTGTCAGTCCGTCTGTCTGTCTCTCCTTGATCTCTCCACCTGCCTCTCTGTCTCCCTCTACCTGTTCCTCCTCTCTCCTTCCCCTCTCACTTGTTCACCCCTCGTTAGCCTCATCTCGCCCTCGTCAGTTGTCTGTGCTGTCTGTCCCTGATGCCCATCCTCGGATAAATTGAAACAAATGTCATTCTTTCCTATCCCAATCAGTGTTTCCTCTAGGATTTTTTTTAGCAGCGGGGGGAAAGGGTTTTGTTGTACCTGGGTGGTGCGCGCGGTCAGAGTGAATATCAATAGGTAATTAAAAAATATGAAATAAATTGACACTTGACTGCAAAACAAACTTTAGAACATTCTCCACTCTCCTCACTTTCTACCCTCTCTCCTGCTTTACTCTGCTCTCCTGCTCCACTCGCCTCCACTACTCCTGCCTGTCTACTTGTCTAATAAGGTTACATTTGAGAATGAGTAACGTTAGAATTCTCCCACATCACAAATATGTGATCATGCAACCAGTAAGAACATTAAAATATTGTAGTAGCCACCACTAACGTTACATATTTTAGAACCAGAAGGCATTTCTTTCCCTTCAAAACTTCGGGACATAGCTAAGAACCTTGAGCCCCTCCCTAGCTAAAGTAACGTTACCTGACTATCTTCCTCATCGACATCAGGCATCTTTCTCTTCTTGGAGAAATATTTTAACAAATTCATCTGAAAATGCAATCAGGGATATTTTAATACATTGCTTACATAAACATCGTTGGCAATTATTTTACCAACGTTTATTGAAGTAAGGCTGCATTCACACAGCATTTTTTTCCCAACTGCCAGCGCCCTTTTCTCATTAAAAGCAATGGGAAGCGGCCGCAAGGCGCACAAAAGGCGGCCGCTCCCGAAAAGCGCTGCAGCGGCGTTTTTTTCGTCAGAGCGGAGCGCTTTCAAAAGTTGAGAAATGTTCAACTTTTCAGAAAAGCGCCGGGTGACTTGAACCGCTTTTTCCCAGCCGACCAATCGCAATGACAGAGATGCTGGCCATTTCCCATAGCAACAACAAATATGGAGAAAGTGAAAGTGCATAATTGAATTTCCGTTACCGCAACAGCGATCTTAAAGGCAGTATGGATTATACCGGACATGTATTGGAAAAATCTGGTAAGCCTTTGCTTGTTGCACAACACTGTTTTGTCTGTTAGAAGTGCTAACCCGCAGGTTAGTGAGCTAGCAGCTGCTCAGCTAATGTCAGGTGACGTTGCCGTGATCCGCTTTTTATTTCTCCTCACAAAAACCGCTCCAGGCAGCGCTATTTCCACATCAAAAAACTCTATGTGTGAACGCAGCCTTTTAATCTACCTTTCTCTCTCTTCTTTCTTTTTCTCTTCTTTCTCTCTCTCCCTCTCACCTCGGCCAGGTGTCGCCACGTGTCGCCACTTCTGTATCCGTCATTTCAAATTAAAAGCCCTCTGCAGAGTCGTGTAATTGTGACTTCATGACATTTCATAAAATTCTGAAGCAGCGGCGGCAATAATTTTGCAGTGGCGGGCCGCCGCTGCAAAATGTATATAACAGAAACTCTGCCAATGAAAGAAGTGGAGCGATAGATCGCATTTCTGGTGAGTCGCGGCCACACCGGAGATATACATGAAAAAACCCACGTATGCAGCGCTCATTTCCCCCAAGACCACTTCAAAAACTTCACGGTGAAAGCTCTTGGTTTTCCAAGTGGTTTGCTCTGGTGGACGGAGCGGTTCCTTCTCTCCCTCCGCTTCAGTCTCTCCCTCTCCCGACATCAGACGGCGCTGGTCGGAGCCTGAAGCCAGAACATGCAAGTTGCTAGCCGGTTTCAAAATCCAATTCATTGTACTTTCAATCTAGCTCGCTAGTTAGCTCGCCTTACGTTTGGCTCAGCTTACTAACGTTAATTTTGCAAAATGTTCCATATGTCGTCACGGGTGGGGAGCATTTACATATTTGGGCAGATAATTGATAGCGCTAGGCCTACCTAAGTTGCTGTTGAATATGATTGTGCTATAATACTAGCTAAAATTTAGCTTTCCAGTGAGGCTAGTTAGCAGCTTGCTATCTAGCCTTTTGGTGACGACGAGCTAATCAAATTGTTAGTTTAGGTGGGCAGTTGTATTTCACCAACGTCTTGAGAAGGGTCCAGCTGCAGACCTCCCTCCAGAGGCCTCTTTCCAAGCCTCCTGCAACACGACATCTTTCGTGTAATAGTCTAAGAATCTGACTATGATGGATCGTGGTGGGGCTTGCTCCGCTCTCGGTTTGTCAGCGAGGGACCGGTGTGCTCTCTCTATGCAGATAGTTAAGTCTTCTGGCAGTTCTAGAGATTCCTTTAAGAGTTCAGTCACAAACCGTAGCATGTCATTTTTTTCTTTTCCCTCTGCAACTCCGTAAATCCGCAGGTTCTTATGCCTCGCTCTATTTTCCAAGTCCGAGCATTTCTCCGCTAGCTTAGCCTCTCTGTGTAGCAGGTACTTGATAGCCCTCTCGTGTCACATTCCTCTGTCCTCTGTTGAGCTCACTGTCCTCCATTTCCTTCGATTTCCCCTCCAGCTTTTCAGTTCGAGCAGTTAAATCTTTCATATTATCCTCCATTCTCGTTAGCCTCCGTTTAGTATCTTCTGAGGCCTCTTTGTGTTCTTTTCTCAGTTCACGGATCTTGGAGAGAATTAGCGATTCTTCCTTGTCAGACTCACCGCCATGTTGGGGGGAAAGGTGGGATGGTTTCTCTATCTGCTTTTGTTCGTCGCTCCTTCCCTTTTTCCCGCGTTAATTTACTCTATGTCGGCTGTTATGTTCAGTTAATCGTTAATACTTGAAAAGTAGCGTATGCCTCGATATCTATTTTATATATGGCTGGTTTAAAGAGGGTTTCTTGACGAGCGAGTTGGCTACACAGCTACCGCTATCATGGCGTCACCGGAAGTCGTGGGCTAAGTATTAATGATGTCTGATATCAAACCATTTAGAGTTAGTTTAAATGAGAATTTAAAGAATGGGCAGCAGATAACAGACAATATCAACCGGTCTCATCTGAAGGATTGCATTCCGAATTTGCTTGAATTTAAACCCACACAATGAACACAGAAGATAACTTTATGTGAAAGAATAGATTTATTTCTAACTAAGGCACACAACAATCAGTGAACTGAATCAGTGAAGTGCAACTAAACAAGCACATATGAGGTAGATATGACTGAAATGTGGTGGCGAATGAATAACATGAATAGAGGGAATAAAGGGGCGACAATATGACTACCTGAAAACACTGAACAAACTGAATAATCACTAGCAACAGAGCTATAAATCATTGCACAGACTTGCAGAGCGCTGAGCTGCTAATTATGGGGAGCCAATATGTGAATGAGATGTGATATGGAGTGTCATGTAATAGAGTAACTACGTGTAGTGCATGAATGATGCCCAGCAAACAATGACCATACATACACCACAGACGGAAGTCTGAAGGGAGACGAGGCACGCAGTCTTTCTAGTGTTATAGCGGGAAGAATCTCATTACAAATGCACAAAACTTTAGTTTTGACTCCCAGTTCTATGCAATATAATTCACCATCATAACATTAACATCATTACATTCAGTATTTTGATATTAAACATGGCTATCTAAGCCCCATGTAAAGATACAAAAATTGAATAGTATGTATAACTATTATATAAAACATCACAGTTACACACAAAATAAGAGACGTACATGAGACTTCACCACGATGTGATACCCAAGGTTTCATGAGTCGGTATCACAGATTTCTTCTGATTTGGGAAACATTCTGACCTTGGTGCTTATCAGAAACAAGGCTGTCGCTCTGTTTTAGGGTTGTTTACCGAGTCTGTTTCTTGGTATCATCTGTGAGGAGTGAGAATTAAGTAATTTACCAAGAGGTTAGTGGCCTCCTTTGGGATCCAACTACTTTACCCCCCCCCCCATCACACAAGATGCAGAGGGCCTTTCCAGATGTGGGATGACGATGATGAATTGGCTGCATTCACTACACAAGCACATACGTATACATGCACATCAGTATTGATTCAGGGCATTTCATTAACCATCTATGGTTAATTGTGGGAGTTAAGGGGCTTATGCACCTGTGCAACATGTCAAGTTGATTGTGATTTATAAAGGGAAAATTGCATGGCCGTATGCATATTATTTTTGTCTGTAGGCATTTTTTTCTTATGTGTGAACGTAACCTAAACCTAATAAATGAGGCCCCTGGTTTGGTGTTGTGACCTGAACACTTGAGCTTCCTGGATTGGTTGGACAGAGATAAGCTTGTTTCTCCTCCAGACAGTTGAGGCGCTCTTCAGCAGTTTAGATGCACCGGTGGTTGTTCAAGTCAGATGACCGAGAGAAATGTTTCTTACACCGGTCACACCAGTATGGTTTCTCTCCAGTGTGGGTACGCTGGTGTCGCCTGTATGTACTTGAAGCACTGAAACTCTTCCCACATTGGTCGCAGTGGTATGGTTTCTCTCCAGTGTGGATACGCTGGTGTCGCCTGTATGTACTTGAATCACTGAAACTCTTCCCACATTGGTCACAGTGGTATGGTTTCTCTCCAGTATGAATACGCTGGTGACGCTTGTAATTTTCTGAATGACTGAAACTCTTCCCACATTGGTCACACCAATATGGTTTCTCCCCTGTGTGGATATGCTTGTGTGCCTTATATTTACTTAACTCAATGAAACTCTTCCCACATAGGTCACACCAGTATGGTTTCTCTCCAGTGTGAATACGCTGGTGTCGCCTGTAATTATATGACTGACTGAAACTCTTCCCACATTGGTCACACCGGTAGAGTTTCTCTCCAGTGTGGGTACGCTGGTGTAAACTGTATGTACTTAAATAACAGAAACTCTTCCCACATTGGTCACAGTGGTATGGTTTCTCCCCACTGTGAATACGCTGGTGTCGCCTGTAATTATATGACCGAATGAAACGCCTCCCACATTGTTCACAGCAGAGTGGTTTCTCTCCAGTGTGGATACGCTGGTGTCTTGTTAGGTTACCTGGCTGACTGAAAGATTTCCCACACTGCTGACAGGAGTAAGGTTTCTCTCCTGAGTGAACTCTCTGATGATCCTTTAAGTATTGAAGTCTTGTGAATGCTTTGTCACACTGCTGACAGCGGTGACGTTTGGGTGCGTTGGCGTCTCTCTGTTTCATAGAGAAAGATATAAAGAAAGAGATCAGGACAGAGAGACAAACACACTATAAAGGGAGGGGGGTAGTGGAGCTAGCAAATTAGGGTTTTAACACTTAATTACTACTTCTGACATGATACTATCAGCTATGAAACCATATCATAACTGACAGCAGGGTTTCCCACACATAGAAAACTTTGTGGCGGCCCGCCACAATATCAGCACTGACCGCCACAATGTTTTTCTTTTTTTTCACTATTTAATTGTAGAACTGCGTGTAGCACATTGATTCGCTCACGCCCTAATGGCTCCACGCACTCTCTCTCTCGCTCCCTTTCTCTGTCTCTCGCTCTCTCTCTCGTTTGCTCTCTCTGTTGCTCACTCTCTCTCTCTCTCTGTGTCTCTCGCTCATTCACTCTCTTACCGGACCCGTCTGTTTGCCTCACATTACACACGCGGGCGTAAGGGATATTTTTTTTTCCATGCCAAGAAGACGGCCGGCTAAATTCCCGACAAGAACTAACAATTAACGTTACTCGGAATACAGCTGTGTTTCTGAGATTAGCACGCGGTCTAGCTGCTAGTCAGTGTTACATTAATATTACCTTTTTAACTCTGACTCTGAATGTTTGCTCCCCAATACAGATTAATATTGAAAAAAATTTCAAAGAAGGAAAAGGGCTCATCTTGAGGAGGAGCAGGGACAGTCTGGACCAGAGGAGCTGCTAAGCAGTAAAACAGAGTAAATAATGTAACAATGTTAAAGGCTAGTAATTTAACGATATAAAGATACAGGTGAGACTGACAGCACAGAGAGAGATTTCTCTGTAAAAGGGGCTTCATTTCTATTCTTCTGTACCTTGTAGACAAAAGCAAGCAACAAACTTTATATTTTGAAGTTATGTTATCTTTGACACAAAGTACTTTAGATATATACACAGGTTAGTTATTTGTTTGACAAATTGAACTATTTAAAATGGAGTACATTAGATTATGTCAGTCATCCAGGTATTGGGATCCTTTATTGATAATAGCCTACGTTTAGCTCATAGGTTTAGCTCAGCTATTAGCCTTTAGCCTACATATTGACAATATAAGAGAATACAAGAATAAAAAGGCACTCAACAACACCTGATTCCACTATTGAATTATATTAAATATTATATGCTTTCGTTGACATATTTCTGATAGTAGGACTTCAATCTCAGAGCTGATAGTATTCTTCTTCTTAGTCTTCCATGCCATTTTTATGAATGAAGCTTCCCGACAAATGGTGCCAGATGCCTAACCTTATATACTATTATTGGGACATCAAATATGCTAATTCACAATTCTCATGAACATGCGTTCATTTAGAACAGGTGGCATTCATCATGTTTACGCAGGTCATTTACGACAGTTTTCTGAAGATACGAGCGTTTGATGAATGTGTCGTGGCATACGCTGGCATGTATGAAAAAAGTACAAGAAATTTAAGATAAGAATACGAAAATGTTCTTGCATGAGGCCCGATATCTCCAGCAGGGAGCCTCTGTACTGACTCTGCCTTTTCCCATCATCGTCCTACTTCTAGGACCGCTACACTACCTCATGTTTCTTCTCAGGGGAACAGCAGACCAGGCATATTGCCTTATGTCTCTGGGAAGCGTCGACCTTCTCCAATTAGTTCTGACAATTCGATCCATATTCCCTGCATTCGCACACAATCAGTTAAGCCTGGCATTTCTGTAAGTTTTGCATTATTTAATGCCAGAACCCTGTCTAATAACACTTTTATCCTCAATGATTTAATCTCCTCTCACAAACTGGGCTTTATATTTCTGACGGAGACCTGCGAGCGAGTAAACATGTTAATTAAACTAGTAAACTTGCTACTTACTGTACCTCTTCACTTGTCTTTTGGAACATGTAACCTTCAGCGGGAGTAAAATGTAGAAAAGTGAGACTGGTAACCGGTGATACTTCTCCGTAAGTACGTTTAGCTCAGCTATTAGCTTTTATGCATGGTTTGTCCTTAGGGGCTTCCATAGTCCAGTAGCTTTGCTGTGTTTTATTTACAAATGTGTTGCGGTTTCTGTCACCCTCTAGTGGTCAGAAAATCACTTAGTGCAGCTTTAAGGAATATCGCAAAAATTAGATCAATGCTATCAGTTTGCTGCCTTAGCCAGGCAACGTTGGCTCAGTTTCAACTGGTCCAAAATGTAGCAGCTAGGCTTTTAACTAGGACTAACCTCAGGGCCCACATTACCCCTATTCTCGCCTCACTGCATTGGCTCCCAGTCAAGTTTAAAACAAGTGGCCAAAACCACGGGTGAATTTTGAAGCCAATAAGGAAGTGGCTGAAAGCTGCAATTCTTCTAACTTCCGCTAGATGCCGGCTCCAAAAGACTCCAAATCTCGCCCAACTCCATGCAAGTCAATGGCACCACAACCCAACTTTTCACTCAAAATATAAAGTCAATAAAGTTTTTTCGATGAGGTTTTGGTCTCAGTAGCTAATTTAACTTCTTCTAATATGTGTTCATATGGTGATTTTCAAAATAATCGCGTCATTAACGGGATACAACGGTTATAAAAACTCCATGCAACAAACCCATTTTTATAGGCTTGTGAAAAGTGGCTGTATGGGTCTCTTCTGATTCTTACGATTTGCATGCGTGTATGATTTTGTGTGTGTATGTTATAGGTTTACCCTTTTTATCATGAAGGTGTTTGTTTTATATATATATATATATATCTATATATATCTATATAGATATATATAGATATATATATGTTTTTACATCTTTCATGTATTTTCTTTCTTTTATCCTCTTGCTTTCTTTCTTTTATCATCTTGTTGTGAAGCGCTTTGTAAACTGTGTTTTAAAAAGTCGCTATATAAATAAAGCTTCACTTACTTACATAGAAAGAGAAAACCATGAGCAATCATATGTATTGTCAAATATCACATTAAGATATAAAAAGAGAAGCTAACAGGCTAAAGTTACCAACAGATTAACATCAGCGTTACAACAGTGATATTTTTTCTCACCTCTTCTGAAGAATTCATCTTGCCTCCTTAGCGGCGAACACCAAATTCATACAGTTGTCCTGAACCGAGACAAAATAGCCGACAACGTTCCTCTCCTCCTTCACCAGATGCTTCTCTTCCCACCAATCAGCTCTGACATCATCAAACAGAGACAGTCGGTAAGAGAGGGAACACCCACAGAAACGGCAATAATAATACAACTGCTAACAGTGATTGTAGGATCCAAGCAGCTATATGAAGACTTAAACCTATTGAGAAAATATTAAGGTTTCATTAGTGTTAACATCATGAGTTGTTTTGACCAGATATCTTCACAAACTCTCTTGGATATTGTGTCATATCTGAAATCCTCCACTTGTTCTCTTGATATCGTACCAACAAGGTTTTAAAAAGAGGTAATCAGAACTATCTGCCCACATATCCTTTTCATAATCAATTGCTCCCTGGCTACAGGGCTCTGTTCCACCATATTTTAAACCTGCACTAAGCGTTTTTCCGACCACTAGAGGGTGACAGAAACACATTTGTAAATAAACCCACAGCAAAGTTGCTGGACTACGGAGGCTCCAAAAGACAAACCTAGTGAAGGACTGTGCATAAAGGCTAATAGCTAAGATAAATGTACCTACGGAGAAGTGTCACCAGTTACCAGACTCACTTTGCCAGATTTTTGTCCCTTACATGTCCCACAATGACAAGTGAAGAGGTAGGTAGCAAGTTTACTAGTTGAACAAGGTTACTCGCTCGCTTCATCGATTCCGCCATTCCGAGAACTTTTTTCAGGAATGGGAGGGGGAGAGCGCAAATTTTAAACAGCGAGGGAGGAGACAAGCTAGTTTTGAAAAAATGAAAAGCTACTGAATGGGTCGGGAGGAGCTTCGAGTCAGTTTGAGTTTTGACAACAAGCTTTAGAAAAGAGGTGAAAACAACAACATAGCTGGCTCTCATGTGTGGCTATTTGTTTATATCATATCTGAAGGAAATCTCCACATAGCACACGTTAGTTTCAGGATTGGTTATAGGGTCTGAAATCACTTATTGCAGATTTAAACCTGTGCCGTGTTAGCAACTATCGACCTATCTCAAAAATTCTTGTCAAAAGTCCTAAAAAAAAAGTTGTTTATAATCAATTGACAAACTACATTTACAATTACAAAAAAACTGGGTAACGCTTTATTTTACAGCCCACTAATTACTGTAGTTACAGGGTAACAAAACGATAAGTCCGGGAATTAATGGGTAATAATTTTGTAATTGTGAGGTTCATAAGTAGGGATGGGAATTGATAAGATTTTATTGATACCAATGCCATTATCGATTCTGCTTATCGGTCCGGTTCTTTATCGATTCCCTTATTGATTCCTGATCAATTTTCTGTGTGGAAAAAAAAGTAGGCCTACACAAGTTTTCAGCGTCAACGCTGCTGTTTTATTATCTCTTGAGTCTGAACACAGTGTAGAATGTCTACCTAATAACATTTGAACATGTTAAAATAAATTACAATGCTCCTTTTCTTAAAATGATATAATTTGGAAAACAAATAAGATGGTTACCCTAAGATGTTTCAACATATTGCTGGTGTTTCCACCCTAGGCTGCGTTCACACAACGTTTTTTCCCCAACTGCCAGCGCCCTTTTCTCATTAAAAGTAATGGGAAGCGGCCACAAGGCACACAAAAGTATACTGGACATGTATTGGAAATATCTGGTAAGCCTTTGCTTGTTGTACAACACTGTTTTGTCTGTTAGAAGTGCTAACCAGCTGGTTAGTGAGCTAGCAGCTGCTCAGCTAATGTCAGGTGACGTTGCCGTGATCCGCTTCTTATTTCTCCTCACAAAAAGCGCTCCAGGTAGCACTTTTTCCACATCAAAAAACGCTATGTGTGAAAACAGAAATGATAATTTTACAGACATTACAAGTAGCACTGTTGTCATCTTTCTTCGTGAAATGAAGCCACGCTTTGGACCGTTTCTTCCTCTCCGCCATGACTCCTTCTTGTTGCACGTTTCCAGCAGCGTAGATGCAGAGTTTGATGTCATGACGCATGAGTTTTTGCAATGTGCATGCGCAACTGTCAGAAAAACATGCCGGCATCGATAAAAGGAATTGATAACCTCGGAGGCATACGATTCCGATGGATCAGACAATTTGGAATCGGTTCTCAACTGGAACCGGTTCCCACCGGTATGTGAGATAGTTTGCCCTTTTGTTGGCTTGTAATAGTGTAATACTACTGGGACAGCGGCTTCCGCGAGGTGCATGCCTTTCCCGGCAGGCATGCAGAATTCGGCATTACACCTGAACAACTGGTAAAGCAAAGCATTATGGGAAGGGCTAAAATCCTCTATTGTTCCGGACCATCGAACTGTAAAATTCATAGGTGGAACTTTAATAAAAATGTTTGAGTAACTCTGCTCTACTGTAAGAGTGAAGACATCAGAAGACAGATTTTAAAGGCCGTTTTAAAGTACTCTAATGAGTTACTGTTATTAAAGACTAACTTAGCAAAGTAACTACCGGTAGTTACTATTTAGGACAAGTAACGAAGCAAGGTGACTAGTTAGTTTCAAAAGTAACTTTCCTTTAAACTAATCTGTTGTTTTTTTTTATTCGCTTCTCTACCGGTAGCGAAAAATACATTTTTCTTCATTTAAAAGCAGTTTTTCCATTCCTCAGACTGCAGCCCATCAAATCAAAGTATTGCAACCAGTAGCAGAAAGCTTGTGTGTCCCGTCGATGTGTTCATATTGTTGAGTTCCTACCTGAAGCAGTCCGAGGGCCGTGAGCCTGAGCTGCTTCTTCATCAGAGGAAGACAAAGGCTTTTCCCTGGTCGCCAAGGCCTCTATCTGGCCTGGAGTCTTCTGGTTGGAGTTACTGGACGCTCTCCGCGGCGCTACAACAAGCACAACCGTGCACATCTACCGTAGGGCTAACACAGTAGTAGCCTAGCATAACACATCCGAGCTAAGACTGAACAAAGTTAGCACCGAGGACCTGGAAGAAACCCGCTGACTTTAAACGGCTGGACTACTTACAGCTTTACAGCTTTTAATCCGGACTGCTGTCAGGAACTAGCCTACTAGACACAGATAAACCAGGAATACCGAGTGGAAAACTACTTTTCTCTCTCTTCAGCATTCGTCCGCCATGTTGCTCTACACGCGCTTTCCGCTTCTTCTTCTTCTACTTTGTCTTTGAAACAGTCTATAGCCGCTTAGGCGTATTGCTGCCCTCTGCAGGAAGCCAAAGTTAGCACATTTATGAGATTAAATGCG
This sequence comes from Centroberyx gerrardi, assembly GCF_048128805.1. Lineage (NCBI taxonomy): Eukaryota > Metazoa > Chordata > Actinopteri > Beryciformes > Berycidae > Centroberyx > Centroberyx gerrardi. The sequence goes on along the minus strand of NC_136018.1, from coordinate 24,488,369 downwards.
TGGGTAAAGTTTGCATTAAGCTGATTAGAAGACTAAAAGATACCTTAATAAAAAAGTAGTACATCATATTACACTTTATCATAATGAAGTACATAACTGTATAGTGTTAATAGATATGTATGGTATATGATAGTGTGGTAAGCCCATCTCACGTAGTGTCTCCCAACAGAGGATCATGATGGAAAGCAAAGTGGTTCTACCGGTCTGTAAACACAGTCGCCCTGCTAGCGGCCCTTCTCACTATCTGTTCATTCAGTAGTTTCCCCTGTTCTGTTCTTTTTATTACTTGTCACTTTGATTTGAATGAAATGTTTCTGTTCCTATCGGGATCCTGTAGGAATGGTGACTCCAGACAGCTAATTGGTCAGGAGGCGGGCCTATGGGTACGACTTGGGCCCAATATGTTTGAGTTGAAAAAGAAAAAAGTTGCAAATAAAAAAACAATAATATAGCAACACAAAGCTCTGAAAATTGCAAAATATGTCAAAGTGCTAAAATGTGAAAGGCAAAGAAATCAGATTTGCTTCCAAACTCAGTCTTTGCAAACGTAATAAAAAAAATTAGTTTTCATGTCTTCAGTTTCACTCAGATTGCAATTCAATTCCTCATGAGACCGCAAGTCATCATTTTTGATGTGAACAGCAGATGGCGCTGAAGCGCGATTGCATTTCCTGGATTTTGGTTTGCGTTTCTGATTTTGCCTTTGCATTTCCTGGACAACGTTCAGGGGGCGGGGCTTTGGAGTGGTATGCTGCTCTTCAATTGGTCGGATCAGAGATGGATGGAGACCAGTGCAGTCATGTGCGTTCAGCCCCGACAAAACGTAGCAAAACGTTTATTTAAACGGAAACGGTGGTGCGTTGAACACCCTGTTGTGTTACGCAAGCGTTGCAACTATGGCAGCTGAGAGGGCCATTATTTGCATTCTTTTCGAAGAATGTTTGGAGCCTGATGAAATCGGTTTAAATACGTGTTTAATACTACAAAATACGCTCGATGTTACAGTCACTGCCCTTGCTGTCCAGAATAGCAGAGAACATCCCAGTCGAGTGAAGGGGTATGTGGAAACTGTGGTTCCTAATTATAGTGATCCAACATTTGCCTCGCATTTCAGGATGACAAGGCAAACATTTCAGGTGAAGGATAATCCACTTCTTACCTTCGAGACTGTGTTACGATCTATATGAGCTAATTATTTTATTATGAGTATTAGGCCTATCATTATTGCTGATCACTGTTGTTTTGATATGATATTGTTGTGGCAGACTCTATGGACATTATTCACCATAATCTGTGGTTTGGGTATGTTTAACACACGCAGTTGTATTGTGTGCTTCTCAGGGTTAAGGAGACACGGTCCCTTTAAGAAAGTCTGGTTTTCTGAGTGACGTCAGCTCAAAGTAGTGTTGTTGGTTTTTGGGCAGCGCGATGTAAATGGTCTTGCTCTGTGGGTTTCAAATAAATGACACACGAGTTGGTGTAGTCAACGAGAGAAGTTGTCCGTCTCCACATTCCTGCCACTTCTACACTGGTGACCCCGATGTTTGTCTGCTGGACGTTTCCAGTGACAGCTCTTCACAAACATGGCGACTAACGCAGTTTCCCTCAAACTGCCGGAGTTCTGGGAATCGTCAGCCTCAGCCTGGTTCGCCCAGACGGAAGCGCAGTTCGCACTTCGGGAGATCACCGCAGACGCCACAAGATACTTTTACCTGGTGTCAGCCCTTGGGAGTTCAACTGCATCCCGAGTGGTGAACCTCCTCAAAACTCCCCCGCAGCAGGATAAATATGAGACACTCAAAGCCCATCTGTTGAAAGCTTTTGAACTTTCCGACGCCGAGCGGGCTAGCCAGCTCTTCTCTCTGCAAGGCCTCGGCGACAGCAAGCCGTCTGAGCTCATGGACAGGATGCTGGATCTCCTGGGTGGGCACAAACCTGATTTCCTCTTCGTCCACCTGTTCCTGAGACAGCTGCCTTCCCAGGTATGGGCTGTCCTGGCCAACACTGCCATCACTGACCGCCGCGCTCTGGCCGAGGAGGCTGATAAATTTTTCCTGGCTGGTCAACAACACTGCACGGCCGCGCTGTTTCCCGCCCCAGCTCTTTCACCACTGCCTGGAGGCACAACGGTTGCCGCTGTAGCAACAGCTCCTCGTCGGCAGCAGGACCCCGGCCTGTGTTTTTACCACGCAAAGTTTGGGCCCAAAGCCAAGCGGTGCCGATCGCCATGCAGCTTCAGCGTGGCGGGAAACGCCAGGGCCGGCGCTCAGTATGGCCCTGAGCATCAGCCGAACAGGCAGGCTGCTGTTCATCCAGGACACCATCTCCAGACGGCGTTTCCTGTGCGACACGGGCACGCAGAGGAGTGTCCTGCCCGCATCAGGAGTGGACATCCTGGCCGGCGGACACGCCCCCCCCCATGGAAGCCGCTAACGGCAGCCCCATCCGCACCTACGGCATGAGGTACGTGGTGCTGTGTTTCGGCAGACAGAGGTTCAGCCTTAAGAATGCCGCACAGACCTTCCAGCGCCTCATGGACTCAGTGCTACGGGACCTGTCTTTACTTTTCGTCTATCTGGACGACATCCTCGTCACCAGCACCTCCAAAGCGGAAAACCTGTCCCACCTTCGGAATCTCTTCAAGCGGCTCAGCCAGCACGGGCTGATCGTCAACCCAGCCGAGTGCCAGTTCGGGCTGACCACCATCGACTTCCTTGGTCACCACATCACCGAAGACGGGGCAATCCCCCCCCCGTCGAAGGTGGACACCGTCACGACTTCTCGCGCCCGCTCACGGTAAAGTCCCTGCAGGAGTTCCTCGGCATGGTGAACTTTTACCCAAAGAACTTTTACCCCCCGAGCTCCTCGGCCTCTTCCTCGCCATTTGACATTTCTGTTTCCTGCTGGAGGGCCGCCAGTTCCCGGCTTTTGTAGACCACAAACCGCTGACGTTCACCATGGCTAAGGTGGCTGAACCGTGGTCCGCCCGCCAACAGCGGCAGCTCTCCTACATTTCGCAGTCCAGCACGGACATACAGCATGTCGCTGGCAAAGCCAACCTCGTCGCCGACTGCCTCTCCCGGGCCATCGTGGGGGCCATTCACTTGGGACTTGACTACGCTCGCATGGCAGCTGATCAGGCCGCCGACCCGGACGTGCAGGCTTACAGGATGGCTGTCACAGGGCTGCAGCTGGAGGACGTGGTTTTCGACGACGCCGGCACCACACTCCGATGTCTCCATGGGTCAGCCCTGGCCCGTCGTTCCCTCTGGGTGGAGAAGACGTGTGTTCGACGCCATCCATGGCCTCTCCCACCCAGGCAAAAAGCCATCTATAAAGCTGGTGGCGGCCAGGTTCGTCTGGCACGAGCTCAAAAAAGACGTGAGAGACTGGGCTGGCACCTGCGTGGAGTGCCAGCGCTCTAAGGTGCACGTCAACGTCAACGTGGACCTGGTGGGCCCCCTTCCCCCGTCCCATGGCTTCACTTACCTCCTCACCATGGTGGACAGGACCACTCGATGGCTGGAAGCCGTCCTGCTGTCGTCGACGACGTCCACCGAGGTGGCCCGGGCGTTCATCGGGTCCTGGGTCGCCTGGTTCAGCACCCCATCTGACCTCTCCTCTGACCGAGGCCCACAGTTTACGTCCAAGCTCTGGAACGCAGTCGCAGAGGGCCTGGGGGTGAAGCTCCACCGCACCACCGCACCACCGCACCACCGCACCACCGCACCACCGCACCACCGCACCACCGCACCACCGCGTACCACCCACAGGCCAACGGGTTGTGCGAGCGGTTTCATCGCTCCGTGAAGGCCGCTCTTCGGGCCAGCCTCAAGGACAGCAGCTGGGTCGACAGGCTCCCGTGGGTCATGCGGGGCCTCAGGACCGCCCCTAAAGAGGACCTCCAGTCCTCATCTGCCGAACTGGTTTACGGTCAGCCGCTGCGGGTCCCAGGGGATTTCGTCCCTAACACCACGGCTCCCTGGTCTGCAGCCCGCCAACGGGCCACGCTCCGGGACAACATCAGTGTTTCCGCACCGGTCCCCATTTCGCATCACGGCCTCCCACGGTCTCACATGCCCACAAGTCTGCAGTCGGCAGGGTACGTTTTCATCCGCCACAACACCCACCGTGGGCCCCTGCAACCTCCCTACGACGGCCCATTGCCTTTTTAATACGGCGGGGTTTATATACACGTCGCTGCTGATTGGGTAACACCTCTGACACACCCACCAAACGAGAGACAACGTACCTCAAAGCCCGTTGCACACATTGATGTATTAAACTATGGATGAGGCATTCAAAGATGGCGGCCCATTCATTCCAATGACAGTTGCTCACCCAGCGCATACGCCGAAAAAGTTTCTATGACTCCTACTTCCGTGTCCACAGCACCTGCGCAGTAGTGTTTTTCTTGGCCCCGCCTATCCCACATGAACGAGTCTAGTGGCGTTCACGTAGCGACCGTGACGACGGCGCGTTCATGTGCAGCTTTCTAGGTTCTAGGTTCTGATTGACTGTTGCTGCTGCAGACTCGGCTCTTCGGGGAAACCATCGTCCAGGTATGACTATCATTTATTCAATCACAGAACATTTGCTTTATTTGTAGAAATCTTACATCCGATGTGAAGTGATTCAGTCTGGATAAAGTTGAGCTAAGCTAACGTTGGTAATAACGGTTAGCATAACGAGACGGAGTCAGCTAACACATCCATGGGTTAACATCAAACAAGTTAACTTAGTTAAAGATAGAAATGTTCGCTAACGTTAGATCATAGACTAAACTTTGCATTTGTGATTTATGCTCCACTCGTGTTGCTCCACTTGTTGTGTTGAACGTTGTCTTGTGTTTCTCACAGGGAGTCAAGTTCATGCCACACATCGCTAACGTTAGCCAGGTCCATGTCAAGGGTTTACTCGTGCTTAACCAGGTGAGATTTATTTTGAACATAATTTAGAGCATTTTCGATGTGAGATGGTTCACATCGGCCACAGATAGTAATGACTTGGTAGCACCTTTTTCACCTCTACTAGAGCCAGTGCTTCACAAATTAAGTACTTTTCACCCTGTGCTGTAATCATCATCATGATGTATGCTAATTGTTTTCTGTAAGACACTGAGCTTACTGCAGTTTCTTCTGTTACAAAAACTCCTGCTCTTCAAGAACCACCTGACACTTCTCTGGAAAATGCTCCCAAAGAAATTAACTTATTTATGATGTGTTCTGGCCTTTTCACTAGTTTCTTTCTTTACTAGATTTCTTAACCCTTTGCTTTTACTTAATCTTACCTTGTACTGACATATTACAGCTGCCCTCTGTGGGCCGAGGCTGTCTAAATATCCACCTGTTATAAACTAGTGTTCCAGTTCAAAGATGATTGTGTTTTTGTTTTTTGTCTTGTAATGCTTGATACTCCTGAGAATGTTTCACCCATATAAAATGGAACATGTAGAATGGAACGTATTTTGAAATAAATGTTTACTTTACATATAACAGTTTGTCTTGGATCATCTCTTAAATAAGTCTTATTTGTCATCACTCTGTAGTCCATTGCCCTCAAATTACTTTTCTCCATCTTACCTTGGTTATTACATTTTACCAGCATTATGTTTTTCTAGTCACAAATATCAATATTATGTTACTAACAGTGTTTTTATTTATACAAATCTTACAGAATATACACTGATACATGTTTTGAATGTCTCTTCCTTGTGAGTAATTTCTGACAATATTGACTAAAGCCACACATCTAGACCACATAGTCCAAGTTAACCAACATGCTGTTGCCTCAGTGTAGAGATAGTATTACTTGTAGCCATTATTATTCTGCTGCATGTATTGATTTAATCCATGGGACTGAACTACACTGGATCAAAGGTGGGTCACCTCACAACATTTAGTCATGACATAAATATTAGTACTCTGATCAAACACAGTCCTATATAAACAGTGTATGAAGATAGGTTTGCATTATGCAACTTAGATGCAAGGTTTGCTAGTGAAAAAAAAAAATCTTAAATTATTATCATTGGGAATATTCTAGGTTCGTTTGGTGTCACACCAAGGTTTACTTGAGTTTGCAAGTGTTACACTATCTAGACTCTGTCATAGCAAAATTTCTATAAACTTGATCTCCCTATGCAGTGCCCAGAAACACACCTGGTTGGAAGAAGACTCAATTCCATTTACATAATAGACATTATCAGTAACTCAAGCAGGTTAACTCAAATTGGACATCTAAATATAAATTTACAGACAGTAAAAGAAATTAGAACAACCATCAAAACCCAAATACATTCATAACTTTAATAGGATAAAGAAAAGTACATAGGCCTAGTCTGTAAACTGAGAATTTCGAGATGTAAATAAATATATAATAGTAAGTAGGTGCATAGAACTGCTTATGCTACATGTAGCTGGTTAACTACAGCAATGTTATAACGTTAGCTAGCTAGCTTGCAAGTGACCTATTTAATCAAGAGAGAAACAAAAACAAAATAGAAACCATCCGTTATTGTTCTTAAGTCTTGCCTGTTAAACCTAAGTGTCGGCGGACGTGTAGGTTGAGTTTAATGTAATCTAGTTTGATCACATACAGCTAAAAGCCTCCGCTAACAATCAGCTAGCTGTCAACAGTGGAAGTAGAAGCGGTAAATGCGCACGGAGCGTTCCCGTGGCCTAGAGGCGCGTTCACGAAGCTCCAGAAAATACAGCTTGATACGGCTCTTGGTGGCTTCCAAAGAAAAATGGACCCAATTATTTAAAAATTGATAATTCAAAGAGTCGTTTTTGACTTTGAGTGATACCCAGAAAAATTTTCCCGGAGTTTTACAGCTGTTTCTTTCCCCATGTATGTCTATGAGAAAAAGTCTTTTTGGGCCCCATGGCGTCACGTGACTTGCAATACCGAGGCTACTACGCCAAAATCGCCGCACAGCCCAGAGCTCTTCCTGGGGGCTTGGTGCACACCGTTTTCAGATTGAACGTGCGTGGTCGACAAGGGCAGCAGGCGGCTGAGCGCGGGTGAGCTGAGGATCATTGTGTGTTTTAATACCATAATTGTGGAGCAGATTGGTGAGGACCATGAGGGAAAGGACGCGGAAGAAGACGACCAGCTGGGTGCAGAGCTAGGAGGAGGATTATCTGATATATTGTACTGTAATGCATACATTTGATAAACTATTGTGGTTTTACATATTGAGTATTTTTGTTATCTCAAATGTTATCTTATAAATTAATGTTTTCTGTGATATATACCATAGTATATGCACTTTTAGTATATGTGCTTTTAGCTTTTCCTAAATAAAATGTGTTTAATTCAACATATAAAATATAAATTTCAGTGTAGGTGTCTTGATTTCAAATTATAGTCAATGATGTCTAGCAGTTGTCAAGCTGTATAGAGAGGTGGCTATGTGAAATGTCCCAGAAGTTAGAATTTATATTCAATAAATATTACAATTTTGGAAAGTTTATACGCTCTTAAGTTTCTCTCTAATTTGAACATAAAATGGTGAAAGGTGGTAGTGCAACTAGTTTAGAGGGAACATTGGTTCCAATGTTCTCTGATGGCATTTTTCTCATTTTGCTTACAATTAGATTTATGGCAGTTTGCTTGATGTTTGGTCTCTATTAGAATGATAAATATTATGTGAAATTTGGATTTACACAGGCTGAGGTATGGGAAATGCAAAACCTTTCCATGTCCAAGTGAGGCCTGTGGCTGTGCGTAATGTTGTGCTGCAGACAGTCTGACAGTCACTTGATGACACTAACAGCTTGTATACATTCAACAAGTAGCCACGCAATGAATGGCTCCATTTTTCAAGTTCAAGTTCAAGTAGTTCATTGTCATATGCATTAAAAAAGCAGAGCATTCCAATGCAATGAAAAACTTGTGCTCTGACTACTCTCTGGATAAAATAAAAATATTGTATGTCAATCATACAACTATACAGTATATACAGTACTATACACACCATACATCATACGCAGAAACACGTTAACAGAACACATATCTATGATGATCTACCCACATACCCTATGTATATACACATACACAAACATCCAACTGTGTATACATACACGTATATACCGCTGCGGGTCCCAGGGGATTTCGTCCCTAACACCACGGCTCCCTGGTCTGCAGCCCGCCAACGGGCCACGCTCCGGGACAACATCAGTGTTTCCGCACCGGTCCCCATTTCGCATCACGGCCTCCCACGGTCTCACATGCCCACAAGTCTGCAGTCGGCAGGGTACGTTTTCATCCGCCACAACACCCACCGTGGGCCCCTGCAACCTCCCTACGACGGCCCATTGCCTTTTTAATACGGCGGGGTTTATATACACGTCGCTGCTGATTGGGTAACACCTCTGACACACCCACCAAACGAGAGACAACGTACCTCAAAGCCCGTTGCACACATTGATGTATTAAACTATGGATGAGGCATTCAAAGATGGCGGCCCATTCATTCCAATGACAGTTGCTCACCCAGCGCATACGCCGAAAAAGTTTCTATGACTCCTACTTCCGTGTCCACAGCACCTGCGCAGTAGTGTTTTTCTTGGCCCCGCCTATCCCACATGAACGAGTCTAGTGGCGTTCACGTAGCGACCGTGACGACGGCGCGTTCATGTGCAGCTTTCTAGGTTCTAGGTTCTGATTGACTGTTGCTGCTGCAGACTCGGCTCTTCGGGGAAACCATCGTCCAGGTATGACTATCATTTATTCAATCACAGAACATTTGCTTTATTTGTAGAAATCTTACATCCGATGTGAAGTGATTCAGTCTGGATAAAGTTGAGCTAAGCTAACGTTGGTAATAACGGTTAGCATAACGAGACGGAGTCAGCTAACACATCCATGGGTTAACATCAAACAAGTTAACTTAGTTAAAGATAGAAATGTTCGCTAACGTTAGATCATAGACTAAACTTTGCATTTGTGATTTATGCTCCACTCGTGTTGCTCCACTTGTTGTGTTGAACGTTGTCTTGTGTTTCTCACAGGGAGTCAAGTTCATGCCACACATCGCTAACGTTAGCCAGGTCCATGTCAAGGGTTTACTCGTGCTTAACCAGGTGAGATTTATTTTGAACATAATTTAGAGCATTTTCGATGTGAGATGGTTCACATCGGCCACAGATAGTAATGACTTGGTAGCACCTTTTTCACCTCTACTAGAGCCAGTGCTTCACAAATTAAGTACTTTTCACCCTGTGCTGTAATCATCATCATGATGTATGCTAATTGTTTTCTGTAAGACACTGAGCTTACTGCAGTTTCTTCTGTTACAAAAACTCCTGCTCTTCAAGAACCACCTGACACTTCTCTGGAAAATGCTCCCAAAGAAATTAACTTATTTATGATGTGTTCTGGCCTTTTCACTAGTTTCTTTCTTTACTAGATTTCTTAACCCTTTGCTTTTACTTAATCTTACCTTGTACTGACATATTACAGCTGCCCTCTGTGGGCCGAGGCTGTCTAAATATCCACCTGTTATAAACTAGTGTTCCAGTTCAAAGATGATTGTGTTTTTGTTTTTTGTCTTGTAATGCTTGATACTCCTGAGAATGTTTCACCCATATAAAATGGAACATGTAGAATGGAACGTATTTTGAAATAAATGTTTACTTTACATATAACAGTTTGTCTTGGATCATCTCTTAAATAAGTCTTATTTGTCATCACTCTGTAGTCCATTGCCCTCAAATTACTTTTCTCCATCTTACCTTGGAAACACGTTAACAGAACACATATCTATGATGATCTACCCACATACCCTATGTATATACACATACACAAACATCCAACTGTGTATACATACACGTATATACCCGTATATCACTACTCACTACTGGCTGTTAATGAGTCTTACTACATGCCTGTGGATAAAAGCTGTTTTTGAAACGTGTGTGCTTTTATAACCCTACCTAAATTCGTCTATCTTTTTCAACACATCCCTGTATTCATCCGTAAAAGTTTTTTTTGTCAAACTAGATAAGTGTGTTTCTTCATTTCTTTGGGGTAATGAACCGGTCTGCATCTGTAAAGAAACTCTACAGCTCCACAAAAGTCTGGGCGCTTCCCAACTTTCCACAATATTACTGGGCGAGTAATATAGAGAAAATGTTACATTGGCTAGACAGCAGTAGTGATGGCTCTGTGCTGTGCTCTCAGTTGCCTCTCCCTATCAACATGGTTAGTACTAACCCAATAGTCAATCAATCCATCAGAATCTGGACTCAATTCAGAAAGCATTTCGGCCTCCATAGATCCTCCACCCTAGCACCAGTATGTAACAACCACCTTTTTAAGCTATCAATTACAGACCCAACATTCTCTACATGGTCTAGTAAAGGCATAGTAACTACTGATGATCTCTATAACAAAGGGATCTTCTCCTCATTCGAAGAACTCTCACTAAAGTATGGCCTACCCATGTCAAACCTCTTCTGTTTCTTCCAAATTAGACATTTGTTCAAAAACAGTTCCCCCATTTCCCAAATCGTCCACCTGAAACCAACTTTGACACTGTTCTGACACTTGACCGACACTGTTCTGACACTTGACCCTAAGCGGTATGTCTATCATTTATGACTCTATTGACTCCATCAATCCAGGTCTTTCCCCTTGAACTAAAGAAACATGGGAACAGGAATTGAGAATGGAGATAACAGAAGACCAGTGGGACCGTATCCTCAACGGTGTCAACTCTTCTTCTATATGTGCAAGACACAGTTTATTGCATTGTAAAATAATACACAGAACTTACTACACGAACGCCAAACTGGCAAAAATATTTCCTAACATTAGTGACACATGTAACAGGTGTAACCAGTCACCTGCCAATCTTACTCATATGTTTTGGTCCTGCCCCAGAATACTGGGCAAAGATATTTGACACCCTACAGACCACATATAAATTGATCATCAACCTCAATCCCCTTGTAGCCATTTTTGGTATCTCCCCTGACAACACATCTATAGTAGTACAACGAGCCCTGGCCTTCACTACCCTGACCCTGCTGGCAAGACATCTCATACTGTTAAAATGGACACACATTTTGCCCCCCACACACAACAGATGGATCGCAGAGGTCTTGTCATGTATAAAACTGAAGAAAATAAGATTCTCACTGAAGGGCACACTGAAATCATTTCACAAAACATGGCAGCCCTTCTTGGATTGTCTGACAGTGGTGCCCAAGGGCTGAGGGAACTTGCATTATTCTTAAATGTTATTATTGTAATGGGTACTATACACCTATGAATGTATTTTTTATTATTTACTTATGTATTAATTATTTTTTGTTTGTTCTTAAATTTGTCTCGTGGTGTCCTGGGGGAGTTGGGTGGGGGGAGGACGGGTGTGGGGTGGGTCGGAGTGAGGGAAGACAAGGGGCAAAAGCACAGTCACTTTTCTGTCCTTGTTGAATTGCTGAAGATACTCTTGTCTAAATTCTGTGCGAAAAACAATAAACAGATTTAAAAAAAAAAAAAAAAAAAAGGAATCTTTTGAGTCTTCTAATCAGCTTAATGTAAACTTTACCCACGCATTTAATCTCATAAATGTGCTAACTTTGGGTTCCTGCAGAGGGCAGCAATACGCCTAAGCGGATATAGACTGTTTGAAAGAGGAGGAGGAAGAAGAAGAAGAAGAAGAAGAAGAAGAAGAAGAAGAAGAAGAAGAAGCGCGTGTAAAGCACCATGCCGGAGGAATGCTGAAGAGAGAGAAAAGTAGTTTTCCACTCGGTATTCCTGGTTTATCTGTGTCTAGCTGGCTAGTTCCTGACAGCAGTCCGGATTAAAAGCTGTAAAGCTGTAAGTAGTCCAGCCGTTTAAAGTCAGCGGGTTTCTTCCAGGTCCTCGGTGCTAACTTTGTTCAGTCTTAGCTCGGATGTGTTATGCTAGGCTACTACTGTGTTAGCCCTACGGTAGATGTGCACGGTTGTGCTTGTTGTAGCGCCGCGGAGAGCGTCCAGTAACTCCAACCAGAAGACTCCAGGCCAGATAGAGGCCTTGGTGACCAGGGAAAAGCCTTTGTCTTCCTCTGATGAAGAAGCAGCTCAGGCTCACGGCCCTCGGACTGCTTCAGGTAGGAACTCAACAATATGAACACATCGACGGGACACACAAGCTTTCTGCTACTGGTTGCAATACATGATAGTCTGCATTCTGGAAGAATAGAAAAACTTGTTTTAAGTAAAGAAAATGTTTCTTCACTGCAATAGAGAAGTCGCTAGCTATTTATTGGTTTATTATGAACAGTGTTGGGGAAAAGTTACTTTTGAAACTAACTACTCACTTTGCTTCGTTGCCCTACATCGTTACTTTACTATGTTAGTCTTTAATAACAGTAACTCATTAGAGTACTTTAAAACAGCCTTTAAAAACTGTCTTCTGATGTCTCCACTCTTACTATCTGAAAGAGGAAAGAGGGACGGAAGGAAGTTACTGCAGTGTTGAGGGTGGTGAGGTAGGAATGGATATCGTTTAGATTTTTTCCAATACCGGTGCTAAAAGGATACCATTAAAATGGTACCGGTGCCTGAACCTTTACCTTCTTTAATATAAAGCGTAAACAACAACATTAGAAATTAAACAATATATTAACTCTTAACTGTTTAAATTATATTTATAAATAAATACAAAATACTATTAACACATTTACATCATAAATAAGTCAACTACAATAATTTAACAGTAAGTAACAGTTACAATACTAATAATAAATAACAGCAACAGAAATACCAAGTGTAAACTTCTAGACTTCTACTTTTCTGCAAACTCTTCTACTCTCTTCTACTCCTCGTGACGTCAGCATTTGCTATTTATTGTGACATTCTAGTTTTTATCATTCTGCTTGTGGACGTGCTGCATTTCAACATTGTATTACAATGTTTACAATGAGCCCTGTCGTTTTTTCGGGTGTAATGCTCCTCCACTGGACTTTTCGCCTGCTTGCTTGGCTTTCTTCTTCCTCTGTGTAAAATTTAAATTGCGCCCTCGTGGTGGTAAATGATTCCAGCAAAAAATGAGAAAAAGCACATAGCCTACATTGTCGATTAATCAGTTAATATATTCTTGATCGATCAAATTCTTAAGCACCGCCTCAGTGCTGTGACCTGATGTGAAACTTTTACCTCCGCCAAGGAGGTAGCGTAATGTTTACACCCTCGCCTGTGTTTGTCCGTCTGTCTGTTAGCAGGATATCTCAAAAAGTTGGGCACGGATTTGCACAAAACTTGGTATGAAGGTTAGTTATGGGCCAAGAATAGGGTTGTCACGATACTAGAATTTCTAACTTCGATACAATACCCAGGAAAATATCGATATTTGATACCATTTTTTATAACACGGGGAAAAAATGACAACACATTAAAAGGCACAAAAATAGATTAAAAATCAATTTCCAATCTTTTTTTTTTTTTAAATATTGTTTTCATGTTAAAGTCTAATATATTCTAACATGAAAACAACAGACAGACGCACACACGCTTCTCCATAACGTAGGTCCAATACTCATTCAAAACTTTGCACTTACACAGTAGATTACCCCTGCTGTAGTCATGAGCCTATCAGAACGCTTTTAGCTTGTTGAAGCAACTCAGCAGGGCTAGAATTAGTGGATTGACAAAATGATTTTAAATCAGACATTTCAGCGTCCGGTCGAGCCTTCTGACCGGACCCGGGAAATGCATCTGAAAACCGGACGGTCCAGTCAAAAACCGGGCATCTGGCAACCCTACGTGATAACGTTAGCTAGCTCTATGTAGCTACCCTTTGGTTAGCTAGCTAAACTACAACGGCTAATGTGCAGGGTACGTTAACGTTTATGATAAATGTGCAGTGCTCAAATGCTTCAGAGATGAAACTGGAGCTTTCGCTAACCTCACAAAATTCTTTATAAAGACTGGGGTGTCGGTCCTTAAGGTGCTTCGGCAAGTTTGCTGTGTTACCCCCTTGGTCAGCACCACTCTGTAGCATTGTTTGCTGACTGAGGCAACAACCCAGCTGACTGCTAGTGAGAGGAGGGGCTGTGGGAAGCGGTGCGGGGTGTATGTGTGTGGCTAGTGGAGGCAGAGAAATAAAATGTTTGATTTTTCATTAAGAGAAAGCTGGTATCGATACTGTTGCAAATGAGTATTGTATCCGTTTCAAAGTTTTTAGTATTGATATTTATCTTAGTATTGATATTTTTGACAACCCTAGCCAATAAAGCACTGATTAACTTTTCATTTCATTTGGCCAAAAGGAGGCGTTGTGATGGGCGTGGCATATCTCCAAAAAGTGCATAAGTTCCTTGCCTGGTGTTGTCAGACATGGTGTAGGTCTGTGTTCTGCTGAGCACATTTTATAGTTAAAACAGTTTTTTTGTAATTGTAAATGTAGTCAATTGATTATGAACAACTTTTCTAGGATTTTTTACAGGAATGGCAGTTTTGAGATGGGGCGATAGTTGCTAAGAATAGATTGGTCAAGGCTATGTTTTTTAAGGTGTGGCTGCATCGGTGCAGGTTTAAAATATGGTGGAACAGAGTCTGTAGCCAAGAAAGGATATGTGGGCAGAGAGTTCTGATTACCTCTTTTTAAAACCTTGTTGGTAGGATATCAAGGGAACAGGTGGAGGAATTCATATGCAGTGTTTCCCACACATAGACTTTACTTGGGCGGGCCGCCCAGGTATATTAACAGCCGCCAAAGTATATTTGGCGACCCATTTTAGCATTTTTTATTTTTATTTTTTTATCCGTCCGAGAGAACGACGCCATCTGTGATCGATTAACTAGTGGACAATCTCCCCTCGCTCTAAGTTACCCCTCCAGGGTTTCCCACACATAGAAAACTTTGTGGTGGGACGCCACAATATCAGCACTGACCGCCATAAATTTTCTTTTTTTTCACTATTTAATCGTAGAACTGCGTGTAGCGCTTTGATTCGCTCAGCCCCTAATTGCTCCACGCGATCTCTCTCTCTCTCTCTCTTGTCTCTCGCTTTCTCTTTCTCTGTCTCTCTCTTGCTCTCTCTGTTGCTCCCCCCCCCCCCCCCCTCTCTCTCTGTTGCTCGGTCTCTCTCTCTCTCGCTCACTCGCTCTCTCACCGGACCCGTCTGTTCGCCTCCCACTGCACACGCGTGAGGGATATTTTTTTTCCATGCCAAGAAGACAGCCGACTGAATTCCCGAAAAGAAGAACTAACAATTAACGTTACTCGGAATACAGCTGAATTTCCGAGATTAGCACACTGTATAGCCTAGCTGCTAGTCAGTATCCACAGAGTGGACCGATAACGTTAATATTAACTTTTTAACTCTGAGTTAATATTAACTTTTTGACTCTGAATGTTTGCTCCCTCAATCCAGATTAATATTGAAAAATATTTTCAAAGAAGGAAAAGGACTGGTCCTGAGGAGGAGCAGGACAGTCTGGACCAGAGGAGCTGCTGAGCAGTAAAGTAGTAGAAGAGTAGATAATAATGTCAAAGGCTGTAATGTAATGATGTAAAGATACAGGAGAGACTGACAGCACAGAGAGATGTAGGGCAGAATAGCAGATTTATCTGTAAAAGGGGTCTCATTTCTATTCTTCACCTTGTAGACAAAGGCAACAACAAACAGAACAGTGTAGCACTGTTTATATTTTTAAGTTCTATTATCTTTGACACAAAGTACTTTAGATATCTACAGGTTAGTTATTTGTTTGACAAATGGAACTATTTAAAATGGAGGAGGCCTACATTAGATAATTTTTCAGCCATCCAGGTAATGGGATCCTTTATTGATATTAGCCCCCCCCCCCAACCCACCTACCACCACAAATGCATTCAAATTCTGTGGGAAACACTGATATGTGACACAATATCTAGAGAGTTTGTGAAGATATCTGCTCAAAACAACTCAATGATGTTAACACTAATTTCCTCAATAGGTTTAAGTCTTCATATAGCTGCTTGGATCCTACAATCACTGTTAGCAGCTGTATTATTATTGCTGTTTCTGTGGGTGTTCCCTCTCTTACCGACTGTCTCTGTTTGATGATGTCAGGCCTGATTGGTGGGAAGAGAAGCATCTGGCAGGAGAGGAGAGGAACGTTGCCGGCCATTTTGTCTCCGTTCAGGACAACTGTATGAATTTGGTGTTCGTCACTAAGGAGGCAAGATGAATTCTTCAGAAGAGGTGAGAAAAAATATCACTGTTGTAACGTTGATGTTAATCTATTGGTAACTTAGGCAAGGCAAGTTTATTTATATAGCATATTTCATACACAAAGGCAATTCAAAGTGCTTTACATAAATAAAATAAAAAATTAAGACATAGATAAAAAGACTGTGCAAGAAGATTAGAAAAGTGAAAAGTGCATTAAAATCACACTTAAAAGAAAATATAAAAGATAAAAATAAGTAAAAATATTCCAGTGCAGATGAGTGTTGCCCTAAATTACTTTAAAAGCCCTGGCGAACAGAAGCGGTTTAAGTCCTGATTTAAAAGATTCTAAAGTGGAGGCAGACCTCAGATTTTCTGGAAGTTTGTTCCAGGCATGAGGAGCATAAAAACTAAAAGCTGCTTCTCCATGCTTTGTTCTGACCCTGGGAACAGTAAGCAGACCAGTACCTGAAGACCAGAGGGGTCTGGCGGGTTCATAACATTGAAGGAGATCAGAAATGTATTTTGGCCCTAAACCATTAAGTGCTTTATAAACATGCAACTCAATTCTTTGGCACACAGGAAGCCAATGCAGTGATCTCAGCACTGGAGTGATGTGGTCCATTTTCTTAGTCCTGGTTAGAACCCTGGCAGCAGCATTCTGGATGAGCTGCAATTGTCTACAGATCTCTCTAAAAAAGCTATTAAA